>NC_091433.1:167039715-168239715 GCF_964237555.1 Oryctolagus cuniculus
GTATCTCTCTCTCTTTCTTTTTTTTTTTTTTTTTTTTTGACAGGCAGAAGTGGACAGTGAGAGAGAGAGACAGAGAGAAAGGTCTTCCTTTGCCGTTGGTTCACCCTCCAAATGGCCGCCGCGGCTGGCGCGCTGCGGCCGGCGCACCGCGCTGATCCGATGGCAGGAGCCAGGAGCCAGGTGCTTTTCCTGGTCTCCCATGGGGTGCAGGGCCCAAGCACCTGGGCCATCCTCCACTGCACTCCCAGGCCACAGCAGAGGGCTGGCCTGGAAGAGGGGCAACCGGGACAGAATCCGGCGCCCCGACCGGGACTAGAACCCGGTGTGCCGGCGCCGCTAGGCGGAGGATTAGCCTAGTGAGCCGCGGCGCCGGCCTGTATCTCTCTCTTATTTTATTTATTTATTTATTTTGACAGGCAGAGTGGATAGTGAGAGAGGTAGAGATAGAGTGAAAGGTCTTCCTTTTTACCGTTGGTTCACCCTCCAATGGCCGCCGTGGCTGGTGCGGTGCAGCCGGCGCACCGCGCTGATCCAAAGCCAGGAGCCATGTGCTTCTCCTGGTCTCCCATGAGGGTGCAGGGCCCAAGCACTTGGGCCATCCTCCACTGCACTCCTGGGCCACAGCAGAAAGCTGGACAGGAAGAGGAGCGACCGGGACAGAATCCAGTGCCCCGACCAGGACTAGAACCTGGGATGCCAGCGCCACAGGTGGAGGATTAGCCAATTGAGCCATGGGGCCAGCCTTATCTCTCTTGATCTTTTAACACTGACACATTTTAGCTGTCACATTTAGGACCAGTGTCTGACTCTGCCTCATCTTGTCTTCTAGTGTGTGGGTCTGATCAGTTTTATTCTGAAATACGTATGATTTTATTATAAGTTATGCTTGCCTATTCTTCATGTCACTTATAAGGCAATATATTAATTTTTTAAAATTATGTACATCATTAGGTTTTATCATCTAATGACTTCATTTCAGAATAATAATGGGGTGTCATAAAATTTTGGTTATAAAAAGATGACATGATACCTGATTGAGATTCAGAAATTTCATAACTAGAAGAAAGTATTAATTAATCTCATTTGGTTCTAAATAACATTGCATTCCCTCAGAATATACATAATGATCCCACTAAATTAATTTGTGTGCACATTTTAGATTTTTGGGGTGTATATTAGATGCTTTTAAAGGAGATGTATGTTCACTTTCACCAAGTAGATTTTACATCCTTCAAAGAAAGAAAATGTTGCCTAGATTCCCTTTGTATCTTTTCACAGCAGGCATTCAATAAGTGGTGTTGACAGCCTGACTCAAGCTTAAAGAAAAGCAGGAAAATTCAGAGTCGAGTCAGAAGTTTAAAGCAAATTGGAAATAGAGTACCTCAAAAATGTTTGTTCGCTAAAAGAGAACCAGTGAAGGGAAGAAAAGCAGAGACACAGAAAGCCTTCAGCACGCAAGGGGAATGTGAATATGAAGCAATTGGAAAAGTCAGCTGTTAAAGATAGGTGCAAGTATGCCATACCTTAAGAAAACCCAAGAGAATTACCATGTTTTAAAAACTAAAATGAAGGGGGCGGAGCCAAGATGGCAGAATAGTGAGGGCACACACCGATAGTCCGGGAAAATTTAGTTTAATAAAAGTGGAGTTACGGTAGCCTCAGAAAAAGGATCAGGAAAAAATTGCAGAGGAAACTCTTCTGGATCTAGTGGCTGTGACTCGGAGGACCTACTGGCAGAGCAAGGTCACCCACTGTGTGGAAGCCTAGCCGCGGGAGCCGCAGGGTCTGCGCGCCAGTGCGGGAAGGGAAGTGGATGTGACACAGACACCAGCGGGGAGAGCAGGGACGCCCAGGGCTCCGAGTCCACACATCAGCACTGGGGAGGTGAGCTCAGTAACTGGAGAAATTGGCGGGGAAATGGCAGACAGAATTTAGAGGGAAGTGGGCTTTGAGGCGGGAAAATTCACCAGACTGACTGCAGGAGAGAAGGAAAAAGACCCAAATCAATAAAATCAGAGATGAAAAAGGAAATGTAACAACAGACACCACAGAAATTAAAAGAATCATCAGAAATTGCTACAAGGACCTGTATGCCAGCAAACAGGAAAATCTATCAGAAATGGATAGATTCCTGGACACATGCAATCTACCTAAATTGAACCATGAAGACATAGAAAACCTAAATAGACCCATAACTGAAACAGAAATTGAAACAGTAATAAAGACCCTCCCAACAAAGAAAAGCCCAGGACCAGATGGATTCACTGCTGAATTCTACCAGACATTTAAAGAAGAACTAATCCCATTTCTTCTCAAACTATTCAGAACAATCGAAAAAGATGGAATCCTCCCAAATTCTTCCTATGAAGCCAGCATCACCTTAATACCTAAGCCAGAGAAAGATGTAGCACTGAAAGAAAATTAAAGACCAATATCCCTGATGAACATAGACACAAAAATCCTCAATAAAATTCTCGCCAATAGAATACAACAACACATGAGGAAAATCATCCACCCAGACCAAGTGGGATTTATCCCTGGTATGCAAGGATGGTTAAACATTCGCAAATCAATCAATGTGATTCACCACATTAACAGACTGCAGAAGAAAAACCATATGATTATCTCAATAGATGCAGAGAAAGCATTTGATAAATATAACACGATTTCATGATGAAAACTCTAAGCAAATTGGGTATAGAAGGAACATTCCTCAATATAATCAAAGCAATTTATGAAAAGCCCACAGCCAGCATCCTATTGAATGGGGAAAAGTTGGAAGCATTTCCACTGAAATCTGGCACCAGGCAGGGATGCCCACTCTCACCACTGCTATTCAATATAGTTCTGGAAGTTTTAGCCAGAGCCATCAGACAAGAAAAAGAAATTAAAGGAATACAAATTGAGAAGGAAGAAGTCAAACTACCCCTCTTTGCAGACAATATGATTCTTTACTTAGAGGATCCAAAGAACTCTACTAAGAGACTATTAGAACTCATACAGGAGTTTGGCAAAGTGGCAGGATATAAAATCAATGCACAAAAATCAACCTCCTTTGTATACACAAGCAATGCCATGGCTGAGAAAGAACTGCTAAGATCAATCCCATTCACAATAGCTACAAAAGCAATCAAATACCTTGGAATAAACTTAACCAAGGACGTTAAAGATCTCTACGATGAGAATTACAAAATCTTAAAGAAAGAAATAGAAGAGGATACCAAGAATGGAAAAATCTTCCATGCTCATGGATTGGAAGAATCAACATCATCAAAATGTCCGTTCTCCCAAAAGCAATTTATAGATTCAATGCAATCCCAATCAAGATACCAAAGACATTCTTCTCAGATCTGGAAAAAATGATGATGAAATTCATATGGAGGCACAAGAGACCTCTAATAACTAAAGCAATCTTGTACAACAAAAACAAAGCTGGAGGCATCACAATACCAGATATCAGGACATACTACAGGACAGTTGTAATCAAAACAGCATGGTACTGGTACAGAAACAGATGGATAGTCCAATGGAACAGAATTGAAACACCAGAAATCAATCCAAACATCTACAGCCAACTTATATTTGATCAATGATCTAAAACCAATTCCTGGAGCAAGGACAGTCTATTCAATAAATGGTGCTGGGAAAATTGGATTTCCATGTACAGAAGCATGAAGCAAGACCCCTACCTTACACCTTACACAAAAATCCACTCAACATGGATTAAAGACCTAAATCTACGACCTGACACCATCAAGTTATTAGAGAACATTGGAGAAACCCTTCAAGATATTGGCACAGGCAAAGAATTTCTGGAAAAGATCTGGGAGGCACATGCAGTCAAAGCCAAAATCAACGATTGAGATTGCATCAAATTGAGAAGTTTCTGTACTGCAAAAGAAACAGTCAGGATAGTGAAGAGGCAACCAACAGAATGGGAAAAAATATTTGCAAACTATGCAACAGATAGAGGGTTAATAACCAGAATCTACAAAGAGATCAAGAAACTCCACAACATCAAAACAAACAACCCACTTAAGAGATGGGCCAAGGACTTCAATAGACATTTTTCAAAAGAGGAAATCCAAATGGCCAACAGACACATGAAAAAATGTTCTAGATACTAGTATTCAGGGAAATGCAAATCAAAACCACAATGAGGTTTCACCTCACCCCGGTTAGAATGGCTCTCACACAGAAATCTACTAACAATAGATGCTGGCGAGGATGTGGGGAAAAAGGGACACTAACCCACTGTTGGTGGGAATGCAAACTGGTCAAGCCACTGTGGAAGTCAGTCTGGAGATTCCTCAGAAACCTGAAGATAACCCTACCGTTCGACCCAGCCATCCCACTCCTTGGAATTTACCCAAAGGAATTTAACTTGGCATACAAAAAAGCGGTCTGCACCCTAATGTTTATTGCAGCACAATTCACAATAGCCAAGACCTGGAACCAACCTAAATGCCCATCAACGGTAGACTGGATAAAGAAATTATGGGATATGTACTCTTTAGAATACTATACCGCAGTAAGAAACAATGAAATCCAGTCATTTGCAACAAAATGGAGGAATCTGGAACACATCATGCTGAGTGAAATAAGCCAGTCCCAAAGGGACAAATACCATATGTTCTCCCTGATCGGTGACAACTGACTGAACACCAAAAAGGAAACCTGTTGAAGTGAAATGGGCACTATGAGAAATGGTGACTTGATCAGCATAGCCCTGACTGTTAATGAACAACTTAATACATTATCCCTCTTAGTATTTTTTTTTTGTCTGTTCTACTTAATACTACTGGTTTAATTCTGTAATTAATACACAGTTATTCTTTTTTTTTTTTTTTTTTTTTTTTTTTTTTTTGACAGGCAGAGTGGACAGTGAGAGAGAGAGACAGAGAGAAAGGTCTTCCTTTGCCGTTGGTTCACCCTCCAATGGCCGCCGCGGCCGGCGCACCGCGCTGATCCGATGGCAGGAGCCAGGAGCCAGGTGCTTTTCCTGGTCTCCCATGGGGTGCAGGGCCCAAGCACCTGGGCCATCCTCCACTGCACTCCCAGGCCACAGCAGAGGGCTGGCCTGGAAGAGGGGCAACCGGGACAGAATCCGGCGCCCCGACCGGGACTAGAACCCGGTGTGCCGGCGCCGCTAGGCGGAGGATTAGCCTAGTGAGCCGCGGCGCCGGCCTACACAGTTATTCTTAAGTGTCAAAAGTAAACTGAGGCCGGCGCCGTGGCTCAATAAGCTAATCCTCTGCCTAGCAGCGCCGGCACACTGGGTTCTAGTCCCCGTCAGGGCACTGGATTCTGTCCCAGTTGCCCCTCTTCCAGGCCAGCTCTCTGCTATGGCCCGGGAGTGCAGTGGAGGATGGCCCAGGTGCTTGGGCCCTGCACCCGCATGGGAGACCAGGAGAAGCACCTGGCTCCTGGCTTCAGATCAGCGTGAGGTGCCGGCCACAGCGCCACAGTGCACCGGCCGCAGCGGCCATTGGAGGGTGAACCAACGGCAAAGGAAGACCTTTCTCTCTGTCGTTCTCTATCTCTCACTATCCACTCTGTCTGTTAAAAAAAAAAAAGTAAACTGAAATGTGATTTCTGTTAAATATAAGAATGGGAATGAGAGGGAAGAGATGTACAGTTTGGGATATGCTCAAGCTGACTTGCCCTAAACGGTAGAGTTAGCAACATACCAGGGGATTCCAATTCAATCCCATCAAGGTGGCATGTACCAATGCCATCTCACTAGTCCAAGTGATCAATTTCAGTTCACAATTGATCATAATGAAAGGACTAAGAGTCAAAGGGATCACATAAACAAGTCTAGTTCCTGCTAATACTAACCGATGGAATAAATAAAGGGGAGAGCAATCCAACATCGAAAGCGAGATACACAGCAGACTCATAGAATGGCAGATGTCCTAAACAGCACTCTGGCCTCAGAATCAGCCCTAAAGGCATTCTGATCCAGCTGAAAAGTCCATGAGAGTATTTCAGGCATGGAAAGCCAAGACACTCTGGCAAAAAAAAAAAAAAAAAAAAAAAAAAAAAACAAACCTAAATGAAAGATCTCAGTGGAAAGAACAGGTCTTCAAAGAGGTACCTTTCTCTGAAGGGAGGAGAGAACTTCCACTTTGACTATGACCTTGTCTAAATAAGATAACTCAAAAGGCTTCCATAGCCTTGGAAACTCATGACTGGAGCATAGGGAGATTACTGATGCCATAAACAGGAGTGTCGATTTGTAAAGTCAACAACAGGAGTCACTGTGCACTTACTCCTCATGTAGGATCTCTGTCCTTAATGTGCTGTACATTGAGATTTAATGCTATAATGAGTACTCAAACAATATATTTCACTTTGTGTTTCTATGTGGGTGCAAACTGTTGAAATCTTTACTTAATGTATACTAAACTGATCTTCTGTATATATAGAAAATTGAAAATGAATCTTGATATGAATGGAAGGGGAGAGAGAGCGGGAAAGGGGATGGTTGCAGTTGGTAGGGAAGTCATCGGGGGGTAGGGGGAAGCCAATGTAGTCCATAAGCTGTACTTTGGAAATCTATATTCATTAAATAAAAGTTTTAAAAAAAACTAAAATGAAAATACAAATAAATCAGATGTTTCCTCCCTATAGGGAGCATCATATATAAGTGTTAAGATTGGGTGTTTGCCCTGTGTCCACAACTTCACATTAAATTGTAGACATTTCAGTAGCTTTAAGTTTATAACTTATGATAGATTAGGATACAGTTCAGCTAGGGTTCAGTTTAGAAAATATTTACTTTATTCAAATTTTTTTTGAAGTATAGTGATTTTAAAAATTAAGTGATTGGAGTACATGGGTTTGAAACCTGACTGTTTCCAATTCCAGCTTCTTACTAATGTGGGTGCTGCAAAGCATTAGTGATGGCTCAAATAGTTGAGTCTCTACTGTCTGTGTGGGAGACCTAACTGACTTGATGGCTCTTGGATTTAGCTTGGCTGATTCCAGCTATTGTGGGCTTTTGGGGAGTGAACTAGTGGATTAAGATCTTTCTTTGTCCATCTTTGTCTCTCAGCCTTTCAAAATAAAAAAAATATAAAATTAATAAAATGAACACTATATTGGATAAATTAAGTAATAATTCTCAGAATGGCTGAAGATCAGGAATATCAAATTTACATGATAGGTAGCATCTTATCATTCATGATTCTAGCTCAATAAATATGAGAATACTTCAAAATTTCATACAAACATGGAATTGAAATGTAAGTTTAGGGAGTATGTGTTTAATCTAGCAGTTAAGATGTCTCCATCCATGTCAGAGTACCTGGGTTCAAGTTCCTGCTCCAGGTCCTTACTCTAGCTTCTTGGTATTGCAGAACCTGGGAGGCACTTGTGATGGCCAAAGTGACTGGGTCCTGCTACTTACATAATAGAGCTTGATTTCATTTCTGGTTCCTGACTTGAGTCAGTTTCAGCACAGCTCCAGCCATCTGTCCATTTTGGACATCTGAGGAAGAAGCCAGCAGATGACAACTCTATCTTTCTGTCTCTAGGAGAAATAAATAAAATTTTCAAAAAATAATTGTATTTTGGTACAATATATTTATAAATTTATGCAAAGGAGGGGTCTTCAAATATTTATGGAAAATGCATATTAGTGAAAGCTATGCATGTATTTCCAAATTTGTTCTACCAAAAATAAATTTATCTTTGATTCCATTTTTCTGTGGAATCTTTGAAGTAAACTTCCTTATATTTAGGTAAGCAAACAAAAGGAGAAACTAAACACACTGCAGTTGATTTCAGTTGAAAGCAGGAGTAGGTGCTATCCAGCATGAGTTGGGATGGAAATGTTTATTTTACTGATTGACAATGAGTGTCAGTTGGAAACAATCTGAATCTATCAGTCATGATGATGACGATGCAGCAAGAATGGATACCATGGAATTTGCTTGTTTTCTATTATCATCCACGTAGAAATTCTTCCAAAGACCACAGAGTGTATAAACACATGCACATATACATAGATGCACACACATATGAGTATATATACATAATAAACTTTTAACTAAACTTATATTTTAAAAGTTAGAAGCAGGGAGAAAATATAGAAAATAAAGTAGTCAACTTTCAGTTCAATCGATGTGGATTCTAAATATAGGATTTGCTTTTCCTACCAGTCCAAATTTCATGGGAACATATAGCAAAGGAAATGGGATACACAGGAATTTGGAAAGCTGAGAACTGCCGAAAAAAAAAAAAAAAAGAAATCCTAAATCACTGTTGTATTTTTAAAAAGTAGAGCATGTGATATCAAGTTGAAAATCAAATGTAAGACTGACAGAAAGTACACACTGGGGAAAGAGAGGTGCTCCAAACACTGCTTTTTGCCCAGTGATAGTAAGTTGTAGAAAAGGGAGGTCATGTGAGATCTGCTAGGCAAACAACTATGTGTAACAGCGGTACCAGTTATATTTATCAAGTTTTTAAATGTAGGTAAAAATGAAAAAAAGCCTACTCTGAATAGAGCAGATAAATATTTGAGAGCCTCACAAGTTTACAGATTGCTGGCACACCAGGCTGGGGCTGGTTTGCCTGGCTTGACTACAAATCTGAACCGTGGCAGTGGCCTTGTTATGAAATCTGTGCTGAATATGGGTGTAGTGACAATGATCTTCCACTGAAGCACTTCTGTCTTGGCAATTTCATGACATGGATATGAATTTTTCCTTACAGACCATCAAATCTTCAATAACCTTCTGAAACATCAAAGAAAAACAATAGCATAAGTAAATAAGAGCAAAGAAGGAGAATAAGAAATCATAACAGACAGAAAAGAGTAAAAATAATCCTCATCGTAATAATAAGACATTGAATATAATTATTAAAATATTTACCCTATGTCTACTATAAATTAATAAAACTATATATATATATACACATATATGCAGAAACACATTTAAGTGCATGAGGATGTAATGGCATATGCTAAAGTAGCATTCCATATTTGAGAAAAAAAATGATGCAATAAATATTGTAACACCAATATTTTTTTCTTTTTTAAAAATTTTATTTAATAAATGTAAATTTCCAAAGTACAACTTTTGGATTATAGTGGCTTTTTCTCCCCCTTAACCTCTCTCCCATCTGCAACCATCCCATCTCCCACTCCCACTCCCACTCCCATACCATTCACATCAAGATTCATTTTCAATTATCTTTATATACAGTAGATCAATTCAGTATATTCTAAGTAAAGATTTCAACAGACTACACCCACACAGAAACACAAAGTATAAAGTACTGTTTGAGTACTCATTATACTGTTAATTCACATAGTATAACACATTAAGGACAGAGATCCTACAAGGGGAGTAAGTGCACAGTGACTCCTGTTGTTGACTTAACAATTGACACTCTTATTTATAGCATACACCAATATTTTAACTTCATAAAGAAAAAGCTAAGTCTTTCCTTTTTAATTCTATCAGTTATTATTAGCAGACACTTGGTTTTATTTATGTGATCCCTCTGACACTTAATCCTATTTTTATGATCAGTTATGAACTTAAACTGATTACTTTAACTAGTAAGATGGCATTGGTACCTGCCAACTTAATGGTATTTGGAGTCCCATTGTAAATTTTTAGCTTTACCCTTAGGGATAAGTCCAAGGGAACGTGTGCCTAATGTACATCTCCTCCCTCTCTTATTCCCACTCTTACTTTTAACAGGGATCCATTTTCAATTGGGTATAAACACCTCAGAATAATTCTGTGTTAAGTAACGAGATCAACCAATGATATTAAGTAGAAAAAGAAAATACTAGAAAGAATAAAATAATAAGCTCTTCCTCGACAGTCAGGAAAAGGGCTGATCAAGTCATCGCTTCTCATAGTGTCGTTTCACTTCTACAGGTTTCCTTTTCGGTGCTCAGTTAGGTGTCATAGATCAAGGAGAACATGTGATATTTGTCCCTTTGGGACTGGCTTATTTCACTCAGCATGATGTTTTCCAGATTCCTCCATTTTGTTGCAAATGACCAGATTTCATTTTTTTTTTTTTTACCGCTGTGTAGTATTCTGTAGAGTGCATATTCCATAATTTCTTTATCTAGTCCGTTGATGGGCATTTAGGTTGATTCCATGTCTTAGCTATTGTGAATTGAGCTGCAATAAACATTAAGGTACAGACTACTTTTTTGTTTGCCAATTTAATTTCCTTTGGGTAAATTCTGAGGAGTGGGATACCTAGGTCCTATGTAGGGCTATATTCAGATTTCTGAGGTATCTCCAAACTGTCTTCCATAATGGCTGTACCAGTTTGCATTCCCACCAACTGTGGGTTAGTGTGCCTTTTTCCCCATATCCTCACCAGCATCTGTTGTTTGTTGATTTCTGTATGAGGGCCATTCTAATCTGGGTAAGGTGAAACCTCATTGTGGTTTTGATTTACATTTCCTTGATGGCTAGAGATCCTGAACATTTTTCATGTGTCTGTTGGCTGTTTGGATTTCCTCTTTTGAAAAGTATCTGTTTAGGGCCTTGCCCTATCTCTTAAGTGTGTTGTTTGTTTTGTTGTGGGGGAGTTCCCTGATCTCTTTGTAGATGCTAGTTATTGATTGATGCTGGTTATTGATTAATCCTTTATCAGTTGCATAATCTGCAAATATTTTCTCCCATTCTGTTGGTTGCTTCTCTATTTTCCTAACTGTTTCTTTTGCATTACAGAAACTTCTCAATTTGATGTAATCCACCTTGTTCATTTTGGCTTTGACTGCCTGCACCTTCAGGTCTTTTCCAAGAAGTCTTTGCCTGTGCCAATATCTTGCAGAGTTTTTCCAGTGTTCTCTAATAATTTGATGGTGTCAGGTCATAGATTTAGATATTTAATCTATGTTGAGTGGATTATTGTGTAAGGTGCAAGGTAGGGGTCTTGCTTCATGCTTCTGCACGTGGAAATCCAGTTTTCCCAGTACCATTTATTGAATAGACTGTCCTTGCTCCAGGAATTGGTTTTAGATCCTTGATCAAATATAAGTTGGTTAGGGGCCGTGCTGTGGCTCACTTGGTTAATCCTCTGCCTGTGGCACCGCCATCCCATGTGGGCGCAGGGTTCTAGTCCTGGTTGCTCCTCTTACATTCCAGCTGTGACCTGGGAGGGCAGTGGAGGATGGCCCAAGAACTTGGGCTCCTGCACCCGTATGGGAGACCAGGAGGAAGCACCTGGCTCCTGGCTTCGGATTTGTGTAGCTCTGGCCATGGCGACCATTTTGGGGGTGAACCAACGGAAGGAAGACCTTGCTTTCTGTGTGTCTCTTTATCTGACACTGTCAAATAAATAAATACATAAATAAATCAGATATAAGTTGGCTGTAGATGTTTGGATTGATTTCTGGTGTTTCAATTCTGTTCCATTGGTTATCCATATGTTTTTGTACCAGTACCAGGCTATTTTCATTATAACTGCCCAGTAGTATGTCCTGAGATCTGGCATTGTGATGCCTCCGGCTCTGTTTTTGTTGTACAAGATTGCTTTAGCTATTTCATGTCTCCCATGCCTCTCTATGAATTTCAGCATCATTTTTTTCCAGATCTGAGAAGAATTTCATTGGTATTTTGATTGGTGTCGCACTGAACATATAAATTGCTTTTGGAAGAATGGGTGTTTTTTTAAAGATTTATTTATTTATTCGAAAGTCAGTGTTACATACACAGAGAGATAGAGTGGTCTTCCATCTGATGGTTCACTCCCCAATTGGCCACAACATCCAGAGCTGTGCCGATCTGAAGCCAGGAGCCAGGAGCTTCTTTAGGTCTCCCACGTGGGTGCAGGGGCACAAAGACTTGGGCCATCCTCTACTGGTTTCTCAGGAAATAGGAGAGAGCTGGATCAGAAGAGGAGCATGTGGGTCTTGAACTGGCACCCATATGGGATGGGATGCTGGCACTTCAGGCCAGGGCATTAACCTGCTGTGCCACAGCCAGCCCCAGGATGCACATTTTGATGATATTCCAATCCATGAACATGGAAGATTTTTCCATTTTTTGGTATCTTCTTCTATATTGGTCTTTAAAGTTTTGTAATTCTCATCGTAGAGATCTTTGACATCCTTGGTTAAGTTTATTTCAGGGTATTTGATTTTTTTTTTTTTGTAGCTATTGTGAATGGGATTGACTTTAGAAGTTCTTTCTCAGCTGTGGCATTGTATGTGTATACAAAGGTTGTTGAATTTTGTGCATTGATTTTTTTTTTTTTTTTTTTTTTTTGACAGGCAGAGTGGACAGTGAGAGAGAGAGACAGAGAGAAAGGTCTTCCTTTGCCGTTGGTTCACCCTCCAATGGCCACCGCGGTCGGCGCACTGTGGCCGGTGCACCGCGCTGATCCGATAGCAGGAGCCAGGAGCCAGGTGCTTTTCCTGGTCTCTCATGGGGTGCAGGGCCCAAGCACTTGGGCCATCCTCCACTGCACTCCCTGGCCACAGCAGAGAGCTGGCCTGGAAGAGGGGCAACTGGGACAGAATCTGGCGCCCCGATCGGAACTAGAACCCGGTGTGCTGGCGCTGCAAGGCGGAGGATTAGCCTAGTGAGCCGCGGCGCCGGCCCATGTATCGATTTTATATCCTGTTACTTACCAAACTTTTCTGAGTTCCCGTAGTCTCTTGGATCTCCTAAATAAAGAATTATATAATCTGCAAATAGGGATAGTTTGACTTCTTCCTTCCCAATTTGTATCCCTTTGATTTCTTTTTCTTGTTTAATGGCTCTGGCTAAAACTTCCAGTATTATGCTGAATAACAATGGTGAGCATGGGCATCCCTGTCTGGGACCAGATCTCAGTGGGATGCTTCCAACTTTTCCCCATTCAATATGATACTGGCCATGATTTTGTCATAAATTGTTTTGATTGTGTTGAGGAATGTTCCTTCTGTACCCAATTTGCTTAGAGTTTTCTTCATGAAAGGGTTTTGTATTTTATCAAATGCTTTTTCTGCATCAATTGAGATAATCATATGGTTTTTCTTCTGCCATTTATTAATGTGGTGTATCACACTGATTGGTTTGCGAGCATTGAAACATCCCTGCATACCAGGGATAAATCCCATTTGTTCTGGGTGGATGATCTTTTGTATGTTTTGTTGGATTCTATTGGCTAGAATTTTATTGAGGATTTTTGCACCTATGCTCATTAGGGAAGTTGGTCTGTAGTTCTCTTTGCTGCATCTTTCTCAGGTTTAGAAATTAAGGTGATGCTGGCTTCATAGAAAGAATTTGGGAGGATTCCCTCTCTTTTCAGTTGTTTTGAATAGCTTGAGAAAAATTGGAGTGAGTTCTTTAAATGTCTGGTAAAATTCAGTGGTGAATCCATCCGGTCCTGGGCTTTTTTTTGATAGGAAGCAGAGTAGACCCTTGCATGAAGAAAGATTCAAATCTCAAAAGCAACTTAAAAAGAAGAGGAAGGATATGGGGATTCATATGGGGATTGAACCCATATGAATTTGTTAACCAATGTGAAGCTGCAGGCAATCTGAGGATGAGCATGTAAGTCAAAGACTGAGACAGGGATAAAAAAGAAAATAGCATGGGGAGAAGACTAAAGAGAGATGGCGCCAGCCAGAGGTGCAAACAGAGTTCAGGAGGAGCCAGTTTTCAAGCACGTCCTTCAGGTAAGGGCTGAACTTGGAGCTGATAGGAGACAAACTCCATGTGGTGTGTAGTCAAGAGAGCATGTGCAGCTCAAGTCCTTTCTGATGTTTGAATATGCCTATGTGCAAAATAAAACATATAAAATTTCAAAAAAGTTGTCATAATTGACAGTGCACGTGAATTTAGAAAAAAATGTTATGCTAGATATGAGGAATCATAGAACTTGCATTTTGATTCTGCACCTTTGAAGCTACATACCATAGAGAACCATCACTATCATTGGAAACCAAACACTCCCTATTGGATATTGGCAATGATATAAAGGCTCTGTACTGTCCATTACTCTACGGGGACCCATACTGCATTACCTTTTGAAATGCCTAAGGACACACTTCATTTTCATAAGTAGAATATGTGACAAAAATGTAACAAAGGCCTTCCAACATTGGCTGCTGTTAGAAAAGTTCTTAATTAGTCTATCTGCTAAAGAATATGTTTAGAACGCAGCATTGGACTGAAATCTCAAAGGTTGGCTAGAAAGGTCTGCTGAGCCAGGGTTTTGACAATATATGTTTTAAGAAAAGAACATTACACCAAAAACTGAAGCACCATATGAAATTGGACTTTAGTGTTTTTCCTTTTCTTTCTCATACGAAATCTGTTCTTTCTGAATATTATTGCCATGTTTTCATTGTTGACACTGTGAGACCTGATGCTACAATTCTCTGAACTGGCTCTTCATTTCTTGTCCCACTGGAATAACAGTTTAAAAATTTTCTGAAACTGTAAGAAAGAAAATGAAATATGATTTAGGAAAGAGGGTGAATAACTTTTTTAAAAAGATTTTATTTATTTATTTGAGAGGTAGAATTACAGACAGTGATAGGGAGAGACAGAGAGAAAGGTCTTCCTTCCTTTGGTTCATGCCCCAGATAGCCACAATAGCTGGAGCTGCGCTGATCCGAAGCCAGGAGCCAGGAGCTTCCTCCAAGTCTCCCATGTGGGTGCAGGGGCCCATGGACTTTGGCCATCTTCTACTGCTTTCCCAGGCCATAGCAGAGAGCTGGATTGGAAGAGGGGCAGCTGGGACTAGAACCAGTGCCCATATGGGATGCCCGTGCAGCAGGCAGAGGATTAACTCATTGTGCCACAACTGACCCCAACAAGTGAATAATTTTTTGAGGGGAATAAATAATAAAAATATTCAAATACTTAGTGGGAAGATGAAAGTTGTACAGAAATAATACTTCAGGGTATATATAAATGAAAAATAATAAATTAGATATTGAAATGATACCCTTTTTACAGAGTGAAACTGCAGGTTGGATTATATTTCATATCTTTTATAATAGTATAATAGCAGAGCCTATTGTTTTCAAAGTCATTGATGAGACTAGAATCAGACTATACTTCTTTAAATAGATTCAGGTCTGGATAACCTTGGAGATCTTAATCCATTTGCATTTTACCATCTGTTTTGCGTGCTTCTTAACTTAATATGCATGTCTCAGAATTAATTCAACTTACAAGCACCTTCAGGAAGCAATGTGCTACTACTGTACTGCAGAAATGGTGATATTCAACAGTCTGTACAACATATACCTGAAAGGACAATCTGGAATGAATACTAGACAAGGAGCCTTTCAGTAACTTCAATTCAGTTATGTTATAATAATTAATCCATTTTGTGACCATAAATGTCTCACCTAAACCTTCTGGTTTCAGTCTTTGCATATGTAAAATGAATTATTTAGTCTCTATAAAAAGTCCTTCCAAATTCAAAACTCTCACAAATATATCATCATCTCATTGGGAGGATTAATCATTTTGATTTAAAAACATGTATCAACTGGAGCCTCTTTTCTTCTATTTTGCTATGTGTATGGGTATTTCAAAAAGTTTGAGAAAAATTTAATTAAATTTATATTGGTGCAAAATTTTTTTTAATCCATGTGTACAAAATGTCCATGGAAATTAATATTATGGAAACACAATGATTGGACTTCAGAATTTTTAGCCTAAACTAAGCTTATCTTTTTTTTTTTAAGATCTATTTATTTGAAAGTCTGAGTTACACAGAGTGAGAAGGAAAGCCAGAAAGAGAGAGAAAATTTTCCATTTGCTGGTTCACTCCCCAATTGGCTACAATGGCTGGAGCTGCACTGATCCTAAGCCAGGAGCCAGGAGCTTCTTCTGGGTCTCCCATGTGGGTGCAGGGCCAACGACTTGGGCCATCTTCCACTGCTTTCCCAGGCCATAGCAGAGAGCTGGATGGGAAGTAGAGCAGCCAGGACTAAAACCGACACTCATAAGGGAAGGGATGCTGGCACTGCAGACTGCGGCTTTACCCACAGTGCTGGCCCCAACCTTATCTTTTTTTTTTTTTAACTTTTATTTAATGAATATAAATTTCCGAAGTACAGCTTATGGATTACAATGGCTTCCCCCCCATAACGTCCCTCCCACCCGCAACCCTCCCCTTTCCCACTCTCTCTCCCCTTCCATTCACATCAAGATTCATTTTCGATTCTCTTTATATACAGAAGATCAGTTTAGCATACATTAAGTAAAGATTTCAACAGTTTGCTCCCACACAGAAACATAAAGTGAAAAATACTGTTTGAGTACTAGTTATAGCATTAAATCTCAATGTACAGCACACTAAGGACAAAGATCCTACATGAGGAGTAAGTGCACAGTGACTCCTGTTGTTGACTTAACAAATTGACACTTTTGTTTATGGCCTCAGTAATCACCCTAGGCTCTTGTCATGAGCTGCCAAGGCTATGGAAGCCCCCTGAGTTCACTGACTCTGAGCATATTTAGACAAGGCCATGGTCAAAGTGGAAGTTCTCTCCTCCCTTCAGAGAAAGGTACCTCCTTCTTTGATGACCTGTTCTTTCAACTGGGATCTCACTCGTGGAGATCTTTCATTTAGGTGTTGTTGGTTTTTTTTTTTTTTTTTTTCCCAGAGTGTCTGGGCTTTCCATGCCTGAAATACTCTCATGGGCTTTTCAGCTGGATCCGCATGCCTTAAGGGCTGATTCTGAGGCCAGAGTGCTGTTTAGGACATCTGCCACTCTATGGGTCTGCTGTGTATCTCGCTTCCCATGTTGGATCATTCTCTCCCTTTTTTATTCTATCAGCTAGTATTTGCAGACACTAGTCTTGTTTATGTGATCCCTTTGGTTCTTAGTCCTATCATTATGATCAATTGTGAACAGAAATTGATCACTGGGACTAGTGAGATGGCATTGGTACATGCCACCTTGATGGGATTGAATTGGAATCCCCTGGTATGTTTCTAACTCTACCGTTTGAGGTAAGTCAGCTTGAGCATGTCCCGAATTGCACATCTCTTCCCTCTCTTATTCCCACTCATATTTAACAGTGATCACTTTTCAGTTAAGTTTCAGCACTTAAGAAGAATTGTGTATTGATTACAGTAAAGTGAAATGAACACTGTGAGAAACGGTGACTTGATCAGCCCTCCCCATGACTGTTGATGACCAACTTGATATCCCTCTTAGTATTGTTTTTTGTTTGTTCTACTTAATACTTTTGGTTGAATACTGTAACCAACCTTATCTTTTTAAAAATAATTTTTTTTATTTCCTTTAAAAGGCAGAGTTACAGAGAGAGAGGGAAAGACAGAAAAAGACTTTCCATCCACTGGTTCACTCCTGAAATGGCTGCAACAGCTGGGGTAGGCCAGGCTGATGCAAGAACCAGGAACTCCATATGGGTCTCCCCTGTGCGTTCAGAGGTGCTTGGTCACGTTCTGCTGTGTTTCCAAGCACATTACTAATGGCTGAATCAGAAGTGGAGCAGCCAGGATTTGAACAGCACCCGTATGTGTTGCTGGTGTCTCCAGGCAGTAACTTAACCTGCTGTGCCACAATGACAGCCTGAAACTTATCTTCTAATTCCATGTCTTCCCTGAACTTAAGTACCTTCATACTAAAAAGCACTTCTAAATAGTTTCTAGTGGAAAATTATAGTTAGTCTGATAATAAATACAACTAGAGGTATATATTCAAAGTGGATATTAAAGATTTAGTATTTATAAAAAACATGAAAAAAAAGAAGTAAATGAGTTTAAGTATACAAATAATCAGAACAATTATAAATATAAGAAATTTCATTGCTGGGAGCATTTTGCAGAGACTGGGAGAGAGAGAGCGCGTGAGCAAGAGATAAAGAGAAGGAAAAGGAGAGAGGTGAGATAATAATAAAAAATAAATCCAGCTATAAAATATTTGAAAGAGACATTTCTGTGACACAAATTAAACACATAGAAAGACTGAAATATGACTGATTAAAAATATGTGTATTCCAATAAAAAGGAAGTTGATGTAGCAATATTATCAGAGTAGATAGTTTTCAAAAACAAATGTATTGCTGGAGGAGTGAGAATTAACACTTAATAATAAAGGAACAATTCACAATAAATAACAGTCCTGAACCCTAAATTCATCCCACAATATAGCTTCAAATCTATCAGACAAACAATGGCAAAACTACCAAAATATTTCTCAAAACAAATTATTTTGGGACATTTTCATACACTGATAGATCAAGAAGATAATCTAATAAGAAATCTGAACTGATAAAATACCCAGAACCCTGCAGCCATCATTTCATTTTCCAAAGTGATGTAACCTGTTTGATAGCCATATAGAATTATTGCATACCATCATGTTAATAAAAATGTTAAATGTGGATATTCATGCTTATTCCTAATTTTAAGGGAAACCATTCAGGTTTTCAACATTAATAAAAAATCAAGTAATGAAAACAGTGTTCATGTTGATCTCCTTATTAGGCTGAAAATTTTTTTCTTACTCCTGTTTTCCTGACAGTTTCATGAAAATGTCTTGAAATTTATTATGTAATTTTTCTGCTTCTGTTGAGATGAAGATGTAGTATTTCTCATTAATTCTTTCAATGTGGTGAGTTATATTACTAGGGTTTTGAATGATAAAGCATTTTTGCATCCCGAGGGCAAACTCTGCGTGTTATCCTAATATATTGTTGGATTTCATTTACTATAAATTATTAAGGTTTTTGCATTGATATGCATGAAAGATATTGGTCGGTAGTTTCTTTATTTATAGTGTCTGTGTTTGATTTTGTGTTGGGATGGTGGTAGCCTCATAAAACCATTTGAAAAGTGTGCTGTCTTTTTCTGTTTCCTGAAAGAGTATATCCATGGCTGGTAGTATCCATTCCATAAATGTCTGATAGAACTCACCATTGAAATCATAAGATATAAGAGGGACTTTTTGGTGAGAAATTTTTTAAAAAAATTTACTGCATGTATTTAAGGTATACAACATAGCATTCTGATATATTTAGACATGCAAAATGATTATTGCAGTCAATTAAATTATGTATCCACCATCTCACATTGTTACCCCTTTTTGGGGGAGACATAAGAACACCAAAAATCTTCTCATGGTCTAAGCACATTTCCAGTATTTGCTTCCTGTCATAATACAATATTACCAGCAATGATGCGCAAGCTGTGCATTAAAGCTCTAGACTTACTCATCTTATAAAACTGTAAGTTAGTGACATCTAACTTACAGCTTTCCATCCTCCTGTCTCCCTTCCCATCTTGCCCCAGTAATCACCTTTTTACTCTCTGTTTCTTTTTATTAGACATTGTTCTTTTTTAAAGTTTCACATATATGAGTGGACTCATTCAGTATTTGTCTCTGTATGTTTTAACATGTTTCACTTAGTCTAGTGTTCTCCGGGTTCATTTGTGGTGTTTCAAATGACAGAATCTCCTCCTTTTAAAAAAGTCTCTATATAGATTTGTGTGTGTGTGTGTGTGTGTGTGTGTGATGGAATATTAACTCAAGGAGGTTTCAGAAATTTCATGCAAGAATGGGGTTAACGATAATGAACATTTTGCATGAACTTGTTGAAAAATATATGTATCTTCCAATTTGTGAATTAATTAATCTATTGTTAGGCACTAGCAGGGTATTGACATATCTTGGCTATTGCAAATAATTCTGTAATGAACATGAAAATATATCTCTATGAGGTGCTGTTCATATCAAACTAAAATGTTTCTGTGCTTCAAAAGAAAACAATCAACAAAATAAAATGGGCAGCCTATAGATTGAAAGATGATAATTGATAACCATTTTAGCTAAGGGATTAATATCCAAATTACATAAGGAACTCACATGATTCAATAGCAAAATATAAGTAAATAACATGATTTTTCAAAGTGGGTTGTGGATAGGCATTTCTGTAGACAGGTGAATGTGTGACAGGCAAATGTGTAACAGGTATGAAAAGATGTTCAGTATTACCAATCATCATGGAAATGCAAGTCAAAACCACAATAAGATATCATCTTATATCTGTTATGATGGCTATTATCAGAAAGACTAGAGATACCAAGTGTTGATAAGAGTGTGGGGAAACAGTACCCTTGTATACTGTTCATAGGAATATAATTTGTCCAGCCATTATGAAAAACAGTATGGAGTTTCTACCAAAAAATTTAAAGTATTTCTAGAACATGAGCCAGCAATCCCTCTTCTGGGAGTACTGCATATTTAGAGGAAATAGATTTAGTTCCTCATAGGGACATATGCACGCAGATTTTTCTTGAAAAAAATCATTGTTAAGCTAGTTAGATTTTCCATGTTTGTGTGAGTTTTGGTTGGTTTTAATTTTCTAAATATCTGTGGTTTTCTTGCAGGTAAAGTATATTGTCACAAGTTGTTGAAATGTCACATGCATTTTTAATATCTGTGGAATCTTTAATTTCTGATGATTTGTGTCTTTTTTTTCTCCTGGCTGGCTTAGTAAGAGAATCATCAGTTTTGGGGTTGGGAATCCTTTTCAAAGATCAACTAGTTTTAGTTGATTTTTCTCTATGCTTTGTTTTCTATTTTATACATTTTGTTTACTTATTTCCTTCATTATACCAATTTGTTTTTAGTTCACTGTTTTTTTCTAGTTACATAAGAGTTACTCTTACCTCATTTATTTTGAGACTTTTTTCTAACTTAAGTAATTAAAACTATAAATATCTCTAAGCACTCTTTTACCTACATCATAGAAAGCTTGATAGTTTGATGATTTCATTTCCATACATTTCAAATATTTTCTAATTCTTTTTGTGATTCCTTAATTGACATGTTTATTCAGAAGAACACTGTTTAGTGTCCAACTATTGAAAGCTTTCCAGATAGTATTCTCTTCTTGATTTCTATTTTAGTTCTACTGCTGGAGAACATACTGTATATTTGGATCTCTTTAAATTTATTGGATCTAACTGTATGGTCCAACATATGAGCTATTTTGGTGAATGTAGCTCATTTAATTAAAAATAATATAATAATAAAGTATTCTGTAAGTAAGTATCAGGTCAAGTTTATTGATAGCATCTCTTATTCTCTTTTGTATTTTCACTGACATTCTGTCTACATGCTTTATCACTATTAAGATAAGACCTGAAATTTCCAAATACAATTGTATTTTTCTCTTTCTTCTTAGTTCTAGGAGAAATTTTTGCTTTGTGAATTTTGTTTGTGTATTTACAAATATAAATGTGATATATCTTCATTAGTAACTGACCCATTCATCATTATGACAAGTTCCTTTCAATCTCTGAAAACATGCCTTTACTTAAGTGTAACTAATATGACTTTTTAAAAAAAGATTTATTTATTTGAAAGGCTGAGTGACAAAGAGTGAGGAAGAGAGATAGAGATCTTCCATCCACTGTTTCACCTTTCAAGTGGCCAGCCAAGGACCCTGGAACTCTATCCAGGGCTCTCCTGTGGGTACAGGGATCTAGATACTTGAATATCCTCCAATGCTTTCTCAGGAACATTAGCAGGGTGCTGGATCAGAAGTGGAGTACCGGGGCTGGCACTGTGGTGCAGCGGGAAAAACTGCCACCTGTAGTGCTGGCATCCCATTTGGGTGCCAGTTCGAGACCTGGCTGCTCCACTTCCGATTCAGCTCTCTGCTAGGGCCTGGAAAAGCAGTGGAAGATGGCCCAAATTCTTGAGCCCCTGCACCTGTGTGGGAGACGCGGCGGAAGCTCCTGATTCCTGGCTTCAGATCGCCTCAGCTCTGGCCATCTGGGGAGTGACCCAACTGATGGGAG
The DNA here is from genome assembly GCF_964237555.1 of Oryctolagus cuniculus. Taxonomy (NCBI): domain Eukaryota; kingdom Metazoa; phylum Chordata; class Mammalia; order Lagomorpha; family Leporidae; genus Oryctolagus; species Oryctolagus cuniculus. Next base: position 167,061,496 of record NC_091433.1, read on the forward strand.
ACCTCTCTCTCTCTGCCTCTGCGTCTGCCTCCTTGTAACTCTGCCTTTCAAATAAATAAATAAATCTTAAAAAAAAAGTCGAGCAGCTGAGATTCCAATCATTGCTCCTATGCAAGATGCAGTTATTGCAGGCAGCAACTTAAACCTCTTAGTCACAAGGTTAGCCCCTGATTTCCTTAACACATATTATTTGCATTATACATGTTTTTCATCTTTTTACTTTTTATTTAATATTTTTATTTAATATATTTATATTTAAAGTGACTCTACTTGAAATGTAGACAATATATGGTTTATTATTATCTGTATTTATCTTGTCTGTTATTGATTTTTATGTATCTGGAACATTTGCATTTAACTATTTTTACATAATTGAACATAAATATACCTTTATTATATATGATTTTTACTTCCTTTTCACTTGCTTTTCTTTTTTGGGGATTATTCAAGTTTTGTATTATTTTTGTTTTTGTTAAGCTATTTTCTCTCTACCTTTCTTCCTATACTTCTTTGTGTATCTTTAAGGAATGTTCTAGATTTCATATATATTTAATTTCACTTACCCTTTCATACATATTTAGCTTAACCATAAAACATTTTCCTATAATACTTCACTTCTTAAAATTTTAAGGTTTATTTATTAGAAAGGAAGATAGATAGAGATATCTCATCCACTGGGTACTTCTCTAATGCTCACAAGAGCTGGAATTTGGGCCAGAAACTTAGTTCAGGTTTCCCTCCTGGGTGACAGGGACTCACCTACTTGAACCATCACTTGCTACTTCTCAGTGTGTGCATTATTGGGCAGCAGGAATCAGGAGAAGAGTATGGATTTGACCCAAGAACTCTGTTATGGGATGTGGGCACCCCAAGTGGTGTCTGAAATGTTACACAAAAAGCTAGTCCCATCATTTCTCTTCTAACCCTTTGTGCTTTTGAATTGGTACACTTCATATATGTGCATGCATATATGTACATATACAAATATAATGTGTATATACAGATATAATATAAATATATATCAACATCTTTTACTTAAATAGTCAATTTTTAAAAGACTAAGACAATGTAATAAAATGTTTTTGTACTTGCCTCCATATTTACAATTTTTGGTGTTTTTTTTTGTCATCTTCTGTTTCAATGGATGTTACTTCATTGTATCTGAAGAACTTCCTTCAACATTTGTTTTAGTGCACATTCACACATTCTGACAGAACTGTCAGATTTGTTTGAGAACGTTTATATTGCTTAACTTTATAGGCTATTTTCTTTGCATTCTAGCCTAAAAGTTGCTGCGTTTTTTTTAATGAGTAATTCATCTTGAGATTTCATATAACTGATTCTGGCTTACTGAATTCTTAATGTATCTCTGGAAAAATTTCCCCTCAGTATGAAATATGCCTTTTTTCTTGACATGATCTTTAAAAAATCTTTAAAATATTTATTTATTTGAAAGTCAGAGTAACAGAGAGAGAAGGAGAGACAGGGAGAGGTCTTCCATCCGTTGATTCACTCCCCAAATGCAGCAGGAGGACTGAAATGGGCCAAAGCCAGGAGTCTGGAACTCCATCTGGCTCTCCATTTTAAGTGACAGGGAGCCAAGTACTTGGGCCACCACACCCTGCCTTCCTGGGTGCATGGCAGGAAGTTGGATCCAAAGCTGTGTAGGCAGAATTCCAGCTGACACTCTGGTGTCCCATACAGCCACCTAACTCATTGTGTCACAATGTCCACCCCTTGATATGTTTTTAAAAACTTTTGCTTTATCTTGAATTTTCAGTAACTTGATTATAATGACATTTGATATGGTTTTCTTCATGTTCATTCTTTTTGTTGTTTATTGATCTTCCTGAATCTGGGCTTATTGCTTTCACTAAATTTGAAAAAAAAATTAAAATTTTAATTTTTTCAGCTATTTTTCTTTTATCTGTTACTCAAACTAACTTGCAAGTTATTAAACCATTCTTTTTAAAAATCTTTCTTTTCTTTCTTGTCTTTCAGTGTCTCATTTGCATAGTTTTATTGTTCTATCTTCAAGTTCTCTGATCTTTCTTTCTAGCACGTCTTAGCTGCTGTTAATTCATTCTAGTGATAAATTAATTACAGGTATTATAAATTTCATGTCTAAGTTCTATTGAAATTTTTTCTTCTACTTTATTCTCATTATGATTTTCTTTAAGATTTGATCATACTGATCAAATTGCCTCTTCATTGATACCTTGTTGGTCATTATAATTTTACATGTTTGAATGTCTACATGTCAATGAAATTGTTTATATGTCATTTTGATGCCTCTGTGTTTTGCTGCTGGAGTTGGGGCAGTTATGGAGTAACCTCTAATAGAAGGCTAATTTGTCCTCATTATTAAACCATGTTTCTTCTGGGGAATCTACTGAATGCTCCATGTTCTAACAAAGAGATCTCTCCATTCTGACTGACAGGAATTCAAGTGATTTCACGAACTGCAAATTATTTGCAATACAAAGTCCTGATAATTGTTAAGCTTCTGAAATTTCTTCTTCGCTTAGCCAATCACAAACATGTATTGTTTACCTTGCCTCTCCCCACTCCCTTCACTCCCAGTTTTAGCTGCCTTGGCCTCACTGAACTTAAGTCTCCGTCTTCTTCAGTAAGAGTGACCACTGATTGAATTTCTCCTCCCTTTCCTGTCCTGAAACTACCTGAAGGCAGAAAGCCAGGGCTCCTTTCTTTGTGACAACAGTTCTGTGATATCAGTTTTCTGGTGACAAAAAACATAACTTTTTATATTTTGCCCTTTTAATTGTTTATAATGGAAAAATTATTGTTTAAAATATTATTATATCATATTCCAGCAGAAGTTGAGTTTCTTTTAAAAATATATTTAGATCTGTTTATCTGCCAAGTAAAAATTCTTGTTTATTCCAAAATGTTAGCCATTCTAAATTTACTGCACATAGGAATAATAATTTTATCTTCTAACAAATCATTTCCAAAACTCTATAAGGAGTCTAAAGGTCAGGTCATGAATATAAATGTACCTTGAGATATGGCACCCTTTTTCCTTGCCTGCTCCAGTCTGATTGCCTATCACAATCTGTGATTGCTCAGTCAGTCAGTGGACTGTGTTTTGTGCTGTGTGGGGCACAATGAATTGAAAAACCTTTTAAAAATATTGTTTTCTTTAAGTACCCTATACTCTAACTTAAAAACTCAAGATCCAAAAGCATCATTAGCTAAGTGTAAAATATGAAGTACTAGAAGGTTCCAGATCATAGAGAGGAAAGGCACTGATAGTAAGCATGGGAAAGGAATTTAATCATCCTATCATGACACTGGACAGTTCCAACAGTAGTTCTATTGACAAATCACTTTACATTTTCACATTGGAACTGAGTATTGCCTCACTCAGAAGGGTCAGAGAACAAGTGAGTCACTAGGGAAGACATATACTCTAGATTGGTTCTTTTTTTCCAAAATGACTAGCTTGTTCTTTTTGCAGTTTCGTCTACACTTTGCTACACATGTACTTTTTTTCTTTTTTTTTTTCTTTTTTTTTTTTTTTTTGGCAATTCAACAAATCAACTTTACTGTGAAATAATTATAGACTTACAGGAAGTTGCAAAGAAGCAGCCGAGAGGTCTCGTGTACCTTTCACCCAGACTCCCCTAACGAGAGAATCTGGCACAATTATAGCACAGTTTCAAAACCAGAAAATGAACTACACATGTACATTTGTATGCTGGATGTAATTATGTATAGTTCATAGTTTCAGCTAATCAGTATTGTAGATACTTTGCAATAATACTTCACTAAGTTCTGATAACTAGCATAAATGCAGGATTCCATTGGTATCCTTTCAGTGACCAGAGCTTTACTTGTTTTTGACTGGTTATTGACATGTGTGGTTTGATTTCTCTGAATATGAGTGAAATAAAATTGCAGTATCCTTGCAATGATCTGCTGTCATTTGAAGCTTACATTTAGCATGCTAAATAATACTTCTCATTTGTTTTCAGTAAATATCTGAGACCATCTACTTCAGTGAAGTCTGCAGATGTCATGTTAAATAGCACGTTTCTCTGTGAAATAGAAGAAAATATGTGCACACACGTTAATGCAGAGAGAACCTGCTCAGCAGCTGTGATTGAGTTGTTCCACCTTCTCAGATAGTCTGGGAGGAGTTTTACTATGGTTTGGTTCAAGGTCAGTTATTTTAGGAGGTGTCTAGGCAAGCCACACCTTAGGTAGCCACACCATTTACTTTGTGTAGAGCTACTCACCAGGACAATTCAAAATTCAGTGAGAAAAGAATGATGTTGTTTTAACACAGGTTCAAGACCTTTAGTAGAAAATAACCCCCTCAGAGGCTGTTACCTTAGTTCAAACTTGGCTTCAAAACAGACTGAGAACTTAAAAGATTAGTAAGAAAACTAAATTTATGCAGTTTGAAGGTGCATGATGGGGCAGGCATTGTAATAGAGCATTTTAAGTCACTGCTTGGGACATGTGCAGTCACTATTACAGTGCCTAGGTGTGAAGTCCCAGCTCTACTTCGACCCAACTTTGTGTACCCTAGGGGGCAGCTGATGATGGTACAGATTAGGACCCTGCCATCTACATGGGCCCCTGGCAACGACCTTGCTGTTGGGGGCATTTGGGGAGTATGCCAGCAGATGGAAGATTTCTCTCTCTCTCTCTCACTCTCTCTCTCACACACACATCACCTTTGAAATCAAATCAATTCAAATAAATAGACTACAGCACTGTGTATAGAGGGTAAAACCATCGCCTGCAGTGTCAGCATCCCATAAGGGTGCCGGTTAGAGTCCCAGCTGCTCCACTTCCAATCCAGCTCTCTGCTATGGTCTAGGAAAGCAGTAGAAGATGGCCCAAGTCCTTGGGTCCCTGTATCCGCATAGGAGACCAGAAGACACTTCTGGCTCCTGGTTTTCAATCAGCACAGCTCCAGTTGTTGCGGCCATCTGGGGAGTGAACCAGTGGATGGAAGACCTCTCCCCCCCCCCGCCCGCCCCGCCTCTGCCTATCTGTAACTCTGCCTATCTTTAACTCTTCAAAGAAATAAATAAATCTTAAAAAAAGAATAATTGATGGAAGACATAAATTGCCACAAAATCGTATTAAGAAATTAATTTACTGATTGAAAAAGAAGAATCATAATGATTCCTGCTCTGGGTATGTTTCTTGATAGTCTACAATATGTCCTATAGTTTTAGTTCTTACTTATCATCTAGAAAGAAAAATGCATTAATTACATACAAGTTATCAAGAATTCTCTGTGAGTTAGAAGTACTAATTTTATTACTTATTCTTCTCCCAACTAGGTAAGTCAATATGACTTTGGGAATCAAGTTTCCTTTGTATAACATGAAGAAGTTGAATTAGATAGTCAGTCTCTGAGTTTTCTTCCAACATATTTCACAACATTGTAAGTTTTAAATTGGGAAGATAAAGCTTAGAAATAACCATGACTAGTATGGATTAATGTTCCATCTAGCTCCCAAACCTGTGCAAACAAGGGCCCAAGGGAATGTACCATGAGTGGATATAATTTTTCATCTTGACATTAAACTTTGAGGTACAGTGTTCATCAGTTCCTTGTAATCTCCATTGATGGCACTATGGAATATAAATTCAGCCAGTCCTTTTGAGAGTCCACTTATGTTTGCTGTCCATGCCTACCTCTTGGGGGTTAAGAATTTCATAAGTATTATCCTCTATATAAAGAAGTACTCCCCCGACTTGTTTTGTGCTGTTTACCTTGCTTAGGTTTAAAAATGATCCTCTCAAACAGAGACTCATCCTACTGATTCAGATTTTAAAAGGTAAATATACAACTGTTTTCATTGTATCAGTCATCACTATTTTCTGTTTTAAGATTTTAATCTCCTCGGCATCCTTTGCTTCTGTCTTTCCAAGCTGCAGACGGTGATGCTTTCTAGCCCCATCTTGCATTGCCGGCGGTCTTTCCCAGCACTACTCTCACTCTGAATCCCCGTGATTGACTGCATTTTCATTTTCTGGAATTTTATCATTTCCATTTTGCATTCCTGGAGGCACAGCAACAAAGAGTATATATAGATTCTATAGGTGGAAATGGAAGAGAAGGGCAATGTAGTTTTAAAAAATATTTTTTGGGGGAGCAACCCATGTTTTGCTGGAGAATTTACAGAAGCACAAGGAAGTCTATGTTCTCAAGAACTAGTTTCTATTTATTTAATTTCAGTTAGATTTTTAAAGTATGTTGTGTTCTGTCTTTTCTATGTTTTCCTCTCCTTTTCTCTTTCCCTTTTGTTTTTCAACTTTCCTTTCTGTCTGGCTTCTCCCTAATTCTAGATTATATAAGGCAGTCACTTGGGCTGTGGTTTTGTCTTAGTCCATTTGGGCAGTTGTAACAGAATGCATCATAAACAATGGGAAATTACTTTTCCCAGTTCTGGAGGCTGGAAGTCCAAGATCAGGCTGCCAGCACAGTTAAGTTCTTGTAAGTGCCCTTTCCAGGGTTGCAGAATGTGACCTCATGTGGGCAAAACAGCAAAGATCTCTCTGTGACTTATTCTATTTTTTATTTATTTATTTATTTATTTTAATTTATTTGACAGAGTTAGACAGTGAGAGAGAGAGACAGAAAGATCTTCCTTCCATTGGTTCACCCCCCAAATGGCTGCTATGGCCAGAGCTATGCCAATCCGAAGCCAGGAGCCAGGTGCTTCCTCCTGGTCTCCCATGTGGGTACAGAGGTCCAAGCACTTGGGCCATCCTCCACTGCTTTCCTGGGCCACAGCAGAGAGCTGGACTGGAAAAGGAGCAACTGGGACTAGAACCTAGCACCCATTTGGGATACCGGTGCTGCAGGCGGATGATTAACCAAGTGAGCCATGACGCTGGCCCCTTTTTTTATTTTTAATATATATTTTATTTAAGTCATACAAGTTTTATATATTTCTTTATACTGTTATGTGGCCTCTTTTAAGAGTACTAATACTATTCATGTGGTCTCTAGCTTATTGATTTAATCACATCATATCATCATCATCATCATCATAATCTTGGGAATTAGGATTTAAACATATGCATTTATGGAGGACACAAACATTTAGACGCTAGCAAGCATCCTATATACTTACAATTTAAAGTTCACTTTAAAATACTAAGCAATAAGATTAACTAATATGTGCTTTTGTAAATCCAAATTCTTTAATATCGTTGAGAGGATCATTATCCTAATTTAAATCTATTACATCAAATAAAAGCCAAGGATTTTCTGGAAGGTAATGGGAAATGCTCCAGGCACACAGAGCCAGGAGGAACTGACAAAGCCCCTCAGAGATTCAGACTGAGAACAACGAAAGACATCTAAGCTTGAACTATTTTATTACCCATTTAAGATACATTGCTTTGTTGTCCTGTCTCCTTTCCTTCACTCTTTTAATGCCCAGTCCATTTTCAAGTGTAATTGGTTTAAATTTATGTTTTCTTCCTTCCCTTGATTTTATCTCACCTGCAATCAAAGTGCATTTCATTTGTTCTTTAATGTGCTGCTCAACTTAATGATCAATAGGGACTTGGACACATATGCACACAACCATCAGAAAAGGAAGAGTACTAAAATATGTTGAGTACCCGTTTTATATCAGGCACATTACTGGATTCTGTTCTTTTCTTGTTTCCTGAAATCCTCACAGTATCTCTGTCAGAGAATTGTTCAATTCTGCCTTTTACACATGAGTTACCTGAGGCCCCTTTGATCATTTTCTCTGGGATTCTAGATGTGCCAACCAGTAAGGAGTTTACAAATACCCACAAGACTCTGGGCATTAAGAGACTATTAGAATCAAGGTTTTTCATTGTTTTAATAGCTTTTGTTTCCTTTTTACAAATTACAGCAATTCTTTTCATAAGGTTTTTTGTTTGCCTCTATTCTTGTTTCTCAGGAGAGTAAATTTATTACAGAAGTAGTTTGAGAAGAATGGCTTAAACTAAGTGTTTTTCACAAAATGGATCTTAAAGCTATTGAATCATTCTCAATTCTTTCTGAATGTACTGTTCATTGTTGTCAGTCAGGAACCAAGGGTTGACTTCCTATATTAAAGAGGCAGTCAGAGGTGATCTTTCTTTTATTTTTCTAGGCTGGATTCTGTTGTAGTTGCTGTTGATTATTTTCAATATTTTTATAATAACATCATAGATTAAATTGTTAGTGCAGGGAACGCAGAGACCTCATTGTTAGTGAGTTCTCTATTTATACATAACTAAAAGGTTGTAGAAACTAATCAGAGATAGATTTAATGCAAAGGAAGATATAGGCAATTAAATAAAACAAGATTTCTTGATAGGTCTCATTAGAAATACTAATTTGGAATTAGAACAAAAATTTATTTAAAACTATCTACTAACGAACATGCATGCTTCTAATGTTAATAAGTTATCAATTAGCTAATTTTATAATTTTGCATGGTCTGTCAAACACTGAATTTCCTCAGTAGGAAAATGCTATCCTTTCCTTTTCTGGGGCCCTCAAGGGGAAAAGAAGTAATTACTGTCAATGGTACTTCACTCCCTAAGTGCTGTAAGTAGCAGATCCACTGATTTGTAATTCTAGCCACAGAATCTCTTTTTCAAATTCATTTAGGTAATAACTGAAGGCTGACAGATGCTTATTTAAAAATCATCACTAGAGCATATATTTATATGTATATATTCTTACTGAAAAATCATTGAAACATTTCTTTATGAAAGAATGAAAATTTGAAGTGATAGGGTTGACATTTTTTCATCACTACTTCCAAATTCAGTACAACATATATTTATGTTCCTTAACTGTTAGTCAATTTGAGAGATTTGACTTAGTTTGATAACATCATTTAATATGTTCACAGATATAATATTGAAAGACCTCAACTACAGCAGTAACAAAATTTTTCTACTTTTTTATTTTTCAATAAGTTTCTTCTAAAGATATATTCAGATGCTTTATAGTAGGTATAAGAAGTCCAAAACTGGAGATAAGAAATATCCTAATACTCAGAGGCACAGGAGTATGGTTCTGCCTAGTCTTCCTCTGGTTTTCATGAATTTGATTCTCCATTCACTGATCATCAAATCATCCAGGAATCCCATGTCTTTGGTTACTTTGACCTAAACCCACTTCTAATTTTAGCTGCCTGGAAATGACATGTTGGGAGGTAGTAGGTGATGGCTTAAGTACTTGAGGCTCTGTCACCCTTGGGAGAGACCCAGTTTGATTTCTTGCCCCCTGATTTGGCCATGGCCCAGATTCAACTGGTGCAGGCACTTGAGTTGAGAAATCACCCAATAGATTGAAGATATTTCTCTGCCCCCACCCCTGTTCTCTCTCCATCTAAAATAAATAAAATAAAAAATACTATTAGAAAAATTATAGTAACATAAGAAAATATCTAATTTCCATTAATGGTAATGTCATAGACATTACTCTATATTACTGTTGATTTTTCCACATCTATAACTAAAGATATTTCTCATTTTAAGTTATAGGTTGGCAGAGCTAAGGATATCCTTTTGCCCATCCTAGTTCACAGACTACCTCAAATCCTGCTATGGCCCTATTGGGAATAATACAACTACTTCCTAGTAGAAGATGATAAATGAAGTATTATGAACTATAATTTCAAAAGTATCTTGCTTTACTGGTAAGTTTCTGTTGGAGCTTCCTTCTCATGGCTTATCGTGTATTAGAATTTATCATGAATATAAACAGGTCTTGGGAAACAACACATCTTACTGGAGAAGCATTTAATGAATTCCATACTTCAAATCAAGACACCATTTGTTTTAAAGGTAAAGCATTGGATTGTTGAAAACCAAAGGATGGAAATGACAACTCTTTAATAATCAAAAAGTATGCCAGCATTTCTTGTTATTTCTCTCCCACTTTCCACCTTCCCTGTCAACTTTGTATATGTTTTTGTGGCTTCCCTATTTTTCTCTGTACTTTGTGAATTTTTCCTCCTTCTTTCTGATATGACCTCCCACATGCTGTTTTATTTTTTCCCTTTAATTCAAATAAGCACTGTTTTCAGTGAATCCTTATTCCAAATTTCCTAGAGACAAAATCTAATGAGTCTAATTTTCTATGGAGTCTGCATTTGCAATAACATGGTATCATTTTCTTCCCCTTTTCCTACCATAGATGTTGTCCTAGAAATATAGATCCACCAACATCCAAGCCAGTAAGAAGCAGCCAAATTACCAACCAGGACATGGTATGAAATGACATGATATGGCATTTCATTCCATTTCTTTTCATTCCATTTCTTTCCATTCCATTCCATTTCTTACAGTGAACCAATGAACATGTGAATACAGTGAATATGCCAGGTTCCATGATAAATTCTGAGAATGAGAAGCTAACTGACATGGAAATTTTCTGAAGTATTCAAAGCCAGTATTATACAGAATTACTTACACAGAAAAGTTACTTACCTGTAGTATGTAACAAATTCTGAAATGTGATATGAGTTAATTAATAACAAGTTAGAAGAAAAAAAATAACCAAATACTGACTTGTGTAAGACTCTAGGGAAGTTTAACATAAAAGTTAATCCAGCAGCCCTATTGTTGTAAAATACATTAGATTTACTAATTCGAGGCAGCCCCCAACCAGTTCTTATCAGAATTACCGTGGATTCATTTTGTAGTTAAATCATATAGGTAGCTTTCTTAAGATCCAATCTATCAAACTTGAATGCATATGAATCTGAAGTTACGTGGTAGTGCTCCAGACGTGTAGACAGACACAAATAAACATCACACGTTGTCCAAATAATTGACTTTCTAAAAAGATTCCTGTATACATGCATAGAATTCACTTCATGCGCAGTGTCTCAGTAGCTCCATGATCACTGTAATCCAAATCAATTGGTGAATATTTCCACCTCACAAAATTCCCTGTTGTTTTTTGAACTAGAATCTGTCCCATACAAAGCTTAATCCATATTTAGACAGGCAACACCAGTGGATCATAGGAAAGTGGTATGAGTGGAAGCCACTTATATTGTAAGCAAAGACACAGGCAAAATCTTGAAAACAAGTCTCTAGCTTATTTTGCATCCTTCCATTAAAAAGTATAGGGTAGGACTACACTGCAATAAAAAACAACTTCCAAATCTCAATGTGTTACAAATTACCATAAACTTGGGCACTTAAAATGCACTCAGTAATTACCTCCCGGCTTTGACAGGCCAGAGGTTAGGGTTCTGGATCTCTGTGCCAGAGGCTCACTCACCAGGCTGTCATCAGTGTGTCAGCTGAGGCTGCAGTTCCATCAGAGCCTTAACTGAAGAAAGGTCTCATCTAAGTGCCGTAGTTTTGTTGGCAACATTTATTTTATTGTGATTGTTGGAGAGAGGCTTGGTTTCGGCTTGAAGCCCTTAAATTCAAGGTCCTTAGATCTTGGAGGCTTCCTTCAGACCACACCACTGGGCTTCTCTAGCATAGACCCGATTTCAGAGCAGCTTACTTCTTCAAGGCAAGTGAAAGGAGCATCTGGTGTTCTTCTTAAGACAAAGTCTTAACATCTGTTGTTCCACTATCACAGATAAGATCTCCCATGGTTTTTGATGAATTCTATTGGTTAGAAACAAATTATAGGCCTGCACTGCAGCTCACTAGGCTAATCCTCTGCCTGCGGCACCGGCACCCGGGTTCTAGTCCCGGTTGGGGCACCGGATTCTGTCCCGGTTGCTCCTCTTCCAGGCCAGCTCTCTGCTGTGGCCCAGGAGTGCAGTGGAGGATGGCCCAAGTGCTTGGGCCCTGCACCCACATGGGAGACCAGGAAGCACCTGGCTCCTGGCTTTGGATCGGCACAGCGCACCGACTGTAGCGGCCATTTGGGGGGTGAATCAATGGAAAAGGAAGACCCCCCCCCTCTAACTCTGCCTGTCAAATAAATAAATAAAAAGAAACAAATTACAGAGGCAGTTTTGATATGTACTGACAGACAAGGGACTATGCAGAAAAATGAGCACTAGGAGGTGAACATTATTGGAGGTCCCCTTGGAGTGTGTACATCAGAGCTTTCAAGAGTAAAGGTTTGCTTCTCCATCACTTGCTGTGTACAAATTCCATGGGAAAATCAGGGCTGCAGACTGATAGAGGCTTCATCTTAATATGTCCTTCCTTGATTGTTGCAGTAGTGGGAAGGAATAAAAGAGTTTGTGTACTGAATTTAAACATCTGGCTTAGACGTGACCCCATTACTTCTACTCACATTCCGTTCACCAAAACAAGTTAGGTTTCTATGCCTAAATTCTAAGGGTATAAGGAAATTCAATATGATCATGTAACAGTAAAAGAGAAGGAAATACATGTTAAGCATTATTCCTAACTTGTGTACCTTCTTGGCAGAAGTAGGGGATTGGCCTCAACTCACATCTTAGCACCTGTATTTAACTTCTGGGCCTGCCCCATGTATGCATAAATTCAAATTCCCACTCACTTTCAGCACCATAACCTGTTTATACTTGGTCCCAAAGGGAAGTTAATGTTAATATCTCTCTATCTTTTTTGTGGATTTTGGTCACTAATAGTATAAATTTGGATCTATTAACCTGCTCATACTGTCCACATTTTTATCCTAATAGAGCATTGGAATGAATTGCTCTCTGGGTTTGATTTTTCAAATTGACTTTAGAATCACTTTGGTGAATGATTTACTTGAAAAATTTCCGTGTGTCTAAAATGTTTCTGGCCTATTCTTTTCCTGTTGGTAGATATTTGGCCTTCAATCCTGGAATATCTTCCCTTTCCAGAATACCAATTCTAGTGTTTTGGACTATTTTATTTGTAAGATAGTTCCACTTGAGGCTTTGAGACCATATGCTGTATCATCACAACTTTATGTCCCCACTCTCAAGACCTGCAGCATCTCAGGAGTTTGTTCTCTCCACAATCTCAAATCCTCTCTATCCCTTAACTATATGCTGCCTTAAATATCTTTCATTTCCAGTAGCTTGCAGCCTTGTAAAAGGATCCCAGTGCCTAATAGGCAACAATGTAGTAGCAATCTGGGTACCAGCAGATTCCTCTGTTACTAGAAGAAATAAGAGAGAGAAACTTAAATGTTTATACAACAGGCTTTTTCTCTCTTTCTAGAAATGATTTCCTTAATCTCTTAAAGCCTGATATATCAGTTAAGCTGTGCTGGAAACAACTTCTACATTTGTTAGAAGTGCTCAGTCTAGTAAGTTCACATACCATTTTCTGTATACTTAGCTTCCCATATAATGACATTCAGTTGTGTAATTTACAAACTGTGCTCTGACTTTGAGGTATATTCTAATAGCGATTAAGATATATTCTGATCAGTCTGCTCTGTGTCCTTGTTCAATTATTTAGACAAATTCAAGTTTACCCAAGAATATCTACAACCTTGATTGTGTTTAAGGATGAATGATTACTTATGAGATACAGGTGGCCAACACATGCTTGATCACAAGATCCAAGATAGAAGGACTAAAATGAAATTTGAGTGAGCACAGGCCATGAGAGGTATGTCTAAACTTGCTTCAAGTTCACAGCATTTTATTACTTTTATTTTAATACCTTTCTCTTGGCCATCACCTGACTGCACCTGTCCCTTCCATCATAATTTCACTCCTACCACATGAGTGCAAAATCCTGACTGTCACCAGTTATTCACAAAATGTTTTATCATCCAAATTTTGCATGAACTGATAACTTCGTTGCAAATATACAGCACCACACAGCTGGTATCACATGTTCAATCATGGCTATCTTCATCATCCATCACTATTCCCTGGCTCTTGCCCTGCTCATCCTACCCCGGAGGAGGAATCACCAAGTGGTGTTTTCTTCTGTAAAAGACTATGGATTGATTATTTTATACTCTGAGTTCTTGAGGTTTCTATTCGTATTTGAAAAGAGCCTGCATATTAATTTTTGCACACCGATATAGTGTACTTATTAAACAATATTAGAGTGAGAAAAAGTTCTTCTTTATGCTAGGTGTAATTATGTTTTTTATAAAAAAGTATATCGTAGATGAGTTATGTAGTGTAGGCTTTGGGAACACAGAGGAAGGGATGATTGATTCTTTTCTGGAGAGTTGGGATAAAGAAATACAAGTGAGAGGCAAATCAGAGCTCTGGCACAGCAGGTGTGAAGGTGATGATTATGATGTATTTAAAGAATGATGAACAAAGGATAGGAGAAACAGAAGAAGATTAATGTGAAATGCTAGAAAGATAGAAAGAGATGCTGCTTTTACAGATATACATATATCATCCAGGGTCTTCTGAGAGATTTGGCTAAATTGCAGAACTGAGTCATTATCCTTGAAGCTTTTCCTCTACAGAAAATTTCTGCTTCAAGCAGCGAGTGTGAATTTGAAATTTTGTAGAGCAAAGTTACTAAGCAACAAGATGGAAAAGGTTAAGTCAAGAAGCAGTGGCATTTTATGTAATATTTCATAATAGTGCATATTGTATTTAGGACTATGTGATGCATACTAAAGTAACAGAATCTTATATTCTAAGAATTCACTGCAGCTATATGTGATCTTAGTAAGCCAGTAAGAGTTTGCTCAACCATTACTTGACAGCCAATGGTTGTCTTTCCTGTCCTAAGCTTGAATGCATAGATTATATTAGGTGGGATCTAACTGAATTGAAAAAGTACTTCTATTTTCATTTTGGAATTTTGTATATCTTTTTGAAGCTAAAAAATGCGAGGTATTGAAGGTGCATTGACCGCAAGAGTAAGTACTGGAGAAAAGCTGCTTTCTGCCTTCTTTTCTCTTCTATATTACTTTCTTTCTTGCTCCTTTGATCCACAAATGTTTATTGAGTGCTTGCTATGTGCCGTGGACTGTGCTAGGTACAGGGAAACAAATTGCAATTGCAGTACTGTGAGATAAATATTCTTAGACAAGTGTTTTTCAGGGGCATGTAAGCAGAAACTTAATCCAGGATTGAAATAAGAGGAAAATATAATCTTGAGTGGAAATTTGAAGGATGAGGGATGTCAATGCATGTTAAGGAGAGGATTTTGAACATTGAAAGAATTATTTACAGTTAGTAGGCATTTAAATAAGTATTATATTTATAAAACTCTAAAAAAAGTATTGAGGTATTGAAATTTTAAGTTCAGTGTACAAGTTTTTGTTTGTTTGTTTTTTGTACAGGCAGAGTGGATAGTGAGAGAGAGAGACAGAGAGAAAGGTCTTCCTTTGCCGTTGGTTCACCCTCCAATGGCCGCTGCAGCCGGAGCGCTGCAGCCGGCGCACTGCGCTGATCCGATGGCAGGAGCCAGGTACTTATCCTGGTCTCCCATGGGGTGCAGGGCCCAAACACTTGGGCCATCCTGCACTGCCTTCCCGGGCCACAGCAGAGAGCTGGCCTGGAAGAGGGGCAACCAGGAAAGAATCCGGCGCCCCAACCAGGACTAGAACTTGGTGTGCCGGCGCTGCTAGGTGGAGGATTAGCCTATTGAGCCACGGCGCTGGCCTAGGTTTTGAAATAGTATTCAGAAATGTGTTAAAACATCAGTAATTATACTTATTTGTGATTATAAAATTGTATACACTCAAACTGGGCACCCTAAATCCCCATAAGTAATCCGTATAATTTATTATCTTATCAAATGTCCTTAAATATTAAAAATATTGTGAAAAATAGAGCAAGATATGAGGGATAATGAGCTCTGGGATACGGACAACACATTTATGTAGAGGATTCATGGAAGGTTTTTCTGATGAAATAACTTCTGAGCAGTGACCAAAAGGAAGTAAAGAAAAGAACATCGAAGGTGATTTAAAAAAAAAATTTCAAGAAGCAGGAACAGTGTGCGCAAACATATAGCTATTTAGGCATGTGCAGAGACATGCCTTGTGAATGCAAGTTGAAATTTGAAGATGCATATTGTAATCAGTCCAGTAAACACCAAAAATAAAACAAAGGAGCATAGCTAAAAGGTCAGTGGAAAACATAAAATGGACATAAAAAAAACACTTGAATCAGCACCTCCTGTAGTATGGAATAAAGGTGTGGAAGGAGGAACAAAGGAAAAAAGAGCAACAGGGTAAATGACAAATCTGAAGATCATACACTTAAAAAGATGTTTAAATAATTGCATTAAACATACATAGGATAAAGAACCCAATTAAAAGGCCATGATTATCAGGCGAGTTAAAAAAAAAAAAAACACAATAATGATCTACATGCTGTTTGCAAAAATGCTTTAAAGAAAAAGACACAGAGATACCATCAGGGTGAAACTTAAAGAACAGAAATGTTTACATTTCTGCAAACACTGAGCATAAGAAAGTAAACTTCCTGAATAACCATCAGATAAAAAGGTCAAATAATCAAGAAGACACAGTAACCTTCAGTGTGTATGTATCAATTCTAAAACTAAAATTCATTAGTCAGTAATTCTCAGATATAAGGGAGGAACTCTGCAATAATTTATGGAGATTCAAATAACCCTTTTTCAGAAATGAATAGAATGAGTTTGCAACTATCAGTTAATATATGGAAGAATTTAGCACTATCCACCAAGTTAACTGAAATTATCAGAACACTATAATAAAAAAACATATAATACATATTCTCAAATGAATATGGAATTTACATAAATAGACCTCACCTCATTTTATGTAAAAAGATTTAATACATTTCAAAGTTTCAAAACTATTATGTTATTTGCTCATAAGTAAATTCTCTACCTCTGAACTAGAATTCAGTAGCAATACAAATTTGATAAATTCCCCCAGATACTTGTGAATTAAACACAATGCTTATGAAGAACTTATGTATCAAAGACAAAAACACAAGAGGAATTTACAGCTATTTTGAACGGAATAAAACAGCATGACTGGTACAGAAACAGATGGATAGACCAATGGAACAGCATAGAAACACCAGAAATCAATCCAAACATCTACAGCCAACTTATATTTGATCAAGGATCTAAAACCAATTCCTGGAGCAAGGACAGTCTATTCAATAAATGGTGCTGGGAAAACTGGATTTCCACATGCAGAAGCATGAAGCAAGACCCCTACCTTACACCTTACACAAAAATCCATTGAACATGGATTAAAGACTTAAATCTACAACCCGACACTATCAAATTATTAGACAACAGTGGAGAAACCCTGCAAGATATAAGCACAGGCAAAGACTTCTTGGAAAAGACCTGAAGGTGCAGGCAGTCAAAGCCAAAATTAACATTTGGGATTGCATCAAATTGAGAAGCTTCTGTACTTCAAAAGAAACAATCAGGATAGTGAAGAGGCAACCAACAGAATGGGAAAAAATATTTGCAAACTATGCAACAGATAAAGGGTTGATAACCAGAATCTACAAAGAAATCAAGAAACTCCACAACATCAAAACAAACAACCCACTTAAGAGATGGGCCAAGGCCCTAAACAGACATTTTTTCCAAAGGGGAAATCCAAATGGCCAACAGGCACATGAAAAAATGTTCAAGGTTATTAGCAATCAGGGAAATGCAAATCAAAACCACAATGAGATTTCACCTGACCCAGATTAGAATGGCTCCCATACAGAAATCTACCAACAACAGATGCTGGTGAGGATGAGGGGAAAAAGGCTCACTAATTCACTGTTGGTGGGAATGCAAAGTGGTAAAGCCACTATGGAAGTCAGTCTGGACATTCCTTAGAAACCTGAATATAACCCTACCATACAGCCCAGCCATCCCACTCCTTGGAATTTACCCAAAGGAAATGCAATTGGCAAATAAAAAAAGCTCTCTGCACCTTAATGTTTATTGCAGCTTAATTCACAATAGCTAAGACCTGGAATCAATCTAAATGCCCATCAACAGTAGACTGGATAAAGAAATGATGGGACATGTACTCTATTGAATACTATGCAGCAGTCAAAAACAATGAAACCCGGTCATTTGCAACAAGATGGAGGAATCTGGAAATATCATGCTGAGTGAAATGAGCCAGTCCCAAAGGGACAGGTATCATATGTTCTCCCTGATCAGTGACAACTAACTGAGCACCAAAAAGATAATCTGTTGAAGTGAAATGGACACTATGAGAAACAATGACTTGATCAGCCCTTATCCTGACTGTCGATGAACAACTTAATACTTTATCCCTTTTAGTATTTTTTTTTTGTTCTACTTAATACTATTGGTTGAACTCTTTAATTAACACACTATTATTCTTAGGTGTTTAAATTTAACTGAAAAGTAATCTCTGTTAAATATAAGAGGGATCAAGAAGAAAAGAAAGAAAGAAAATTTTCTCTAAAAACAAAATACTAAATCATGGATAAGAAAGGGAACACTAATATGCAAAGACACTCCAGGCTTAAGTGGCTTCAGTAATAAATTTTATTAAATATTTAAGGAAAAAATTTTACCAATATAACACAATGTCTTCAAAAAGTAAAGAAGGAGTAACAGTTTTCAACCTTACAACATTGCAAGGGAAAAAACTGCAGACTAATATTGAATGTAAATGCAAAAAATTCTTAACAACACATAACCAAATAGAAAACAGCAACATATAACAAGATTTGTACATATGGTCAAATAGGTTTTGTCTCTCCTGGGAATAAATTTGAATTCCTATTCAATGTGGATTCATGTATGGAAATCAATCAATCCAACACATTAACAGATTAATCAGTAAAATCACAGGATAATTAAACAGAGAAAAATCCCAGGATAATATCAATATTACAGAAAAGGTATTTGATAAATTTAATAACAATTTATGATTTAAAAAATTCCCAGGAGCAAACCATGAATAAAAGAAAACTTCAACCTCATATAGAATATCTATGAAAAATGTATAGCTAATATAAAAATTAATGATAAAAAACTACCACCTTTTTGCTTAGATCAGAATAATACATGGGTTACTCTGTCATTTTTTTATTTTTTATTTTTTACTTTTTTCTTTTTTTTGACAGGCAGAGTGGACAGGGAGAGAGAGAGACAGAGAGAAAGGTCTTCCTTTGCCATTGGTTCACCCTCCAGTGGCCGCCACTGCAGCCAGCGCACCACGCTGATCCGATGGCAGGAGTCACGTACTTATCTTGGTCTCCCATGGGGTGCAGGGCCCAAGCACTTGGGCCATCCTCCACTGCACTCCCTGGCCACAGCAGAGAGCTGGCCTGGAAGAGGGGCAACCAGGAAAGAATCCGGCGCCCCAACCGGGACTAGAACTTGGTGTGCCGGCGCTGCAAGGTCGAGGATTAGCCTAGTGAGCCGCGACGCCGGCCATACTCTGTCATTTTTAAAATGCATTTTGCTTTGTATAAGTTTTATTTGCATCAGAGTTTTATACATTTCATTAATACGCATTAATTTTACATACTTATAATGTAGAGTATATTTCATGACATACAGCATATACTAATCAAATCACCATAATTAACATTTCCATCTTCTTATCATTTCTTCATATTTGGAGCCTTCAAGTACCTTTCTTCTAGTGCTTCATAATATAAATGATAGCTTATGGTAAACTATAGTCACCCATATTCTGTGGGACAGTGGAACACATTTCTTCTACTCAACTGTGTTTTGGTACTCATTATTTAACCTTAGTCTATCCACTTCTCCTTTGTTCCTTTTTCTCAATGTTTCATTAGAGTCCAACAATGTAATGAAGCAAGAAAAATTATTGAGAGGGTCAGGAATTTGGCCTAGAGGTTAAAATGCCTCTGTCCCATATTAGAATGCTTGGGTTTGAGACCTGGCTTTACTCCCCATTCCAAGTTCTGCCAATTTATACTCTGGGAGGTAGTAGGTGACAGTTCAAATAGTAGGGTTCTTCTTCCCCATATAGGAGATCTGGTTGAGTTCCTGGCTCCAGCTTTGGCCTCACCCAGGCCTGGCCATAGAAGGCATTTAGGGAGTGAACCAGCAGTTGAGAGAATTTCTTTCTCTCTCTCTGCTTCACACACACACACACACACACACACACACACACAAAGTAATGTTTTTGAAAACAGAAATGAGAAATCATTTGTGAGAAAGATGAAATAACATTTTCATTATCAAACTGTATATAAACATGCAAAGGAACCTCTAAAAATACTACGAAATAGTAACAGAATTTTGTGGATATTACAACACAAAATCAATATATAATAATTACTCAATTAAAATTTAAAAGAACATAAAGAAATAAGATAAATATTCCCTTTATGATAACACAAAATGTTTATCAATAAGTCCAATGGAAGATATTTAAGAACTCAACAGTATAGACAAGAACAAGGATGAAAATGATTAAAATTCTAAGTAATAGAAAATATTTTTAAGTCTCATGGGTTGAAGGGGCCGGCCGCTGTGGCGCAGTGGGTTAACGCCCTGGCCTGAAGCACCAGCATCCCATATGGGCGCCCGTTCTGGTCCCGGCTGCTCCTCTTCCGATCTAGCTCTCTGCTATGGCCTGGGAAAACAGTATTAGATGGCCCAAGTCCTTGGGCCCCTGCACCCATGTGGGGGACTCGGAGGAGGCTCCTGACTTCGAATCAGTGCAGCTCTGGCCGTTGTGGCCATCTGGGGAGTGAACCATCGGATGGAAGACCTCTCTCTCTCTCTCTCTGCCTCTCCTCTTTCTGTGTAACTCTGACTTTCAAATAAATAAATAAATCCTTAAAAAAAAGTCTCATGGGTTGGAATAATCCATATTGTTAGGAAATTAATTCTGTCCCAGTTAGTTTAAAATTTTGTGATATTCAATAAAACTACAATAAAGAGAGAAGTTTTTTTTAAATAAAAAACAACAGGCATATTTTAAAGACTATAGAATCACTATGTTTCTAAATTTGTATTTCTGAAATGCATGAAGTTTGTATACCTTAAATAAAAGATTTCTGGGGAAAATAAAGGCTATATGTAAAAAAATTGACCTAAACCAACCAAGTAATCTTCAAATAAAGTGAAGGGTGGCATTTTGTGTAGCAGTTAAGACTAGGGTTGCCTACATCTTATATTGAAATGCCTGATTTGAATCCTGCTCCTATACTTCTGATTCAGCTTCCTGCTAATGAGCACCCTCAGAGGCAGCAGATTATGGCTCAAGTAACTTTTTTCCTGCTATACCTGTGGGCAACTTGAATTGCGTTCCAGACTCGTGGCATTGTCCTTGCCCATCCCTGACTGTCTTGAGCATTTGGGGAGTGAACCAGGAGATGGAAGATCTCTGTCTCTTTGTGTGTCTCTCTGTCTCTGTATCTCCAACTTTCAAACAAAATGAAATTTTTTTAAAAAAAGGAAAGGAAAAATATGGCACATGGCTAATGAGAGTGCAAAAATGTTGGAACTCTTACTTTAGTACACTTAAAAAGTATTTATTTCCTACTTTAAATCTATGCAATCAAGCCAGTGTAGTACTATTGAAAGCACAAATATATCAAAATAGAAAGCTGATAGTCTAGGAATGGAACAAATATTATGAAATCAAATGATTGTTGGCAAAAGTACTAAAGTAATATAAAGGGAAACAGAAAGTCTTCATCAAGTGTTGCTTGATCAGTTGGATAGGAGACAACAAACCAAAACTAAACCAAACAAAATCAGAAGTAAAAAGTAAACATCAACCTTCATCTGAGTTACACACAGAAATCAATTTGAATTACATCATATACTGAAACATTAAAGTTAAAACTATAATGCTTTGAACATCCACATGCAAAAAAAGTGAATCTAGGCACAGACCATCTACTCTTCACAAACATTAACTAATAAGAGACTAGAGATTTAAATGTAAAACTATAAAACTCTTAGAAAGTAACCTAGGAGAAAATCTATGATAATGTATTTGGTGATGATCATTTTGATTTAATATTAAATGAATAGCTTATTAAAGAAAGAATTGATTAGCTGGACATAATTTTTAAAATTCAAACTTGGACTCTCCAACAGGCATTGTCAAGAAAATGAAAAGACAAGATACAGAGTAGGACAAATGTTTCCAAAAACAAAAATAATAAAGGATTGTTATCTAAAATATACAAAGAATTTTTAAAACTCAACAAAAGAAAATAAACAGTGAGTTTGCTTCTTAAAGCATATCTTCATCTTTACTTCCCCATTCTCAAACTTTCTGTATGTATCCCCGTCACTACAGAACATAATTTGACCATCTGGAAGTGATGGCAAGATGGCTGAATAGGAAAAAGACATGCTGATTTTGACCAGGGGAAGATAGCAGAAGAAAAGTTGAGGAAGTGCATACCCAGGGGAGAGTTGGAGAGAAGAAATTCTACAGAAAGAAGAGGGATGCTGTGGGGCAATATGGAAAGTGCCAATGCACAGCAGTGAGCAGAGAGACCTCCCATGGCACCTGCAGATGGGGGTCATGGAGGAGATGCCAGCTTCTGAATGTGATATGAGAACAGACTGTGGCATTCCATTCCACTGATGATATTGCTTGTGAGGGAACCTTGTGGACAACACTGACTTTAAGTCTAGCCTGGAGTCCTAGTGGGGGCAGGGTACTCACATAATCTAGTGGAGGAAAAGCACATTTCTTTCTCTCCACACCCCCACAAGAATGCCTGGCAAATGGTGGGGAGCAGGTGCCATCTTGACACCGTAGAGGCTGTAGTGGTCCTCACATGACCAGGGGATTTCACCAAAGGGGAAAAAAATTGTATTTCCCACTGAAATTGAGTCTTGCTGGGAGGTTTGACAGGGGGCTTAGCATCCACTTAGGACTGTGAGGTGCACTCATCCTCTCAACCTATCGCAGGCTCAGGATCTCAAACTGCCATTGCAGTGCACTCACAGACAACAGCTGTGGAACCTCTCTGCTTTCTCTGGGATGCATCAGGCTTATGGGGCTGAGAGCAGAACTTCTGTACCCCATGACTGTAGGAGACTTGCATGCTATGACTGTGGGAAATCTGTGACTTCATGATAGTGTGTGAGGTGTAGCTGGGTGACTGGACAATCACTGTGTCTGGTGTCAGAGACTCAGAGCTCCCTGAATGCCTGGAGTGGATAATTGCAGAGTGTTCCATGCTCACACTGAGGACTGCATAGATCCTTTATGTGTTTCATGCACCAGTGTGGATGGAGGTGGTACACACTGTGGGCCAGCCCCAGGCATTGATCACCTTGGAAGAGAGGAGGTGAGGTTATGAATACACCAACAGGCATTATCATACCCTACCCCCTGCTGACAATAGTGATTTACCATAACCAATTTGGGTGTTACTCTGGATCCTCACCCCACACGTGAGCCCTGGCCAGAGCTCCCTGACCTCACCCAACACATGCCTCTAGGTATTCATTGAAGGAGCAGGCACTCTACTAAGCCACTCCAACTAAGCCATAGTTCAAAGATAAAACCCATCAAAGAGAAAAATCACAAGTGTTTCCACAAATGCCTAAAAATAAATGCACAAGTAGAAGAAACAGAAACAAGGAAGACACATGACTCCCCAAAATGAACACAACAATTCAATATTAGAAGTGAAGATGAGGAGATTGATTGAATGCCTGAAAATGATCAAAAGAATGACCATAAAATTATTCTGAAACACAGAGGAACAAATTCATGAGTTAAAAAAAATCCATACGTGATATGAATGAAAATTTTGCTGAGAGACTGAGATATTGAAGAGAATTCAAACTGGAATATTAAAAATGAAGATTCAATATGTCAGTTAGAAAATACAATGGAAAGCCTCAACAACAGACTTAGTGTGGCAGAAGAAAGATTATCTGAGTTAGAAGACAGATCCTCAGAAATATGTCAGTCACACAAACCAACAAAACCAAGAGAAAATGAGAAAAACTGAAAATAGTGTTCAGGATTTATAGGATACTATCAACTGACCAAACATACATGTCTTAGGAGTTCCTGAAGGTGTGGCAAGAGAGAACAGAGTACAAGGCATATTCAGAAAAATAACATCAGAAAATGTCCCTAATTTGGAGAAAGGGATGTTCAAGTACAGGAAGCACATAGAATGCCACACAAAAGTGATCAGAAAAATCATCACTAAGACATATTAGAATAAAATTTTCAACAATAAAGCATAAAGATAAGATTCTAAAATTGCATGGGAGACATGCCAGATTATCTTCAGAGGATCCTCAATTAGATTAACAGCTGTATTTTCATCAGAAACTCTACAAACTAGGAGAGAATAGAAAGATATAGTCCAAGTCCTAAAAAAAAATGACAACACAGAATAAAGTAATCATCAAAGCTCTCATTTTAAATGAAGATGAAATAAAAAACTTCCAAAACAATCAAAAATTTTAAGAATTTGTCACCACTTGTTCAACTTTACAAGTGATTCTTAAGGATGTACTACTCACAGAAACAGAGAATAAATGTCATCATTATGAAAGAATTTGAGGCAGAAAATCTCCCAGTAAAAATGCAAAGGAAACCCAAATCAAACAATATGAGTTTTTAGGGAAAAATGGTAAGACCAAATTATTATTTATCAATAATAAACTTGAATATAAATGGCCTAAATTTATCAATTAAAGGATATAGACTGGCTGAATGGATTAAATGCAAAACCCATCTATTGAGGCCTGTAAGAAACAACTCACCAACAAAGATACAAGCAAACTAGAAGCAAAAGGATGGAAAAAGATATGCCATGTAATGGAAAGCAAAAATGAGCAGGTGTGGCCATCCTATCAGACAAAATAGACTTTAACACAAAAAGTCTAAAGTACGCAATAAAAAGTATTAAGTGATCAATTCAACAGGAAGATGTGACTATAATAAATATATTTGCACCTAATGCCAGGAACCCAGGTTATTTAAAAAAATTGTAATGTATGAAAAGGGAGACATAGACTACTATGCAATAGTAATGGGGTCTTCAACACACCACTTTCATCAATGGACGATCAAGTAGACAGAAAATCCAAAAAGAAACAACACAGCTAATCTACACTATGAACCAAATCGACGTAACTGATATCAACAGAACATTTTATCCCACAGTTGACGAATATATATTTTAACAAAAGATTTATTTATTTAATTGAAAGAAGAGCCACAGAGAGGCAAAGGCAGAAAGAGAGAGAGAGAGAGCACACAAAAGCGAAAGCGAACACATTCTTCCATCTGCTGGTTCACTCCCCAAATGGCTGCAATAGCCATGGCTGGGCTGATTGGAAACTAGGAGCCAGGAGCTTTTTATGGGTCTCCCATGTGGGTACTTTCTCCCATTGCTGGTGGGAATCCAAAATGATATAGCCACTTCTTGAAGACAGTTTGGTGGATTCTGATAAAATTATGATACTTTTACCATGTGATCCATTAGTCACACTTCTTGGTATTTCCTCAAATGAGCTGAAAGCATGCCCACATAAAAGCCTGCAGATTGATGTTTATAGTATCTTTATTTGTTATTAACATTTGAGGGAGAAAGATGCCCTGTAGTTGGTGAGTGGTTAAATAAATTGTGCTTCAATAAGGCAATGGGATATCATTCAGCACAATAAATTATGTGGTATAGAACCATGAAAATTATCAACTCTAGAATATTCATAAATTTCAAACCAAAAAGTGGTAACTTTACAAGGGGGAATTATGTTTGACACTACTTTAAGCAAATGGTCAGTGTTAACATCACTAGTAGTACGTGTCAACATCCTTTACCCTCTGAAAGAATATATTGAAAAGGTTACCTGTGGTATCTTTGTTAATAAAGCATAACCTTAATTTCCTAATAAGAAACATTAAATAAAATTCCAATGAATTCTGAAAAATATGTGACTAGTAACCCATGGAATTTCAAGGTAAGGCCGGACCCATGAACTCTCAGAGATCGGAGATTAAGGAGCCATGACAATGAGTGCAATGTGAGTTCCTTGATTACATCTTTTAGCAGGAATGTGATATTGATGGGGAAAATGAGATCTGAATGAGTTTTATTTTGGTTTTATGTTATGAAATCAAATTTTTTTTCTCTGTTTTGGTGAATGTTCTCTGGTTGTGTATGATGTGACATAGGAAAATTTGGTGAAAGATACATGGGAACTTTCTGTTCTACTGGTCCAACTCTTTTGTATGTTTGAAATTAACTCAAAAGAAAATTTTAAACAAAACAACGTTTATCAAAACTAAAAACTTACATCAAAGTCACTCCTCCATATAAATGAGGTCACATATCCTTTGTCTTTCAGTACGTGTGAATTCTATAATGCATTTGCCTATTTTTGAGACAGTTTAATGTCTGCTATATCTGTAGTCTGTTTTGAGGAAAGCAGGCAAGTGGAGTTCACTGTGTGTAATGTTGCTGTGGTTTGTCTCACGTGATACATGACCTTGTAAACTTACTTAAACATGTAATATTTGAATGTTTTTCTTCTTTTTCATTGGGTAAAATATTTCGTTCCCTTTTGTCACTCTAATGTTGTTTCTCCATAATAAAAACATTTACTCAATGAAATCAACAGTGTTTTGGATTATACTAGTATCCATTTAAACACCTGCATTTTAAGAAAGGATTTTTTTATGAGAATGACAATAAAAATATTTAACAAAAAGAAACTCTAAGTCTTCAATCTCATGTAACAGTGAACTAAAGGGCAAATTACCCAGAGAGGAGCTGGAAATTGGTTGTTGGACCCTGTCATCAAATTGTGCAGTTGCCTTCCCTTCCTTAGCAGTCTGGGCTGAGTTTAGATAATTTTGACAATATTTAAGAATTTTTTTAAAAAACTCTATAGTTCTAACAAAAACTCCATTTGGCATGCTATATTTTCCATTGGACCGTAATGATTTATGAGAATCATTGAGACAGTACTCTTAATAGCCCTAATAGGATACATCAGAAATCTCACAATGCTAACTCAAAATAGCAGAAAATAAAACCACAAATCAAGTGGAATTAACAAAGCAAACTGAGTACCAGTGAATGTAGCCATTAAGTAAACTTCCTTCTGGACCAAGAACAGATGCAACATTTTTAGTAAACACTTTTAACAGTGCCCTTGAGTAAATGTTATTTGATTCACAAGGTCACATCTTCAGAATGTTATTTAAAGATGTACAATGTTTATTCATTTTCATGTTTCCTCTGCCATTCTCAGTAGTGTCAACTAATGATCAAATATGTCCATTATCTTTTTCTTGTAGCTGTTTTTCAACCAGGGAAATAAAAATACTGTGCTAAAGTTGGAGATAAATTTTCACCCCGTGTTAACAAGGCTATAAACTGCTTGTTTACTCAGTGATTTTCACTGTTGATAAATATGTTTTTCTGTCAAATGTTGGTAGCAATGTTTCCCTTGTCATTAATAGATATGTTGAAATATCTTGTACCTAAAGGACATGCAATAATACTGATACTTTGTGTTCATTTTTTTTTTTTAAATCAGTCTCCCTTGAGAAAGACCTACCATCACTGTGGAATAAGCATGCTACATTAACTGCCTGCTGGCCACTAGGGAACAGTTTAATGAACTGCAAAATTTAAGGCAAATGTAATGGTCAGTGATATATCCTGTTATTCTTCAAAGAGTTTGTTGGCCTCTTGTTTCTAGTGACTGGAGTTGGGGTATCTTATGTACTTATTTCATGATGCTCAAATTTGCTTTTTTATCACTGCAAGGTGGGTAGGCAGATACACCTAAAAGAACACAGAAAGTCAAAGTTCATTCCCAGCTCCTGGCTCATGGCTTCAGATCAGCCCAGCTCTGGCCATTGCAATTATCTGGGAAGTGAACTAGCAGATGAAAGTTCTCTCTGTTTCTCTGTTTTCTCTTTTTCTCTAACTCTACCTCTCAAAAAAAATAAATCTTTTTTAAAAAAGAACAACCAAATATGGAATATGAATATTACAGGATCAATGGGATCAATAGATGAGGTGGTTTCACAAACTACTAAGCAAAATGCAAAATGCAAGGTATTGTAAAAAATAGACTCATCACCAATAAGTAGCAGACAAATGCTAAATTTTTCCCTTTCCTGTGGGGTTCATCACACTGGGTACTATTTTATTGCTTTTCTTTTAGGCATCTAGTACCATTATATTTACCTCCATACTCTCTAGGGGAAAAAAAGCTTCTCATGAAAGATCTATGTTATGCATTCATGTGACTATGGTTCTCAATTTTTTCACATTTTAATGGAATACAGACATTCATCTGAAGGAATGAACCTAAAATAGTAGGATGAGATACTCTTCAGAGACGGAGTACATCATGTTTTCCCTGTGTTATTGCTATAACATCAGTCCCTGAATTTCATCAAGAAAGGGTGAAGGAATATAAATGTTCTAGTGGCACTTGACACATTTTTAAGACCCTTTGTTGTGATTGGTAAAACATTGAGTAGCTACGAAGCAATGTCTGAGAAAGCTGAGAAAGAACTTAGGAACTTGGGAGATGAGATCTGCTATGTAATTTATGATCACTCTTTGGCTGTGAGCATAATGGAGTTATAGTGTCCTTATTTTAAAGGTGGAACAATAGAGTCCAACTTATTAAAAATTACAGACATCCCTTTGGAGGATATTAGAACTGAAGCAGGTGCTGTGAACAATTTTTCCCCAGGAAACTCAAAGGTAATGGGGGCAGACCCCAGCTCCAACCAGAGCAATTCTGTGTGTCATTATGCTTTGTTTTAGTTGAGATTTGGTTTGAGAAAATGAGTGTAGACACAAACTTTATTTTTTAAACAATTTCATTAGAATAATTGTATTGTCGTTCTCAATAACAATTTGCATCCTTTCATAAATTGAATTATAATGATTCTATTAAATAGTGAATGGGCAATAAGCATTAAGAAAGTTAAAGTGGTGACTTTTAAACTGTATGCAACCCATAAAGAAAAACTGTGAATAACTGTGAAGTCTGATGTACAAACACGCACACATAGCAGAAACAAAAATGCTAGAAAGAAAAGACCATGCAGTTTTATATTTTCATTCTGTTCTAGCCTAATCAATTTCAATGTGTGGCAGTTTAGAAAAAAGAAAAATGAAGATAATAGAAAATATTTTAGCCCTCTGTTATGCTTATTTCAATAAGATACAATGGCAAACTATTCTAGTTTTAAAAATAATAGGTGATATCATCTAATGGTGAAATTTTAAATCAAAGGGGGCTTCCCAATTTTATAATTAATCTTTAGTATGAGTTATTTCAGAGTGGTTCCTTCATTCAACAAGAAGTTGTTTTGTTGCTACGATTTTGAAAATTGACTTCAATATTAATAATATTGGCAGTATAGACTAGGCAAGGTCAAATAAGATCTGGAACCATCATTTCTTGTGCTGTCCTAATTATAATTTCGAGAATAAAAAGAACTCAGGAGGTGTCCAGAAGTTAAAGCAGACATCATGGAGATAAACATTGACACTTCTGGGTGGTTGTTGAATGTCCTCAAGAATTGTTGGTGACCTTTTCTTGAGTCCTCCACCTTTTTCCTTATTTTTCCACCTAGTTTTCTCAATTGCCTCCTGTGGAGTTTTTTGTATTTCCCCCTTTCC
Source organism: Oryctolagus cuniculus (assembly GCF_964237555.1). Taxonomy (NCBI): domain Eukaryota; kingdom Metazoa; phylum Chordata; class Mammalia; order Lagomorpha; family Leporidae; genus Oryctolagus; species Oryctolagus cuniculus. The sequence goes on from NC_091433.1 coordinate 167,090,979, forward strand.
TTTTCTTTTTTTTTTTTTTTTCCACTTTCTCTTGACTCTGCCTACGGCTTATGTATAATTGCAACTTTATCTACTTTTAAAAGGCAAATGAGTCTCAAATGCTGAATATACCTTTAGGGGTCAACCATCAAATTGCAGACAGAGCACTGTAAATTGTTTAATTTTAATTAAGGAATAATGTGCCTTTTTTGTTCTTTTAGCTTAATACTTGCCACTTATCACTTCTTGCCTTGCATTACATATAATTGCTTATTCCTGCTCCCTCTCAATATATTTACTATGTAAGTAAATAAGTAGAAATTTAACACAAAATATTACTGTCACCAGATATTTTTTGATTGAACAGAGGTGCAATATACATATTCTCAATCAAGTTAAACCAATAAATCTGAAGATGACAAATATTTGACATATTAACCATCAATTTTCAATGCTGGGTTCAAGGTATATATCCTTAAATCTGGATTCCCCCTTCAACTGGGCTGGGACTGGGCTTTGGCATCCTCCCTAACACAGCAATTTAGGAGATATAATTAGTTCATTAGATTTGACATTCTAATGGAACATGGCTGCAATATTTCTCTTAATTGAAGTGAAATTGGTTACTGAAAAATTACTTTTCTTTGTATCTCTGATTTACACTGAGAAAATTGCCAATGATGCAGGTAAGTAAATTGCAGCCAAAGTGAGAGACGTATTAGAGGTGGCATCTGTTCCCTCTCTCTTCCTCCCATGGTTACAAATAGAAATATGCTTTCTTCCTTTTGTTGCTATTAATTATTGAAGTACTAGAAGTTTTTTTTTTTTTTTCTGGAAATGTTTCATAGGGAGTATATCACACATTTTAATTCCAATGCACCATTTCCTACAAACCTTCCCTAGCTATCAAATTCCCAGGCATCAATCAGAACTCAGTGTCAAGAGGCTGTGGAGGGGCCAGCCCTGTGGCGCAGTGGGTTAATGCCCTGGACTGCAGTGCTGGCATCCCATATGGGTGCCAGTTCGAGACCCAGCTGCTCCACTTCTGATCGGGCTCTCTGCTGTGGCCTGGGAAAACAGTAGAGGATGCCCGAAGTCCTTGGGCCCCTGTGCCCTCATGGGAGACCCGGAAGAAGCTCCTGGCTCCTGGCTTCGGATCAGCGCAGCTCCGGCCGTTGCGGCCAATTGGGTAGCGAACCATCAGATGGGAGACCTCTCTCTCTCACTCTGCCTCTCTTCTGTCTGTGTAACTCTGACTTTCAAATAAATAAATAAATAAATCTTAAAAAAAAAAGAGGCTGTGAAAAGGAGAAAAAAATATCACACAACTGTAGCCTATGCTCATGCCTGAATCTGTCTCCAAAAGGGGAAAGCAACCTAGCCAACAGACTTGGATTAATCAACAGACTGATGTCCCCCAGTAACTGTGGGAAGCAGTTCCTTAAAAATAAGGTCATTTAGAGGAAAGTGAATGAAATTTTGCTCAGTTAGAATAAAAAAAGGAGGAACTTGGACAGTGAATAATGTCTGCCACATGGTAGCAATATGAACACCTAATTGTTCCTTGTGTGGAGTCAATTATCACCATGTTCTGCCGTGGTACTAATTCCTCTGTCCCGTATTCTGCCTTTCCTCATGTAAAGCAAAAGCATCTGCCATCCTCTTAGGTTTACTTTTGCCATATGCAGAATCTGTCATTTTCAGTGAAGATATTACAGCTTGATAAACTATTGATAGACATCTACATGTGAATTTTGTTCATGTTGGTTGGCGTTTATGTGTGGGTTGGGGAACATTTTCTAAAATGCAGGAAATAGGGGTAGGCGTTTGGTATAGCAGTTGAGATACTAGTTGGGACACCTACATTTTATTTCCAACTGCCTGGGTCTGAATTCAGCTGCCATTCCTGATTCCAGCTTCCTGCCAATGTGTACCAAGAGGCAGCAGGTGATGGCTCAGGTAATTGGGTTGTTGCTACCCACAGGAGAACCTGGGTTGAGTTTCTAGATCCTTGCTATAGCTTTGGCAATTATATTATGTATCCTATTCTCATTCTTTATAGATTTCTTACAGCCTCCATATGTATACTGGATCTGGGTTCTGTAGGATAGACCACCTTGAAAAAGAACGATTTGAGGCTTGCAGAATTAATAGGAGGGGAAGAATCAGTCAATTTGATTGGGTGAGTGGATTCACTTACATCTGCAATGTCATGTCATGAAAGTAAGGGGCAAGAAGAAAGAGCCTACTCTTTTCTTCTGTTGTAACACATGGAATCATCCATGTCTGTGTTTCTCAGGGAGACATCTCCAGCTAGTGGAATAACAGTCTTATTCCTGCTGTTTTTGACTTTTCATTCTCTTGCTTTTGAAATGACTCTTAAAAATGAAGTATTAAAGGAAAGAAGTCTTCCAAATACCTTAAAGAAATCAGCTTTTGGAGCTGAGCCTATCAGTAGAAACTTAGAAGCAAGAACTCAGGCTTTAACAGAAATAGAAAAGATAAAAGGACCAAGAAGTGCATCTGCCCTCTACTTTGAGGATGTTGCTTCCTTGTTAGAGGATAAATGAATGGAACTAATTGCTCTTGGCCCCAAATTTTGTAGGGAGGTTGTTGAGAAGGAGGAAAATGAACTTACAGGCATCTGTGAATGTAAGAACTATTTTTCCCGTAGTGATTTCTTTAGACTTTTGAATCCACTGTTCTCATGGGTCACCAGGCACACCCTTGCAAGGTCAAGACTACAGGAGTCAAGGAGGAAATCCCTGTCTGGGCTTTTTCTATAGTTGTGGGCTTTTGGTCAAGCTCATTTTGAAGATAAGAAAGGTACTTCTCAAAGGATGCATGTCTGCCACCTCATGTGTTCATTTTCCCTTTTTATTGGGTCAATTTCTTTTTTCAATGTCCCTTTCAAATTAACTCTGTCCACAGAGTATGTATTTTTCTTAATAATTCTAATCTCCTCCATATTCAGGCCAAGGTTTCAATATTGCTTAGAGAAATGTGAATGTGTGCCACGTTGGCGTGATGAGAGAGCCTGCATGAAGAGTGTCAGCTCCCATTCTGAAGCTCCTGCTTCATGAAGACTATGAAGACTGTTTTACATCTGCCCTTGGCATCCTCATAGAATAGGTCCTAACAGAGCAACCTCTTGGAATAAGGGTGAATTTTTCTACTTCCCTCATCATCAGTGTTTTCATTCTCACAGATGATTAGGTTCCACTTCAATGTATTTTCACATGCTGTGCTCCTTCCAGCAAAATAGAAATTGTTGGAAAACTAATCTTGAACTATTAGAAAGGTTTTCTCTCATTCTGATATTCACCACTGATTTATTATTGCCACAATAGCAAAGTATAATCTTTCCCCAAAGGGAGATCATTATTTTATGTTCATAAATTTGGAAATATCTGCCATGTAAAGTGCTGAGCACATCCTTTAATTGTTATTGTTTCTTGCTGATAAGCAAGAAATGTAGATATTATGTTTGATTCCTGGATCTATGCCACATGAACATTTTAACTACATAAAATGGTTATAGTTTAAGTTAGTGGGTACCTGGGTTATATTGGTTTTTTTTTAAGAATGAATAGCCTCTGCTAACCCCACTGCCATACAATTTGTATTTCTATTACTCTTCTCATGACTAATAGTTCCAAATAAGAACCAGTTGTAAGTAAACAAACTCTTCTAGGGAAAAGAAATTTAAATTTTCAGTTCCATTATGACTATTTCTGTGTGAAATTACCTCATATGTGTATTGTTATCTAAGGCTCTGGTTATTTTTAAGATGTTTTTATAAGTTTGGGGATATTTCTAAAGACTTTGTCTGAAAATTTAATCAAGTAAGATGCATGCATTTCCTTTTATAATAAATATTGATTTAAAAGGAATTATTAGCAGTTACTCTCACTTATGCTAAAGACATAAGCTTGAAGTAATCTTGCTTATCTAAGTACTGAACCAGACCATTCCAGAATTATTGTACTTCTACCCTGCCCATGGCACCTTGAATCTTTGGAGGATTTAAATTAAACTTAATGTTATCCCTTTCATTTATGATAGACTGTCAACTAGGAAGTCATACTAAAAAAAAAACAGAATTAGCAAATATTATGGTAGACTCATATAAGCAATTGCTCTGGGAATACCGTCGGGTATAGAAGAAAGAACAGAAAAGAAATTATGCCTAATGATGCTAAAAAGGAGAAATTTTGATTTTTAGATGCCTGTATAATTAAGGTACAAAATAATGAACTTATTATATAAATGGTCCTAGGCCATGACTAGATTGGCCTCTAATATTTCCTATTGTTTGTAAACCTTTCTTTTGTGATTCAGCTGACTCTTTGGCATTGTTAACATTCCCATATCCAGGACCTGCATTGTTAGTCCAGTTATACAGTGGAGAACGTGTGTGTGTGTGTGTGTGTGTGTGTGTTTTCATTTGCCACATTGCCAGTATGATCTGTTGATTGATAAGAGGAAAAGTAGCTGGTGAAGAGATAAGGTACTCTTCTGACTCTTGTCTTAACCCTTCCATTAAACCTATCAATCTAGAAGCACCATTATGAGGAAATTAGAGGACTCTGAGGAAACCATGTATGATTTAATAGCTATTGTATCCTTACTCTTAAGTGTCAAAATGTATTATTGGCTCAAAATGAGTAAACGTATGTATACTATATATTAAAAAAATGGAAACCAACCCACAGGATGGTTAGGGACACTATTGAAAAATACTTTTCATTGCTCTGAGTGAAGGCTTCTGAAGAGAGGGTCTCTTAACTTATTAATAAGTAGGAAAACAAAGGAGATTGGGTCATAATGACAGAATGGATAGCTCTAATTACAAGAATAATCACTGCCCTAAGACCCACACATGGAGGTTAGACATTGTGACCTGTGGGGGTGTAGCTGGGGATGAGGGTCCATGGGGCCTAGACAGTATGTTTGCAAGTTCTTCTAAAATACCTCTTTGGCACACTGGGGATTTTCATAAAGCACACGAGTCAGAAGGCATTTTGCTAATTTTGGTAAAATCCAAAAAAGGATTTGATGAGAACTAGTCTTCACTTCAAATATTTTACTTTTAGCAAGTACTTTTAAATGACTGTTTTGGCACATTGAGTAGAAACCAAAAATTTTTAAAACATGTTGAATATCATTTCAGTAACTCTCCCATTGTCTTTAGGGTCCTGAATATTTAGCTCAGAGCATTAATTGCTTACACAAATCACAGCCTTTCTAAATTGCCATAATATGCAAAATACCAATTTTCCTTGCATTCTCAACATGGATTTTCAGAAGATTATAGTGGCTGTAGTTGCCTAATGGCAGTTTCAGCCACATGACACAATTTGAAAATACCCAAGGGAGTCTGGATGGGATGAAAGAAAAGATCTGTTTGTTTTTTTGAAGCAGTGGCGTAGGAGGTGGAAATAGCTGAAATAGGCAGTAAGGACTGAGGCAGGAAGGATACGTTAATACTGTTAAATGTTTAATTTTGTGTCTGGGAGGAACAGGTGCACAAAGGGAAGTACTGACTTTTCTGCTCTCACTTCATTGATTTTTCAGTGAATAGACCATGAACTATTCCCACCTCATTCATAATATCTATGTCACAGTCACCTAACCTGTCATATGGACATAAAAGTGAATGAAGTAAGTGTTCCTTTTTAGTCTTTGATGAGTAGCGGTTGTCACTTGCTGCCCAGCTGTCAACTATGAGATGAAACTATGAGAAGCTTCGGATTTTTGAGTTATTTGACTAGTTTCCTTGTTTGCTTAACTGTTGAATATTCCCTTGTATGAAGACCTTGTTAATTTTAAATTTTAGAAAATAAAAACAACCAACCTCTGAAAGAGATCAGTGTATTTATGAAGACTTCTATCAACCACAGACCTGGATATTTCTATAGAAGTGAACACTTTTTTTAAAAAAATAGGCTTTTTGTTGGATGTGTTTCAGCCTTGAAGATGGCTCTTCTAATTCATCGCACTATATAATGATAAATATGACAGGGAATTGAAGTAACAATTTCTGTATTCACGAGTTCTGGTTATGTTATTCAACTGGTCGTAAGAGGCTGTGAGCCTTATCAGCATTGCTAGCACAGTAAGCAAATAAAAAACATCTCCAATAAACTAATAACACAGAACATGATAATTTATATACTTTTTCAGAGTATACTTATGATTTTTTGATACCAACTATTTATCAGAAGATTGGCTCTGAGACAACTTTTGTGAAGATTATCTAGGAAATTAAGATTGATTGTGGAAGGTTATTTGAATAATTCTTTGTTTTGCTTTCACTCTCTTCTCTGATTTAGGAAACATTGTTTTTTCCAAACCAGGTTTCCTGAATCATAGCATATCTCAAGAGTGAACAAGGAGTTCAAATTTTTATCAAAGTCAATTTATTTGTAAAGTACTGAGTTTAAACAATGTTTTTATGAATCCCTAAAAGGAGAAAGCAATTGTTATTACAACTACTTTAAAATTCAATTTTGGTTTGGTTTAGAATATTACTGCATTGTGTTCTTAGGACATAATATTTTGGTTTTCATTGCATTGTAATTTGTAGAGAGCCATTTTCCTTCATTGAGGGACTTCCAGGAATATATCTTGGAGAGACAGTGCTAAATGTGCTTCAGGAATGTTGCTGAGAATCTGATTTATTACAGTTGAGTTTTCTCCTTTATGAGGTCCCACAGGAAGAAGTTCCCCCAGGCCTCACTGTCAAGAGCAATTTTACTTTATTTGAAGAATGAGTTATTATTATTATGCATAAATACTTTAAAATTATTCTGAGAACTATAAACTGGGAATTTGTATATGTTTTCCACTTTAAACTGACTACCAAGAAGCTCAGAATCAAATTTGCCACTTGTCTCTAAAAAAGCTTCTAGACCTTTTGGTACTTGTAGTATACTACTAGTTTGATTTTCTTTAAAATGAAACTTGGTATACTTTTAGTTTCATTTTCTTTAAACTCTATTTTACTGTGTTCCCATTTTTTCTAATTTTTTAAATCTGTCGGCACAGAGGGGATAGAAACCGGAGTATGCCTTTTCTTGTCAACCCTACTGAATTTTAAGCTTTCCAATGAAATTATTAATGCCTTAATCATGTGCCATAGAGCCATACATTACCTTTGCTTATAATGCATACTGCACTCAGTTATTATCTATTATGTCATAGTCACCATAATGGCCACTACCGAAACAGTTGTGGAAAGAATGTATCCTAAGGAACTTGAACATGGACCTGCCGTGTATTGAGATGAGAAAGACAGCAGGAATTGGATTTTAGTTTGGAGTTGGGAAATCAGGAGACTTAATTTTGGACAATTTAAGTTTGAGATGGACACATTTACAATTTAAGTTTGAGATGGACACATTTGCAATTATATTATCCTGATAACTCTCAGAGTCCCCCTTATGAGCAATGACTTAGATCTAAGAAACAGAGGCACAGACTTGGGCCATCACCCTATGTTCTTTTCCTTCTTACTCCAGCAGACAACCAAGCAGGGATTCTCAGGGCACATTTTCAGTCCTCTGCAGCCAAATCTCAGATCCTTGATTGCTAAAAAAGAGAGATTTCAGTTGTGGGGGGATGGATTCTCTCTTGGTTTCCCATCTATCATTGTCTGGAGTCAAGAGGCAGTTCTGAAGATTCCAGGTAAGACCACCATATCATATTTGGTAGGAATGAAGACAGAACTGCAGGACCAGCATGCTCTGTTTTCTCCTATTTATAAGGCATTCACAGCCCTTCAGCACAATTTCCTAGTCTGGGAAGGAGCGGGAGCTGGCCAGTGAGGCTCTGTCTTTGGGGTTTAAATTAGGGAGGCACTAATAAATCTCAGTAACAAGAAAATGTTATTTTAATATAATATTTATAAAAATTTAAAATCATTGCAAATATCAATGAATTAATAATACCATCAAACCTAGGCACATTGGAGCCTGAGACAAAAGGAATAAAAATCAGTAACTCTGGAGCCGGTGCTGTGGCTCAGTGGGTTAATGCCCTGGCCTGAAGTGGCATCCCATATGGGTGCCATTTCGAATCCTGGCTGCTCCACTTCCAATCCAGCTCTCTGCTATGGCCTGGGAAAGCAGTAGAAGATGGCCCAAGTCCTTAGGCCCCTGCATCCACGTGTGAGACCTGGAATAAGCTCCTGGCTCCTGGCTTCAGCCATTGCAGCCAATTAGGGAGTGAACCATCGGATGGAAGACCTATCTCTCTCTCTCTCTCTTCTCTCTGTGTAACTCTTTCAAATAAATAAATAAATCTTTTAAAAAATCAATAACTCTAATCCTGTTTTTACTCAAAATTCTTATAATTTATTCATCATGTTTTTTTTAAATTGCTACCTTAAATTTTTTCCTCTGTTTAGTACCTCACTCTCCCTTGACCCAAGACTCAGACCACTGTAGACTGATCCATTTTCCCATTCATCTCTGTTGTCACACTCTGATGTCATCACTTGTGCTATCAACCTCATCTGATTCTCTTTGTCTCACTTCATCCCACTCTTACCTAACTTTCACCCAGCCTCTCAGAATTCAGTTATTTATAAGATTATATGTGTTATATTAAGAGTTTATATTTCTTATATCTTCATTCTCTTTACTAAGTACTTTTTTTTCTTTTCCCTGCTTCCTTTTTCCTCTGTTGTCCTCTCAAGTGGTGGTTGTTTTCTTTCCCATACTATTTATATGATTTGCTTTGGGAAAAAATTATGCCTTTGCTCATTATAACTAACTCCGGCATCTTTCCTCCTTATAATTCCTCAGTTTAAATAGTGTGTAATCATACCATGAACCACAATTTGTGATTTATTTTTTAAAGATTTGTTTATTTATTAGAAAGTCAGAGTTATAGAGAGAGAATGAAAGACAGAGATCTTCCATCTATTGAGTCACTCTCCAGACGGCTGCAATGGCCAGAGCTGGGCCAAGCCAAAGCCAGGAGCCAGAAACTTCATCCAGGTCTCCCACATGAGTGGTAAGGGCCCAAACACTTGGGCCATCTTCCACTGCTTTGCTTTTCCTAGGCCATTAGCAGGTTGCTGGATTGAAAGCAGAGCAGCCATGACACTAACTCACACCCATAATGGGATGCCGGCATTGCAGGCAGTGTATTTACCCACTACACCACAATGCTGGTCCCTCTATTCTTTTTTATAGTTATCCACCAATATCTGCCCTACTCTGTTGTGGTCTCTAGTGACTTCAGTTTCTGCTTAGATGAATATTTCAATAACTTGATCTCAAACTTCTTTATTTAACTCATCTCCAATGATTGTATTCTTTATTCTTCCATATCCATTCACTCCTGTGGCCATAACCTAGATTAGATCAGTGCTAAAATTAACATTGTTGTGGCCTTAATTTCAAGCATCTCATATTCCAAGCATCTTTTCATAATATTCCATTTTAGTTTTTCTGGTAGCCCCCAATTCAGCAAATGTTTGAGCACCTTGATATAACTTACAAATTCTGCCATTGTTCACCCTTCTTCACCACCCACCCATGTCCATAGATGCTTCCTCACCCAGGTTATGTTCCGTCACTTGGCATTAATTTTCTGCTTTACAGAGTCTCTACTTTATTATCTGTCGCATTTTATCATGGATTTTTTTAATTTAGTCTCATGGCAACCTTTCAAAGCTGGCTGGATGTATCTTTCCACCTGTAGTGTCTGTATCTCTACACCTTAAATGCAAGTAAAGCAATGCATGAAGGTGTGGAAACGCAGAATGAAAATTAAAGTTTATTTTGGCACAAACATTTTTGAAATCATGCATAATTTATTTCAAATACAAATTTTCCAGAAACTTTTAAAATATTATTTCTATGAGCTCGGGCTATCTAGTATCTCTTTAATTTAGTGGAATCTTTCTAATTGTGAGTGGTTTCTTAATGTGACTGAGCCATCCAGTTCCACTGCAATGGTTCACTCTTATTGACCAATTTTAATACATTTTCATCATTTTTAGACTTCTGGTTCTTTTATCCTCATTCTTAACTGATTTCCCCATTTCAATACACAGAAAATAGTCAATCAGAAGACGATGTTTCAAGTTTTCATCATATATATATATATATATATATATACACACACCTGTGTGAGCACCCATGTGTCAGGCGTTTCACCCTCCCTGGTTGAATCATGTATGTAGTAAAGGTAAAACTTTGATTTGTGCACCTGATCTGATGGAACAAGGACATAAGCCTCAGCCATTCTTGCCCTTTGCCCAAAGGAGATAAACTGGAATGTATTCCTTGCCCTTGAATCTCAAAGTTTCACACCTTATTGCCTTCATACCCCACCCCCACAGCCATCTAAAAGACCAGTCTCTGGGAACACTTGAAAGACCAGTTCCAGGAATTCCCCTCTGCCTGCTGCCCCCTGCTCCCTGTCCCACCCCCATCCCTAGCCTCCTAAAATATAAAAAGGCCAGGTCCCTGGAGGTCAGGACTTTCTGCCAAGTGTTCTGTCAAGGTGCCTGCGGCAGTTGGTTACCCACCTCTATGAATTTATTTTCTCTGAATAAATTCAGTCTGGCTGTAAATTCGTACACTGCTTCCTCTCTATTCTGCGCCTCTTTTTCTAACATTTTGGTGCCCTATATGAGGAGGCAAATATATCTTCCTTCGAATTAGATTATACTAATCCGTTTATAAACATTTACAGTTTCTCCCATTCTGAAATACTGCATTCTTCTGGTTACTCTAACCTCCCTGGCTGCTCGTCTACTTATTCTTACTTATTTCCTCAACTCTACATGTAGCTATTCTAAATTAAAAGTATGCAGTCCTCAAAACCCTGCTCTTTGTTACACAGTCACCTGATTGTAATTACCATCCTCATACAATAGAGTCTTTAAATTTATTTTTATTCTATTTGATTATCTAGCAACCATCTGCAAGTTTATATAGCCTAAGTTACATTACTGATTTAACTCCCTGTGATGATTAATTTCATAGCTGGCTAAACATTATTTCTGGTTGTTTCTAGGAGAATGTTTCTGGAAGGCATTAGCATTTGAATTGGTGGACTGAGTTAAGAAGATGGCTTTTCAGGGTGTGCATAGATAGCACTCAATCTTCTGAGGGTTTAAACAAAAGGAAAAGGTGAAGGAAGTTTACATTGGCTACCTGTCTGACTGTGTGTACTGAGACACCTGATTTCTGCCTAAACACTTGTGGTTCTTATTCTTCAGATCAAGCCTGGAATCCGCACAACTGTCACCATGGTTTTGAGGCCTTCAAGTTCACTATCAGCTCCTCTTGGTTTCCAGCTTTCATATAGCAGATTGTAGAATTTATAGATTTATAGTCTTTACAATTGTATCTTATTATATATATATGTATAATATATACATATAGAATTGGTATATAAATATACATTTCTCCAGAGAAGCATAAATAATATGTCCTATCCCGGTGGAATTTTTTCAGTTCTCTTCATCTTAATAAATGGCAACTTTAGCCTGTTTCTCAGGTCAAAGAAATATAGTCATCTTTTATTCCTTTTTCTCTTTTATGACACAAATCACTAGCAAATCCTAACTTAAAATATATTCCATATCTGAAGACTCCAGCAAATTTATTTTGGTACAAGCCAGCATTCTGATTTGCCAGGATATTCTCTTGAAGTAATTTTCCTGTTCCCCCCCTTTTCCTCCTATGGTCTAATTCAACACACCAGCTGACATGTTCTCTTTAAAATTTGATACCTGGTGATATCATATCTCCTCTCTAGAAAGTTCTTGGCTTCCAGCCCCTTCACAGTGCAGCCAAAGTACTTAAAATGACAGGTATGGGCCTACATGATTCTCCCTTCCACAACTTCCCTTGTCTTATCTACTGCTCTTCTTCCTCTTGTTCATTCATCCATCCTTTCCAACCCTTGAATGCACTGGATAGGCTCCATTGTCTCAAATGTTTGGCTTTGTTTTACTTTCTGTTTGCAAGATTCTTTCACAAGATGTTTGCATTGCTTGTTTCTTTATCTCCTTGAAGTGTTACTTTTTTTTTTAAAGATTTTATTTATTTATTGTATTTGAGAGTTAGAGTTATAGACAGGGAGAGGGAGAGACAGAAAGAAATGCCCTCCCTCTGTTGGCTCACTCCCCAAATGGCTGCAACTGCCAGAGCTGTGCTGATCCGAAGCCAGGAGCCAGGCGCTTCTTCCTGGTCTCCCATTTGGGTGCAGGGGTCCAAGCACCTGGGCCATCTTCCACAGCCTTCCCAGGCCACAGTAGAAAGCTGGACTGGAAGAGGAGCAACTGGGACTAGAACCAGGGGCCCATATGGGATGCTAGTGCCACAGGCGAAGGATTAACCTACGGCTATATTCTTAATGAGGCTTTTCCTATCCTCCTTATCTTATTTTTGAGAAATATTTCATTTATTTATTTATTTATTTATTTGAATAGTAGAGAAACAGAGAAAGAGAGACATAAATAGAGAAAGAAAAAAAGACATCGTTTGCTTGTTCATTTTCCAAATTTCCAGAATGGCTGATAGTATAAGGAAGCTTGAATAAGGAACAGAGTCAGGACTCAAAGCTAGGTACTCTAATAAGAGACATTAGTGGCTAAGTTGGCATCTTTATCAACACTCAAAGGTCAATCTCATTATTTGACTTTGTTATTTTAAATTATATTGATTATAATTTCCTTATTCCTCTGTATTTTCTTGACCTGTTATATTTTAAATTATTTATTATCTTTTTTCTTCTCTCTCTCCCTAAACACAAACTCTAGACATCAAGTTCTTTGCAGGCAGGGATTTGAATCTTTGTGCTAAAATCCAATGGCATAATGAATACTGAGTAATAGTCAATAACTATTTTTTTAAATGATTTTGTTAATAGATATATCCATGTTCCATTTCGTTAGGTCCAACATGTTAGTTTCCTTTTACTTGCTGATTTAATTCGTGGCACCAAAACATGACATGAACAGGAAAACACATGTTTCTACTGTCAACAGTCTAGTGACAAAGAAGCCCGAGCATATGTATATTATAAAATGGAGAGGTAGCCTATTTGCCTATGTCACACATCTGTAGTTATCATGATTTTATTCTTTGCTAATGAATACAAATAGAAAACATTTATATGTACACAATCATGTACATTGATTTTTATATGATTTTAGGCCAACAGTGAAAAACAAAAATGCTTTCAGAGTTCAGGAAAGCTGCACAAGTTTGTGGAAAGGAGCCATTGGACAAACAATGAGCGCTCACCCCTACTGTAGTGGATAGCCCTTATTTAAACTCAGCTAATGACTGTTATGAAGTTTTGTGGGTTCAGTCTTACCAGCGATACAGGTTTTCAAAAAAAGTTGGAAATCTATATTTCTACCTGAAATTACTTTTTTCTTTTTTTAAAAACAGCATTTTATTGAAATATAATATTTACACAAAGAATTACACATAAAGGTATAGATGAATGGAGTTTTAACCATCTGATCACATTCATAACCAACATGCAAATTAAAAATAAATAATTCTAGTTCCCCAGATTCACCATGTTTAAAATTGCAAGTTGGAGTAAATTTTTAAAAAATTAAAAACAGTACTACACACCAAAAATCTCTGCAAGTTGGATTTGTCTTTTGAGTTTCTTGTTTGAAACCTCTTATTTTAAGGTTTGTATGTCCCCGATGGACAAGATAGTCCCTGTGAATACTGAAAAGGTGTGAGTAGGCCCCTAACCTATGTCCATGACTTACAATTTTTCCAGTTTTGAGGAAAATAGATGCAGGATTTTTAATTAATTCTTTTATCCAGAATGTTATGATGCCACTAAGAACTGTTAAGAATATCTTCTCTGGATAAAGTTAAAATTTCCAATTTCAAAAGGGGTTTTATAGAATATTGTATTCTATAGATTTATCTCATTAACATAGGTTCTGTTATTATCAGCATAACTCTAGAACAATTATTCCCTTGTCCATTTAAAAATATTCATGCTATATACTGTGCTGAATGTTATGGATGTGATCAATGACAAAAGCTGTTTGCCAAGACAGAGAATCAATATTTATTTACCTTTCCCCTATAACAGCCCCAGTTTAATGTTGGATGACAACATGTCTAGTAAAAGACACTTCTACTTTTGATTGCAAATTGTTGTGGTTATGTGAATGAATCCTTTCATAAGTTTCTCCTATGTTGAATTAGGCTTCCCAAAAAGATAGGCTGAATTCCCAAACTTCAGAGTATGGCCTTATTCAGAAATAGGGTGGTCTTTTCATATGTAATAAGTTAAGATGAGGTACTACTGGCAATAATTTAAGATCAGTTCACACTGGAGGACATGGAATCCTAGGCCAAAAACTGGGATAAAGATAAAATATATTTCTTATTATATTACAATCTCACAGAAGGAAGAAATGATTTTGGGAAAGTTCCAAAAATTAAATTCATTTCTATCACATGATTTTCTGATGGATTGACTGATACCAACTACTAGGGTTATATAAGATTACTTCTTATTTAGGCTAGCCATTTTTGTAAATTCCTACTTTGAAAAGCTGATTCCTAAAAGAGAATCAAATGTTAGACGCAGATTTTTGAGGTTCAGCCAGTCTAGACTGGAATGTTTTCTCTCTAATGTTCATTATTGTTGATCTGTCACTTATCTAATGTATATAAGCCTCAGTTTCCTTATCTATAAAAATAAAGAGTGTGACTCATAGACTCTTATGAGGGATAAATGAGGTAATACTTGTAGAAGTACCTGAAAGGAATACATAAGAAAGTTCCTGTGGGAAAAAGCAATGTATAAATGACATATGAAGAGCAAGTGAAGATACTATAAGGGATACCTAAATATTGTTATGTATTGAATATTCAATAAATGTTACTCCTTTGACCCCACTCTATCTTATACCATTTTTCCTTCTGCAATATCAAGTAATTCAAATAATTTAAAAGGGGATGATGCTCTTTGGTCTAATGATTAAGTGGTTGGTTGGCGTGGCCACATTCCACATAGAAAAGCCTGCTCTCAATTCCAGCTTCCTATTAATGCTGACCCTGAGAAGTAGCAGAAAATAGCTAAAGTAGTTCAGTTCCCACCATGCACATGGAGGACCTGGATTGAGTTCCATGCTCTCTTTTTTTTGCCTGGCCATGCTCTACTCATTCTAGGCATTTGAGCAGTGAACCAGTGCACGGGGAGTCTCTGCCTTTCTGTCTGCCTATTTCTGTGTTTCCTTATTTCTCAAATAAAATTTAAAAAAAATTAGAAAAGAATTTGGACTTTTTGGAGGAGGGGAACATAATTATTAATAAAATTTTCTATTTGTTACTATTAATTTTTATTAATATAAAGAGAAAAGATTTCATATGTTTCATAGGTACAATTCTAATGTAGCTATAATTCCCTCCCCCTCTTCCCTTCTCTCTCAAACCCCCTTCCTTTTTTTGTTCTTTTTTCTTTTATTATTGCAAAGATATCATTTTAATCCATTTTATACTCACAGGCATAATTCAACACTAACTATATAATTTAATAAGCAAAAACTAAGAAGAATACAATTCCACTGGACTATAAACAATGACTAATAATGACAAACATCAAAAGGTGTCAATTTCATTCTTATATATTTTTAATATTCTATATTAACTGGCACACAGAGAAAATATACAATATTTGTTTCTTTGAACCTGGCTTATTTCACTAAGCATATGTATTTCCACTTGCATCCATATTGTTGCAAAAGACAGGGTTTCATCCTTTTTATGGCTGAGTAATATTCTATAGTGTATATATACCATATTTTATTTATTGAGTAATTGGTTGATGGGCATCTGGGTTGATTCCATATCATAGCCATTGTGAATTGAGTCCAGTAAACATGAGGGTACAGATAAGTCTTTCATATGCTGATTTTATTTCATTTAGATAAATTCTAGGAGTGAGAAGTTTGGATCATACAATAGATTTCTTTTCAGATTTCTGTGGAATCTCCATACTGTCTTTCATAATGGTTGTACTAGATACCTTTTTCCCCACAGCATCAGCAGAATTTATTATTTTTTAGATTTCTGGATGATAACCATTCTGAGGTGAGGTGAAAACTCATTGTGGTTTTTATTTGCATATCCCTGATGACTAGTGATCCTGAGCATTTTTCATGTTTGTGTAGGTCATCTGTATTTCACCCTTAGAAAAATGCCTGTTCATGTCCTTTACCCATTTCTTAATTGGACTGTTTTCATTGTTGTAGTTGAATTTCTTGAGCTCTTTATGGATGCTGGCTATTAACCCTTTAGAAGTTGCATAGTTTGCAAATATTTTCTCTCATTCCATTGATTGCCTGTTCATGTTGTTGAGTGTTTCCTTTGAAGTGCAGAGGCTTCTTAGTTTGATGTAGTCCCATTTTTTCTGGTTTTTATTTAATTGCCTATGCTTCTGGGGTCTTTTCCAAGAAGTCTCTGTCATGCTAATATCTTGAAGAGTTTCTCCAATGTTTTCCACTAGTATTTGATGTATCAGGTCATAGATTTAGAACCTTTATCTGTTTAGAGTTGGTTTTTATATAAGGTGTAAGGTAGGGGTCTTGTTTCATACTTCTGCACATGAAGATCCAATATTCCCAGCACCATTTGTTGAAAAGATAGTCCATTTCTCCAGGCATAGATGTTTAGTTTATATGTCAAGGATTTGTTGTTTGAAGATGAGTGGATTAATTTCTGAAGTTTCTATTCCATTTCATTGGTCTACATGTCTGTTTCAGTGCCACTACCATACTGTGTTAATTATAAGTGTCCTGTAGTATCTCTTGAAATCTGGTATTGTGATGCCTCCAGCTTTGTTTTAGTTGTAGAAGATTTATTTAGCTATTCAGAGTCTCTTGTGTTTCCATATGAATTTTTTTTTTGACAGAGTGGACAGTGAGAGAGAAGGAGAGACAGAGAGAAAGGTCTTCCTTTGCCATTGGTTCACCCTCCAATGGCCACTGTGGCCGGCGCGCTGTGGCTGGCGCACTGCGCTGATCCAAAGGCAGGATCCAGGTGCTTCCCCCTGGTCTCCCATGGGGTACAGGGCCCAAGCACTTGGGCCATCCTCCACTGCACTCCCTGGCCATAGCAGAGAGTTGGCCTGGAAGAGGGGCAATCGGGAAAGAATCCAGTGCCCCGACTGGGTCTAGAACCCAGTGTGCCAGCGCCACTAGGCGGAGGATTAGCCTGTTGAACCCCAGCACCAGCTTCCCATATGAATTTTAACATCATTTTCTTCTAGAACTGATAATAATGTCATTGGTGTTTCGATTAGGATCACATTGAATCTGTACATTGCTTCAATAGTATAGACATATTGATGATATTAATTCTCCCAATCTACAAACATGGGAGATTTTTCATTTTTGTGTCTTCTTCTATTTCTTTCTTTAATGCTTTATAATTTCATCACAGGTATTTGCCCTCCTTGATTAAGTTTATTACAAGGAATTTAATTTTTATAGCTATTGTGAATGGGATTGGCCTTAGAAGTTCTTTCTCAGCTATGGCATTATCTGTGTCTACAAATGCTATTGATTTTTGTGTATTAATTTTATATGCTGCAACTTTACCAAACTATTTTATGAGTTCCAAAAACTCTTAATGGAGTCTTTGGTTCCCCATTATACAGAATAATGTCATCTGCAAATAGGGAGAATTTGACTTTCTCCTATCCAATTTGGATCCCTTTGCTTTATTTTGCTTGTCTAATGGATCTGGCTGAAACTTTCAGGGTTATATTGAAAGACAATCATGAAAATGGGCATCCTTGTTTAATTCCAGATCTTAGTGGGAATGCTTCCAGCTTTTCTCCATTCAATTAGATGCTGGCTGTGGGTCTGCCTTGATTATCTTGAGGAATGTTCCTTCTATATGCAGTTTGCTTAAAATATTCATTATGAAATGATGTTATATTTTATCAAGTGCTTTCTCTAAATTTATTGAGATAATCATATGGCTTTTGTTCTTCATTTTGTTAATGTGATGTATCATATGTATTAATTTATGAATGATGAACCATCCTTGATGCATACCAGGAAAAAAAATCCCACTTGGTCCAGGTGAATAATCTTTCCAATGTGTTGTTGTATTTAATTAGCTCATATTTTGTTGAGGACTTTTGAATCTATGTTCATTGGAGATATGCTCTATAGTTTCATTTCTGTGCTGTTTCTTTTTCTGCTTTAGGAATTATGGTGATTCTGGTTTCATAGAAAGAGTCTGGGAGGAACCCATTCCATTTAATTGTTTTGAATAGCTTTAGAAGTTTTGGAATTTGTTGTTTTTTAGATGGTGATAGGGTCTTTATTCTTGATTCACTTTCCATCTTTGTTATTGGTCTGTTTAGGTTTGTTTTCTCTGTCTTCGTGACTCAATTTTGATAGATTGTGGTCAATCTATTTCATCTAGGCTCCCCAGTTTGTTGGCATACAGCTCTTTGTGGTAATTCCTGATGCTTCTTTTGATTTCTATGGTATCTGTTGTTATATTTCCTTTTTATATCTGATTCTAATGTTTCATGTCTTCTCCAACTTCTTTTATTTCACTTGACCAATGGTGTATCAATTTGTTTATTTTTCTAAAAAAACAGCTCTTCATTTCACTGATCTTTTGTGATATTTTGTTCCAATTTTGTTTATTTCTTCTCTGATTTTAATTATATCTTTCCTGTTGCTACTTTTGGGTTTGGTTTGTTTTTGTTTTTCTAGGTCCTTGAGATGCATTGTTACATCATTTATGATGCCTTTCCAGTTTGTTGATGTAGGGACTAATTACTAAATCTTTCCTCTTAACACTGTCTTTGCTGTATCCCCTAAGTTTAAGTTTTGATATGTTGTATTGTCATCTTCATTTGTTTCCAGGAATTTTTTTTATTTCATTTTGATTTCTTCCATGACCACTGTCCATTCAGGAATATGTCATTCAGTCTCTGTGTATTTGTGTATTTCCTAGAGTTTCTTAAGTAGTTGTTTTCCAGCTTTATTCAATTGTGGTTAGGATAGATATATGATATAACTCCAATTTTTTGAAATTGTTGAGGTTTGCTTAATAGCCTAGCATATGGTCTATCCTAGAAAAAGTTTCATGCACTGATCAAATGAATGTGTTTTCTGTATGTGTGGGATGAAGTTTTTTGTAGATATCATTAGTTCTGTTGTTTCTTTGCAGATTTTTCGCCTAGTTGATCTGGCCACTGAAGAAATTGGGATGTTGAAGTCTCCCATTATGATTGTTATAGAGTCTGTGTCTCACTTTAATTTCATTAACATTTGTTTTAAATAGCCTGGTGCCCTGGCATTGGGTGCATATATATTTACTAGAGTCATATCTTCCTGTTGAATTGATGCCTTAATCATGACATAATGCCTTTCTTTGTTTTAACAGTTTTGTGTTATAGTTTCATTTGTCTGATATTAGGATGGCCACATCTACTTGGATTTGCTTTCCATTAATTTGGAATCTCTTTTTCCATCCTTTCACTTTCAGTCTGCATATATCTTTATTGGTGAAGTGTGTTTCTTGTAGGAAGCAAATGGACGGGTCTTGTTTTTTAATCTATTCAGCCTTTTATTGGAGAATTTAGTTTTTTACATTCAAGGTTATTGTTGAGAAGGAACAACTGGTCCTGCCACTTTTCCATAAATATCCCTATTGTTTGATTTGGATTTCCTTTGTACGTTTACTAGGAGACTTTCTGCCTTCACATTATTTAATAATGATGACTGTCATTTTCTGTTTCTGTGTGTAACACATCCTTAAGTATCCTTTGTTAGGCTGGATTAGTAGTGACAAATTCTTTCAATTTTTGTTTGTTATGAGAGGTCTTTATTTCACCTTCATTTATAAATGAGAACCTTGCTAGGTATAGTATTCTAGGTCTCTCCTAGCCTGTAGGGTTTCTTATGAGAAATCTGTAGTCAATCTAGTTGGATATCCTCTGAATATAGTCTGGCGAATCTCTTGTGAACATTTTAGAAACTTTTTCTTGACGTTTTGCTGCTAAAAATTTGACTCTTATGTGTCATGGTGAAGGTCTTTTCTGATCATGTCTGTTCAGAGTTCTATGTGCTTCTTGTACTTGATATTGCTTTCTTTCTACAAATTAGTGTAGGCTTTTGCAATTATTTCACTTCAGAGACCTTTCTAATCCATTCTGTCTTTCTATACCTTCAGGAATTCCTTAGGCACATATATCTGGTTGTTTGAGACTATCTCATAAATCTCAAACACTATTTTCAGTTTTTCTAATTGTTCTTACTTTGTGTGTGCATGCGCGCTTGTGTGTGTGTGTGTGTGTGTGTGTGACTGAGATATTCCAAGGATTTTCTTCTAGATTGGATATCCTTTCTTCTGCCTCACTAATTTTTTTGGTTAAGGCTTTCCATTTTATTCTCTATTTGACATATTGAATTCTTTATTTCTAATATTTCTTTTTGGTTTCTCTTCAGTATATCTCCCAGCAGGATTTTTCATCCACATCATGCATGGATTTCTTTATATCATGTGTTTGCTTGTGTGTGCTTTTCAGTAATCTTGTGACCATTCTTTAAATTCCTTTTCAGGTTTTTCATCAGTCTGTTCCTCTTCACATTCTTATATTGAAGTGTTGTATTCTTTCTGTGAAGTCATATTATCATTTGCAAAAAGACTTGTTGTTTGTCTCCTCTGATGACCTGTATCTTTGAAATATTTCTTTGTGGCCTAGTGGAGTGCCTGCTCCTTGAGATATCAGAGGTGTATGCTGGGTAAGAACAAAGAGCTCCTGTTAGCTTTCAAGGATGGGGCAAGGGTCCAGCATGACACCCAAGTAGGGCATGATAGATCTCCTCTATTATCATCGGTAGGGAGGGCATGATCATGTCAGCTGGTGTGAACATTGCCACACCTCTTGTCTACCAAGATGATCAGTGGCCAGTGTGAGCCCATAATGGTTACATACCCCACCCACATATGTGCATGGACCCCACAAAGGATCTGTGCAGTCTTCTGTGTAAGCACAGAACCCTTTGCAATCACCCACCCCAGTTACTTGGGGAACTCTGAGCATCTGAAGCCAGGCATAGTGATTGCACGGAGACCCAGCTACACCCCGCACCCTATTGTGCAATCACAGAATTCTCACAGTCATAGCATGCAGGGCTCCCACCATTACAGGGAGCAGGGATCTACTCTCAGCCATGCAAGCCTCCTCTGTCCATGGAGAGAACTGAGGTATTCTCAGAGCCAGCTGCCTGTTGTTGTTCCATCTTGGCAATTTGAGTATGGGCGTCCATGATAGATTGAGAGAGGGGAGTGCCTTACAGATTTAAGTGGGCACCCTGCTCTCTGTCAACCCTGCAGGCCAGACTCAAAGTCAATGGAGACCATAGGTTTATCCCTCCAATTAAATCCCCTGGTCATGCTCTTGCATGAATTGCAGCAGCCTCTACTTTGGTTACTAAAATGACCCTTCCTCCCTGCTAGTCACTAGATGTTCTTATTGGGGATGAGGAGAAAGAAATGTGTCCTCTCTTCATGGTATTAGGTGGGCATCCTGCCCCTGCTAGTGCTCCAGGCCAAATGCAAAATCAGTGTGGTCTACAAGGCTGTCCCTCAGGCAATATCACCAGTGATAAGGGCTGCCACAGATTTCTCTCACCTTGCTCCAAGAAGATGGTGTCGTCTTCAGCCCCCAGCTGGAGGATTTGATGGTGTCCCTATTTGCTGTTACATGTTTGTACTGTCCATGCTGCTCTTTGACTCTCCCATAGGAACATCTCTGTGACTCTGCTTTACTTCTATTATCTTCCAGCAGGCAAAATCAACATATCTTTTCCCTATTCAGCCATCTTGGATTCCCCTTAATGCGATTTTCCTCATGCTTTGTGTGTGTAGCATATTATGTTCTGGTGCATTAAAGAACCAAGATTTTATATTAAGTTGTGGCTTCTGATAGGATAATATTTCCTTCACATGGATGATAGACATTTCCGTTCAATCAACTCAAGAGTATGTTGTCTTTCAGATGTTAAAATAAATGCTTTATTACCCATAGGAATGTCTTAAAATATCATGGACCATATCAAATACATGGGGACAAAGACTATGTTTAACCATATCCAAATGCATTATCTTCTGTTAAAATATTTTTATACTTGGTTCCTAACCATGAAAAATACAGATATTCTTTGACCTAGCTTGGCCATTTGGTAAATATTATTAAGACATTAAGATGTCTCTGAAATATTATTTTGCTTATCTTTTTAGATTGTATTTTTTTTTTCATAATTTAGCTGAGGACCTGGGAGTTATTAGGAATACTTGGATGGTGCCATATTCCCTCATTCCTTTTAGATGCCTCATCTTCCTTCCTTATTCTGGTCTAAAATTTTCCTACATTTTGAGTTTAATCCCTCTCTTGGATAGGAAATACATGAAGACACTGTGACTTGGATAATATATAGTAATCTTTTATCTTGAATTAATGACTCTCAAAACTTGCCCAGTTAGCTTCTTTGGATCCCTGCTCCAGGTGCCCAAATGAACTGCCACATGGTTCTGATTTTGAAACCATTTGTTCACTTTGTTGCAATTCCCTCTGTTCCCTACAACTTGAGTCACCTTTACTTAAAGCCCTAGTCCCACACTAGGTTATGGAAATAGCTTGACTCTCAATGGGAAAAATATGTGTACTTGTAAACCTATAAAAACTCTACGTTATATCAGCTGTGTTCTTGGTTTTGTTCTGAATGTTAGCATGTTTCAAATTATCAAGGGATGTGCAACAGTTAACTAGGTTTTATTTTCATTCCATTTAGCTTGAGTGCGTTTCTTGGTTTTCTTCTCTAGATCTTCCTAAGTTGATCTTATTCTGTGTGGTTCAGTTGGGAGGTGACATCCTGACTGTGTATCCCAGTTCACTTTGATTCCAGTCTACCCAACATTGACTTATGACCTGTATTGATTATTGCAAAATACTATTGCCTGCTTCCACCATGACTATGTTTGACGTCTGCTATTTGTTTCTAGTAATAGCTCATAGTTGGACACAGCTCACCTACAGGAAGAAGATTGTCCCAAGCAAGTCTTCCTTATGCCAGATTCTGGCTCTCTCTTAAATGCTCTATATTCTTGGTGACTGAACCCAGTTCTGACTTTCTGCTTTAAATTTATCTCTTAGCTGGATCTTTCAAGTTCCAAATTGTATTATAATTTCCTACAAAGGACACTGAGTTTGAATAATTTTTTGTGCTTATAAGAACAAAGATTTAAAATGTTAAATTGTAGCTAAGCAGTGCCTAAATGTGTCCTTTGGCAAAATTTTATTATAGGTCAAGAGCGCTAGGAATGTTCCTCCACTGCCCCAGGAGGCAACCTTCTTTCTCCCTTAACTCTTCTTCCAATTGGTTCTGTAATTTCTAACTGCCCCAGATCATCCCAATTGGGAGTTGACAGAAAAAGCTTTATCATATTTCTTCTCCTAGAACATTTGCATGATAAAAAGCCTCAGGTAGAAAGGATCTTTGAAGGATTTGAAGTTTTTATTGCCCTTCCTACTGTATTATATTATAGAAAAAATATTTTCTACAATTTTGACTCAATTAATTAAACTGATTGAAATAATAGGACAAACATGTGGCTATTATACTTTTTATTTTAAAAATGATGTGTAAAAATGATTTGTAATGGCAGGAATTTTTAATAAGAAAATAGAAATGACATAATATCAGAATAATGGACAGTATTTTTCACGAATGTTGATTGTCGACATTTTATGTGAAATTTTGCTTTGTATGTGTTTTTGTGCTACAGAGTTTGTCAAATTGACCTAGGTTCACTGTACAGAAACAAAGGGAAGGAAGGCAAGCAAGTGAAAATCAAATGTTAAACTTTTTCCAGGATAGATTTTGAAAATTGTTGAAAATCTAATTTCGTGTGGGTCTATTTATGATGACAAAGCTAAACTTTATGAGTCATATGCTCCTATAGAACAAGAAAGATTGGGAAATCGCTGTCCTTCCATCCATCTACACTTTTCTGTTCTGAGAAATGGCTAGGCTGGTAATTAAGACCACCCTACCCTGGCTTATTCAAAACACAACTCATCTGTACACTTCCTCAAGGACTTCCAAGTTTTGTATGATCTCAGGTTTTCTCTCTGTCTTTTGAGGCATTTCTCAATGAATGCTCTCCCATTCAAGACCTGGATAAAGTAATACCCTTCATTGTCTGGTACATCTTATAATCATCAAAATATCCAAGGAATCGCCTCTCCCTCACCTCTTTGTTATAATCAATTTAGCATTCTCTTCCTACATAGGGAAGCCAAGGAGCAGCAGCAGGTGGACTGGCTACTGTGGCTTCCACTGGCCCTTTAGATCTTGGACCCTCAGCCCTGAGATGACAATTTATTCAACATTGAGCTGGTTGGTATTAGTCTGACAAGAGGACATGTGTCAGAGTGAGTGTCACCTTCACCTACCATGAGTTGGAGGAGAGGTTTTTGGGAGGAGATGAAATTTTTTTCCATGAAATTTTATATTAGAATTTAGCTTATCAAAGTAATAGTTTAAAATCTGGTTTTCCTTATACCTTTAAATTTTATGTACAGACTTTATTATACTGTTTATAAATCTAGTAAACTTTAACATTCAAAATGGAGATTTTTTTTAAAGATTTATTTATTTATTAATTTGAAAGAGAATTAGAGAGAAAAGGAGAGGCAGACAGAGAGAGGTTTTCCATCCACTGGTTCATTCCCCAATAGGCCGCAATGGCCGGAGCTAGGCAGATCTGAAGCCAGGAGCCAGGAGCTTCTTCGGGGTCTCCCACACGAGTACAGGGGCCCAAGGACTTGGGCTCTCTTCTGCTGCTTTCCCAGGCCATAGTAGAGAGCTGAATTGGAAGAGGGGTAGCCGGGACCCAAACCGGTGCCCATATGGGATGCTGGCACTGCAGGCAGCTGCTTTACCTGCTACGCCAGAGCAATGGGCCCACAATGGGTATTGATACCATTCATTCTACTCAAATAATTAGTAACCATTTAAATACATAGTTTCATTTATAAGTGTGTTTTAAATTCTTTTAAATCTTTAAAATTATCTTCAAATTTATTCCTTCTCTTACTTTGCTAAGCTTCCTAGTGTACCCAGTAAATGTAACAACCCATGAGAATCTTCAGAAATTCATAAAAAATTGTATTTATTTTTGTATTGAAATATTTTGAAATTATGAATGGTTTTTTCATAATGCCCATTTTCCACTAACTTTCTGAAGATCACTTGCATATACCTATTTCTGTCTTGTGACAGACACTTTCAAAGTAAGGATATAACTTTATAATTCCAGGCAAGTTGCAGATATCTATCATGTCACAAAAGCTGATGTAGCTTATTGACTTAATGTGTTTTTACTTTGCATGTTGAAGAGAGCATGCACTCTGGCTTATACATTTTTACTTTTGGCCTAACAAATTCAAATTTAGTTGGTATGAAGTAACATCTTGCCAAATACTTTTTACTTTTTAGTCTGAAAAATCTCTATGAAGTTGTAGACAATTCCTTCAATAATCTTTCCCTGATTAATCAAATGTTGGATTATTATTACCTTCTTCTGCTCTAACTATAGCTGTTTTATAGATATTAAAAGGAACTACAATTAGCATTATTCACAATAATGAAGATATGGAATCAACCTAAATTTACATCAGTGTATAAAAAATTTTATGATGTGGCATATATAAACAATGGAATAAAAGAGAAGGAAATCTTGTTCCTTGTGGAAACATGGAAGCATCTGGAAGATATTATCTTTTTTTTAAAGATTTTATTTATTTTATTTCTGAGCTAGAGTTACAGACAGTGAGAGGGAGAGACAGAGAGAAAGGTCTTCCTTCCCTTGGTTCACTCTCCAAATGGCCGCAATGGCTGGAACTGCACTGATCTGAAGCCAGGAGCCAGGTGCTTACTCCTGGTCTCCCACAGAGGTGCAGCAATTGGGTCATCTTCCACTGCTTTCCCTGGCCACAGCAGAGAGCAGCATTGGAAGTGGAGCAACCTGGACTAGAACCGGCGCCCATATGGGATGCCAGTGCTGAAGGCAGAGGAATAACCTACTGCACCATGGCACCAGCACCCTGGAGGATATTATCTTTAGGGGCACAAATCAGGCCCAGGGAAACAAATACAACATGATCTTACATATCTGTGGCATAAAAAATGTTGAAACTCAGAAGATAATAGAGTAGTGGTTATCAAGGGCTGGGGAATTGGAGGGAGGTTGGGGATATGTAAAGGACACAAAATTTCAGTTAGATAACAGGAATAAGTTTAAGAGATCTAGTGTACAACATGGTGAGTATAAATAACAATTTATTTTGTTCTTGTAAATTGATGAGTAGATTTTAAGTGTTCTCACCACTAAAACTGATCTATGTGAAATAATGCATATATTAGCTCTATTGAGCCATTCTACAATGCATACATATTTCAAAGTATCATGTTATATTCCGACTATATGCAAATTTTAATTATTTTAAAAATTAAAAGAGAAAAAGATCTACAGTTGGATTCTGCTTCTTTCATGAATCCATTTGTTTGTAAGATCACAACTTCCCACTTGTATCATCAGTCCACACACACTCCTTCATGGGCTAGCATTTGTAACCCACTGAGAGAGACTGCCACAGCCTGAACTAATGAACAAACCTGAGAACCCAACGCTATCCAAGAGAAGACAGGGAAGCATAGACTGTCTCCTAAATGCTAATGTATTCTTCAAAGATATGTCAACCATGATATGCCAAAAAGAGCCTCAGCTTTTATAAGTATATGGCACCTTTTACAAGGCATGTGATAAAAACTCAGTGATACCATGTGCTTGGAAAACAGGAATTTTTTTTTTCAAGTAAGGATCATAAATCCTATTATATATATATATATATTTCTCATCATTTGAATATGAATCCTATTATATATATATATATATTTATCATCATTTGAATATGAAATAGCAATTAGTTTAAAAGTTAATATCTAGGGTGAATTTTATTTTCAAGGAATGTATTTTAAAGGAATAAAAATTGTATAGAAAACACTGTACAACCAGAAGAGTCCTTCAAATGTTGTGAGTGAGAATATATCACAGAAAGAAATAGTTTAGGGTAATAAAACAACCCAGCTTTGCTAAACAGACTGTGTGACACAAAATATGTATTGCTTCTGGACTAAATTAAATATGACTTAGGAGAATGAGCTAAAGAGACAATTTCTGGGATCGAGGGGCTAGAACCTTTTGCAATAAATAAAATAAATCCTAACAAGCACTCTTTTTTCCTCCTTCAGGCTTTTCCTATTAAAGTGATATATGATTACAAAACAGATACCCAGCTATATCACCGAATAGATTGAATGGGCTGAGGCATATCTCACAACAGTAATTTTGATACTTTGAACTTCTGGAAACACAACTACTTTTGGATAACGAATGGAATTTTAAACTAGAATAGAATAGGATTGTAAAAACTTTAAATCCATATACCTTTTTTTTGAGATTGTGCCTTTTTGAGTCTTTTCACTTTACTTCAAGAGTGAGCTGGATTTACAGTCACTAATCAAATATTGAGGAGTCCTTGGCTGATTGAGGCCAGCTGCCTTTACCCAGCCAGCTGGGCTATAAAACACCTGGGTTGATTCTATCTATTCTGGAGGGGAAGAACAAAGTTGTGCAATACAACTTGGGCAACGACTTCAGCAAGAAAGCCCGTTATGTCTTAAAATCTTCTGTATCTTACAGTTGTCCTAGTGGCTTCTGTCTTTCTCAGTCTTCAACACATCCCCAGTGTTGCCCACGTTCGGAGAGTACAGAGTATTGTTTCCTGTCATCACAGCAATTCATCATCCCCACCATCCACACAAGCTTGTTGGTTGTGGGCTGGCTCAGGATATGTAACGCTCAGGTAACACAGGCATGGCAGCATTTTTCCTTTATACAAACAAAAGGAGTATTCTGCTCTGTTTGGCTTTATGCCCAAGTATACAAAATAACCACAGCTAGGGTAAGGTTGTTGCCGGCAATTGAGTGAACGTTGGTGGCACATTGTAGCCAGCCGCCAGCTATTCTGCTTTTGAAGAGATAAACAGCATCATCTTATGAGAGCATTTTTTCTTTTATTTTTAATTGTCAAATCATGTGTATTCATGGGGAAACCTTATGCACACCATAGAAGATTCTGTCAAGAAACTTACCATACCCATTACCTCAACTTATAATTTTCCGTGTGTGTGGTAAGGACATTGAAGCACTTAGTTGGTGTTGGTATAAATGCATGAAAAAAAGGAGCTGCAGAATGCAACATAAGGAGCAAGGAGGCGAGTGCCAAGAAGCACGTGAAGCATGTGTGTGAGAGGTTAGGTAGGTAGCAGGGGACAAGGAGTCAGCAGTGGGAGGCAAGCTGAACAGGAAACTCCAGCAGAGCAGTTTGGCATCTACAGTGAAGAGCAGGCAGGGGTCAGGGAACTGGAAGGAGATGCCAAGCCAGTGAGGGAAGGCAGCAAGCCCAAGGACAGCCTGAGGTCTCAGGGAAGAGGTCTGAAGAGTTAATGAGAATAGAAAAAAAGGAGAATAACATGCATATGAGTTGAGGAAAGAGGCCCCTTTAACTGATTCCCAGGCCACTCTTTTGGCAGGAGGAAATATCTAGTGGTAGAGGGAGGTATTATACATGTTCAGGCTGGGAGTGGGTAATACAGGATACAATAGTTGTCTGGTCAGTAAACAGGATGCTATGTGTAGCTACATCAATGGTAACCTTGTATCCCCGCCATCTTGCATAGTCACCAGGAGCACTAGCTGAAGCAATGCTTCAGAAAATTTGGACCATCAGACCAGAGACAGACATGAGCAATGTCACCCAGCAGTGTCTGTTTCTGAGACTCACAGATGTGAAGTTGAAGGGTTATGTGCTAGCGAGCAAACGTCCTGGGCTGAGAATTGACCTGACATCCCAAAGAGGCCAAAAAATCCAGAATCCACTGGGAGAGTGTTGGGCCTTATCCTTTTTCCTTTAGTTTCTGTTTTTAACCCAAGACATTTTAAAGAGTAAAAATGGAGTTATTTTTTACTCTCTTGTATTTATTCATCCGAAATAAGGCAGGGAAACTTTTTTTTAGCCCCTAGGACATTGTCTAATACATTTTCTGCTGTTGTAACGGAATACCTCAGACTGGATAATTTTTTTTTAAGATTTATTTATTTATTTGAAAGTCAGAGTTACACAGAGAGAGGAGAGGCGGGGGCGGGGTCTTCCATCCAATGGTGATGGTTCACTCCCCAGATGGCCGCAATGGCCAGAGCTGTGCCTATCTGAAGCCACGAGCCAGAAGCTTCCTCCGGGTCTCTCACACAGGTGCAGGGCCCAAGGACTTGAGCCATCTTCTATTGCTTTCCCAGGCCATAGCATAGAGCTGAATCAGAAGTGGAGTAGCCAGGACTAGAATGGGCACCCATAAGGGATGCTGGCACTGTGGGTGGCAGCTTTACCCGCTTAGCCACAGTGCTAGCCCCTGGATAATTAAATGAATCTTAATGGAGAATGGGACTGGGAAGGGGAAAGGAAGGAGGAAGGAGGGGTGGGAATGTGGGTGGAAGGGTGGGTATGGTGTATGTTGAGAAGAATAACTCTATTTCTAAAGTTGTACATGTGAGATTTGTATTCCTTAAAAAAATCAATTAATTAAATAATTAAAAAAAAGAATAGAAGTTTATATGTCTCAAGTTCTGGAGGCTGAGAATTTCAACAGCACGTGCCAGCATCTGGTGAAGGCTTCTTGCTGTGTCATCCCATGGCGGAGAATGAAGCATTGTGCAACAGCATGTAAGAACAGGCAAAAAAGATGAAGGGGACCCTTTGATCAGGGGCTAACTCCTGGGACAATGCACTAATCCACTCATGAGGGCAGAGTCCTCATGTTCTAAATACCTCTTATTGATCTCCACATTCCAAACACTACCACACTGGGGATTACGTTTCTAACACAGGAACTTAAAAACTAATTAATCAATTAATTAATTGAAAGAGAGAGAGAGAGAAAATGAGAATGCTCCTATCCACCCATTCACTCAAGTTTGTAAAGTGACCTAGGAGCCAATGTGGGCTGCAGGAAATCAACTAATTGGGTCATTCCTACTGCTTTCAGAGTCTTCATTAACAGGAGGTTGAAATCAAGAGTCAGAGTAACTAAGTACTCTGATGTGGGACATGAGCAGCCTAACCAGAGTTCTAATCACTACACCAAACCCCACACATGAACTTTGGGGTGGGGAGATACACATTCAGTACTAGCACAACTTACTTTGTTTTTCTAGGGCTAGTGAAAGGAACTACCATAAGGTAGATAGCTTGAAACAACAGAACTTTGTTGTCTCATTGTCCTGGAGTATAGAAGTGTACAATCAAGATGTTTACAGTACCTCACTGTCTCCAAAATCTGTAAGAAAATCCTCCCTTGCCTCTTCGTAGTGTCTGGTTGTTTACCAGCAAACTTTGACATTCTTTGATTTTTAAATGGTTACTGGTCTTCATGTGGTGGTCTCTTTCTGTCTGTCTTCACGTGGCAATATTTTAGAAGACACCAGTAATATAAGATTTGGGGCTGCCTATACTCCAATATAGCCTCATCTTAACTAATAATGTTTGCAAAGAGGCTGTTTTCAAATAAGGTTATATTCTTAGGTACTGGGGTTAAAGATTTCAACATACCCCTCTCCCCCCTTTTTTTCTCTATTACTTTTTGTTTGGTGGGGAATTGGTAGGGGAACAATTCAACCTATTATGCCTTTCATATAAAGCTTTTTTAGTGAAATGTGAAAAAACTCTGGTTTCTGGCCTCATGTTCCCAACACTGCTTTTGGATTACATGCATTGAGGACTGAAGAACTGATTTTAAATGTCTATGCTTTTTCTGTAGTGTAGTTGAAGTCATTGTTCTAACTAGTATGTGTCTAGTATGATACATGCCTTATTTTTGTATACTCTGAGTTCATAGTGAAGGAATATCTCATTAGTCTTTTTCTATTAGAGACACAAATGGTACATACTCTTGAGTCTGGAAGAGTTACACTAGACTACAAAAGAGAATGTAATTTAATGAAAGTTCTCAGACATTTTAGTTTGCTTTCAGGGCATCTTCTAACACCTGTCTTAAGGGTTAAGATGAAATGGAAAATGGGTCACCCTCGTGTTCTGTTATGGACTGAGTGTTTCTGTCTCCCCAAAATGCATATGCTGAAATAATAATACACAATGTGGTAGGATTTGGAGATGAGATCTTTTGGTAACAATTAGGTTTAGAGTACATAGAATTAGTACCCATTTATAAAGAGATATCAGAGCACTTGCTTTTGCTGTGTCCCCCCACCACGTGAGAACATACCAACAAGTCAGGAAGAAAATCCTCACCAGAACCCAACCACATTGCCATCTTGATCTCAGTCATCTAGCCTTCAGAAATGTAAAAAAATAAATTTCTGCTGTTTAAATCACTCAGTCAGTTTTTTAAGGCAGCTTTAGCAGACTAAGTCATACTCTATATAATCATGATACCTCATACTGTAGAAACTATTAAATGATAAATTCCTTGTGGGTAGCAGACAGCTCTTTCATCACAACCCACTATAATGCTTTACAATGAGCACATAACTCCCATTACACTGCAACCATCCCTGTTTTGTGGGAAAAGAAAAAAACAACAAAACAAAATCAGGAACTTTTGCTAAATTTAAGCAGAGTTCAGAGTGCTGAATCTGTTTGTTTTCCCTAGGCTCCTGTGCCTGCTATAGTTTTAGTTTCAATGTCTTGGAACATAACCGTGTTAAACTGATTTTTTTATTTATAGAAATAATTTTGTTGACAGTGTAGGGAAAGGAGGCCATATGGTTTGACTGTAGGGAAAATATTGTGTGGGCAGTGTTTGCTGTTGTTGTTTGCCTTTCCTCTAGAATGTACCTGTAATTACTATTATTACAGCTTTATAGATAATCTAGTCTCCTGAAACCTATAGAGACAAATACAGGATTAGAAACTGCATGGGCAGTTATACTAGTAAGGTCTAGGAGGTCAGGCAGAAAGAATGAGAGCTTTTGGTGATAGAGGCTGGTAGAATATCTAGGGAGAAGAATTGCAGTGTCATAGACTCTTTAGGCACTGCAGGGCTTCTGCCCATGCTGTGTGTCTATATTTTTATCTCTCTGATTAATAAAGACCACAGTCTATTTTGTTCTGGCTTATGAGCTTGATGAAATGCATCTCAGGATGGGAAAGCTAATGGAAGAAACCTAATCAATTGGCTCTATGGGTCTCTGGTACAAATTGACTTTAAGAGATGGTGTATTTTTAAAAATCCATTACCATCCAGACTACCGATTATGCTATTTTTTCTTCATTATAAATAATACCCTATACCTATGTATTTGGAGAGATTAGTCAGAGTAAGAACAGTGCCCTCACCAGCTGCATATAATGTGTCTTCTAAGATACTTCTCTTGAAACTCACATAGGAAAGAGCAATTTAACAGAATTATAATTTTACAGAATTGGGTGGATAGCTCACATTCTGAGAACATTAAATAAGTTGTTAGAATTTTATTATTTGCATATCAATGCAATGTGGAGGAAATGGGGTTGATCTGTTCACCCAAGAATTTACAATCTCCAGGTGGCTGGAATAAGTTAGAATAGGTAGAGTTGGAAAGACTTATTTTTAAGAAGGAAATGATGAGAACCATAATAAATAATCATTTTTCAAAGCTATTGTGCTTAGAAATTACTCAGGTAGGTTGTTAAAAAGTAAATTTCATGGATGAAACAGATTCGTTATACTGGGGAGAACATTTTAATAATTATCTCAGGTGGTTCTGATGTAGATGGACACAACTACAAACAATGGTTTAGAAACAAAGAAAAAATGGCATAAGATGAAAAAAAAAAAGGGTAGGCACCATGACTTGCTAGGCTACAGGGGTAGAAGACAAATGCAATGGGATGGGTGAGAAAGAATTAAGCACAAAGAGAATAATATAAAATTTTGAATAATATCTAAAATTCCTTACCACTTTTACTATTTTTTCAGAAGTATTCTTGATGCTAGCCTCTCAGTTACAATTGTAATATAATCATTGCTATTATGACTATCATTTTAATACTTTAAAAGTTGAAGGCTATTGCTTTTTCTTCTTTATCTCTCATGGACAGTGCTCTTCAAATATTTACTGATTATCTGGTTGGAAAATATGGCACATTCATGTGAGGCTGACTCATCTCTTCTGATTTAATTATAATTAGTACTTTGCTTTTTTGGTTTAATCTTCCATGTCATTTAACTTTCTTTGCATATTTTTCAAATTCTCATTTGTCTATGCTACAATCTGAATGGTTTCTCCACATATTCATGCATTTATTAATATTGTTTCCAATTGTCTCTAGTTTCCATTTAAACATCTGGGTATTTTTAAAAATTCAAAGATTAGATTTTGTTTACATTGGAATATCTGTATAATTATTTTTCATTTGATCAGTTTGTTTCTTCCATAATGTTTTTTGAGTTCTCCTTTCCTCTTTTTTTAAATTAAATTTTATTTTATGATCATAGAAAATTGCTCATTTTTCTTATTTTTGTCATATGAGCAGTCTCTAATATATTGCATTTCCTTGCTGTTATTAATGGTATTGTGTTTCCTTATGTCTGTTTCTTTTTTGCTAGTTATCTTTACTTTTTATTTATTTGTATACAAAGTGTTCTTTCTATTATTAGACTTTGTAGTGGAAACCTGAGAAGTAAATAAAAAAGTGGCAATAAACCACATGATGTCTCCCCTCCCCAGAAAAGGTGCAGAGCAGTGCAAATAAAATGCCTACTTACAAGCCATAGGCAGAAGTCACTGTGAAGGACACGAATACACAGCAAGGCCATAAACATTGGACCACCACACTGGCAAACACTTGATACTGTTTATGACATGATTAGATATTCTAAAACAGTTCAGTTTTCTGCAACAACAACCACCAAAGTGGATCTGAGGCCTTTCTGGCAGTCACCACTGGCGAGCTCAGTGCAATATGGGTAGATACGAGATTGATGAATCCAATTATGAAACAAAGAACAGTGTGTGAAAGCAGTTTCCCATTTTTAATCCACACAACCAGAGATAGGCAACAGCTACTCCATTATTGTTTTGTTGTTGTTCAGTGATGTTAGCAGAACCTAGCAGATTAGTCTTCCATGGGAATCCCATGTGTATCACGAGTCATGGAGTCACTACAATAAAGTGCTTTAGAGTATTTTCGTTATAATTGGGTTGTTAGACCAGTTTTTAAATAATTTTTTTGGCCCAGAATTTCTTCATAATTTTTGTAGTCTAACATTGTTTACTTTGCCCATATTTGCCACAGGCTCAAAACCTCAGTTCTATTCACAATCCAGATCCACTGGCTCATTTGTAAGAATACTCTGAGTCTGTAGATACAGATTTTGTAGTTTGTTCTAGATCACAGAGTTGGAATTCTTTCTTTATTTTTAGCCTAATGGCTATAACTCCTATCTGCCAAAACAGAACTGTAGTCCCTAAGGTATGTGTCTGATTATGGTATCCCAGTTGGTGATGGGGACTTTTTTTTTCTTGCTTCTCACTTTTTTTTTAACTTTACCTATGAAAATTACCTTTTTCTCTTTTTGAGGTCAGTTGTCTTTCTGATTTTTAAAAGTTATTTCATTAACAGTTACTATATATTTTTAGCTAGATGGAGGTGCCATATCTGGTTGGACTAGCATCTTGTAAGGAAGATAAGGCAGCTTTTGTGATTATTTCCATTTTATAGATGAAAATGGAGGCAGTTGGTGTCAGCTGAGCCTGTGTTATAAGCTCAAGCTTAACATTTCTACAGCATATTTTATATTTGCTAGTTAAAAAAATAAGTTAGCTAATGAAAAGAAAGCCTTATGGAAAGTGGGAGGTAAGGGAGATAAGGGGATGATGAATATAGATGATAAGAGTCACCAAAGCAAGAGTTACAGATTCCAGCATATTTAGGGGGCAGGCCAGTAGCTGTGAGAAGGTTATAATACAATAGAGTGGTAAATATAGTACAAGTGGAACAGGCATGCCTATGCACTGCTAACCATTTGAATTCAAAACCTTTTCAAATAGAAAGCAGGCAAAATGCCATCCACTGGTTAAATTCAAACTGTGTACTATTTTGCCACCTGAGGCTTAACTAATTTAGACTTTGTCTTGTAAGCACTGGGGGTAGAGATACAAAGTCCCTTGTGTGAAATCCACTGCAATATTCTTATTATAGCTTATTTTCATAACAAATATCAAGGCTTAGTCTGCATTCTGAAGGTGCAGTAAAGTGGGAGTTCAGGAGGTGGCCAAACATAAGCATATACTAAGCAATGGGAGACAGCATATTAAAACAACACTTACAAAATGGATAATGTGCTCACAAATTTTTGAAAGTGTTTATCTTGTGATTTTCAGCCCATTATTAATAAGTAAACATTGTTTAGTATGTGGCTAAGTTATCAAGAGGCAGATTGCTTTTCCCTTGGAGAACTTGAAGGTCCCAAAGAGGAAATAAAAGAAATGGGACAATGTTTGCTGATTCCATTACAAAGAGGAAACGGAACAAAAACAAGGAACCCATGCTGTAGGGACAGATCTAATGAGTGACTATCAAACAGGGTAAAAGAGGACAAGGATGTTATTTTGGGCATGGTGGCCATTTGGGTATTTTTCAGCCTTTACATGGTTAATATTTTTCAGTTTCTTGTCTTGAGGTAGTAGTTCTTGAAGTGTGTTTCCCAGACCAAAATCATCAACATCGCTTGTGACTCTTTAGAACTACAAATTCCCAGTCCTCAGATTCACTTAGGCAGGAGCCCTCCAGGTGGGACAGAGATGGATTTAATAGACTCTCCAGGTGATTCTGAAGCACACTGATGTGTTAGACAGAATCTGGACTAATAGTTACACCATTACTGCTGCCACTACTAATAATGAGGTATTCAATACTTACTATTGATTTTAATATTTTACAAGCAGGAAAACTATTATTATCTCAATATTATAGAAGAGAGAATTCCTAGCAGCCCACGTAAGTTAATTAACCAACCCTAGGTAACACTGTGGTTAGCTGCGCACCATAGTCCACTCTTGGACCATCACTTACTGGGAAAACTCAATTTGGATAATTACTTATGTGAGAAATAAATTTATTCTGGGTATGAAACACAATATATCTTGGGGTTTATTTTTTATTGCCTTCTAGGACATCCTAACAAACATACAAGACAAGCAGAGCTTATATTTGAGCCCAAATAATTTAATTCTGGATTGTTTTGGTCTTAACTCTAGCATTATACTACCTGTCCAGAACTGCTGTGGATGAACTTAAGGAAAGTTATCCCTTTGTTCTCTTCTGTATTGATCTTTGATGATTTTATGCGCCATTTACAGCACTGTGCCTTATACATGAACTTTAACAATTGTTTTCCTTTAGTTTTTTAGTATTTATTCGGTGACCTTTCTTGCATTATTTTCTTACTCCCCTGTTGCCTTGCTAAATTCTTTTCTGCCGTGTTTACCCAACTCGGACGTTTTTCTCTCCCTGACACCATTCCCCAAGATTATCTCATGGTCTTGTTACTCTTATTTCCGCTTTCATGTAAATTTTTCATGTAGTAGCTCTCAAATTAATCTCTTTTAAATTAGTTATTATGAAAAAATATATATCTTCCATGTTAGTAGTTTAGATCCTCCTGGTTAACTTCAACTCTCTTTGAAAAGTTTTTACGAATCTGCAAAAACTATATATAATCCTAAACTTTCTCATTGATTTCCTCTAAGGTAAATTTATCTGTGAAATATTCATTTATATAAAGTGTTTGGGATCAACTATGTCTTTAGTTTCATGAGAGCAGTAAATATACCACAGAAGAAACAGAAAATAACAGAAGTGCCTTCTGTACCAACAGAGCCAGTCTATGATTACCATCTAATAGCTGTGAGACTGGACACACCACTGTATCTGCGGAACAGTTCCTCACCTGTGAAATGACAGGCGTAAGATGAAGACTAAAGTTCTTTCTTGCAATAAAATTCTGTGACCCTCATTATAATTTCAATTACAATTACAAAGGTTAATTTCAATGACATTTCCCACTGGACCAGATTTCCCAAAGAGAGGCCCTAGATGTTTAAGTTTATAGTATATAAGGTCAGTGTATTAGTCAAGGTGAGGCAAGATAGATGGATTCCACTCTAATTGTTTGAATGAAGGAATTTAATGTGAGGAATGAGTTTAAAAGGTTTAGGACGAGCTGAAGGGGTAATAATAGGACCCCTCTGTCCAATCTCTATAGTGCAGGAGCAATGAACCAAGGTGGTATAAGGGCAGCTTAAGAGAAGGGATATGAAGAGTTGGGATTGCCATAGCAGGAACTTGGCTAAGGCACAGGTAAAACTGTGGTGGGAGAAGTCCCCTGCAAGAGATAGAAATATGATGGGAGGAACTCAAATGAACCTGAGCCACACACAGATCCAGTCATTGCTAGAGATGATTCTCAGTATAGAGGCATGCAAAAAATTCTGATTTTCCTCCTCCTCTGCCCCATACAGTCTCCCTTCAGTGATTCTTATTGTCAAATTTATTTGGATGCCAGTAGACAAACCTAGAAAATATAAGTTACAGGGGGTCAGACTCCTGGAACAAAGAACAGAAAAAGGGAAAGTTTTAAATGCATGCAATGAATACAGAGCATGTCATGGGATCACTCACTTCCATCTTGCACAGTTTTGTTCTACTAAATTCTAGCCTGGATAACCATGTGTTTGTTTCTCACCCCCAACTGACTATTCAGCTATAGTTTCCATAAACCAAACATGCCTGCTCTTGCATATTGCTCTACAACTCATGTTAGTCTAGTAACCCCCACATAAAATACTAGTGAGATGAACAAATTACCTAAAAAGGGAGTCAGCATAGAGAGATTTGTCCAAAAGTCACTTATTAGGAATAAGGCTGTTTTCTTGAGGCAACATGTATAGTCATTTTATTAGGGATAAAGCTTATTTTCAGTTGCAACACATATAGTATACCACTCTATTTTCACAGGCCAAGGTAGTTGTAAGAAAAGGCAGCAAGGGTTGGCCTTGGTGATGTATCCCTGCTCAGGGCATTGAGGAGGTCCTTCTACTCAAGGCCGCGATACTATATAAAGTTGAATGGGATTGAGGATATTCTTTGCATTTCCCACTAACCAGTAATTGGATCACATGGTAGTGAAAGTGTTGGCATCATTTCTCAGTTCAGGCTACTCTTTTTGACTCATTTTAACTTGGTAGCATTTCTCAACTGACTTAAACGCTGAGCCCTAAGTAAAGCACTTCTGAACTTTAATTCATTTGCAGATCCTTGTAACTTACAGATTCTGGTTTTGAACATCTGCCCTGGGCTGATTTGGTAGTTTCTGCATTTCTAGAAATCTCCGAGGTGCTATGCATGGTGTTTGTCTATGTACCTCAGTGACGTTAGTGTACATACCTCATTGAGTTTTCTTCTGTTTTTGTTGTTGTTTAGCAGACATTCCTCAGATTTGTGCTCAGGGACCACATTCTGCAAATCCCTAAAACACACACATACACAGACACAAAACAACAAGAGCACAAGTGTTTGAATGAATGTGGAATTTAGACCACTGTCTCCCATTGTCATGCTCTGCCCAAGGACATGAAAATAGCAGGAAACTCAGGTAACTCTAGTGAGGCTGGGCAATGTTGGTTTCCTTGGAGTAATAAATGAAGATGCCTCACATCACTGTATGGTGGCTCTGTTTTAATAACTGGCTAGAGAATATCCTTCAGGCAGAAAACAGGATAGAAATAAACTGAGATTGGAATAACTGTGGACAGGTCACAGCTAAGTCATGAAGCACATTGATTCCCCGAAATTACTGTGGCTTGCTTAGTGCCTGTCGGGGCAGCCAGCTGGTTTTCCTCCAGCACGTTGTCAGTGTATCCAACTCTGTATTCTTTACTGTTTATGATGAGTGTCCCATAAGGAAGACACCAAGAGATGCATGTCTTAAAATTGGACATTCCTTCTTAACAATTCCAACAGAATTTGACAACTCCAGATCTCTAAAAATAAGATTCCGTTACCTCACAGAGGTTAATGATGGTTGATTTGTGTTTGGTTTGATCTGTACTGTCTCTACATTGAGGATCTAACAGTTAGGTCTTTATATTCCTGCATTTTCTGGATCTTTTAAAGGAAAGTATGAAGCTATTCCACAGGGAGAGAAAAAAAAAAAAAAAACAGATTCTACTTCTATTCCATTCTCAGACTGAGGGGAATGATTAGTAAGATTAGTGGTATCAGAGAAAGAGCAAAGTTGATCAAATGCATATAGGAGAATCAAACAAATTAGCAAACAAGCAAATAATACACAATGTCAAGTTGGAAATTGGTGCAGCATTCACAAAAGACTCAGAGCATTAGCCCCTATTTTTAAAATTCTTGATGATTTTTAGATCCTTTATAGACAATTAAAGAGATTATCTACACAATCAATGACTCCATGCCTGAACAGATTATTTTTTCTATGTTTATCTGATATGGATGCCATCATTTGGAACAAGAAAGTAGACTCTGGGAAATAAGCTGCAATTTCTTTATCCATGAAATTGGATAACATATTAAACTTCAGGACAGTTTTACTGATCAAGTGAAATAATACATAAAAATTCTTAGGATTTTGAATTGCATGTAACAAATCTTCAAGAACTGTCAATAATCCATGTGAGTATTCTCTATGCCTCTAAGTCCATCTCTGCCTCATTGAATCCTGAAAACATTCTCATGAAGTAGAACTTGTCTTCTTTTGAAAATTCCTGCATGTTTGGAAACTCAGAACTGCCTAAAGTCACATAACTGGGATTTTACAGAGTTAGTTTTATACCAAATTCTCTGGTTTTTGCATCCATATTCTATTTATTTCATTTCTCTTCCTTATGTTCACACTCTGTTAAGAGGTGAGTGGGTGGGGCATCAGGGGAATAGGAGAGTACTTCCTTTGAAGATCTTGGAAAAACTTGGTAATGGTGGTGCATGAACTTCTCTCTGTTACAGTGATGAGAAATGGATCTGAACATGTCCAAAGCCCTTGATAGCAAATTACTTTGATTCATCTCTACACCAATGACTAGTAATGTCATGATTTTGTAATTTGTTCCAATTCCATCTGAGTGCAGCCACTCCTTCTGCTTTCCATTCATTTGGGTGCTTCCTTGTTGTACTTTTGCCATCCCTTCCACACACTTTCCTACTCTCCACCCTCACCAAATCTTAACTTCTTTATGCCTTTAATACTTAACTTTTTCTACTCTCAGCACCACACAGGATTGATTCCTTTTAGAGCTGGGTAAACTCCATTTTATTTATCTTTTGAGATGTGGCTTTAATTGCTAAAGGGACTGCCTGCTCTTTTCAAATTATACTGAAATTGCTGACTGAATTCCACTACAACTACCTGGAGGCAAATTTGGTGGAAAATATTTTATGTTACTTCCTGAACCCCATAATGAAACACACTATGTTTTAAACTACCAAAGCTGGCATTGGTCCTAAATAAAGTTTGTAAAATTATTTTCTAGCCAAACATTTAATTTGTTTGTATTGTTAAAGCTGCTTGCTTAAACCACTAGGTTCTTCCAACTGTGCTTGTGAAATATTTAATCTCATTTAGAAATAAATCACTCGCTCTCGTTACCAGGGGACTATTGTTAATAAAGTTCAGATTCCCAAATCTGTTAAAGTACTTTCTCCTCATGTATATGGAATTCTTAAAAATGGGGTTAGTGTACACTCCTGCCTTGTTGGATACCATATTGTTTATTGCTTTCTGGTTGGCACAGGTAATCACTCCATCTGTACTTGCTCTTCCATTTGAACCTGAAAAACCAAATACTGCCTTTAGGCTCTTCCACATGCCTATGGTTTGGATTTGGAATCTAAATGTCTTTTTCGTACTCAGTTTTGTGAAAAATATACCAGAGGAGATGCACTTAAGAGGAACTGGTGTGAGTTATACTTGGTACTTATTTACACAAACAAATGTATTTAGAAAGTATCTCAAACTTGCTTTCTGCTTTGCCCTCCTCTGCAGACACAGTGAGTGAATTCCCTACTCACTGACATATTTGCTTTTACTATAGTTAGATTGTGTTCTGGGACATGGGTAATATTTACAGTTGCTGAATGTTGTGGATGTGTTACAACTGGTGGCAGAGTAACTGCCTGGATCCATCTGCAGATGTTATCAATTAGAGCCAGCACCATTTTCCCACAGCTGTGGGCCCTAAAACTCTCCCACCTGCAGGTTTAGAATTGTCTAATACTTAAGGCAGTGAGAGTCTGGGTTGATGCAATGCGTGCAGCTCCTTTCTGAGTGGGTGCCCTTTCAATGGAATAACCCATCCTGAAAGCTAGACTTATTCTTGAGATTCTGACAACCAGTTCCAATCCAGTCATACTCTGGGCCTGGGCCTGGTTCTTAGTAAGGGATCCTAAATCCTTGGGCTTGCTTTGGGGCCCTAGGAATAGCTTCCACGTTGGCCACTTCTTTTCAAGCCATTTAGTGGTACTTCTAACCAGAGGCTGGACTTCTACTTACAGTAAAACCTTCTGCCAATTGGAACCATGCCCTGCTGTGTATCCTCAGGGCAGATCTCTTGGACCTGAAGACTGGCTCAGATTGAAATCAAGAGTACCACTCAGCTTGTGCCTGGAAATTTATATTCTTGGCTCCCCTGGAGCAGGCCAGTCATTTGCTCTTGTTTGTTTTTCCCCATTCCTTTGTGAAACTGGCCCTGGTGAATGATTTCTTGTGGACTGGAACTTTCAGTAAACCAACCTCCAGAAAGAAAGGCGTTTTATGTATGTAAAGTCACCTGTCATCATGCATATAATTGGAATGATTGATAGCATCACACAAAATGATGATAAAAGAAAAAAAATAATTTGAGGCTGGTGCTGTGGCGCAGCAGGTTAACACCCTGGCCTGCAGTGCTGGTATCCCATATGGCGCCGGTTCCAGACCCGGCTGTTCCACTTCCAATCCAGCTCTCTGCTATGGCCTGGGAAAGCAGTAGAAGATGGCCCAAGTGCTTGGGTCCCTGTGCCCACGTGGGAGACCCGGAAGAAGCTCCTGGCTCCTGGCTTCGTATCGGTGCAGCTCTGGCCGTGGTGGCCGTTTGGGGAGTGAACCATCGGATGGAAGACCTCTCTCTCCCTCTCCTCTCTCTCTGTGTAACTCTGCCTTTAAAATAAATACATAAATCTTAAAAAAAATTTTTAGAATTCTATCTCTATTTAATCCTGTTTAACTTCCTTTTGACCCCTTCCCTGAGATTAGATTTAGGGTTGATTTATTATTCTACAGCAAATATTAGTAATGTAATGAATGACAGATGTTCTTACTTTTTTTATTTCAACAAATAGGCAGACGTTCAGCTAGATATACTTTCCCCTCACTTGCAGATGAATATATGGAGACATAGAGAAGCCTTTTGATTTAAATCATATGTACACACACATATACACACATGCATATACAAATGAAGTGTGTAGTCATGGCAGAATTCAAATTATCTTTGTCTTAGAAACAGTTATCTTTGTCTTAGAAATCCACTCAACTTTTTAGAACCAGATTGTTTAATTTTATGGTTAAGGAGAATAGCTCTCACAGAAATCAAGACACTTGCACAAGCTAGTTGATTGCA
Organism: Oryctolagus cuniculus; assembly: GCF_964237555.1. NCBI lineage: Eukaryota > Metazoa > Chordata > Mammalia > Lagomorpha > Leporidae > Oryctolagus > Oryctolagus cuniculus. The sequence continues at coordinate 167,133,818 of NC_091433.1, forward strand.
TTATATAGGTTTCTTGACTTCAAAGCTAGCATTTCTTTCATTAGCCATGTTGCACATTGGCATAGTTACAGAGAGGAAATGAAGGGGAGAAAAGAGAGAGAGAGAGAGAGAGAGAGATCTAGAGATCATCTGTTCACTGGTTTACTCTCCAAATTGCAGCAACAGCTAGGGCTGGGCTGGACCAAAGCCAGGAGCCTGGAACCAGGGGCTTCTTTGAGGTCTCCCACATGGGTACGTGGGCCCAAGCACTTAGGCCATCCTCTACTGCTCCCCAGGCACATTATCAGAGAGCTGGATCAGAAGTGGAGCAGCTAGGAATGAAGCAGTGCCCATATGGGATGCCAGAGTCTCAGGCGGTGTCTTCCTGCTGTGTCACAATATTGGCCCTGTGATGTGCTTCTTGATTTCCCCTTTCTTCATTTTCCTGTGACCCTGCCCTTCTTATGTTTAAGAACTCACAATCTCTGAAGAAATCCTAGTTGCTTAGATTTGAACAGTCACTGCTATTTTTGAAATAGTAAATCCTGGCAGAGTAAACTCTTTCCCATCAGATTAGCCTTCTTTTCTCTATATTTCCTGTACCCTGACATTGTCACCATTTATACATCAGAAACCTCATCTTAATTCAGCTACATAAATTAATTTATGTCAATATCCCAGGGGTTTGAAAGATGCAGTGAAGCATGGAATATCTGAGCTAGATAGGATCCTCAGTGCAGATCTAAAGGCATTAAAGGAGTGGTTCTGTTGAAATTTGGACATTGTGCCCAAAGGAATTTTACATATTCATTGTCTGCTTTCAGTTGCCTTTTGATTTCCTTTATGGGTGTTAGCACAGGTGAAGACTTGTGTACTCTGAATCTATTTCTGTGAAAAAACAGTGGAATGAGGTGTGAATGCTAGAGAGCAAATCCCAGCTCTGTTGTGTGTGGGTAACACCAGTGCATACTTCCGATACTGAATACTTTTGAAAACTCTGTACTAGCAAGACTGTTCCCTATGACAGTATTCTTTGTAGTCAGCCAAATATAAAAGTATCTTCTGTTATTAGGCAGAAATGCAGGTGGGATTTGCCTTGGAAACTATGAGTTTTAATAACTAATTCTGGCTCCTCTGCTTTCTTTATTTCCCCTAGTGTCAATCAGTACAAGTTTTTTTTTTTTTTTAAAAACTTTGTTTTTTTTGTGGCCAATTAGCAACCAATGAGCAGCAGGATTGAAAAACTTTGCTGTAGGATTGATACTAAAAGAATTCAGAGAACCACATGCACATTTGTTTGCACATCTGTGACTTCATTGTGATGATTCTGTATTGTCACTTTATTATGAAGCAGATATTTGAACAAGATGTTAAGGGACTAAATCATCTAGGCATATTTATTTCCAAATAATTTTTCATGACCTAAATCCACTGAGCTATGTTGGACTCATAAATTGCATAGGCATTTAGAGAGGATACACTGTGCCCAGAAATAGTGTGATGCCATTAGGTAAGTCCAGGACATAAAGTATGTTCATATAGCATTGAGGAAGCAAGGGCTACTGGGGAGGGAAAAACAAACTTTCAAATCTATTACCGCATGATGAAGAGAGACTTGCTTTTAACCAAAGCCCGCATTTATTATTGGCATTAATTTTGGAAAATCAATAAGGCTTGCTCCTTTTCTTAGGGAACTTGAAGATAGTAAATGAGGAAAAATTAATCAACATTTTGTTTATTCATTAAACATGTATCTAGTGAGCACCAACTATTTGCTAGACTATTTGATACTCCCTGGAGGTATGTCAGTGAACAAGACTGAGAAAAAGCCTGCTTCTATAAAGTTTACATTCTAGTGCAGGTAAACCAGTGCTAAATATACAAAATCAATCAAATCTATAATATAATAGAAGAAAATATGCACTACAGCAAGAACGGGAACAAGAGAAGGGGGCTTGTGAAGTTACATATTGAAACAGAATACATATTCTGAGAAGGTGGTGTTTAAGCCAAACGTTATGGAGGAGGAGTGAACCGTGATGGCATCTTGAGAAGGGAGTCTCCAAATGATGGAATAGTGATTACAAAAGCCCTGAGGTGAGAGTGTGCCTGGCTAGTTATAGAAACAGTAAAGAAGCTATGCTCTCTGGAGGGAAGGGAATTGAGAGATCATGGTGGGGGCACGAAGCTTCCTAAGCACTTTTTTTACTTGTGTAGCCTGGGAGCTATTGCAGTGCCTTGAGCAAGGGATTTGCATTGTTTTGTTTTCAGTAGGAAACTCTGGTTGCTGTGTTCAGTGAAGAGTGCAGCATGGAAGGGCTGAGAAAGTGGCTAGTGGGTTCTTAGGCAGAAATACCAGGTCAACCTGATAGCAAGAATATATTGTTAGTAAAGCCAAAGCCATTGCCATATATATGTAAATGTGTCAAAGAGTGACAGTTTGCTCCACCTGTAGTAATGTAGGATTGTTAGGATCAATAGTAATGGGGCAGGGTATTCACAAAGAATGGACTCAATCACTCTCCGATGATACAAAACAGTTTTGAATGGTATTAAACGTACTGTCAGAGACTTGAGAATTTTTAATGCCATGTGATTTGAACCATACCATATTGTCTGCTGGTTTATCGTTTGAAACTCCAGTGTTCAGAGATAATAGATGTTAGATAGGCAGTAAATTCTTAAAATGAAATGATTTGGAGGTAAAGGGGGTAAGGTTTGAGAGAACAGAATTTGGAGGCAAAGTTTTGGTGGTTCAGAGAGAGGTGGCTGTCTTGTGAGGTTCACTGTGGACAGTTCTAAGAAATGGAGCTGCCTTTGGGTGAAAGCTTTCAGTGTTTGGGAGTGAACAGACACTGAGATATGTAATTTTGCCACAGTTAGATCTTTTGGGAACCCAAGCTATTTGGAGAACTTGTGTCAGTGTTGTCGCAGTTTGCTCCGGGTAAGGATCTCATACAGCAGCTGGCTTCAGCCACTAGGTATTTGAGTGAATGAACCTTCAGATGGTACCCATTCCCAGCCATGAAGTTATACAAGCTGGTGCCAACCCCAAGACAGATGAACTGACGAGCTTCACTCAGATTGCAGAGTGTTGAGCAAAATGTTACTTTTGATGTGGTCCACTAAATTGTAAAGTTATTACAAACTGATAGATATTTTACTAGATCATTTTTTTTTTCTGAAGAGAAATTCTAGACAGCAAGGACAGGACTTCCTTCTAAGAAAAAATGATACATCTTGTTTATAGCAGATACATATTTTTTGTCCCTTTTTCCACCTTCCTTACAAAACTTCCCATACAGTGATTGTTTAAAAATTAAGTCACTGGTTAATGAAGTACAGAAAGTGCTAAACACTAAGTTATACCTTCCCATGTGGGCTAGGAAAAGAAAAAGTATTCTCTCTCTCTCTCTCTCTCTCTCTCTCATCTGTTGATTGAATCGAGATACTGAAATGTACCACAAACATTTCTGGTTTTATTTAGATGTCTTTTTTTTTTTTTTTTTTTTTTTTGACAGGCAGAGTGGACAGTGAGAGAGAGAGACAGAGAGAAAGGTCTTCCTTTTGCCGTTGGTTCACCCTCCAATGGCCGCCACGGCCAGTGCGCTGCAGCCGGCGCACCGCGCTGATCCGAGGGCAGGAGCCAGGTACTTATCCTAATCTCCCATGGGGTGCAGGGCCCAAGCACTTGGGCCATTCTCCACTGCTCTCCCTGGCCACAGCAGAGAGCTGGCCTGGAAGAGGGGCAACTGGAACAGAATCCAGCGCCCCGACCAGGACTAGAACCTGGAGTGCCGGTGCCGCAAGGCGGAGGATTAGCCTAGTGAGCCATGGCGCCGGCCTTATTTAGATGTCTTCTAATCTAACTTCCCTGACTCCAAAGTGTAGTGCCAGGTTTTGTTTCCTGTCTCCCATCTCTCATGCAGCTATCATAAATGAGTTTCCAGGTTTCCAGAGATCATCAGTACCTTCAAGGTGCCCAGATAAGCTTGAACTTTGTTTAGCTCTCTGGATTATTGCTTTTACTTTGTTTCTGCCCTTCAAAAATATACCATTGCACTCATAAAAAATGAAACTTTTTAAAATCCAGTCTTTCTAGGTGTTTTCAGTGAGAAGATTTTCAAGGTAGATGAGTATTCCTGTAACAAAAATGAAAATTTGACATAATTATTTAAAGGGTAGTTTATGCAGAGTAATGCAGACCCTCTTTTTTGTTCCTCCTTAAATTTTACAATAGAGTTTCCAAGGTACATACTAGTGATAAGAATTCAATTGAACGTCAAAGCTTGAAGGTCATTCTCTGCACAATTCTCTCAAATAATTAGAAGGTTGAAGAGGTAATCTTGGATTTTCTTTCTCACCTTTCTTTAATCAAAAGGACTTCTGTGCACAGAATCATCTCCTGACTCAGCATCCTTTCAGTTTCATTTGATGACCCCGACTCCATTGAAATTGCTGTGGTATATCTACCCCCAAGTCCATGAATGTGATCTTGAGTCATGATAGTCTTAGCAATAAACCACCCTAATTGTTTATCTTGTAAATGGAATCAACTACCATATATGGAAGCAGTTTCATAGCCATGAATGCCAGAAGAATTAAGGTGGGTAGAAAACAGCCTCAACCTCAAAAACTTGAGGACCTGGGAAGTTTTGTTATCTTTGCTGAGAACAGTGGGTATTTCAACACATAGTATTTCTTCAGTGCTTCAGTGAGAAAATGTTTTCACATGTGGAACATATTCAGAGTGTAGAGAGAGATGCAAGTAAAGCATGCAGCTGGATTCCAGACACTTTGTTAAAATTTTAAAGCTTGCAAGCTAGAGGCCATTTTTTAAATGCTAAAACTTGCTTCTGAGGCGGAACAGACATTATCTCTAGCAAGCTCATTTGTTTTCGATTCTCTGTAGTTTTTAAGGGCATTTTAAACCCAATGACCAATCTGAGAAGACCTGGAAAATGAATGTCTTATCTATTATGGCTTGAAGGTCTGAATGCACAAATCATAAATCAAACGTCAACAGATGGTACATGAGGCAAACTTTAAACTCAAAGATTCAGAGCTTCAAAAGGTAATTTTGTGGGAAAGTCGATATATATACAATGAAGAAGAAAAGGTGATTGGAGAAAAATACACCAAAGAGAGTTGTAGATTTGAAAGAAATTCCTTTAAGAGCACCCATGTATGAGGCAATCTGGCTCATATGAAATGAACGTTTGCACATTTCCTATTATAGATCATATGATTATTAGGGAGGTTTTTGATAATTCACTCATCTTGGGGAATATTTAATTACAATAAAGCTTGTTTGAAGGTTTCTTGTTTTTAAAACATTTATTTATTTGAAGTTCTCAGTGACTAAGAAAGGGAGAGGAATACAGAGAGAGCGACGGAGAGAGGAGAAGAGAGAGGGGAGAGGTAGAAGGAAAAGTGAAGAATGGTGAGGGGAGAGGGAAGAGAAAGAGGGAGAGGTCTTCTCTCTGCTGATTCACTCCACAAATGTCTGCCACATATAGGCCTGGTTCAAGCTGAAGCCACGTGCCAGGAACTCCATTCAAGTCTCCCACATGGGTAGTAGGAACCCAAGTAAGTGGATCATTAGTTCTTGCCACCCCCAGGTGTATTAGCAGGAAGTTGGATCAGAGACAGAAGAATTGGGTCTAGATTCCAAGCACTCTGACATGAGATGCAGGAGTCCTAAATGGTGGCTTAATCTGCTGTGCCACAATGCCCACTCCTGAACATTTTTAAAAAATCATAATTCTGTAGCAATTTCACTGCAGGTCAGGTATCTTCTGGGCTCTTGATAAGAGTCAGTTTACTGGGCGCTGGGAGCACTGCCCTGAGGCTGACGGGATGCTGGACACTGGGAGCACTGCTCTGAGGCTGACGGGATGCTGGTTCTTCATTTCAAGTTAATTATTAATGTATTCCTTAAAATTGGACTCATTTCAAACAAAGCTTAAAGTTTTTGACTTTTGACATTACAAAACTTTATCAAAATAATGGTCTACTTAAGAATAATTTAAATGTAAACTATCAAAGTTTCTTAAGTAAATAGGATTAGCTAGGTGTTAGCACATTAGTCTTAAGTTTTATAACAGAGAGTAGTGTGAATAAATGGTATTTGAAAGCATAACACCTAAGGTACTTTGTTAATTAGAACTCTTCATAAAATTAGTACTTCAAATAAATGCATTTTCAGGTAGGTAACATTAAATCATCAAAGCAAACAGAGACTGAAACACACTTTAACTGTATAAATATTGCAGGTAAATTGAACAAGTCCTTTATCCATGGCTACAAAAAGGTAAACCAGGAACCCCATCTCAGACAAGAGACTTCAAAATCAAGACCTTGAGCAAAATGTTAATTAAACTTAGCAGTTGAGGACTGTGCACTTAACCAATGAGAGAGAAAGCAAGGACCAGAAGTGGCAGAAATATCAACCTGTTGCTCTTTTAATAATTCCCGTTTGGTTTAAATAGACTGAAACACAGTAATCTAATTAACTGAACACTGTTTTCAAACGGTTTTAGGATTGACAGTTCAACATTGAATCTAAATTACTGTGTCTTTTGGCAATATTTGAGAAACAGAAAGATGATGATCCCTCTGTCTTCTGCATCATGTACATTCATTTGTGCTGCATTTACTCATTCAGTAAATATATTTGTCACAGGCTATGTTATAGATGTCAAGGCCACTGAAGTGAGCAGAAAGAACACTGCAATCATCAGCACAAGTATCCACTGCACAGAATTCCTTGAGTAACAGTTCTTTTCATCAATAATTAATTCATTCCACTAGTTAATTTTTCCAAGGGTAGTAAGATCAAAATTCCTGTTCATGTCTGAAAAGTTTATGTTCTAGCTAGACCAAAGCAGGATTATAAGTGTTACAATACAAGTAAACACAAAGAATCATGCAAAGAATTAGGGAGGATAAATAGCTCACATTGACAGATTAGAAAAGGCTACCTAGGCGGGAGGACACATATTTTGATTTTTTGAAAGATGAATGTGAGTTCCTCCAAAAGAAGGTGTGGGACTGTCTTTGTGTTTTAGTAGGTTAAGTTGACATGCCTCCTGTATCTGAGTGCTAGTTTAGTTGAGCTCAGACCGCTCAACTTCTGATCCAGCTCCCTGCTAAGTGCCTGGGAAGGCAGTAGGAGATGCCCCAAGTTCTTGGGTCCTGTCTTGCTTGTGGGAGACCAGGATGAAGTTCTAGGCTCCTGGCTTCCGCCAGCCATTGGTACCTTCTTGGGAGTGAACCACTGAAAGGAAGATCTCCCTCCCTCTCTGTCAGTCTGCCTTTCAAAAAACTAAAATGAACCAGAAGGAAGAGAAAGAAAAGTGTGTAAGGTTAAAATATTCTAGGCCAAAAATGCAGTATGTTCAAAATTACAGGGGTGTTCAATTTCTGTTCTCTCTGTGGATAGAAAAAGTGAGGACTAAGTAATAAAAGATGAGAGCAGAGAGACACATAAATCTAGAAAGGCTCAAAGTATGATATTAATGGTTTTTGCATTGTTATCAGGAGTTGTGGTGATTGAAAGATGTATAGCCAGAAAGAGACAAGGTGAGGTATTTGCATCCCTGAGAAATCACCCCAGCAGCTTTACTATTCTGTTCCTGAATTTGTTATTTGAATGCAGTTTCTTGATGTCATGCTGTTTATTTTTGCTGTTCTTTTGCTTATAATAGTACACTTTCCCATCCTAATCACAGTTGTTTCAGAAGAACCAGCAAAAATCTCACTTCTCCATTTGACAATTTGCAAGAGACGTTGTTGAAAACCTGAGACATTAAAACAGACATGGCTCCTGCCTTCATGGAGAAATTTTGATTTCTGCCAACTGGAAGCAAGTGCTCTTTACTTCAGACTCCTGGAGGAGTTTGTTCACACCTTCAAATGCCTTCCAAATTACTTGGGATTCCGTTTATATCCATCAGGGTTCTGGCAGGAAAAGGGTACCTGGCTCACATTGGTCAGTTAGAGAACAAATGAATAAAGTCTATTTGCAACAATGTGAGCAGGTGCTGTGAACCACATTGCTATGTAACAAACTTTCCCTGAGTCAATGATATAAATAGCAAACATTTTAGTATATCTTTGTGTTCTGTGGATCTGGGATGAAAAAAAGGCATGAAGGGGTTGGCTCTTTCCTGCTTCATTGTTTCTGGGGCTTCTGCTGGGAGAACTAAACCTTGAGACAACTTGGTGGCTGGGGATGGATTTATATGAAGACACTTGTGCTGTTACTTGGGTACTTCAGAAAGTTCATGGAAAATAGAATTAAAAGATTCATTTATTTTGTTGCAAATAAATTTGAAATCAAAGCATAGTTTTTTTTTCAAAATATACATTTTCTGTAAACATTTTGGGGTTCTTCATATGCTTGGAATGTCAAAACATTTTTTGCTACCAAACTAAGCTTAACTTTTCATTCCATTTTTCATAACTTCTTTGAACTACCCTTGAATATGGCATATTTCCATATTGTTCTGTCTTCAATAGGGCCTTTTCATAGGATAGTAAGGCTTTTTATATGGTCTCCTGGGGCTCCAACCACAAATTTCCCACTAACTGAAACAGAAGCAACATGGCCCTTTTTGAGATAGCCTCAGAAGTCACAGAACACTGGTTTGGCTGCGTTTTTTCATTAAAACAAGGCTTACCATGTCAGATCCAAGCAGAAATGTTGTCCACTTCATCAACTGATATAAGGGTCAAGAGATTTGTGCACCTGTTTTAAACTTTCGTGATAAGATTTACTGATGCTAACAGTGGTGGTATAGTACCCTTGTGACTTTGGCTTCTCAAGAAGCAAAAGGCAGATTTGTCAGATCCAGAGCTCTCTAAGAGAGCATCAGTATGGTGCTATGGTTGTCAACAGAGACACACAGTTAAGTAAGAGTGAGAAGAAAGAAATGTAAGGAAAGTAAATACATGACCTCACTTTCTTCATGCCCTCTTATGCTTTGGGATTGGCCAAACCCCAATCTGATCAATGTTCTGAGGATAAGAACAGGGTAAGGAAGGTGGAAGTGGACCTGGAGAAGAAAAACAGAAACTATAGAATGTATCAGTGTCCTTTTATTACAGTTAATTCTTCATTTGCCTTTGGAAGTGTATTTGTTCACTATAACATATTCCTAATACTCTCCCCCCTCTCAATTATACCCAGAGACATAGTGCATTTTACATAGTGGAACTGAGCATTTGTTTGTAGAATAATGGATGTTTGACAGCTAATTCTATGAATTAATATACAGAGAATTTTCCTTGTATGTCAGAGTACTGATTTTTCCATGTGAATTTAAAGATAAGATATTAATTACTATGTACAGGATAGCAAATAAGTCACATTATTTCTACCAAGTATACATTTTAAGCACTGAAAACAGTGTTTACAACAGCTTTTAACAACAAAGTTTAAAACAGAAATGGCCATGAGCACAGATTTCTTCATAATAAACAAAGACACCAGGTTTCTAAATACATGAGTCAAGATAATAATAAATGCTTAGGGCAGGATAGCTCAATTCGCCATCATGACCCAAAGCACAATTGGCCTTTTTTTATCTGCAGCTGTGGAAAGTCTTCCTTTTTTATTCATTCTCTAAAGGAGGATATAAAAAAGCTATAGGAGAGAAGTTTGTCAGAAAAAATATGAATGATTTTCTAAGAAATCCAAGATAGATTGAGGGATGGGGATGCAGCGTTAAGTAAAAAGGTATCATTATGGAAAACAGAAGTGAATGTACCTGTTATTGTGTTTCTATCAGGCTGCCTTGTATACTGCTAATGAAGACACTAATGTAAGGGAGGAAGATGATTGATTTATTCCCATGCATATCCCAGTTGAAGCCAAAGCAAAGCTGAAAACATTTATTATCTTACCTACCTATTAGTTATGTATTGTGGATCAAATAATATGATGCATTTGAAAACGGTAAGATATTACAGAAAAATAATTCTTATTTCAAGTTAGGTGGGAAAATCTATCAAAGTCAAAGCTACTTTATTCAAGGCAATGTTCTAAAAATAAAATTAAAGCCAATATTGCCCAAAGCATCTATTAATTATTTGACTCTGAGTGACTCTCAATTCTCCTAACTGTATTTGTAGTTGAAGAATACAGACGCTTACCTCCTTCTGAGCCCTCAAGGAAATTTGATTGTCACTAAGCAACCCAGTGAGCCTCAGATTAAGATCTGATGATCAGGATATTAAACTTTATCCAATGATTTTTCTATACAATTGTGTAACCTTCCAATCCATAATTAGACGTGCATTAAAAATGAAACAAAATGTGATTTAGTGTGTCTCTAGCAAGAGGTGATAATTACATTTAGAAGTTACTCAGAAGACAAATTTTATATCTATATCAGGTATAGATATGGCATGGCTCTCTATTTTTAAAGTATAGATTTATGGTTTTCCTGAGACAGCATAGAATGGTGACTATATTGCATGAGAGAATTTAAAGTATTTCAAATATGTTAATATGAATTCAGTATCTAACCAACCACAAAAAAGGAAACCTGTTGAAGTGAAAAGGACACTATAAGAAACAGTGACTTGATCAGCCCTTGTCCTGACTGTTGATGTACAGTTTAATACTTTATCCCTTTTAGTATTTTTTTTTGTTCTACTTAATACTATTGGTTGAACTCTGTAATTAACACACAATTATGCTTAGGTGTTTAAATTTAACTAAAAAGTGATCCCTGTTAAATATAACAGCGGGAATAAGAGAGGGAGGAGATGTACAATTTGGGACATGCTCAATCGGACTTGCCCCAAATGGTGGAGTTAGAAATGTGCCAGGGGATTCCAATACAATCCCATCAAGATTACATGACCAATGCCATCTCACTAGTCCAAGTGATCAATTTCAGTTCACAATTGATCACACTGATAGGTGTAAGAGTCAAAGGGATCACACAAACAAAACTAGTGTCAGTGAATACTAACTGATAGAATAAAAAAGGGAGAGAACAATCCAACATGGGAAGTGGGATATGCAGCAGACTCATAGAATGGCAGTTGTTCTAAACAGCACTCTGGCCTCAAAATCAGCCCTTAAGGCATTCAAATCTGGCTGAATAGCCCATGAGAGTATTTTAGGCATGGAAAGCCAAGACACTCTGGGAAAAAAAAAAAAAAAAAAAAAAAAAAAAAAAAAAAAAAAAAAAACAAACAACCACCCACCTAAATGAAAGATCTCTGTGAGTGAGATCCCAGTAGAAAGAATGGGCCACCAAAGAAGGAGGTACCTTTCTCTGAAGGGAGGAGAGAACTTCCACTTTGACCATGACCCTGTCGGAATAAGATCGAAGTCGGCGAACTCAAGAGGCTTCCATAGCCTTGGCAACTCATGACTAGAGCCTAGGGAGATTTCTGACGCCATAAACAAGAGTGTCAAATTGTTAAGTCAACAACAGGAGTCACTGTGTACTTACTCCTCATGTGGGATCTCTGTCCTTAATGTGTTGTCCAATGTGAAGTAATGCTATAACTAGTACTGAAACAGTATTTTAGACTTTATATTCTGTGTGGTTGCAAACTGATGAAATCTTTACTTAATATATACTAAATCCATCTTCTGTATATAGAGATATTTGAAAATGAATCTTGAAGTGAATGGAATGGGAGAGGGAGTGTGAGATGGGAGGGGTGCGGGTGGGAGGGAAGGTATGGGGGGGGGAGCCATTGTAATCCATAAACTGTACTTTGGAAAATTACATTTACTAAATAAAAGTTAAAAAAAATGAATTCAGCATCTTGATTAGAAGTGGTATTGACATTTGTCAATTTATAAATTACAGTTTTATAACATCCTTATATCTAATTATGTGTAAGCATGTGTTGTCAAAGAGTAAGAACACTTGGGAATTTATTTTAGTTGCTATAACAATTGTTTCTTTTTCTTTTCTTTCTTTTTTTTTTTTTGTTTTTTTTTTTTTTTTTGTTTTTGACAGGCAGAGTTAGACAGTGAGAGAGAGAGACAGAGAGAAAGGTCTTCCTTTGCCGTTGGTTCACCCTCCAATGGCTGCCGCGGCCAGTGCGCTGCGGCCGGCACACCGTGCTGATCCAAAGCCAGGAGCCAGGTGCTTCTCCTGGTCTCCCATGCGGGTGCAGGGCCCAAGCACTTGGGCCATCCTCCACTGCAGTCCTGGGCCACAGCAGAGAGCTGGCCTGGAGGAGGGGCAACCAGGACAGAATCTGGTGCCCCAAACGGGACTAGAACCCAGTGTGCTGGCGCTGCAAGGTGGAGGATTAGCCTAGTGAGCCGTGGCGTTGGCCAACAATTGTTTCTTAAGTTTTTCTTCCTACTTCTTATTTCATGTGTTGTATGTTACAAATATATTTCCCTGTAGTATACACTCTGTTGATTTAATAGCACAAGTATCTAGTGAATCAACGTGCTATATTCACATTTAATGAAGATAACGTATACTTTTGTTTTCTTTTACCACCATGAAGCTGAAAACATTTCAGAAAAATTAACTGCCTTCTGTAAATGAGCATGAGGTGGCTTTTGTAGTTTAAGAATATTTAGACTCCTTCTGCCTTATCAATTTATTGTGATTCTGAAGTTGAATTGATGACAATTACTGCTAATTTAAAACAATGAACTTATATAACTAGGAATTGGCTATAATGTAGGTGGCCATTGTATACTATTGATTCTACTTTCAGAAAGAATAGTTATATGGTAGAAATTCCTATTATAGCATTTCTTCATCGCAAAAAAATGACTATACCCAAGTTTAATTACCTTCAGTTTAGTTTCCTAAACTTCCATGTTATATTTGAAATTAAACCTATTCAGTGAACAGATTCTTATTGGGACATACCTTCTTCATTCCTGAATCTCTATTTGTCATCCCTTGTATTTAACTTCTCTTCCTTTGATAAGGAGATTGTCATTCCTGTATGCTCACTGTAATTTTAAACTAGTCTCTCCAATTCGCTACTGCTCCCTTTTTAACTAACCATGCCATGTTAGTTTGGCTTCATAAAGTCTTTCATACTCATATTTTCTAATATTTACTGTCATTGTAATCCATACATAGGGTTATTTGCAGAATTTAAGGAGGGATAGAACAGACTTGGATGCTACAAAGCCCAGAATCATGAGCCACTGAAAACTCCTTAAGTTATACTTTCATTTACAAGATGTTAATGTTGAACCTGATATAAGTTGAGGGTTTAGCCCGAGGTCATGAAGTGAGTAACTGACAGAGATGAACTTGGAGCCCGGGCTAATGTTCATCCCTCTCCACTATGCAACCTTCCTCAATTAGAATTTCTCTGTAGTTGTCATGTTAGATATTATTTTGTGTGCTACTTTCATTTTCCAACAAATAACAATTTCCTTGATGGAAAAGTAATTTTTACATACTTGTGTTTATTGGACTACCTAGTTCAGATTTAAGGTTAAAATGATACTCAGTAAATATTTCTTAAAATGTGTTTAAATGCTAATGTAGCAGGCTTTATTCTTCAGGAAATGGGGTGTGATACAGAGGACATTAGGAGGAAAATTGATTGCTTTTACTTCCTAGATCGGAATTCCTGAACTTGAGGTACTGCCGTATGATTCCTAGGTAGGAGTTAAGTTTGTATGTATTTGATGCAGCGAAGGGAAAGATGGTAGAGGCAACAATGGGACCCCTCAAAACAAATATTAAATTTGAATTACAGAAGGGTCTGCAAGATGTTGGGAACAGACGAACAGTATGGTTCAATATAGTACTCTAGCGTCATATCTCATAATGTTCTGTGAATCCTATAATCAACAAAGAAATTAATTATAAAGCTGAGTCATACTCTGAACTGAGAATTTTAAGTATATTTTAGTATGTTTTTCATATTGGTTCTAGGGTTTGGAGGAACATTTTGTATATAGAAAATATTTGTCCAGCCTATCCAAGAACATATAAAAATGCTCCTAAAATGTTAAAGTGTCACATGAGTAGTATTGCACAATGAACTCATTCTGCAAGTTTAATATGATGTTATCCTATCTGATTTTGTCTCCCTTTCTCTCTATTATACAAAGCAAGATAATGATGCTCCTTAGGACTGACACACTGCCCTTTCTTTACCAAGAGCTTAGCCAAACTCTACTTTGATCATTTCTGTTCAATTAATCTTTTTTGCTTAATTAGCTTGTTATCTTTTTTGTACACTTTCTGCTATGGAAGCCCAGGCTGCTTTCTTCTTCAGAAATGGAACCCAAAGATGTCATAGGTTATTTTTATCATCAGATTTCTCAGAGTCCATGGCCAGAGCATCACAGGTCATCTCATCAGTCCTACTCATTAGAGAACAGCCACTTCATAACCCATAGGATTATCTGTTCTTGTGGCTTGTCTGAGGTCACTGATTCTTTCTGGATTATTACTTCCATGGGTCTTTGCTGTTAAACATTTAAGATTTGCATAATTTCTTCTAAGATAATGAAGCCTTCATTTAAAAAAGTGTAATATAATTTTCTGGTTTTTTGCTCATTTATAACTTTATTTTTAGGCCTTGGAACTACAGAGAATGTTTTATGGTCTGTCTTTCTCTCTCTCTCTCTCTCTCTCTCTCTCTCTCTCTCTTTCTCTTAAATTCCTTACATTATTTAATTACTCATTGATACATTGCTTCTCAAATCAATTACTTATTCTTGTAGTTATTACAATAATGATTGGTAGAATTGCTTATCTCAAATGAATTTGTGATTTCATAAGAATGAGAAGCAGTGTACATTCATTTTTTGTTGTTACGGTTTGCTTTCCTAATATGCCACCTACACACTGTGTTATTGGACAAGACAGATTTTTTTATTTGAATAAATTATTGTGGAATCATTATATGCATTAAACAAGAAAACCTTTAAAATACTTAGCATAATTTCTCAAAAATCACTACATACCTATAGTTATATAGGATAGATCATATAGGTGTGGAGAACAGATCCCACTCTAAAGAACAGGATTACTTGAACAATCTTTGTCAACTGAAATAAGTATTTCTACATTTTATAGTCACTACCACATTAAGCATGTAAAGTTTGTGAGTGAAAAGCAAACCTCTGCTGTTTTAAGCATTTGAGATATGGAGGTGATTAGTAACAATGACATAAATCTAGCCAATCCTAGAAAACAGCCAGACTTGTCTTCCTTAGGCAAATTTGCTATCTGAATGGAACATATTAAATGTACAAAGATCATAGAAATTCCTGATCCTAGGGATTCCTAGTATAGTTTCCCATATGGATGTGGCTAACCTATTGGAACAAAAATCTGATTCAAGGAATACTGATCTACAGAATAGATAGTTTTCTGTTAGACAAATCGAATGACCTATATGTGTATCTTAAAGGCTCTATTACTAAGAAAACACAAAGTTAATATTCATTTTATATGCTGGCAATGTCAATATTTTGTCATTCTCCTTTCCAGCTAGTAAGCCTTATCATCAGGATGGCCACAATCTAATGGATGAAGAAGATAGTCACATAAATAGTTCCAATTTAGGAATAAATGCTATTTACAAAAAAAATGAACAGAGTACTTGTTGAGTAGTATGTGAATGTCTTAGTAAGAACAATGACAGAAAAGAAGTCCATAGATTGGGCTCACATGAGTAGTGTTGATTAAGATGATGAGAAAGTGAAGTAGCACAAGAGAAAGGAAGAGATGTCAGTAATATTACCCACCATGTTGTTCTGTAGTTAAACTCTGCCAAGTCACTTTGACCTAGGAGAAATTATTGACCTTCTCTAGGTAAACAGATTTTACCTTCACATTCTTAGCTTATTAAAAACACAACAAGAAGTGCCCTCTGGCAGGTAATTAGTATATAAAGTTCACTTGTAAGTACATCATTTTCTCCTTCCTTACCAACACAATCATCTCAGAGTCAGGTCTCTGTCTCTGGGGAAGTACCTCAAGCAAAATTCTACATGATATGTTTTTGTATATTTATATCCTAAGTGGCTTTTTAGCCTCAAGTTTTGCTCAAGTCACAGCAGTGTCAAATTGAACTATTTAAGACTCAACTGTGATAAAATTACCCAAATGTTTAAAATCTTTACTTATTTACTCTTAGTTGCAGAGTAAAGGTAGGTTCCAGAGTTTGGTGTGAATTTCTCCTCTTTATCTTCAATTATCTATCCTGTTGTTATTTCAAACTGTTCTTTCTTTTTTATTTTGCTTTAATGATTCTAACAAACGTATCTATTTTCAGTGGCAATGTACTTATACATGTCCACATTGATGCCTTTGCTCATATTTAAACCCAGTTCTCAAATCACTAATTGTATTTAATTTATGTGTTGGGATCCACTTCAAATGACACTTCTTTCATGAAAATTGTCCATTCTTTCTGAATGACTGTAATTTGAACAATATGCCTGACTTACAAGTGCATGAATGTTATAGCAAGAATAGGCAACAAATAGAAGACATTAATTTCTCTTTTGAAATTCGCAAACACTTTGTATATCAAACTTCATTAGACTCTATATTTCTATAATTGGATTGTACAGTCTTTGTGGACAGTGATTGTTATCTTGTTTTTTCTTTTGTACAAAATATATATTAAATATATAATATATATTATATATATTTTATTATTTATTCAGATTTACCTTTATTAAATTATTTATATTTATTAAATTATTTATATTTATATTATTTATGTTTTATATATGTACAAATATATATCTTTTAAATATATGTATGTATTTAAGCCAGAAATCTTTTATTTAAGTTATATAAACTTCATGTGTTTCATAAATACAAATTTAGGAATAGTTATTCCTCCCACCCTACCAGCACTCCCACATGCACTCCCACCTTTCTTCCTACTCCCTCTCAATTCCTGTTTTATTTTTACTAGGGTATATTTTCAGTTAACTTTATAAGCATAAGATTAACACTATACAAATAGTATGGAAAAAAGAAAACTGTTCCCCAATAGTTGAAACAAGGGTGGGTGGTTCAAAGTTATTGCATCTCAAAGTGTCAATTTCTCTTCTACAGATTACCTTTTAGGTACTCTATTTATAATTACCACATATCAGGGAGAACATATGGCATTTGTCTTTTTGGGGACTGGCTTATCTCACTAAGCATAATATTTTCCAATTGTATCCAGTTTGTTACAAATGACAGGATTTTATTTTTTAACTGCTATGTAATATTTCATGGTATACATATCCATGTCTTAGCTATGGTGAATCAAGCTGCAATAAACATGGGGGTACAGATAACTCTTTCATATTGGGTAAATTCCCAGGAGTGAGATGGCTGGGTAATATGGTAGGTCTATATTGAGAATTTTGACTTATCTCCATACTGTATTCCACAGTGGCTGTACCAATTAACATTGCCACCAATGGTGGATTAGGGTACCTTTTCCCCATATTCTTTCCAGCATTTGTTGTTTGTTGATTTCTGTATGAAAGCCATTCTAACTGTGGTGAGGTGAAACCTCATGGTGGTTTTGATTTGGATTTCCCTGATGGCTAAGATCCTGAGCATTTTTTTCATGTGTCTGTTGGCCATTTGGATTTTCTTTTTTGAAAAATGGCTGTCTAAGTCCTTTGCTCATTGTTTAACTGGGTTGTTTGTTTTATTGTTGTTGAGTTTATTGAGCTCTTATTATATTCTGGATATTAATCCTTTATCAGTTGCATAGTTTGCAAATAAGTTCTCCAAATTCTTCACTTTGCTAAGTATTTCTTTTGCAGTACAGAAGCTTCTCAATTTGGTGTAATCCCATTTGTCTATTTTTTCTTTGAATGTCTGTGCTTCTGGGTCTTTTCCAAGAAGTCTTTCCCTATGCCAATGTCTTGCAGGGTTTCCCCAATGTTCTCTAATAATTTGATGATATCAGGTCATAGATTTAGTTCTTTGATACATTTTCAGTGGGTTTTTGTGTAAGCTGTAGGTAGGAGTTTTGCTTTATACCTCTGTTTACAGAGATCCAGTTTTCTAAAACCATTTGTTGAAGAAGCTGTTCTTGCTTCAGGGATAGATTTCAGTTCCTTTGTCAAAGCTAAGTTGGTTGTAGATGCATGGATTATTTCTGGCACTTTTATTCATTTCCATTGGTCTGTCCATCTGTCTTTGTGCCAGTACAAGGCAAGGCTGTTTTGAATATAACTGACCTGTAGTCTGTCTTGAAATCCGGTATTGCAATGCCTCCAGCTTTGTTTTTGTTGTATAAGATTGCATTAGCTATTTGGATTCTCCTGTGTTTCCACATGAATTTCGGCATTGTTTTTTCTATATCTGAGAGGATGTCCTTGGTATTTTGTTGTGGTATTGCAATGAATGTGTAATTTGCTCTTGGTAGTATGAACATTTAGATGATGTTGTTTCTTCCAACCGATGAAAATGGAAGGTTTTTCCATTTTCTATGTCTTCTTAAATTTCTTCCTGTAATGTTTTATAATTTTCATTGCAGAGATCTTTGATTTCCTTGCTTAATTATTCCAACATATTTAATTTTTTGTAGCTATTGTGAATAGGATTGATCTTAAATGTTCTGTCTCAGCCATGGCATTGTCTATGTCTACACAGGGTATTGATTTGTATGTGTTAATTTTATATCCTGCCACTTTACCAAACACTTTTATGAGTTGTAGTAGTCTCTTAGTGGAATATTTTGGAATCATGTCACTTGCAAATACAGATAGTTTGACTTCCTCCTTTCCAGTTTATACTCCTTTGGATTTTTTTCCTTGCCTAATGACTCCAGCTAAAACTTCCAGGACTATATTGAGTAGCAGTGGTGAGAGTGGCATCTTTGGTACTGGATCTTAGTGGGAATGTTTTCAAATTGTGAATGTTGAACCATCCCTTCATATCAGGGATAAATCCCACTTGGTCAGGGTGAATGATCTTTCTGATGTGTTGTTGCATTCAATTGCCTAGTATTTTGTTGAAGATTTTTGCGTTATGTTCATCAGGGTAATTGGTCTATAGCTCAGTTTCTCTGTTTTATCTTTTTCAGGTTTAGGAATTAAAGAGTTAGGAGGATTCCCACCTTTTCAATTGTTTTAATAGGTTGAGAAGAACTGGAGTTAGTTCTTTAAATGTTCATTAAGATTCAGCAGATTCAGCAGTGAATCCATCCTTTGTTGGGCTTGTTTTTGTTGAAATGGTGTTTATTACTGTTTCAATTTCCATCTTTGTTATTGGTCTGTTTAGCGTTTCTGTGTTTTCATGGCTCAATTTAGGCAGTTTATATGTGTCCAAGAATCTATCCTTTTCTTCTAGGTTTCCTGATTTCTTGACATACTGCTCTTTGTAGTAATTTTTGATGATTATTTTTTATTTCTGTTGTATCTGTTGTTATATTTCCTTTTTCATCACTAACTTTATTGATTAGAATTTTCTCCTTCTTTTTTGGATAATTGGGCCAGTGGTATGTCAGTTTTCTTTATTTTTTCAAAAAGCCAGCTCTTTGTTTCATTGATCGTTTTTATATTTTTTGTTTCAATTATGTTTATTTCTTCTCTAATTTTAATTATTTCCTCTCTCCTACTGATTTTGTGTTTGGTTTGCTCTTGTTTCCTAGGTCATTCAGATACATTGATAGCTCATTTTTTGATGTCTTTTTCTTGTTGTAGGCGCCCACTGCTATAAACTTGTTGTTAGCACTGTTTTGTGATATCTTTTTTGATTTCTTCTATGACTCAATGTTCATTCAAAAGCATATTGTTCAGTCACCGTGTTTTTGAATATGTTCTAGAGATTCTTAAGTTGCTGATTTCCAGCTTCATTCCATTGTGGTCAGAGAAGAGGCACAGTGTTATTTTGATTTTTTTGAATTTGCTGAAAATTGCTTTATAACCTGGCATGTGGTCTATCCTAGATAAAGTTCCATGCACTGTTGATAAGAATCTGTATTTTTCAGTTTTAGAATTAAAAGTTCTGTAGATATCTTGTAGGTCCATTTGGTCTATAGCGTTGATTCATTTGTTTCCTTCATGATTTTCTATCTGATGGATCTGTCCATTGCTGAAAGAGGGGTATTGAGGTCCTCCATTACTGTTGTTTTAGAATTTATGTCTCTCTTTAGGTCCATTAACATTTCTTTTAAATAATCATGTTATAACCTGTAATTAGGTGCATATGCATTCTTTATAGTTGCATCCTCCTGTTTATTTCATCTCTTAATCATGGCATGCTAAACTTCTTCGTCTCTTTTAACAGTGTTTATGTTTTATTGTTTTTTTGTTTTGTTTTGTTTTGTTTTGACAGGCAGAGTTAGACAGTGAGAGAGAGAGACAGAGAGAAAGGTCTTCCTTTTTCAGTTGGTTCACTCCCCAAATGGCTACTATGGCCGGCATTGCGCTGATCTGAAGCCAGGAGCCAGGCGCTTCCTCCTGGTCTCCCATGCGGGTGCAGGGCCCAAGCACTTGGGCCATCCTCCATTGCCTTCCCAGGCCACAGCAGAGAGCTGGACTGGAAGAGGAGCAACCAGGACAGAATCCGGTGCCCCAACTTGGATTAGAACCCGGGGTGCCAGTGCCGCAGGTGGAGGATTTGCCAAGTGAGCCACGGCACCAGCCAACAGTGTTAATGTTCAAGTTTAATTTGTCTGCTATTGGGATTGCTGCACCAGCTATTTTTTGGCTTGTGTAAACATGATATATCTTTTTCCATCCTTTCACTTTCAGTCTGCATGTATCTTTATTGAGGAGATGTGTTTCTTGTAGGGAGCAAATAGATAGATCTTTTTTTTAAAATACATTCTTTCTGTATCTGTTAACTGGAGAGTTGAAGCCATTTATAGCCAAGATGGTTATTGATAAGTAATGACTTGGCCCTCCCATTTTTCCTTTAATATTCCTATTGTTTACTTTGGATTTCCTTTGTACTTTTTTATTTTTATTTATTTATTTTTTGACAGGCAGATTTAGACAGTGAGAGAGAAAGAGACAGAGAGAAAGGTCTTCCTTTTCCATTGGTTCACCCCCAAAATGGCCGCTATGGCCAGCGTGTTGCGCCAAACCAAAGCCAGGAGCCAGGTGCTTCCTCCCAGTCTCCCATGCAGGTGCAGGGCTTGGGCCATCCTCCACTGCCTCCCTGGGCCACAGTAGAGAGCTGGACTGGACGAGGAGCATCTGGGACAGAATTTGGCACCCCAACTGGGACTAGAACCCCTGGTGCTGGAGCGGCAGGCGGAGGACAAGCCAAGTGAGCTGCGGTGCTGGCATCCTTTGTACTTTTACTAGGAGATATTCCGCATTCACTTTCTTTTGTAGTGATGATCAGGTTTATGTGTTTCTGTGTATAGTGCATCCTTAAGTATCTTTTGTAAGGCGGGATGAGTGGTAACAATTTCTTTCAATTTCTGTTTGTAATGGAAGGTCTTTATTTCATCCTCATTCTTTGTTGTCTAACTTAGATATTCATTTTTCTGCCTCACTGAGTCTGCTGTTGTTAAGGCTTTCCATCACACTTTTTATTTGATCTATTGAATTTTTCATTTCTAATGTTTCATTTTGATTTCTCTTTAAAAATCTCAATTTTATGGGAAAAATTTTCATTCATGTTATGTATAAAATACTTTAGTTTGTGGACTTGCTTCAGATTACTTCTAAGTTATTCTACAATCAATCTTTTCATCTTCACATTCCACATTCTAGTATTGAAGGAGTGCTGTGATCCTTAGGGGGCATCATGTGTTTTTCTTACTCTTGTTTCTTGAATTTCTGCTTTTATTTTTAGGTATTGTTGTTGAGGGGAGTGTCCAAGATGACACCCAAGTTTAGCATGAAAAATCTCCTCTTTTTTGTTTTCTTATCAAAGAGGAGTGTTTTTTCAGCTCTGTTGGCATAGTTTCACACTCACCTCCTCTCCTCCAAGGCTAGCCTGGCACTAGCCCCAGTGCATGCAGTATTCATCGACGCTGCCACAAGAACCACACAAAGGATCCATGTAGTCCTCAGTGTGAGAACACATCCCATGATAATGGCCCTCACCAGGCAATCAGGGAGCCCCAAGCATGTGGAACTGCCCACAGTGTGTGCCCAGAGATCCAGTTACACTCTGCCCTCCCATGCAACCACAGTGTTTTCAGGGTCCTATCCTGCAAGCCTCCCACAGTTCTGAGCACCCAGCCCTCTGTCAATTCCCCCTGACAGACTCAGGCATCTCATCTCAGCTGGTTATTGGGTGTGTGGACGCAAGCTGGTGTAGCTCTTACATATGTCCAAAATGGCGCCTTCTCTCTCTCAGGCAGGATGCCAGTGCCAGGTGGTTGGGGAGAGAAAAAAGTGCTCCCTTTTTTTCCCCCTCTGGGTTGGCAGGTACACTGTCCCCTACATGGCTCCAAAGGCAGACTCATGCCAGGCTCTTCCTGTAGCTTTATCTCCAATGGCTTCAGCTGCTGAGTGTCAGGTCTCTCCTCACTCTTCAAAGCTGGTGCTGAGATTCGGCTGCTGGCGTGCTGTGTTGTTTCTGTATTCGTACTGCGTGTACACTACCCTCCAAGTAGATCCCTAGTGTCCCTCTAACTTGCATGCAGTTTCCTCTGTGATTTTCTTCCTAACTCTTCCCTGAGATTGCACTCTTTCCACTGTTTTAAACTGTCTTCCCCTAGACTAGGTCAGTTAGCCTTGGTTATGTTTTTAATCCCAACCCATGTAGCACAATTTTGATTGATGCATTGCAATGGGTTTAATATATTAGGAAAGATTAAAACATGGATTTTTCATTTCCTATAAAAATCATAATGCCTTGCTCTATTGATATTAACAGTGTTCACTATTTCAAAAAGGGAGGGTTAAATTCTATGAAATCATCTTGAAAACCCTGTTTTTTGTAGGTTAAGATGAAATTCTAAGCTTTAATTTATTAAGTTCCATGAATTTTTCAATTCTCAATGAATCAATGCTCAACTTGGGTGTCACCTTGGACACTCCCCTCACCCTTAAACACTGAACAGAGCTCCCTGGCCAAAACCAACACATGCCTCAGGGTATTCACCAAAAGAGCAGACACTCCACTAAGCCACAGAGGAATAGTAAAGATTAAATCCATCACATAGGGGAAAACAAACCAACAAGGATCCCAACAGATACCTAAAAATAAAAGCAGAAATTCAGGGAACAAGAATAAGAAACACACATGAAGCTCCCTAAGGAACACAACAAAATGTTGTATTTATTGAGGAATTTAGCTTATTATATGTGTCTTATAAATAGGACTAAGGGCATAATTGTCAGATCTTAAAATATTAAAAGCAATTTGGGAAGATCTAAACTTAAATTTGTACTATAAACCATATATATACAGTTTAGACTATCATAATTGGAAATACCCAGTACAGAGGTAAAAAGGGAAAAAGGAAAAAGAAACCTTAAGAAAAAAAAGAACCAGACTGGCAGAGAGAAAAACAGTGCATGTGGAATTATTAAAATACCCATCCTCCCATTTTGAAACTATGAATGGTGCATCTTAGGTTGTCGTTGGTTTTGGCAATGGTGATGTGTGTTTCTGTGTATGGATGTGTGCACCTGCATATGTGTGGCTGTTTTCCTTAATACAGAGATATAAAATTAAATGCATATAGATCTACTAGCTACGCTTTACATTCAGCATGATTTTATGCTATACTGCCTCCCAGATGTTAGCTGATGAATTTCCGAGAAAAAAAGTTGATGTCACAGACTTCAGAAGGCTGCATGGAGTGGAGAGGCAGGCTATAACTTTTGCCTCACTCATAGCATCACACAGACTATCATCTGTGAAGATCAGATGTGTAAATGATACTTAGAGTAAACATGGGCACCACTGAGTTATGGACCTTTCTTTTTCTCTGGCAAGGGCATAGATTTTAACAGTAAACAACACATCATCCAGAAGAACCTAGAAGAATCAGTTTTACCCCAGTGGAAGACTAAGTTCTGATAAGACTAAGATCATGCCCAGTGCTATGATGCAGTGGGTCAAGGCACCTTTTGCAGTGCTGGCATCATGTACAGGCACCAGCTGGAGTCCCAGCTGCTCCACTTACAATCCAGCTCCCTGTTTAAGCATCTGGGAAAGCAGTGGAAGATGGCCTAAGTACCTGATCCCTATACCCATGTGGGGGACCTGAATGAAGCTCAGCTCCTAACTTCAGCCTGGCTCAGCCCTGGCTGTTGCAGTCATTTGGGTAGTGAACCAGCAGAATGAAGATTCTCTGTCCCCCACTCTTTGTGATTCTGCCTTTCAAATAAATAGATACATACATACATACATACATAAACTTTTTTTTATTTTTTACTTATTTTATTATCTTTTAAATTTTTTCTGCTTTTTTAAAAAAATTATTTGACATGTAGAGTTACAGACAGTGAGAGAGAGAGACAGAGAGAAAGGTCTTCCTTCCGTTGGTCCACTCCCCAGATGGCCGCTAAGGAGCGAGGTGCTTCTTTCTGGTCTCCCATATAGGTGCAGGGCCCAAGGACTTGGGCCATCTTCCACTGCCCTCCCGGGCCACAGCAGAGAGCTGGACTGGAAGAGGAGCAACCAGACTAGAACCCGGAGCCCATATGGGATGCTGGCACTGCAGTGGGAGGATTAACCAAGTGAGCCACGGTGCTGGCCCCTAATTTTTTTTTTTTTTTTAAACCAATAAGATCAGACCAGCTTTCCTACAGCAGAGACTAGAGAAAAGGCAGCATTATGGTCAGGACAGGAAGCCTTTTCTCTATCCCGTGTAGTTTCTACATGTGATTGGAGACTGTTGAAAAGAGGAGGAGCCCAGAAGGAAACATTATTCAAAAGAGACTGTTGCTTTCAATTTGTAAATTTAAGAATTTTTATTTTTGGTACCTTATGGGATGGAAATTTACAAGGATGAATACTTCAGTTAAACTTCACAGTGAAAGTTACCTTGATTTAAATATGAGTGTCATGTGTATATTTTCAGCTTGGCCATATTCATCCATTTAATACTTACTATATATACATTCAGCACCTTCTGTGTGGCAAACATCATACTAGGAATTGAAAAACTCTAAAGAATAAGAAATAATGCCTGATTTAAAGAGTATATGAAATTTCAGGAAGGAGATGCAGATACAAAAATCAAAGATTGTGATTGATGTTTTTAAGTGATAATCACTGCTGGTTACCTACCAACTCTTTTTCCCAAACCACAAGTTCTAGTTGGTGTGGCTGGGTTTTCAGAAAAAATACTTCAAGAGAATTCCAAAGGTGACTTAATAATATCAGTGATTATAATAATTCCATTTCTCTAAATGTCTTGAAAGTGAGTTAACGATATAACTAATGAGACCTGAGAGGAAGTTTTGAGAAATATTTTCCTCCTTAGTATAAATAGAAAGGCATGAAGAATTTCAAAAGTTCCTCATGCTACTTCTTTCTACTTTGGATTATAGTTGTGTTAGGGATTTCTATCATTACCATTCATGGTTATTCAAGAGTCTTAGAGAAACTAACAAAGAGCTTTCCAACCATAGGACTGCCAAACTAATTTTGGGATGGCCACCTACTTTTGCAATTAACATTATCCGAGATAATAAATTCTCATTTTAATCTACATTTGTTATTTTTATCTTGCTGATTGAGGAATTCTAATTGAATTACAGTACATGTACAATTCAAAAGACTTTCAGTTTAGGATGACTCTTCAAGAATTCAGAGGAACTCCTGCAAAACAAAAGAGAAAGAATATTTCAGACATTTTCTATAACATAATCCAGTATGTCATATTCTCATGGTTTTTATTGAAATTCAGTAGATTTTTCTTTACTAAATGTTGCTTCCTTGGCTGTATGCCTTTAGAACAATTCCAGGAACTTTAATTGATTCTATTAAAAAACTTACCAGTTGTAGTTGTTTTGCTGCTTTGTGTTTCTTTTCTCTTCACGCCAGGTTGTCATAAGTGTTGGCAGTGGTGATGTGTGTTTCTGTATATGGGTGTGTACACCTGCATGCGTGTGGCTATTTTCCTTGATACATAAAATGTAAAATTAAATACATACAGATCTACTAGCTTCACATTCAGCATGGTGCTATGCTATACTGCCTCCTGGATGTTAGCTGCCCAAGAGCTCAGAAAGAAGTTGAATTATTTTTCTAAGATGCTGAAGATCTTTGGTGTCTCATTTTTCATCTTTGTGTTTCAACTGGATTACTTCCTTTTTAAAAAGACTTATCTATTTATTTATCTGAAAGACAGAGTTACAGAGAGAGAATAAGAGACACACACACACACACACACACACACAGAGAGAGAGAGAGAGAGAGAGAGAGAGAGACCTTTCATCCACTGGTTTACTTCACAAACGGCCACAACCACCAAGGCTGCGCCAGGCAGAAGCAGGGATCAAGGATTTTTTTTTTAAAGATTTATTTATTTATTTGAAAGTCAGAGTTACACACAGAGAGAAGGAGAGGCAGAGAGAGAGAGAGAGAGAGAGAGAGAGAGATCTTCCATCCACTGGTTCACTCCCCAGTTGGCCACAATGGCCGGAGCTGCAATGATCTGAAGCCAGGAGCCAGGAGCTTCTTTGGGTCTCTCACACTGGGGCAGGGGCCCAAGGACTTGGGTCATCTTCTGCTTCTTTCCCAGGCCATAGCAGAGAGCTGGATCAGAATTGGAGCAGCCAGGCCTTGAACTGGTACCTATATGGGATGCTATCACTGAGGGCGGTGGCTTTACCCACTGTGCCACAGTGCCGGCCCCTGGGATCTAGGATCTTTATCAGGGTCTCCTACAAGGGTGTAGGGACCCAAGTACTTGGACCATCTTCCACTGCTTCCCAGGCACATTAACAGGGAGCTGGATCTGAAAGTGGAGCAGATGGGACTTGAACCAATGCCAATACAGGATGCTGGCACTGCAGGCAGCACCTCTCCTCTCTAAGCCACAGCACAGGCCTTTTCAGCTGGATTACTTCTGCTGGTCGGTATTTATGTCAAATTTTTTTTCTAATGTCTGTCAGGTTTACCAATGAGTCCATTGAAGATCACTTTGTCCTTGTGAAAGATTTTCAATTCCAGCATTTCTCTTTTATTCGTTACAGATATAATTGGTGTATTTCAACATTTTAGGGTGAACATTTTAAATTATGGAGTTAAGTAAAGAGCTATTTAATCTATGTTTCACAATTATCAGTGAATATATTTGCTGTTGCTTTTTGTCAGGTCTGAACATTTGTCAATTTCCAGTATAATTTCTTCTATGATATAGCATGTATGTACTAATCAAAATGTAGATAAGATTTTTAAAAATCTTATCTTTGATTATTTTCTACATTGTTTGTGATCATCACTAATCTTTGTGATTTATTGAAGCTAATTTTATGGTAAGCAATGAAAGTGATCTTTTTTAAAACACGCATCTTTGTACTTAAGACAAATATATATACTTCTAAATTATTGTTTATATTATCATTTATATTTCATTCACACAAAATTTGTAATTGAGTTTCTAAAATCTTACTAATTACTTTGCTTGCTTAATCTAGAAATTACATTGTAAGGCGCATTGATTTCTCTTAGGCTTGAGTATTTACATTGCTTTTGTAATTCTGTCAGATTTAATATGCTGATGATATTATATGACACCAGTAAACTGTTTTTTTTTTTCCAGATTACTGTTGTTGGTATGTTGCCCAATTTTCCAATCTTTTGCAGTAACTCTTGCTGTGAAACAAAGAAACAATGCCCTATCTTTTTCCCAGCCCCTGCCAGATCTAGCTCACAATATTCTTAGAACTGGAAATTATTTCTAGTTTTTCTTTAGCTATGAGCATTTTTTTTGCTTTATGCAATTAGTTCTTATTTATTTTCTTAATACACTTCCTCTCCTAAGCATCTATCCTCGATGAACTTAAAATGGTCAGCTCCAATGCAACTTGAATATTTAAAATCAAATGTTGGATTCATCTGCTAACCTTTGGGTATTTTCCATTTATTTTGAAGCCTCAGCATTTTACTATGAAGAGTAGAATTCATCCTAGTGTTTCTGATATAATGTGATATTTAAATATACACTAAATAAGGAAGCAAACCTAAGGATACAGAAAGTACACTTTCTTGGAATCAATCAATTCCCATTATGATCTTTGCAATCTGATATTTATAACACCCTTTTATATATTTCTATCTTAACCACATTGCATGGCTTAGAATTTCTTAGAATCCCAAGAGGTGTTATTGTAATGCCAGAGGAAAATTGAAATAATTCTTGTCTTTCTAGCAGTGTATTCCATGTTTCATTAATGTTTCATTAATGAAGTGGCATGTGCCTCCCTAGGAGATAAAGACCATAAATCAGAAATTGTAGGGTGCAAGTTGGGCATTTTAGTATGCTGCTCAGAAAGACTTTTTAGTTCTCTAAAATAGTATCTATTAATTCATGATTTGAGAAGGTTTTTGAAAACTGAGAACATTTACATTCTAACCAGAGAGTGCTGCTATTTCAGTACATGTGATGGAACAAAATTCGTTTTTTGTAAAAGTAATTCATAAAATTATCACATAGTTGTGGTAATCAAAGGAACGCAGAGTAAATTAGAGAAGTGATGCACACTTTCTTGTCTGACTCAGTTAACTCTAAGTTGATTAAATGGGACTTACAAAGACAGATGGGGGCTGGCACTGTGGTGCAGCAGGTTGATGCCCTGGCCTGAAGTGCCGGCATCCCATGTGGGCACCGGTTCAAGGCTTGGCTGCTCCACCTCCAATCTGGCTCTCTGCTGTGGCCTGGGAGGGCAGTGGAAGATGGCCCAAGTCCTTGGGCCCCTGAACCCATGTGGGAGACCCAGAGGAAGCTCCTGTTTCCTGGCTTCAGATCGACACAGCTCTGGCCATTGTGGCCAGTTGGGGAGTGAACCATCGGATGGAAGACCTCTCTCTCTTTCTCTCTCTCTCTGCATCTCCTCCCTCTGTGTAGCACTGACTTTCAAACAAATAAATAAATCTTAAAAAAAAAAACAAAGACAAATGATCTCTCCACATTTTTTTGGTGAGGAAATATAACAATCATCCCATAGTAAAAATGACCATATAGGGAAAGGGTGGTGTTGGAGTTTTTACGGTAGAAGAGATTGTCCATTTATAGTATTGATGACATGCTGAGCATATTGATGATGCATTTTATTTTATCATTAGCATTTTTGGGTTGGTGTTATGGACAGTACAATATTCTGTATTTCTTTCATTTTCATTCTTCTTCAGACATTTGTAGACTACCTTTATGTGACCCTCTGTTTGTTATAGAAATGGGGATACAGAGGTGAACACAAGTCTTCCCTACCATAATCTGCTTATAGTACATATATTACAACTATAAATTCTTAATCTGTTTCTCCTTTTAGATTCTAAATGTTTGTCTATAGTTTGGAGCATTTTTTAATATAAGGGATATTTGGATTTTGGTGCTGAAAGAATGGGTTTAATACCAAAAACAGGAATGGCTTATATTCTCTTTGTCACTATTTCAATTTTGAAGACTTTCAAGCGAGAATTTTAATAAATACTATCTGCTGCAATCTTGAAACATTGCTTGGATCTCTTTATTTGATTTATTGATTATTTTTAATTTGCAGTGATATGTCACTGATTAAATTCACATTCTACAATTCAGTAGCTACAGTCCCTAGATTAAAAACACATGTGACTTCAGAAAAAGTATGTTTTATAGACGTTTGGATACTCTTGCTTTCTCATGGTTCAATAAAAACCTCAGCTTATTGAGTTTCAACTCCCAGTACAAGGCACATCTCTTTTGTTAAGCCCTTTTTTAATTTGTCTATGAATATCCTATTGCTGTGAGAACCTGAAAGCTCAGCATTTCTTTTATTTGCTGATTTTACACCTAATGTGTTTTCAGTGGCAATAGTAAGTGCAACTATTATTGTGAATTTTATATATGAGTGTATATCTTAGAATCTGCCAGAAGCAGCAGTAAAAACAGACTGAAGTTTTAGATCCTTATAGCAAGGAAACAACATGTATTCATTTATATCTATAAATTTTAATAATGGATATATTGAATTAATAATAGTAGCCTAAAATATTTCCTTACAAACTTTGAAGTATAGCTTTAGAACGAAACATAAACTGATACAGAGAGCTGTAGTGTGTCAGAAATGGGGATGGCTTTCCTATATATCTTGTACTAAAAAAAGGAAGAAAATAAAGTTGTAATTTACTTTTTTTGACAGGCAGAGTTAGACAATGAGAGAGACAGACAGAAAGGTCTTCCTTCCATTGGTTCACCCCCCAAATGGCCGCTACGGCTAGCGTGGTGTGCCGACCCAAAGCCAGGAGCCAGGCGCTTCCTCCTGGTCTCCCATGTGGGTGCAGGGCCCAAGCACTTGGGCCATCCTCCACTGCACTCCTGGGCCACAGCAGAGAGCTGGCCTGGAAGAGGGGCAACCGGGACAGAATCCAGCACCCCAACGGGGACTAGAATCCAGTGTGCTGATGCCGCAGGCAGAGGATTAGCCTATGGAGCCGCGGTGCTGGCCGAAGATTATGTTATATTTTCAAAAACAAAATCTGTGCTTGGAAATTACAAATATATAGGATATTTAAAAATTCCTACAAAAGCATAACTAACATGAGAAGCAGTTAACATTCTGAATTATCTTTTAAATACTTAAAATTTGTATGTCTTTTAAAGTATAATGAACTCCCTCTTTATATTACACAAAACTTTCATATTTTTATTAATGTAGTGACTTCATGATTGTGGGGTACAAGACATTTGTATAGCATGCACTGATCAAATGGTAATCAACATTTCCATCTCCTTAACATTGCTTTGTATTTGGAGTCTTGTAGCTCCTCTCTTCAAGTTCTTCGTAAGATATATGACAGATTATTGTAAACTTCAGTCACCCCACAGATCTGTGGTAACCTAGAACATTCCTTTTGCCTAACTGTGTTTTAGTACCCATTGTTCAATCTTCTACCCCATCCTTCTGCCTTCCCTCCTAACTTGTAAGTTTTTTAATGCTAAATTAAATTTCTCATTGAAAACTTTCTTTACACAGAAAGCATAGATTCAAATGACTTTTTACTTTATTCTTGAAGAATAAAAATTTGGGAGATTCATATTGGGAGATGAGTATTAAGATTTACTGTGCAATCACAGCACTTCATGTTTTCCTCTCGTAGTTTGATAATTTCAGGTTTTACGTTTGTATCCTTGATCCATTTGAGTTGTTTTTGTAGGGCGTATAAGATAGAGATTTTGTTTCAAACTTCTGCATGTGGAAATACAATTATCCTAACACCATTTATTGAAGGTACTATCCTTTCTCTTTGAAGTGTCTTTGGCATGTTTGCCAAAGTTTAGATGTTTGTGGATGTGTGCATTTTTTTCTGGGATTGCTATTCATGGGCATTTAGTACATGTAAATTAATTCCTGGTTAGTAAAAATGCTGAAGACACAAGAATCAAACTCGAAAAGTCTTTTTTGGAGGGGTCACTCCTTCAAATGAAGCTACAAAGTCTGATTGATAATGTAAGTTTAAAATTGAAAATTACCATATCCACAGTGAAATTAGCCATTATGAAAAAATTCTATAGAACATTAAGTCTAATAAAATTTGACTTCCAGGATTATTTTATTATGTTATGTTATGTTATGTTATGTTATATTATATTATATTATTCTGATTGTACACTTCAAGGATAATAGCAGGCAGTGGAGACCAATATTTTAAAATATTGGGGAAAAAACCTGGATTTTTATAATCATTAAGTTATTAATGTAATTTAAAGACATTTCAAACTAATGAAAATGGCCTTAACAACCTTTCATGAGTGGAAATTCTGAAGCACACACTTAAGAAGAAAAAGAAATGCACCCAGAACATTAAGTTTCAGCCAAGTGAGATAAGCAAACCAAATGGTAGCACTCTAAGCAAAGGCATATTACACAGACTGTATGAATAAAATGGAAATTAAAAAATGAACATGCATAAAATGCTGATTAAATAACATTAAACACTAGAAATATTTATTTGATAATTATGATACCAAGAACAAATAAAATAAATTATATTTCAAAGGGATACATTACAACAAGGATTCAGAAAAGTTAAAATTAAAGCAATGAAATATATGTGTCAAGCAAATAATAACAAGAATAAATTAGATAAATCTATTGTACACTTGTAAAAATTATTCCTACGGCAAATTGATTATTATACTTAAGTCACTAAGTAATAGAAGATATAACTAAAAAGGAATATTGTAAAAAATAGCAAAATAGTGATAGAATTATGTGAGGAAATTGAAAATGTGACATCATAGTGAGAAAGTTTAACCAGACCTTTCTTTAATATATCAAGTAGCTAGAAATTGCAAGGCTATAAAAATTTAACAGCACTACTAGTAAGCTTGAAACTTACTCCTAGCAACAAATAATCTATTGTTTTTATTAAACACAAGTGAACTTGGAAACACTGACCAAACTTTAGGCCACTAAGTCTCAGTACATTTCTAATTACCTTTGTCATACATAATACATCTGATTAAAATAATTATATTATGACCGTGAGCAGATACAAGGAGCCATTTGCTTGGAGTCTCATGAAGTAATCAGCCCCATGTTGAACACTTTATTTACATGTGACAAGCAAAGCAGACATTGGGAAGGTATAGTCCCTAAGGAAACTGTCTTTCCTGAGGAGCCATGTAAGAACTAATAAGACAAGTAAATATCTTCATTTCAAGGCAAGTGCCCAAGGAAAAACACTGAAACTCAGCAATGAAGGTATGTGCACCACATAGGACACAGACACCTGGGGCTGCATCATCAAAAGAGGACCGAAGTGAACCTACAGCTGTGATACCAGCCTCACAGTCAATGAGGGTTCACGTGGCAGGCAAAAGGATACGCAGGAGAGCCCTGGTATACCCCACTTCCATGGACACTGGACATGGAAATGGGGTATACGGGAAGTTTCCACAGTCCTCACAGGCTTAGATACCAGCGAGAGAGTTTGGGAGCTAACTGGACAGCATTATATTGAAATAAGCCAGATGTACAAATATTGCATGTTCTTTCTCGTAGGTGGAAGAAACAAATGATATAAACAGAATAGTGATTACTATTACTTACTGGGAAAGATAGGAGAGGGAAGTTTGCAGGAGGCTGGATAACACAGTCAGATGCCAGTTCTATTGCTTCACAGCACAGGGAGTGACTATAGTTCACAATAATGTACTATATACTGTAGAAAGAACTGGAAGAGGGAAACTAGCAAGCTCCAAACACAAAGAAAAGATGAGGAAATGAAAGTTTGGTGTCTGCCTTGATAAATTTATGCTGTGCATATATGTTGAAAATTGCTCTGTATCCCATAAAAATGTGTAAATATCACAAGCAAACAATTTTTTAAATAATGAAAATATTTTAGCATCTTTTTAAAAATAAAATACTTTGTTTAAAAACTCAAGTATTTAAATGATAGACTAAGAGAAGATTTATGATTTTGTTTATATGATTTTATATGATTTAAAATGGGAAGGATTTCTTTTGAAAGACAAAATTCTCAAATTCTGAAAGTAAGTTTATACTTTTTGCATCAATATTGTCATTTTAAATATCAATTGTATCCCACTTTAAGGGGGAGAAGACATTTTATTTTTTAAGATTATTTTTATATTTCAGAGGCAGAGAGACATAGAGAAAGCTCCCATTTCCTGGTTCACTCCATGAATCCCTACCATAGCTGGTGCTTGCTCAAGGCTGAAGCCGGGAGCCAGGAACACAATACAGGTCTCTCACAGTGGTGGCAGGAACCCAGTTACTTGTGCCATCACTGTTGCCTTCTAGGGTCTGTATTAGCAGGAAGTTGGAATCAGGAGCTAGAGCCAGGAATTGAAACTACTAGACACTTCAACATGGGATGTGAATGTCTTAACCACTAGGCTAAATGCCTACCCTGAGAAGATTTTATTTTTTTTTTATTTTTTGACAGGCAGAGTGGACAGTGAGAGAGAGAGACAGAGAGAAAGATCTTCCTTTTTGCCATTGGTTCACCCTCCAATGGCCGCTGTGGCTGGCGCACCGCACTGATCCGATGTCAGGAGCCAGGTAGTTAATCCTGGTCTCCCATGGGGTGCAGGGCCCAAGTACTTGGGCCATCCTCCAACAGAGGATTTTTCATATTTGGATTTATGAAAAGGGATCAACCTATATTTATTACTCTTCTCTCTCACACAAATTCTTAGAAAAGTGAAAATAGCACAATAGAAAAATATAAAATACATGTATATAGCCAAGAAATTAATAGATGATGCAACAAGATTCATTGACAATTATTTCTTTATTTATTTGAAAGGCAGAGTTACAGGGAGGCAGAGGCACACACACACATGCACACACACACAGAGTCTTCCATCTGCTGGTTCACTCCCCTGATGGCTGCAATGTCTGGAGCTGAGCCGATCCAAAGCTAGGAGCCAGGTGTTTCTTCCAGGTCTCCCATGAAGGTGCAGGAGCCTAAGGACTTGGGGGCCATCTTCCACTGCTTTCCCAGGCCATACCAGAGAGCTGGATCAGAAGTGGAGCAGTCGGAACTTGAACCGGTGCCTATGTGGGATGCTGAGACTGCAAATAGTGGCTTTACAAGCTATGCCACAGCACGGACCCCTCATTGACAATTTTATAAAAAGATCCTTATCCTTTCCAGTATTCTTGGATCTGAATGTAATCACTAGTGATCACACATGTTCTAACTAAGCTATACTCATGTATAGCCAAATTCTCTTTAAAAATTAGCCTTATATGTTCTTGGAATTAAAGGACAAAATATAAATTGTTAGCATTTATATTATAATTAATAAATACACATCAAAATAGGCAAGAAATACATTAGGAGAAAGTAATTTATAGATACCATGTGAAAATTGATGAAAAATAACACATAAAAAGAACAAAAAGCCTCAAAATCTAGATTTATCAACTAACAATAAACTAATTAAACTTCGGAAAGCCTAAAAGGAGAGAGAAGAAAAAAATATGACTAAATATACTCAACATTTACAATGAGAGAAGACTATGACAACAGACATAAGCAGATTCAATAATATCAGAGTTCAATGATTTCCACCCTGTGATTACAATCTTGAAAATCCGGAGGAAATGATGTCCTGGCACAACCCAACTTACCACATTTGATGTATGATGAACATAAAACCTATAAACTTATAAAATATTAACAAAACTAAAATCTATGAAGCCAAATCATTAAAAAAATCTAACAAATACAGGTTTCACGTTTGAGTTTTTTATAATTTTAAAGCAGTATATCACAAACAGTAGGCAGTAGTAGGCTGCTCTCTCCAGATTGACAGTTCTCAAATTTCAAGATTTCAAGAATTTGTTTCACTCATAAAATTTAGTGAAGTTCCCCCAAAAAGCCTTGCTTTTCCCCATGTGTCTGGATATTATCTAGTAATATTTACTATCCTACAAATTAAAAGTGAAATATTTAAGAAAACATTTTATCTTTTTTTAGGATTTATTTATTTGAAAGAGTTATAGAGAGAGAGAGAAAGAAAGGGAGAGAGAGCTAGAGAGAGAAACAGGGAGATGAGAGAGAGAGTGACAGCAAGAGAGAGAGCGAGCGAGCCATTTCCATCCCCTGGTTTACTCCCCAGATGTGCGCATTGGTTAGAGCTGGGCCAGGTGGGAGCCAGGAGCCAGGAGCTACATCTAAGTCTCCCACATGGGTGAGAGGATACCAAATACGTTGGCTATCCTCATTAGCAAGGAGCTGGATTAAAAGTGGAGCAGTTAGGATATTAACTGGCATCTATATGGAATGCCCGAATTACAGGTGTCAACTTCATCCACCACACCACAATGCCAACTCTAAAGCATTTTATCTTATTTATAAAAAACAAATATTTTACACGTTAAAAGTATTTCATGAAAAATAATTGTTTTAAAATAAGACAAGACTTAGGAAAATGTTATTGTTTTACATTGTTTTTTAAGTATTTATTTATTTGTTTGAAAGGCAGAGTCACAAAGAGAGGAGAGTCAGAGAGAGATCTGTTCCCAGTTTCCCTACACAAAAGCCCTCTGCAGCCAGGGCTGAGCCAGGCTGAAGCCAGGATCCAGGAACTTCAGTTGTGTCTCCTATGTGTGTGGCAGGGACCCAAGCACGTGGGCCATTACCTGCAACCTCCCAGAGTGCACATTTGTAGGAGACTACAGAGAAGCAGAGTGGCCAGGACTCAAACCAACATTCAGAACAGGGGTTTAGGCATCCCAAGCAATATCTTAACCTGCTGGGATAGCCCACTCACCCATTTTACATTTTTTTTGCCCCAGGCTTTTTTTTATTTTTTAGTTTTTTTAACTTTTATTTAATGAATATAAATTTCCAAAGTACAGCTTATGGTTTACAATGGCTTCCCCCACCCCCGTAACTTCCCTCCCACCCGCAACCCTCCCATCTCCCACTCCCTCTCCCCTTCCATTCACATCAAGATTCATTTTCAATTCTCTTTATATACAGAAGATCAGTTTAGCATATATTAAGTAAAGATTTCAACAGTTTGCATTTTTAAAAGCTTCTTTACTCTCTGGTTTAATAGAAGACAACTTGATTATCATATATTCTCTATTCAGTATGTTGCAATATGTTGTTTTGATGGAAATAAAAAAATCGACCTCAGTCAGATATGCAGTTCAAAAAGGGAAGTATATTTTATTGGTTTTTCACATAATTGCAAATAATTTTTGATACTACACCAAAACTTGACATATGGCATTTTCTAAAAGGTTAGTTTTAAAGCGGAATCTGAAACCTATGAAATAACTTTCCATTTTTGATTAAACTCTGTTGGTCTATCTTAGATGTCGAATGAATATTTTACCCATGCAGATTTTGTGACATAATGCATTCGTTGGTTCTATGGAAAGTATTATTTCCTTAAGTTATGCAGATTTTCCAAATGTTGATACTTTCCATTATATAATGTAAAAATAACATTTGCTAATATCACCGGTGATCTCATCAGAAAAGTCTTTAAGTTGTGGGAGTATCTCCAACTTATCGTGGAGGATGCAAGCTTTCCAAAATTATAATTATTGCTTGTGAGCTTCATTTTCATCATTGGCAACACTCACTGTGAGTTTTCTTGAAATTAAAGTCTTACTTTATTCATTTTTGAGAAATGTCTGCCAAGCAGCCTTTTCTGAATAACAAAAGTTTGTCAGTCATTCTTTTTGGTAAAAACACATCTTCAATACAAAAGCTAGTAATTCAGCTTGTGAGTTCACAAATATCACAAAAGTACTGTTCATTGAGACCATTACTATATTTTTGGAATGAAGTAGTTGTGTTATGTACATGACACATTTTTGTCACACAGAATATTAAAAAGACATGTCAAGGGTAGGTGTTATATTGTATTTTTCTCTTTCTTCCAGGACATTTGCAAGTA
The DNA here is from genome assembly GCF_964237555.1 of Oryctolagus cuniculus. Classification (NCBI taxonomy): domain Eukaryota; kingdom Metazoa; phylum Chordata; class Mammalia; order Lagomorpha; family Leporidae; genus Oryctolagus; species Oryctolagus cuniculus. The sequence goes on from NC_091433.1 coordinate 167,171,270, forward strand.
CAACTGGGTCTTTTTTTTTTGTTTCTGTGGGGGTGAAACATACATTACTACAGCTTGGTGCTATTGCTTTGATTCATGCCAAGATGCCACCATTTTCCAATTGCTGCCTTTTGTCCACTACTGCAAGTATAGCAGAGTAAAAGAGGCGGTAACATGTCATGGTTATCATGAAAGCATTTATTTTTCCCTTTTGTACTCCTTAAAGGCTCTCGAAAAACTCCCCAAGGTCAATAGGAAACATTTTGAGAACTCTTGGTCTAGAGATAATAGATCGAAAAATTAAGCAGTGTGCAGATAAATCGATGCTTTTCAACTTTTGCAGTGATAGAAATTTGTGAGAATTTTAATAGAAAAGTCATGAAAGTGTTGCCTTACCAAATTGTAAACATTTTATTAATCTTAAAACTCAAGACATAGGAAAAAAGCACAACAAATGACAGATAGTGAATCAGATTTCATAATCCAAGTCCAGAGAGAAATTAAAGTATGTTCATGAATGAAGGAAACAAAAATGATGTTTCTATTAAATGGGGGAAAATGTTTTGTTTCATCCACAGTGCTTTCATAATTGGACCCAGGTCAGGACAGAAAAAAATTATAGATTCAACATAAAATATTGAATACCAGATAAATTCCAGAGAGATTTAAAATGAAAATGGAAGATGTAAAAATAATGAAAGGCCAATGAAGATTATATTGTGGAAAATGGAATGTGAGGAAGCTTCACAGATGTGACTGAAACACATAACAGTATACAGAGAGGTGGGAGTACAATCAATACAAGATAAAAACATAAGCCAAACAAGAATCAGTGCTAGTTTAGTGTCAAAATAATTCCAAAACATATATAGCATCTTATTAATTCTAACATATAAAAACTTCCTTCAAATTAGTAAGAAAAAGAAAAGCTACTTAATGGAAGACTGAAAAATATAGTAACCAACAACTAACAAAGAAGGAAATTCAAATGTTTAATAAATATTGACAGATTTATACTCCTACTCATAACCAGAGAAATACAAATTAAAGCAAAATGAGATAATACATTTCACTATCAAATTGGCAGGCACAGGGAATGATAACTTCAGGTGATGACAAGGAAAATGGGTACTCTTATGCACTGCTGATGGAGGATTATAAATTACTATTATGCTGATAAAAGTATGAGTAACCTGGAAACTTTAGTAAAGTAAAAATAATATAATGATTTTATACAGAAATATTACTTTTGGAGAACATTTCTTTTTCACCTATAAGCCAGTCAGTCAGCGTGTGATATTGCAGTCTTGAATATGTGGTCAAAATCTTGAAAACTATAATGCTGTATGTCTTTGAATTGGAAATTTTTGATATATTTAGTGTATTTTTAAAATAAAATATTATGCAATCATTAAATTTGAGTTGGATCTATATGAATGACTTAGAAGAATTACTTGTTGAACTAAATAGGAAAAGTAAATAGCAGAATAATGTGCATAAGATAATACATGTATGTGTATACACACATATATACATACATATATATGCACATATACACATGTATATATGTACATAGACACACATTTACATACACAATATATGTGTACATGCACATTTATGTATGTATACACATATGTATATATACACATGTGGAAAATGTAAATTGAGAGGGCAAATAAAGGAGGTTTACATGTTTTTCTTTAAGAGTATTTTTATCTTTGTGCCACTTGTTACAATGAGTTTATACATAGTTTCAGACAAAAAAATCTAGTGGATTTAAAAATATATAGTGGATGAAAAAATATAGTGATGTTTATTGAAACTTTTAAGGTATCTAAATCCTTATTTTTTTCTTTTTCATATTCTTTTGCTAGAGTGGTAAAATAAATTAATGAATACTTCAATATTTTTTATCTCTGAATTTGCAGTGGTTCTGATTTTATTTATTTTGATGCTATATTAACTTTTCTATCATTTATTATATTGACAAAATATTGAATTATTTATTTTTCTTGGACACAAATTAAACTCTTGGATGTTAATTCTATGAACACATTATTTAATGAATTTAGACTTTCTAATGAGAAGACTAGGGTTGTTATCAACTGATATGTAAGGGGAATATATAAAGATGTTAGTGTCTGGAATCACAGGGATTTTCAGTAGAATCCCCATTCTTCTAGTCACTTGGAGTGAATTTTGAAGTAAATAACTAAACTGTTATTTTTCTTAATATCTTAATTTCAAAAATTAAAGCAATGAAATATATTATTTGTAGGTTTATGTGATTATTGAAATTGTTAAGCTATCTAAATCACAGTGCTTGTACATAGTGTTAGATGATTTTTATTTTATTTTATTTTTTTGGACAGTCAGAGTGGACAGTGAGAGAGAGAGAGACAGAGAGAAAGGTCTTCCTTTTCCGTTGGTTCACCCTCCAATGGCTGCTGCGGCTGGCGTGCTGCAGCCGGTGCACCGCAATGATCTGAAGACAGGAACTAGGTGCTTCTCCTGGTCTCCCATGGGGTGCAGGGCCCAAGCACTTGGGCCATCCTCCACTGCCTTCCTGGGCCATACCAGAGAGCTGGACTGGAAGAGGAGCAACCGGGACAAAATCCTGTGCCCCAACTGAGACTTGAACCCGGTGTGCTGGCGCCGCAGGCGGAGGATTAGCCTAGTGAGCCGCGGCACCAGCCAAAGAGTTTTTTTTTTTTTTTTAATTAGCTTTATTTCTCTTTCTTTTGATTGAGTAGCAATATAAAGCAAAGAGAAAACAAGATATTTCAGGAGGAGAAACTGATTTGGACAGGGATTTTGATTTGTGAATAAAAAATATTTAATGTTACCTCCAGAGAAAAGTTTATAGCCAGCAAAGGGAGGATTAAATAAATTTGAGTCAGGAACCATTGACTGATATGCTGAGGTTTGTTTTATTTTTTATTGTTATCAAAAATATTGACCTCTCTAATGGTATACTTTAGTTATGGGATATAAACACAATGATAGTAAATATTTGTGGGGCAGGTGCTGTGGCATAACAGGTAAAGCCTCTGCTTGCAGTTCCAGCTTCCCATATGGGTGCCAGTTTGAGTTTTGGCTGCTCCCATTCTGATCCAGCTCTCTAATATGGCTTAGGAAAGCAGTAAAATATGGCACTAGTCCTTGGGCCCCTGTACCCATGTGGGAGACCTGGAAGAAGCTCCTGGCTCCTGGCTTCAGGTCTGTACAGCTCCGGCCATATGAAGAGTAAACCAGCAGATGAAAGACCTCTCTCACTCACTCACTCTCTCTCTGCCTCTGCTTCTCTGTAACTCTGCCTTCAAAAAAATAAATAAATCTTTAAAAGAAAGACAAGAAAATTTTTGTGTATTTCCCTACACTTTTATGTCTGCCTGCTGGTCTTGCCAGAAAATTTATAAATGTTTTATGACAGACTGATTTTATCTTTGCACTTCAAAAAAAGTCTTTTCTGTGGATTTGGCTGCAGAAATGGCCTAATCTGTGTCCTTAATGCCAAGTCATATATAAACTTAAACCTTGTTTACTGACCTGAAGCTAGAAATTGACCTTGTGGGATCAATTACTTTCTGTCCAACGAAAGAAGTATTTGAAATAAACTGGACAATGGATTAAAAGATTTTAAAATATTGACTTGTCATTCCAATTTTTAAAAACAAAGAAAATATTCTTTAAGTAAAAGACCAAGTGTGACTACATATAAATATACACATAAATTTCATATGAGTATATGCAGGTAATACACAGAACTCAGAAGAAATAACGTTTTCTCACAGAGAAATTTTTTTTTTTTGTATTTTTAAGTTTGTTTTTCTATCATTGTTTCTGATTGTGCTCATTACATTATCACATTGGCAAAATATTCTGTCATTGGTGTGCAGTGGCTTACATGACATTAATGAAAAAAATGGCCAGGGAAAGTAACACTGTTTTGTTGAAGTTGTTATGATAAGTCAAAGGCAATGTCAATTGTCATTGTGACTAGTGACAACCATTCCACGCTCATCTTTCTATTGTTACATTTGCAAATCTCAGTCTCTAAGGATCCATTAAAAATCTCTTTGCCATACTCTTCTCATTTTTTTTGTTTGAAATGAATTTCGTTGATTTTCTTGTACATGACAGCACTTTAACACATACAATGGCAAAAGTGATGCAAGCATTTAAAGATTTTAAATAAATTGCCATGAGAAATATTTCCACAATTTCTCATGTCTTTCTGGTTCCAAATCTTAGAAAAATTTACAGCATTAACACTTAAGTTTTACAGGAATGATATAAATACCTTAAAAACAAAGTCTTTCAAAGGCATATAAAATAAGATGAATGATATGTGTTGAGACTCAGACATCGAAATAGAAACTCATCTGTCTGATTGGTGTGAATATAAGAGACAAATTTTTGAAGTTCAACTGCCATAAAACTGAGAATGTTTGTACTTATAAACTCAGCAATTAAACTGCAGGCATTCATTCTACAGATATATTTGCTCAAATATTCATATTCATCTACATAGAAATAGATGTGAATGCTAATTTTTGCCTTGTGACACAAAAAGAGAAATGATTGGATTGTACGTATTATAGATTATATAGACAAAGGTTTGTTAATTGATATATATTTCCTATATTGTATTTGTATTACTATCCCAGTGGCAGCATCATATGACTGATGTAGGGCAATGACAGCTGTGATATGTATTCTCCGAATAAATGCAAACATAGAAGTACAGATCCAAATCTGGAATGAACATCAGCAGAATCTCTTTTTTCTCTTAAAAAACAAAACAAAACAGAAAAACAGAAATGACAACATGTGGGAAGCAATGAGGAGAGGAAGCGGTGACTTGTAGAGCAACAGGCTCCTTGCCTGACAGCCAGCCAGTAACTAAGGCTCTAGATTTGCATATGATAGTCTTGGATATCCTAGTTCTGGTTAGCCTCACTGAATGCAGCTGTATCAATGACCATAACCAAACCATGGATTCATGAAAATAATGTCACTGCTGGCTCAAGCATCTCAGTGTTGTCGTGATTTAGAGTTTTTCAATAGATACTAGAAATGGTTTTTAAAATCTTGGAGTGAGAGGCCAGCTCTGTGATACAGTGGGTTTAAGCTGCCACTTATGACACCATAAATGGGGACCAGTTGGAGCTAGTTGCTCCTCTGTTCATGTGCCTGGGAAGACAGTGGATGATGGCCCATGGCCACATGCCATCCATGTGCGAGACCCAGATGCAATTGCTGGTTCCTGGCCTCAGCTTTTCTCAGACCCAGCTGTTTTGGGGAGTGAACCAAAAGGAAGCTGCCTCTCTCTGTCATTCCACTGTTCAGATAAATAATAAATAAATATTTAAAAAAGAAAAACAACTTTGGGGTGTTTGTAGAATAGAATAAATATCTAAAATTTGGACAAATCCTTTTTCTTTCTCTGGTGTTGGAATCTGTATCTTTGTAAACCACAACTGTACTCATAATAGAGATGTTGGGAATATGGTATATGTTTAAAAAAAATATCACTGGAGCAAATACTTGAAGTCACAATCAACTGACTATAACCATAAAATGAGAGAATTAAAATAATGTTTGATATAATGTTGCTATTATTTTATTGAAGCAACAGAACTCAGATATTTTTGTAATTATAGGCATAATTATAACTATAATATTATTATTATAATTGATTGGCCAAATTAACCTTTATGTTAGCCTACTTTTGTGCTTGTACCCTAACATATCAAAACCTCATTATTAAGAAAAAAGTGAAGAGTGAAAATAGGAAACTAGAAAAGCATTTTCTTCATTAAATTGAATACTAGTAAAATCTCAAAATAATTTTACTATTTTCATATATTTAAGTTAGTGTTTCCAATATTTATCCCTTTACACTTTGTAATACTTGTATTTATTATAATGTATTTTTCATCCTGCTTATTACTTAAGATTTTTTCCTTAATTGGAATTAGCATTGCAAAGTAAAGTGTTACTCGTTTTCCTTTTATAGTTCTCTAATAACATGATTGCAAAATTCAAGATAACTTCTAAACATGAGATAGAAATTATAATTCCTGACTATTGAGGAACAACTGATTATTTTATTCCTTTTAGTGTTTTTTCGTTCTACTTAATACCATTGGTTGAACTCTTTAATTAACACACAATTATTCTTAGGCATTTAAAATTAACGGAAAGGTGATCCCTGTTAAATATAACAGTGGGAATAAGAGAGGGAAGAGATGTACAGATTGGCACATGCTCACTTGGACTTACCCCTAATGGTAGAGCTAGAAACGTGCCAGGGGATTCCAATTTAATCCCATCAAGATGGCATATACCAATGCCATCTTACTTGTTAAAGTGATCAGTTTAAGTTCATAATTGATCAAAAAGATAGGATTATGTGTCAAAGGGATTACATAAATAAGACCAGTGTCTGCAAATAATAATTGATAGAGTTAAAATGGAGAGAATGATCCTACATGGGAAACAGAATACACAGCAGACTCATAGAATGTCAAATGCCCTAAATAGCACTCTGGCCTCAGAATCAGCCCTTAAGGCATTCAAATCCAGCTAAATAGCCCAAGAGAGTATTTCAGGCATGGAAAGCCAAGACACTGTTGCAAAAAATAAATGACCTTGTGGGGAGCAATCCGGACTAGACTAAGTTACTCGAATTGGGACTTGTTCTATGCGTCTGCTCTCCCACAATATGGCGCTGGGAGAGGAGAAAGCAGCTTCTACGCAGCTGCCTCCAGTTCAACCAATAAACTGTAGGACCTACTCCTGATTGGAGGAGAGCAGCGTACTCGGCGTGTGGGCGGCCGAGTTGGGATTGGCGGAGGAGGACTATAAAGGAGGAGAGAGACGGCATGCACCGGGAACATCTATGGGGAACATCTAAGGGAACCCGTGCAGCCCCCGAGAAAACCGGCCGGCGGTGTGCCGCTCCCCTGCGGAAGTGGGGAATGCGGCCAGGGGGAACTGCCCTTCCACGGAGGTGGAAGGGATAGTAGCCAACCCGGGAAGAACCAGCAGCAAACCCGGGGAGGGCCGAGCAGACGAAAGAACAGCGCAGGGTCCTGTGTTGTTCCTCCACGAAGAGGGGGAGCGACATGACCTAAATGAAAGATCTCTGTGAGTGCGTTCCCAGCGGAAGAATGGGCCATCAGAGAACAAGGTACCTTTCTCTCAAGGGAGCAGAAAGCTTTCACTTTGACTATGGCCTTGTCTAAATAAGATTGGAGTTGGTAAAATCAAGAGGCTTCCATAGCCTTGGTAGCTCATGACAAGAGCCTCGGGTTATTACTGATGTCATAAATAAGAGTGTCAATTGTTAAATCAACAACAGGAGTCACTGTGCACCTACTCCCCATGTAGGATCTCTGTCCTTAATGTGATGTACTATGCAAATTAATGGTAAAACTACTACTCAAACAGTACTCTATACTTTGTGTGTCTTTGTGGGTGCAGTCTGTTGAAATCTTTACTTATTACTTACTAAACTGATCTTCTTTATATAAAGATAATTGAAAATGAATCTTGATGAAGAATGGGATGGGAGAGGGAGTGGGAGATGGGATGGTTGCGAGTGGGAGGGAGGTTATGGGGGGAAAAGCTGCTATAATTCAAAAGTTGTACTTTGGAAATTTATATTTATTAAATAAAAAGTCTATACAAAAATAAAATAAAAATAGTTATTTTCACTTATAATTTGTTGTTGATGCAACTATTGGTTTTTCTACCTTTTTGGTTTAATATTTGCTAGATTATTATATATCCTATGGTGTTTAGCTGTATTTCTGGAATTATTTCATAGGAAATTTGCAAAAAAGAGGGGGTTCAGTATTATTTTTTGTCATGCCCACTTTTCTTTTAGCATAAATATAGTTAGGTATGAGAGTAGCATTCTGAATTTTGCTTTCCATTTGCATTATTTAAATCATAAACTTGGTAATATGTAACAGAGATCCCAATCAGTAGTTTTTAAAAGGCAGAAGTTAATTTTTTTGAAGGGATGTAACCCTTGGTTTGCTGCTGCTCCATAAGATTGTCTCAGGAGGCAGTGGTTGCTATTTTATTGCTCTGCCACTTCTAGGCAGTGTCCCCGGTTTAGTAATGGTCTGATGGACCTGTCGTCATTCCTCTATTCCTGGCAAGAGAATGGGAAATGCCTTTAAAGTCATTTTATGGACAGTTGTATCCAACAATTTTGCTCATATTCCTCTTTTCTCATCTAATTTTAAAAGAAGTTTGGAAATCTAGCCTTTACTGTGGATTGCTGTTTGGCCAGCTAAAAGTTAGGAAATCTGTTGGCGATGAAAGAAAGAGCCAAAACTGGCTTTCAGGGCCAAAAGCAGTTTTTTACATAGGCTTATATTTTACTTGTTTAATGTATATGTACTAATTTAGATCATCAGGTAATCAGTTTACCAAATCACCATATGTAACAGGAGGGGGCACTGACCACCACACAAAGATCATGTTAAATCAGCTTTGTAAATCAACAAAAGCCCAGTTCCATGGAGGACACTCATTGAATTAATAGTTGTCCACCCTATTTTTGAATAATGCTCTTACCTACTCAAGATATCAGTGTCCCATAAAATTATGTAATTAATACACTGGACTCATTGGCAATCCAACATTTTGCTGGTTGGTCAAGGAAAGTTAAAAACGGTTTGGTGTCTACATAACATTTGTTCAAAAGATTTCATGTATCCTGTTACCACATGGTTTTTCCAGCTTAGTGCAGCCATTCTGCAGATATGATCCATTTTTTCTCACCCAGATTTCTTCCTTATACTCTTGAAAGGCATTCCTTAGATTGTAACAAAGAATGTTTGTGTTTTTTAAAAAAATTTATTTAATTGGATATTCAAAGGGTCTGTTCAAAAGCCAAAATATAGGTCTTTTTGGTTACTTTCCACTTTAAAAAATTTTGTTTATTTAAATGCAGCGTAACAAAGAGGGAGAGATCTTCTATTTGATTGTTCACTCACCAAAAAGCCACATGGCTGGAGTTGGGGCAGTCCAAAGCCAGGGCCTTGAACATGTAGGTGCTGGGGCCCAAGCACTTGGGCCATCCTCCAATGCTTTTGAAGGCGCATTAGCAGGGAGCTGGATGGGAAGTTGAGCAGCCAGGACTGTAACCAGCACACATAAAGGACACAAGTGTTGCCAATGGTGGGTTCACCTGCCAATCACAACACCAGTCCCCTACTTTCCAATTCTGAAAGGCATTAATGGGCAAATTTGCCATTTGCCTATATTGCCTCTTTTACTGTAGATGCAATTTTGCTGCAAGATTCTTGTTAACTTGTTTGTTTACAGTATTATTCCATTCATGAAACATTAAAAATTGGGAAAAACCATTAAAAATAAGCAAGACAATTAAGATTTAACAATCAGGATAATAGTTGACATTTTGGGGTGAACTAGGTGGGGTGTGATAGGAAGGGTACTGAAAGAGTCCGTGAGGTTCCAGCAATGAATCCCTTTCCAATATGGATTGAAATAATATGGGTATTGATTTTATGATCAATTCTCCAAGTGTTCATGCATGTGTTATGCACTTCTGAAGACCTTCAAAATTTATTTTACATAGAACTTCTGTTTTCCCCTACCACCACCCCCAAGGGGCAGTTAACTCTCCACTGTCATAAAGCCACATAGTTCAATAACTCAGCTGCTTCCTGCTAAATGAATCCATGTGGCATCCATTGTTGTTTAAGCTCTTTTTAAAAACACTCGAAAAATTTTCAAATCCTCAATAGAAATAATGGCCCCTAAATGATTTTAGAGCCACTGTAAACTGGTATATGGACACGTGTGGCCATACAGGGTCTTCTGTCAGAAAGGAATGAATGATTGCATGTTTTCAGAATCTCCATTGATCATTATATAACTGAGTTTACTTGAGGCGAATGTTAACAGAGAATAGCTGCAGTGAACAGAGGAGTTGTTGTATCTTGTATTTTTCCTGTTGCAAATATTTATGACCTTAATTTACTACAGCAAAATCATTTTACCGATTGGAAATTTATGTCATGCAGCGGTCAACCTCAGGTAATTTTCTTTGGAGCTCTTATAGGAGGCTAATCTTTCTCTTACGTAAATGGATAATTAAGCTCCTTTGTTTTATTGCCTACTTGTAAAGTAACTATTCAATATGTATGGATTTTTTACAGCAACACTTTAGAGAATGAAGCCTTTTTCATTAGCAATATTTGTGTGAATATGCGTGTCCAGAGTTAAAGTTGTGTATTGATGAGCTATCACCCATTGCAACTCTGATAGCATGCTGATGTGCCCATTCTCTGAAATGGCCCATTGTTTTTCACCATTAACTGTGCAACCTTGCAGTGATTTTTGTTTTCTTGTGGATAAGTAAGTACATCTGAATTAAATATGATCTACCGCAGTGCAGATTCGAAGGCACCCATTTATATTTTCAGGTTTTACTGTTTCTGAAATTGAGATGCCTCTTACAGTCAATGACATTTTACATCAGCTGTCAACTGGAAAGAGGTTGTGCTCAAAGAATGTGAAAATCAAGCACAAGTAAGCAGGAAAGCATTTTAGGCTAGACAAAGCATAGTTGTGAGTCCTTTTTCAATTTTTATTGAATTAATATATCATTGAGAAGGCTTGGAATTGTTCATAAAAATTGTGTATTATTAAATTCCATTTTTCCAAGAACTGTTTGAACCTGTATTTATGGTTTAAAAATCAAATACATTAACAGATCATATCATTAAAACATTAATTTTGAACTTATGTTTACATTAGTAAATATGTACTTTGCTTTTTTCTGATTTATGAATTAATAAATTACCTATGAACACCCCACTTTTTAAAAAGGAGAATTTAGTTGTTTATGCTTTCATCCGCATTTCAGTTTGGTCCACAGCTTTCCTCCTACTGTTACCTCCTAGTTTCTGTCATTTGTACCTCAGCCTTTACATTGTCAGGTTTGATTACATTTGCATTCTATTCCATAAACATAATTAAGACATTAAATCTTTAATCCTAGGTTAATTCCCCCATTCCAAAAGTATTCAAGTAAAATTATATGAAGATGAAGGGAAAATAATATTTACTCTAGATCTTGAGTAGAATACTAACATACATATTAATTTTCCCAATGAAAATTAAATATTTTGGTGTCATTTAAGGGAGAATATTAATATCAATTATTTTTTCTTGTCCTTCACCATATTACTCCAAACCATGCCAAATTGAGCATTCATGCACAGTTTCAATTTTCCTTCCAAATTTTGTTAGTTTTTGATTGTCATTCCTTATTTCTCTTGGGAGAAATATGCCTCCTTCTCCACAAACCTGATAGTTTCCAGCCTCTTACCCATTCAAAGTTTGTTTAGACTACATTTTATTCTTCTTGGTCACTGGTCCAATTTGATCAATATGCACATATATGTATATATGTGTATGTATGCATATGTGTATATATGTATACACATGTGTATATATACTCATGTGGGAAAATATAGAGAGGGCAAATAAAGGAAGTTTACATGTGGGGTGTGATAGGAAGGGTACAGAATGAGCCCGTGAGATTCCAGCAATGTATCCGTATGGATTGAAATAATATGGGTATTGATTTTATGATCAGTTCTCCAAGTGTTCATGCATGTTTTATGCACTTCTGAAGACTTTCAAAATTTATTCTACATAGAACTTTTTTTGTTCTATATTTGGCATATGATTTTCTTGTCTCAATTTTTTAAAAATCTCTGGCAATATTTCCTGTTCTTTGTGATTATGTTTTAATAGCATTATCCATTATTATAACTTTTTATAGACTACTAATTTTTTATGGTACCTATAAAAATTTCCCTATTCTGTTTCCCTCTCAGTTTTTCTAGATACTTCCCTTTGAAACTGTTTGTCCACTCTTTCTGAATTAAATGTTTACCAAGTTTTCCATATAATTTTCACTACATTCATCTATTTTCAGAATGAAATGTCTCTATTTGGCATCACCCTTATTTTATTCCCATGCATCTTCAAGTAATTTCCCAAGAGATGATAATTTGGAAGTTAAACTTTCTGATTTCCGTAATTTTGATAAAGCTTCATTCACCTTTAATTGAAAGCTAGGGTGAATGTAGAACTAAAAAAAATTCTTTCATGAACTTTTGAAGGAATTTTTTTATTGCCTTCCCACAAATAATATTGCTTCTGAGAATTACGCTGCAATCTGAGTCTTTCTTTCCTTTTCCCTTTCCCTTTCCTTCCCTCTTCCCCTTTCCCCTCTCCTCCCCTCCCCTTCCTTCCCCTCCCTTCCCCTCCTCTCCACTCCCCTCCCCCTTCTTTTCACTTCCCCTCCCCCTCCTCTCCACTCCCCTCCTCCTCCCCTCCCCTCCCCCTCCCCTTCCCCTCATTTTCAAAGATAGCTGTGTGAAATCATATCTTGGCTTATAGCCATGCAGTAAAGTAATGAAAATAAATGACAAGTACATAGAATTGGGAATTAAACTGCACACACACAGACACACAAAGACACACACAGACACACAGAGATTGCTTTTTTGTAGATGACATACATGATCATGATCACAGAAAATTCTCATGAGATTCAAAATAACTATAATCAGTTTGTTTAGCAAGGTTGCAGAGTGCAAATTGACCAGGATTACAGAGATTTGCTCATTTCCTTTCCTTTCCAATTTTTTTTACACATTAGACATAATAATACCTAATAATTATTGTTTATTGAGTATCTTTATATACCTCTCTGAAAATTAAGCATTGATATAACCTCCATTTAAAAGCCAATACCTAAGTAAACTGAGGCTTGTTAAAGTTAACTAAGTTAAACGGAATTGCTCACAGTTGGTAATTGACAAAATATGATTGCAATATTCCTTCTTATTTAAAATTCTTTGTTCTTTCACCTCAGCACACTGTCTTCATTCATGATGAGAGTGCTGAAAAGTAAATACTGTATTTTACAGCAATGTTCTTTAAAAAAAAAAAAAAAAACTCAAGAGGATTTTTCTGATGGCACCAATACATAGGCAAGCAGCTATAGAATACCTGATACAAGATTCTAATAGCATCACTATTTACTTGCCAACAGTTGTATCTACCCCTAGTATCTTTCACTTCCCATTCTTTCTTTTCCATATGATCCTGTTTCCCTTATTATCTCATGTACATTACTGATCATTATAGCCCAGCCACACGTTCAGAGACAGTATGTTGTTGATACCTTATGTTAGACAGGTTGCCTGGAAGTAAAGGCCAGCATCACATTCTGCATGAATGCTTCAGCTCTGGTCAGCAGTTCTGCAACCTTAGAGGCAATAAGCCATATATGGACATTAACCATGGGTGACATAAGAATGCACAAAAACTAAAATAACTACATTCCCCACTTCTTGTTGAACACACATATACCTGATGACGAATTGTACTGTTGGAACTGTTAATGTGCATAACCTGTATAGCACTGAAGATCTGGCTGCCCTGGTTCTCCTTGCAGTTTTACTACAAACAACCACAGCAAAAATTAAACGCAGTAATCCCTGTCTTAAACTGGTCCAACACAAAGACAAAGTTAATTGCACTTCCAAGGAAAATGTCAAATACACATCAAATTGTGAAACAAGATAGAAGAGGCAGTCATGTAGTAAAAAGGTTCAAATCCATGTTACTTATTCAATCAGATGTGCATAAAAAATAAAAACAAAAATAAACAAACAAAAGAATCATTCAACATAATTAACTGGAGTAATTTTTCTCAAATGTTCCCATAGTTAACCAATCACCAGTTTTAACAATGAAAACAGACAAGATTCAAAAATATTTTTTTTGACAGGCAGAGTGGACAGTGAGAGAGAGAGACAGAGAGAAAGGTCTTCCTTTGACGTTGGTTCACCCTCCAATGGCCACTGCGGCCAGTGTGCTGCAGCGCACCGCGCTGATCCGATGGCAGGAGCCAGGGCTTCTCCTGGTCTCCCATGCAGGTGCAGGGCCCAAGTACTTGGGCCATCCTCCACTGCACCCCCACGCCACAGCAGAAAGCTGGACTGGAAGAGGAGCAACTGGAACAGAATCTGGCGCCCTGTCCAGGACTAGACCCCGGGGTGGCAGCGCTGCAGGTGGAGGATTAGCCTATTGAGCCACAGTGCTAGCAAGATTCAAAATATTTTTGCAATATAAAAGGAAAAGATTCTCACCTGAGGAGTCTTCCATGTTAGGGCTTTTGAGCCATGGCCATTTGGGAGCTGGAGGAAGCCTGTTCTACTTGTTTGGTAAATGCATAAAATTCAATCATATTTCAGCATAGCGTATTTCTCTTTTCAGAATATTTGCCTGTCTCTATGCCTTTCCTTATAGAAAATTCTGTTTCCCTCTTCTTTCATTTAAATTAGCAAATAGAATGGAGGTGGGCTCTTTGGCAATGCTGACTAAATTGTGAGGACCAGAGGAGATATTTAGGATGATATCAGAGGGGTTTAAATCAAGCCTAGTCTATTAAATATTTTTAATAATCATGGTGAAAGGAAAGCAGCGTTTTAATATCCTCAGTGTTAAAAAAATTGTATGGCATTAACCATGTAGAAGGGGGAAAGACTAATAAAAGTAGGTACATTCAAGTGGCAAATTCTTGCACAGAAAAATACTGACTGCAAAATACTGCACTTGCAATCCAGCTCCCTGCTAATGCACCTGGGAAAGCAGCAGAAGATGGCCCAAGTACTTGAGTTTTTGCCACCCATGTGGGAGACCCAGATGGAGCTCCTTGCTCCTGGCTTTAGCATGGTTCAACCTTGGCCTCTGTGGCCATGTGGGAAGTGAACCAGTGGATGGAAGATCTTGATCTCTGTGAATCTGCCTTTCCCTTATTTATTTAAAGTTTTATTTTATTTATTTGAAAAACAGAGTTACAGAGAGAGGTAGAGAACGAGAGGTCTTCCATGCACTGGTTCACTCCCCACATAGCCACAACGGCTGGAACTGCCCTGAACTGAAGCCAGGAGCATAGAGCTTCCTCCAGGTCTCCCTTGCAGGTCCATGGGCCCAAAAAGTTGGGCCATCTTATTCTTCTTTCTCAGGCCACAGCTAAGAGCTAGATCAGAAGTGAAGTAGCCAGGACTCAAACCAGCGTCCATATGGGATGCTAGCACTGCAGGTGGCAGCTTTACCCTGCTGCACCACAGCACCAGTCTTGACTCTGCCTTTCAAAAAAATTTTAAAAAACTCTTTTTGACATAAAAATGTAGTTGAGTTGTCCATATTATGGCCTTAAATGCAAATATTTTATCATATATCAGAACAAATGGGATTCTTTGATAGATGACCAAAGCTTATATTATACTTACAAGAAATATTCATTACTGCCTATGGTTTACATAAAAAAAAAAATGCCCATTCCGAGACCCAGGAAGACTGATAATTTCATCATAACCATGTTGCTTTAAAACTGAATTCCAGTGGTAAAAATTTGCATGGATTGATCACTTCTGTTGGAAAGTTTACGGCATCAGAAAGCTACTCATTTTGTGGCTTGCCAGCATAAACTCCTCCTAACTCTTTTGCAAGTCTTGTCACTCAGAGTTCAGTAGTTATTATTACAAGAGGCAAGTGTCAAAGGAATAATTAGATTTTGGTAGTAAATAGAATGAAAATTGAAATATTGGCTAATAGATTTAAATTTTTTTAAAAAATCCCATTCTGTGGCCTAGTGGATAAAGCTGCTGCCTGCAATGCAGGTGTGCTATATGGGCACCAGTTTGAGTCCCAGCTGCTCCACTTTGATCCAGTTCCCTGCTAATGGACAGGTAAAAGCATCAGAAGATGGCCTAAGTGTTTTGGGTTCCAGCCATCTATGTGGTAGGCCTGGTTGTAGCTATTACTCCTGGCTTCAGCCTACAGCCATCTGGGGAGTGAACCAAATGGAAGATATCTCTTTTTCTCTCTTTCTCTCTCTTTCTCTCTCTCTCTCTCTCTCCTCTGTCTCTGTCTCTTCTTCTCTCTCTGTAACTCTGACTTTCAAATAAGTAAATAAAATATCAGTTCATTGTTTTAACAGTAATAAGCACAGAGAAGAGCAATTAATGCAAATTTGCTTCTATTTGCAATTATAAGAAATGGATGTATAGAAAATCTTACTTTAAAGAGAAAAGTCTGTGTATATCTCTTTATTTAATTGGAGAGACTTAAAGACAATATGGCATGTGACAAGTTAGAGAGGGAGTGGTTACTTTTTGAAATCTACTCAATCGGTTTATTATACATGGTAATTTTCATAAATGGCAAAGTAGAATTCAGAATGTTGCAGGAATTGTTTGTTTCATAGCTTTGTAGAGGGAGAAGATATGCTCTTGGCTAAAATACATATAAAGGTCTGTACTGTCTGTATTATATGTATTTGATTATCAATTTATTATTTTTTCCACAAATAATCAGATTCTGTATAGCTGTCACCACATTGTCCCTTTCCACTTTCTTTGGCCATGATACAT
The DNA here is from genome assembly GCF_964237555.1 of Oryctolagus cuniculus. Lineage (NCBI taxonomy): Eukaryota > Metazoa > Chordata > Mammalia > Lagomorpha > Leporidae > Oryctolagus > Oryctolagus cuniculus. The sequence continues at coordinate 167,187,763 of NC_091433.1, forward strand.
ACGGGATTAATTTTCATTCCAAATTCAAGTTTCCCTACTCAGTTGGGCATTTGGCAATTGAAACTCTCATATTTACTGTTAAAAAATGAAGGCCTTATTTTCCTCCTATACATATCATCAACCTGAAGCTGTCATTTTAAAATTTACTTATTTCAATTTATACATGTCCTCTATTCATTTGTTAAATATTTATCAGGCTCTCATTTTTTGTAGGGCACTCTAATAAGCAAAATCAAAGAGACAATATCAAGTATACATATTCATACATTATTTAGTTCAGATACATTTACTTGTAAGTCTCCTCCAAGTTGTTGCATAATTTTGCAGGTGCACATTTATTCAGCACACTTTATTTCCCCCATCAAGTAAGTATCAGAACATGATCTCATGGATTGATCAACCTCTAAATTTAGTTTGTGTTGTGTTGTTTTGTTTGAAGTTTCACTCTGGGCAGTTGTGAACTCTGGATACATAAACCTACAAGTTACTCATATAGAAAAGTATATTTCCCTCATAAATAATCAATATGACTTCTCAGGAAACCTTTTTAATATGACCATTGCTTTTCTTAAGAATCCCATGATTGTTCATTGTTCATTGTTCATTTTTTTTCTAGTTGCTAAATTCAGAGAATATTAAGCAATTTTTAAAAGAGATCTGCTAACTTCTTTAAGAAGGCTAACAAGGAACATCAAGATGATCATCGGACAGAGAGTTTCCACTTGGGAACTTTGGCTCCATCTCATAACCCTGTCTTCCTAAGACAATTTAAAAAAAAATCATTCATTCCATTGTTACCACCAAATGTAAAGAGATTCTAGTGGTTGTGTTGCAACATAAACATCCTAGATCATCCAAAGTTAGTAATGGGGAGAGAAACCTAATGTTGGAGCTTTCCCTCTGTTACCAATGTTTAAAAATTAATGCTTGATCTTGTTTATGAATTGGTGCATCTCGTTACAAAATTCCACCTTTATTGGTAGCTCGATACTGACTTTACGATAGCAGTACAGTGATCCAAATTGAGAGAATAGAATAACACATCAAATAAGAGTCTCTATCCTTTAGCATTATTAGGCTTCTATATTTTAGCCATGATAATGGGTGTATGGGATATCTTTGTGCAGTTTTATCTTGCATTCCCCATATGTCTGATGGTATTGAGCATCCATGTATACTGTTGGTTATAGGCTGTTTGCATATCTTCTTTTCTGAAGTTTATGTTCAAGCCTTTTGCCAATTTTAATTGAATTTATTTTCCTGTGTTTGATTTCTGAGTCATTTATATATTTTGGATAAAAGTCCTTTGTCTGATGTATGCAATGAGATAATATACTCCAAATATGTGGGATCCCTTTTCATTTTCATCACAATATCTTTGAAAAAGTAAAAATTTTAGTTTTGTTGAAAGTCAATTTATAAATCATTTTCTATGGCTAATGATTTTTGTCTTTTGGATAATAAATATTTATATAACATATCATACAAATAATTCTCCTAAATTTCTTTCTGGAGGTTTAGAGGTTTAGCATTTACGTTTCTTTCTCTCTTTTTTTTTTTATTATTATTTGACAGGTAGAGTCATAGACAGTGAGAGAGAGAGACAGAAAGATCTTCCTTCCATTGGTTCACTCCCCAGATGGCCGCCACGGCCGGCGCTGCGCTGATCTGAAGCCAGGAGCCAGGTGCTTCTTCCTGGTCTCCCATGTGGGCTCAGGGGCCCAAGCACTTGGGCCATCCTCCACTGCCCTCCCAGGCCACAGCAGAGAGCTGGACTGGAAGAGGGGCAACTGAGACAAGAATGGGCTGCCAGCGCCGCAGGTGGAGGATTAACCAAGTGAGCCATGGTGCTGGCTGAGCATTTGCATTTCTAAGATAATTATCACACCACAGGAGCTTTAAAAATAGAGAAACTATTGCTTCTATCAACAAGTGGGCTTTTAGTATTACTTGTCAGTTATGTGGTAGATAAATTATTGCTTTCATTTTTTCTGTTTTAACAGTTACTTTTAATCAAATCAGAAGAGTTACTATTAGAGCATGTGAATTACTTGTCACCATAAGTGCAAAATATGATATTTTAGGCAAGTTTGATTTATTTTTAAAATTGTAGTTTCCTAGTTTTTAGTGGTCTAATTTTACTTCTTTATATTTTTACAGAAATGATCTATTCCATTCTAATTCATTATACAAGTTTATTCTCATATTACAAGTGAAATACTTTATATTTTACTCTGTTAAGTATGTGTTAATTTATCAATTTCTTCTATGTTTTCATGGTCTTCTTCGTTAGGTTTGAGTACTACATCTCTTTTTATGGTCATATCAACTCCTATAGTTGTTTACTACTTAAATTGTTTTTCACTTGCAAGTTCAATTTTATTATTTTTAAAGTTTTATTTATTTATTTGAAAGTCTGAGTTACAGAGAGGCAGAGGCAGAGAGAGAGATGTCATCCATCTGCTGTTTCACTCCCCAGATGCCCCAACAGCCAGAGTTATGCCAATCCAAAGCCAGGAGCCAGGGACTTCTTCCAGGTCTCCCACAAGGGTGCAAAAATTCAAGGACATGGGCCATCTTTTACTGCTTTCCCAGGCCATAGCAGAGAGCTTGATCGCAAGTGGAGCAGCTGGGACTCGAACTGGCACCCATATGAGATGCCAGCACTGCAGTCAGTGGTTTTACCTACTACACCACAGCGCTGGCCCCACAAGTTCAATTTTAAAAATAAGATTTTTAGGCAGATCATATTTTTATTTTAAACTTAAGTATCACTTTTATTGTAAAAAAAAAAGTATGCCATTTATTTTCAAGGAAATAGGATTTAATCATTTTTTCAATGCAATGGTTAGCATTTAGATAGCTCTTATAAAATAGAGTGAAATTGGCATAATTAAACATGATGTAGAGTAAACAGAAGTTAAGAATCAATAAGTGGCTTAGTTCAAGATCTTATCACTATGTGATTTGTGATACACTTATCTTTCTTCAATCTGCATCAAACTCCAACAGGTAATTGGATTTTATAGATTCTTGAGAAAATGATAAGAATGTCCTGAGAGACTTGAATGTGTATATTTCCAATAGGTTCTTTAGAAATTAGCTTAGTCTGAATGAAATGATTTCTTTCAAGTAGGAGTTGGCTTACTGAATAGCAAATAATTGGATATGTTGAATTTTATGGACTGGACCTTACTAGTGAGAGAGAATAGTACTTTAGTTTTTATGATAATTATTAATGATAAAAATACCATGCTAAATAAGGTAATCTAAATGATTTATTTTTTAATTCATTAATTTTTCCTCTTGTTTCATTTAAAATTTATTAGAGGTGAATAACTTCCAATGTGACCAATTTGATACATATTTTCCAGCTCCACTTGCTTGTCATTTCTCAGTATTCTGGTTTTTTTTATTTTTTTATTTTGACAGGCAGAGTGGACAGTGAGAGAGAGAGAGACAGAGAGAAAGGTCTTCCTTTGACGTTGGTTCACCCTCCAATGGCTGTCACGGCCGGCGCATTGCGGCCGGTGCACCGCGCTGATCCGATGGCAGGAGCCAGGTACTTATCCTGGTCTCCCATGGGGTGCAGGGCCCAAGTACTTGGGCCATCCTCCACTGCACTCCCATGCCACAGCAGAGAGCTGGACTGGAAGAGGGGCAACTGGGACAGAATCCGGCGCCCCGATCGGGACTAGAACCTGGGATGCCAGCGCCACAGGCGGAGGATAGCCTAGTAAGCCATTGCGCCAGCTATTTTAGTGTTTTTAAATGCTCATGGTCTGATACATTACATTTAAATTTAAGTGGAAGTGATGATAATACTCCTAAGTTAATTTGCAGCTTACAGTCATACAGAAATATGTGATACTTTTTTCTGGAGGCACATAGCCTGATTAAAAGCCTATCTGTAAGAAAAAATAGCACTATTACCTTAGAAAAATAAGAAAAAAAAAATAGAGGGATACCTGAGCTTTAATAGATGTTAAAATATATCTGAATCTTTTTTAAGTTCAAATGTGATAGCATCATATGAAAATAAGCACACAAACACATTAAGTACTTGAAATGGAAATTCTGGACGGAGACCCAGTTACGAAGATTCATCTTTTTTTACTCCAAAAGTGTAAACACAAATCAGCAGGAGAAAATGAAGTCTTATGGGATGTTGGAATAGATGAATTGCAACATATGATCCATTCCAAACAACCAGACAAATTTTATAAGTCAGAGATTGAAGAGATGGAAATAATCAAACAAATCATAGAAGAAAATATTGGTCATATAAGTTATGAGCCCAGAAACTTTTTGATGTCCAGGCACAATAATGGAAATATTGATACATTTTCCTATTCATCTGAACATTAATAGCTAAAGGGAAAAAATCATTGAAAATTTGAAGTTAAAAATTGATAGAAAATTTACTCCTAGAGAATTGATGAAACTCAGGTCTAGACTCGAGGTAAACAAAACTTGGTACACAGATAAAGTCTAACCTGCTTCCTACTTTTATAGAACCAATTAATTTAGAGTGGTTTGCATTATTGACTTGTAAGAAAACATCAAGAAAGAATAATATTTAATGGAAAAATGTAATGGAAATTCAAATATAAAAAATTGAAAAACAAGCTATAATGGAAATTCAAATTTCGGTGTCATATAAATTGTGTTTTGGAAACACAGACATTCCTTTATTAATGTGTTTTATCTGGCTCCAATAGTAGCATTAAATGATATGACAGAATCCACATTTTCTGCAAAATTTAAAATATTTATTAAATTTGCCTTTACAGGAAGAGTTTACAATCCTTGTTTTGACACATATAAAGTTCTCTTAAGAATAAGGCCGGCGCCGCGGCTCACTAGGCTAATCCTCCGCCTTGCGGCGCTGGCACACCGGGTTCTAGTCCCGGTTGGGGGCGCCGGATTCTGTCCCGGTTGCCCCTCTTCCAGGCCAGCTCTCTGCTGTGGCCAGGGAGTGCAGTGGAGGATGGCCCAAGTGCTTGGGCCCTGCACCCCATGGGAGACCAGGATAAGTACCTGGCTCCTGCCATTGGATCAGTGCGGTGCGCCGGCCGCGGCGGCCATTGGAGGGTGAGCCAATGGCAAAGGAAGACCTTTCTCTCTGTCTCTCTCTCTCTCACTGTCCACTCTGCCTGTCAAAAAAAAAAAAAAAAAAAAAAAAAAAAAAAAAAAAAAGTTCTCTTAAGAATAAAGAAATAGGGACCCGTGCTGTGGCTTAGCAGGTAGAGCCACCGCCTGCAGTGACAGCATCCCATATGGGCACCAATTCGAGTCCCGGATACTCCACTTCTAATTGAGCTTTCTGCCATTGACTGGGGAAGCAACAGAAGGTGGCCCAGGTCCTTGGCCCCTGCACTCATGTGGGAGACCCAGGAAGCTGATCCTGGCTCCTGGCTTCAGATTGGCCCAGTTCTAGCCGTTGTGGCTATTTGGAGAGTGAATCAGCAGATGGAAGACATCTCTCTTTCTCTCTGCCTCTCTATAACTCTGCCTTTCAAATAAATAAATAAATCTTTTCTTAAGAAAAGAATAAATAAATAACAAAATATCCAAATCTTTGATGGAAAAATGTGGAAATAATATGCAGAGCTCACACTAAAAGAAATGCAAATGTCTCTTAAATACATAAAGATGCTCAACCTTGCTTACAACAAGAGAAATGCAAATTAAAATTAAATTGAAGTGAATGTAATATTGACAATAATCCAAAGTTCTGACAAGATATTTTGTTGTTGAGGTAATAGGAGGGAAAGCATTTGCATACATTGTTTAGTTGCATGCAAATGTTATAGTCTGATCTCTAAAAAAAAAAAAAAAAACAGAATTTGGAAAACTATTTTTAAAAATTATGTATATATTTATCCTTATCCAACAATTCAATTGCTATGAATCATCTCACTCAAATAAATCTGAATAGAAATATGAACAAGGTATTTTATTTTATTTTATTTTTTGAAAGGCAGAGATGCAGAGAGAGAAGAAAAAGAGAGAGAGGGAGAGAAAGAGACCCTCCATCAGCTGGTTTATTCTCCAAATGTCTGCAAAGGACAGGGTTAGGCCAAACAAAGGGAGGAGCCAGAAGCTTCCTCCAGGTGTCCCACACAGGTGGCAGTGGCCCAAGGAGTTGGGCCATCTTCTACTGCCTTCTAAAGCACATTAGATTAGCAGGGAGTTGAATCAGAAGTGGAGTAGCTGGGACGCAAACAGGTGCCTATGTGGAATGCCAGCACTGCAGGTGGCAACTTAACTTCTTAAGCCACAGTGCTGGTCCCAGTCCTTCTAAGATATATATTTATTTTAGCTGAGGAATAGAGAACAGCTTCATGTGATTAATATGATATTACTTGAACAAAGTACAATATGTCACTGTATGGAAGACCTTTACATTTGGAAAACCAACACGAATGATATGTTCATAGTAACATGCCTAGATTATATTAAATGAAAAGCAGTAAAATGGAGGAAATTGCAGATAGTATGCAAGCATATATCCAGATATTTATCCATTCAATCAAGATAGATGTATATGTGTGCACATTATATTAAAATAGAAAGATGAATAAAGTTGAAATAATTTGTGAAGAAAAGTATGGCAGTGTTATAGACGATAAAACAATAGAAAAAACAATAGGAGCTGGATTTTATTGAAGATGATTTGTTTCATAGTTGTTTTTAGAAAATTGAACATATCTTACATAATTATAAGACAAAACTTAGTTCAACAAATCATGTTAATAGAGAAAAGTAACATATGACTGTAACATTTGTCAAGGATTTATTTTAAATAACGTATCCCGGGTGGTATAAACTTAAGAACCAAAGTTCAGAACCAAGGCTTTAAATGCTTTCGTTGGGACAAGCTCTGTGGTGCGGCGGTTAAGCCACCATCTGCAATGCTGGAATCCCACATGGGCACCACTTTGAGTCCCAGCTGCCCAGCTTAGACCCAGCTCCCTGCTGATGTGCCTGGGAAAGCAGTGGAAAGTTGCCCAGGTCCTTGGGCCTCTGCACCCACATGGGAGAACCAGCAGAAGCTCATGGCTTCAGACTGGCCCTGCTCTAGCATTTGTGGCCGTTTAGGGAGTGAGCCAGCAGATGGAAGATTCTCCCTCTCTCTCTCTCTCTCTCTTGCTCTGCCTTTCAAATAAAGATTGTTTAAAATGTCAAATAAAAATCTTTTTATCAGTGACTGTGTTGGTGTGTTGTTGGTATTCTCATTTTGAGACAGTTATGTTTGTTGTGTCTGATGAAATAAATAAAAGGAAGGGACTAAATTGGTGCCCCCTGAGAATTAGAATTCTAAGAATGGCAATAGGAAAAAAAATTAGAAACACTGGAGAAGTGCAGTCGAAATTACTGGGTCTTGGGTCTAAACTAAATACTAATGTGAACTTATAAAGTATTTTGTACAACACTGTTTCTTCTGGTCCTTTTCACTGAGATCTGGAGACAATGACCAAATACAGTGCTCAGACTGTAGTCACATAAATATCATATCTCAGTAAAAGGAACTAGGTCTACTTGGAGAAATCTCAAATCTAGAGGCATCCAAAATATGCCTTGAAAATTTTGTCATCAGTAGGAGTAAAAGGAAACTATCAAAGAGTTCTGAATCTGGGTCAAATGATGCAGGAGCCAAGTTAAGTTCCCCTGAACACAAATGGGTCAATTTGAACATGAGTATAAGACTACAAACTGATTAAAATGTTTGAAATATATTTAATACTATGCGTTAATAATGATACTTTAAACATTTTAAAAGCCCATTAAATACATGTTAAGGATAATAGATAAGCAATTCATTTTTGTAAACCTGATAATTGAAAGAATCAAGGATGTATCTGATCTTTCCTGTACAAACTGTGGTTCAAGATAACCAAACCAGCTGATATGGGAAAGTTTATCTTTACGGATGCAGAAGCAGTTCAGATAAGTGAGCCATTCAGAGGAACATGTTAAATAACAACATGGGATGCAATTTGCAAAATCCAGAATGTGTGAAATCTACAGAGCAAAAGACCCAGTCTCTTAAAACAAAACAAAACAAGAAAAAACAAGGGAGCAAAAAGTTGAAGTTTGCCATGGTGGTAGGTGGATATCTTGTGAACTTTCTGGTTCTGCTATGTGCTTTGCCAATAAGTAAACATGAATTTCCATGCCATTCTTGGATTAGCTGTAAATATTGAAGGCTTTTCATCCAGTTTGTAGAACATACTGGGAAATGGCACTTCCTCACCTGTGCCCTGATGTAGCTACATGGATTACATAGGCTGGCATCTCTGTTTCGTGGCCACCTTAGGAGTCTTGGCAACCAACTTTCAGATGGACAGTATATCAAGAGTGAAAGGTGTCTCAGTGTTCTGAAACAAAGTTTTCTAAATAGAATAATAATGGAACAAAGAATTTTCTTGTTTTTTTTCAAACTTCTTTGCTAGAGTGTTTTGTTAAACAGCTACTAGGAGACAATGAAGTAAGAGAGTGGCAATTTCTATATCTCTGTATCTCAAAACCTGGAACATATGAGTCAGACAGAGGTTTTAAAATAAATAACCAAAAAAGACAAATAAGAAAATCCAGTATCTCTTTTTTAATATGCTTTTTTATTTTGTAATAATGTTTAATTAATAGAGAAGTAGCAAAAATAGTGCAGAGTTCCCACAGAGCCTTTATCAACTTCCCTCCATTGTTAACATCTAGTATCACTGTGTGATTCATTTTGGCAAAATGAACAAAAAGATGTTGGTATGCAACTATTAATTAAATGCAAGACTTTAATTTTCACCAGTGCTTCCATTGATGCTGCTTCTGATTGTGCTGTTTTGGTTTTATATTACCCATTACAAATATGTAGTTGCCATATATCAGCAATCACCTAAGTTTACAGCAATTTTTTAATCTTTGCTGTTTTTCATAATTTTGACAGTCTTGCAGAGTAATGACCAGATATTTTGTAGAATGGTTCCACTCTGGGTTTGTCTGTTTCTTTCATGGAAAGGCTGGGATGATGAGTGTTTGGAAAGAATACACTAATGAAGTGTCCTATTGTCAAATGATGTGGGGGAGTCAGGATATCCACATATTACAGTGGTGCTAACCTTCATTATTTGTTTAATATAATGTTGATCAAATTTTGCACTGTAATGTGAGTATTCTCACTTCTTATTATTTGGAAGTCATTATTTGCAGTTTACCTCATGGTAGTGGGAGATAGGAACTAAGCTTCACCCAACAAATCTCTTGATTAGGAAATATAATTTCAATTAATTCAATCATTGTTTAGCTATCATTGAGTGATTCCTTTCAATGAATGTGTAATAATTCACAGCTCTCCCAATAACACCTGATAATTCTTCACCTGATATAAAGTATTGGGAATGTATTTTTTATTTCCTTTGATTTGTAGACCTGCAATACCTTGGCAACCTTTCCTTCACTTATACATGTGTGTAAGTATTTTGATATGATATTAATATAATTACTTGCAAATCATGATTCTTCTACACTGGCATGCAGGAAATCTTAGTTTCTCCCATGAAATTGATAAGGAATCATATTTTAGTATCATTTGATCAAGGACTTTGAAATTAGCAAGATTGAAAAATATACAGATTTTATCCTAAACTTTTAGAAGAAGTGAATAGTGCAGATAGGATAAATAAAAGTATTCCTGCTACACAACATATTATTGAAGACCAGAGAAAATGCAATAAGAGAAGAAAAATGAATAAGATAAAATAATGAAATGTAAGTGGTATTATTTGCATATAATTTTATATTCGTAGAAAAATCAAACGAACCAATGAATAGACTATTATACTAAGAAAACAGTCCAGGGAGTTAGTTGAATTCAGGGCCAACATTTAAAAACACGTTGGTTAATCCTTCATCTGCGGTGCTGGCATCCAATATGGGCGCTGGATTCTGTCCCGGCTGCTCCTCTTTCAGTCCAGCCCTCTGCTGTGCCCTGGAAAGGCAGTGGAGGATGGCCCAAGTGCTTGGGCCCTGCATCTGCATGGGAGAACAGGAAGACGCACTTGGCTTCTGGCTTCGGATCAGCGCAGCACCAGCCATGGTGGCCATTTGGGGAGTGAACCAATGGAGGGAAGACCTTTCTCTCTGTCTCTCTCTCTCTCTGTCTATAACTCCACCTGTCAAATAAAAAAAATATATAAAAACACATTGATTTTTATTTTTATCTGCATTTTCCAATTAGAAAAAGCAATAGAAAAGAGTCATTGCAGAATTATTATGATATAAATGAGAAATGCTAACAAAAGTGTACAAACACCTGGTGAAGTAAATTCTGAAAGTATTAAGCCATTTTAGAGACCTGAATAAATTCCTACATATAAAATATTCATGAGGAGTATGATGATTCCTCTGAATGAAATCATTAGTTCTTAACAATTTCTTTTTTTTTTTTTTTTTGACAGGCAGAGTGGACAGTGAGAGAGAGACAGAGAGAAAGGTCTTCCTTTGCCGTTGGTTCACCCTCCAATGGCCGCCGCGGCCGGCGCACTGCGCTGATCTGAAGGCGGGAGCCAGGTACTTATCCTGGTCTCCCATGGGGTGCAGGACCCAAGCACTTGGGCCATCCTCCACTGCACTCCCGGGCCACAGCAGAGAGCTGGCCTGGAAGAGGGGCAACCGGGACAGAATCCAGCGCCCTGACTGGGACTAAAACCTGGTGTGCCGGCGCCGCAAGGCGGAGGATTAGCCTAGTGAGCTGCGGCACCGGCCTAGTTAACAATTTCAATAATTATTTTCTGCAACTGCATTAAAAATAAGACACTGCTTTATTTTTGGGTACCTAAATATTGACTGATTGTACAATGCATATGAAAGATAATGACACTAAAATGTATTTTTCAAAAAAGTTTAGAGTATTTAAATCGATCAGACATTATGCTATTATGCTGCAGTGATAAGTAAAACAAGAGAGTATTCACACAGAAGTACACCGGGACAGGGACGGGTGTTGTCACACAAACGAGTTGGCTTACAAGTGATTTGATAGGCCACTGTCTGTAAGGGAGAAGAAGATTGCCTCGTATTATGTTGTTTAGTAAAATGAATTGTAGTCATTTTATACACCTAATACTGAATAAGATACAAATTATAATATTAGTAAAAATAATATATTTAAAGCTTTATTAAATTACACTAAAATCTTTATATGCTAAAATAAAATATCATGGCCAAAGAACAGACTGACAAGAGATATACTTAATGCCACCAAAAGATTAAGTCTTTCCATTCAAACCTACAGATATTTCCTACAGATGTAACAACAACAAAAAAAAACTTTTAAAGGCTTAGATTAAAAATTAACAAGGAAAAATAGATATTCATAAGTTTAAAGTATACTTTAGAAGTCACTCTAGAAATATTTGATTAAATTAAAAATATTATTTTATGAGTCAACAATTCCAGTTCCATTTACAATTGTATATTGTATATTCTTATTCATCTAAACCAGGAGACCTTACAGATTGTTGCTACATTATTTGTAAAGTTGGAATGTTGGAAATATTTAAATGATATGAGAATGATAAATTATACTATTTTCATACCTAGGATTATAAATACCTAGGACTACTAGGTAGTAAAAGTTACAAACTAGATCTGTATTAACCAACATTTATTTGAGCTAAATATCATATTAATTTAAAAATTTAGAATGAAAAATGCAGTAGCATTTATTTGCATATAGATTTAAAAGCACACAACAGACTACAAATATAGTTTTCATGAAGCCATAGATTTTTTAAGTTAAGAATATGTCTTTGAATGTAATACATGTAAATTAGGATAATGAAAACATTGAATATGTCAAAGATAAGAGGACATAACAACAAGAACCAATTATTTTGTTTAGGAAATTTTACTAACGACTGGGTTTCATTAAAATAATCTAATTTGTAGTTCTGAGGTTCATCCAATTAAACAAATAAAAATAAATTGCAAATTTGCTATTATAGTATGAATAATGTTCTTATATTGAATTCTTGGCTCTATTTTCTCAAATGAGGAATGATGAAAATACCATTACATCATAACAGAGATACTTTCAAATGTATGCATAGAAGCACTTTTCAGTATTTATAGGTGTATCATTAGAAGACCCAAGTGCAAAAGTTAAATGATAATGTCATATAGTTCATAAGCACATGGTATTTTGATAGAACTTCATGGACTCCAATTTCAATTCTGCCATTCATGAGCCATGTCAGTGCCGGAAGATTTCCTACAACCTCTTTGCCTGTTTTATTTGATCTGATAAGGGTGAGCATAGTCAATAAATGCAGAATGCTTAGAAGAGTGCTTAGCACATAGTAAACACCTTTTTCAAGTATCAGGTTAATAATATATTTTATGTAAATTTTTGTAATTGTAGGGTTCTCACAAGAGTTAGAAATTTGACTACAAGCTTGAGCTTTTTTGGACCTAGCCTGTCTTATCCCAAAGAAGTCAGATGGTATTTTTCATGTAATAGTAGAAGTTTGAAAAATGGATGCTGAATAATTTATATAACCCAGCCAGATAGTTATACTAGCTTTAGATATTAGAATAGACAGCCTTGGCTAAATTGAAAAGGGAAAACATCTTATTGATCCCTAAGACAGTTCATATAAGATAAGATGAAAGTACAAGATTTAAATATCTATATAGCCATTCTGGCTAAATATTAGGAACTCCAGCATTTGGAACTAAGACAGCAGGACTTTGCAATCACACAGGCAAGAATATTATCTACTAGGGAGACCTTTGGTATTTCACACTCTGTCTCTCCTTAGCTATGAAAATAAGAATCAAAGCTGCACTGCAGGACTGTTCTGAGAATACATGTTAGAGTTTCTGGCAGGTTGGGATCTCAACTCATTTCAGTTTTCTTTTAGGGTCTCATTTAATCTCAACTGTGAAATAGTCAGCTATAAATTAACCTACAAAGGGATTTTCCAGTAAAAATGGCCATATTTTTGTTATTTTTAGTGGAACTATTTAAAATTATATTACTCATCTAGTCACAGTTTCGTGAATCTGCAATCATATATGTCTATTAGAAAGTAATGAGAAAATTCAAACTATCTGTGCTCCATTATCCTGGATTAGTGGCTGTCCGAGCAACTTCAGCTTCCATTAGAATTTCTTGGGGACATTCTTAGTAAATATAAGTATCTGCATATGCTCACTACAAAAATAACTGCCAAACTGATTATTTTTATGTATACCAAATACAAGATTATTACCCCTGATGAGAAGAGGGTTATTAAAAATGATAAAATAGGCCAGTGCCGCGGCTTAGTAGGTTAATCCTCCTTCTGCGGTGCCGGCAGCTCAGGTTCTAGTCCCAGTCTGGGCGCCAGATTCTGTCCCAGTTGCTCCTCTTCCAGTCCAGCTCTCCGCTGTGGCCCGGGAGAGCAGTGGAGGATGGCCCAAGTTCTTAGGCCCTGCACCCGCATGGGAGACCAGGAGGAAGCACTTGGCTCCTGGCTTCGGATCGGCGTAGCGCGCCAGCTGTAATGGCCATTTGGGGGGTTGAACCAATGGAAGGAAGAACTTTCTCTCTGTCTCTCTCTCTCACTGTCTAACTCTGCCTGTCAAAAAAAATGATAAAATAAATTTAGGAAAAATATCAAATATAGTATAGTATTGAGTAAACTTGAGTGTTTTCTCTCTCATTCCCTTTCTCTTTTCTTTCCCATTATCTCCTTTAGCTCCTCTCTAAATTCTCTCTCTCTCTCCCTCTCCCTCTCTCTCTCTCTCTCTCTTTTCTCGATCTCATCCACTTCTTTGCGGTGGTGTTTCACCACCTTAATCACAAGCCTGGCTTACTAACAACAAATTTCCCACTATCCTTTATCGTGGTTTTTGTTTTTACCCTGATTGTAATTTCCTCTTCTTTATAAATTATCTTCTTAGTGCTCTAGATATTAATTTCTATTTTTATCACCCCATTTAAAAACCTGATGGCTTTGAGTGATCACTTGGCTTTATGTTTTTCATCCTGGCTTTGAACAGCTTTCCCGTCATTTACCTATACATACATGCACAAATACTCATATGCTCTTGTGAGCCATGGCACCAAAATTTGTGTGTCTAGTTTACGAAATAGTTTATATGAAGTATTGTAAGGTACATATAAATCAATGCAAATGTTGATGTTGACATGGATAAATTAAGACCTCAAGAAAACCAGAACTAGAAGGTGGTTCTGGATTCATGGTATCTCCAGGGATCTTGGCAGCAGGATATAGTATGAGTTCATGGATGGTTGTAGTATGACTCAGAACTGTCAACAGGATTACTTTATTCTGTTTCATTGGCAAGCAACTTTCTCCTTGGCTTACATAAAGTTTTAGCTCTCTTCATGCCTTGAACATGGCTTTGACTTTTCCCCACCCTGATTCCTCCTTGTAGCATTTTCCCAGCATCTGCCTCAGTACCAACTACCAAAACATCCTTATATCTTCATTTAGTTCAAAGATACAAGAAATGATGGCATACAGAAGCTTTCTGAGATACTCAACATTGACTAAGTTTAGGGCCTTCTCACTTGCTTGTTGGATGTTGTTAGCCGGCAGAACAACAGAATATGGAATATTCCTCCATAACAGGAGCCTTAGGGAAAAGTAGCTTACCTTACAAAGAGAAGCAAATCGGGCAATAATTATGAGCAGCTCATCTGTACAGGCACGGCACTTTTTCTGAAAAGCATCATGTCTTTGGAATGTAAATGTGTAGGCTTTGCCTATATTGTCTATAAAATATCAAGAATCTGGACATGTCCAAGTGCAAGAGTTATTTCAAAGCCTTTGAGCACATCCATGCCTGGAGGGCATGGGTGGAATTTCATACTCCCTATGGTGTGATTTGAGAAGCACAGCAATGTTTTTTACCCAAAAATCTCCCCTAGTTTTTCTTCTACTCGACTGTTATTTCCTCATGCCGTTGGCTTATGGGATTTATCTACCAGAGTGTACCTGTCAGAATGGCAGTGAAAGCTTTCTGCTAAAAAGAACAGAGATCTCTCTTCTTTGAACCACACTTCTCAGCACCTTCCTGGATGATGTTTAGTGTACATCACATTGCTTACTAACAGCTTGCTGATATGGGAACAACTGAGAACAAGGATTTCATTTTGTTCGTCTATTTGTTACCAGGATTTTAATATTGTATTTGGCATACAAAATTCACAATAAATGTGTATTGAATTAGATGCAATGAAATGATAACTTATCTATAATCCATCATTAATGATGTTTAACAAGAACTAGTTTAGTACATTGGCAACCCGAGTATGTATGGAAAATGAGACAGGAGAGGGTAACTTTTGACAGATTCCAACAGATCAGAGCATAGATTTAAGGAAGACATTTCCTTACAGGCCTTTAAAAAGCTTAGGTGTGTCTGGAAACTGTTGAGAAGTGGATATATGGATTAATTGGAGTCAAAGTGAAAGAAGAAGAAAAATTCTTGAAAACTATTTAAATACTATCAATTCCAGGTTTTATAAAAAAGTTCAAATATAAGGGTTAAAAACTTAAGTATTTTTTCTTAAACTTCTTTTTTTAGTTCAGAAAATATGTACTAAGAATCTACTCCAAAGAGAATAATCAGGTTTTTCTAGATCATCAGTCCATTAGTAAAGTTAAAATAAGGTACAAAAAAACAAGTGAGATGCAGTTCTACTATTGTATGATTTCCTTAAGTATACTCTGAACTTTATTATGATTTTCTGTTGACTTATTTTGGTCTTATATTGTGCTGTTTGTTTAAAAATGGGGGACATGATTCAATACACCATATTCGTACAGCATCCTACCTTTCCAGATCCTGAGACCAAGAAAGGCTTCATTACCATGTGCATAATTATTTCAACAAAAAGTATTTTAAGACATTCAAATACCTTTCCTATGTCAGGTGTTGGAAATGTTGTCACCAAGAATAATCTTTAATTACTTAACAAGGTGTATTTGTGTTAAATAAATCATTAGAAAAATTTGATAATTAATGTTCTGAATAAAGGAAGACTTTTATGGAGTCTGTGTGGGCTAAAATTTAAAATGTAAGAATCTCATTTCCATCCCACTCCTTGGAATTTACCCAAAGGAAATTAAATTGGCAAACAAAAAAGCTGTCTGCACATTAATGTTTATTGCAGCTCAATTCACAATAGCTAAGACCTGGAATCATCCCAAATGCCCATCAACAGTAGACTGGATAAAGAAATTATGGGATATGTACTCTATAGAATACTATACAGCAGTCAAAAACAACGAAACCCAGCCATTTGCAACAAGATGGAGGAATTTGGAAAACATCATGCTGAGTGAATTAAGCCAGTCCCAAAGGGACAAATATCATATGTTCTCCCTGATTGGCGACAACTAACTGAGAACGAAAAGGGAAACTTGTTGAAGTGAAATGGACACTATGAGAAACAGTGACTTGATCAGCTCTTGTCCTGACGGTTGTTGTACAATGTAATACTTTATCCCTTTTAGTATTTTTTTTTGTTATAGTACCATTGGTTGAACTCTGTAATTAACACACAATTATTCTTAGGTGTTTAAATTTTAACTGAAAAGTGATCCCTGTTAGGAATTTGGAAAACATTATGTTGAGTGAAATAAGCCAATCCCAAAGGGACAAATACCACTTGTTCTCCTTGATAGGTGACAACTAACTGAGCACCAAAAAGGAAACCTGTTAAAGTGAAATGAACACTATGAGAAACAATGACTTGATCAGCCCTCACCCTGACTGTTGATGAGCAGCTTAATATGTTATCCCTCTTAGTATTTTTTTTTTTTGTTTGTTCTACTTAATACTTTTGGTTGAATACTGTAATCAATACACAGTTATTCTTAAGTGCTGAAACTTAACTGAAAAGTGATTGCTGTTAAATATAAGAGTGGGAATAAGAGAGGGAAGAGATGTGCAATTCGGGACATGCTCAAGCTGACTTACCTCAAACAGTAGAGTTAGAAACATACCAGGGGATTCGAATTCAATCCCATCGAGGTGGCATGTACCAATGCCATCTCACTAGTCCCAGTGATCAATTTCTGTTCACAATTGATCATAATGATAGGACTAAGAACCAAAGGGATCACATTAACAAGAATAGTGTCTGCAAATACTAGCTGATAGAATGAAAAAGGGAGAGAATGATCCAACATGGGAAGTAAGATACACAGCAGACCCATAGAATAGCAAATGTCCTAATAGCACTCTGGCCTCATAATCAGCCCTTAAGGCATGAGGATCCGGCTGAAATGCCCATGAGAGTATTTCAGGCATGGAAAGCCAAGACACTCTGAGGAAAAAAAAAAAACCTAAATGAAAGGTCTCCACGAGTGAGATCCCAGTGGAAAGAATGGGTCATCAAAGAAGGAGGTACCTTTCTCTGAAGGGAGGAGAGAACTTCCACTTTGACCATGGCCTTGTCTAAATATGATCAGAGTCAGTGAACTCAGGGGGCTTCCATAGCCTTGGCAGCTCATGACAAGAGCCTAGGTTGATTACTGAGGCCATAAACAAGAGTGTCAATTTGTTAAGTCAACAAAAGGAGTCACTGTGCACTTACTCCTCATGTAGGATCTTTGTCCTTAGTGTGCTGTACATTGAGATTTAATGCTATAACTAGTACTCAAACAGTATTTTTCACTTTATGTTTCTGTGTGGCAGCAAACTGTTGAAATCTTTACTTAATGTATGCTAAACTGATCTTCTGTATATAAAGAGAATCAAAAATGAATCTTGATGTGAATGGAAGGGGAGAGGGAGTGGGAAAGGGGAGGGTTGTGGGTGGGAGGGACGTTATGGGGGGGAAGCCATTGTAATCCATATTCTGTACTTTGGAAATTTATATTCATTAAATAAAAGTTAAAAAAAAGAAAAAAAAGATAAACTGAAAAAAAAAGAATCTCATTTCTGTGAAAGAATATGTTCTTTTGATTTTCCTTTGTTTATTCAAATGTGACAATGTCATTTGAGATTTGTAAATTTGCACCTTTGATTATGATCCATTTATTTTCCATAAAAAGTAATATCAGAGAGGAAAATAAATGTGTATGCCTTTGAAATTCTTTGGAAAAGCTTTTTTGTGAATGAAAATGAAAATGCTTTAGTCATTGCTTACATTTTTAACACTGGAGAGCTCAAAAAGTACATGGTATTCTGGTAGAAAGGATCTGATATTGAATTTCTTTTTTTTTTGCTTTCAAACTTTTATTTAATGAATGTAAATTTCCAGAGTACAGAATATGGATTACAATGGCTTCCCCCCCATAACGTCCCTCCAACCCACAACCCTCCCCTTATCCACTCCCTCTCCCCTTCCATTCACATCAAGATTCATTTTCGATTCTCTTTATATACAGAAGATCAGTTTAGCATACATTAAGTAAAGATTTCAACAGTTTGCTGCCACACAGAAACATAAAGTGAAAAATACTGTTTGAGTACTAGTTATAGCATTAAATCTCAATGTACAGCACACTAAGGACAAAGATCCTACATGAGGAGTAAGTGCACAGTGACTCCTTTTGTTGACTTAACAAATTGACACTCTTGTTTATGGCCTCAGTAATCACCCTAGGCTCTTGTCATGAGCTGCCAAGGCTATGGAAGCCCCCTGAGTTCACTGACTCTGATCATATTTAGACAAGGCCATGGTCAAAGTGGAAGTTCTCTCCTCCCTTCAGAGAAAGGTACCTCCTTCTTTGATGACCCATTCTTTCCACTGGGATCTCACTCGTGGAGATCTTTCATTTAGGTTTTTTTTTTTCCCCCAGAGTGTCTTGGCTTTCCATGCCTGAAATACTCTCATGGGCATTTCAGCCGGATCCTCATGCCTTAAGGGCTGATTCTGAGGCCAGAGTGCTGTTTAGGACATCTGCCATTTTATGGGTCTGCTGTGTATCTTACTTCCCATGTTGGATCATTCTCTCCCCGCCCTTTTTTTTTCCCCTGATTACATCTCCAAATTTTCATCATAAAACAAATTCAGTGCATTATAGGAAAATTTTTAAAACTTAGAAAAACAGGGATTAAATTCTTAGTTCTAAGTCATCCTTTTTTAACAAAAACATTAGGGTGCTCAGAGAAATGTAGATTTGGATCCACTTTGTGCTAGACAGTTTTCCCCTTATTTTGAAAAGCCCATGTTATTTGATCCAGTTGTAAGTATGGTTATCTTTTATGCAAAAGGGAATCAAAGTAACATTTAAATTCATTGGCTAATAAGTTGAGAGTAGGTTAAAACTGTCATGTCAGAGAATCAATAACTCATCATGTTGTAAAAACAGTTTCTTTTTTATTAGCATCTTTTTCAAGATTGCTTAGCATTTCTACTTAGAGCTAGCAGTATTCTTTCTTTTTAAATTATTTGAAAAATTATATTTTAACTGACAGAAAAATTTTACATATTTATTGAATATCAAGTGATATTTCGCTTGATGTTTTTACACTGCATAATGTTGAAATTAGGTGAACATATTTTTCTCCTGAAACATTTAACATTTGTTTATATTTAAAACATCAGAAATCGTTTTTTTAAAAAATAAATATATGTTATATGACCTATGAACACCTTTCTTTGCAACACAGCACCAGAATTTCTTATTCCTGACTATAATTTAATATCTGTTAATCCACTTTTCCCCCATTCGTGCCTTCTCCCTTCTGTTTACAGCCTCTGGCAACCACTATGATACTCTTAACTTCCATGAGATCAGTTTTTTTGATGTTTCACCTATTAATGAGATCACACAGTACTTGTCTTTTTGTGCTTGGTTTATCTACTTGACATAATGAACAATAGTTCTGTTCATATTGTGGCAAATGATGAGATTTCATTATTTTTGTGGCCAAATACTATTCTATTATATATGTACCACATTTTCTTTTTCTATTCATTAATTATGAACACTTAAGTTGTTTCTATTTCTTAGCTATTATGAATGACATTGCAAAAAGCATGGTAATGCAAAAGTCTCTTTGATAGACTGATTCCATTATCCTTGAATACATACCCAGTAATAGGGTTGCTGTATCTTATGATTGTTCTATTTTTCAGTTTTTTTAAGGAAACTCTATGTTTTCCATAATAACTATGCTTTTTTTTGTTTCCACAAAAAGTCTTTGCCTATGACAATGTCTTCCAGCTTTTTCCCAATGTTCTCCTTTAGTAACTTGATGGTTTCAGGTTGTAGATTTAGGATCCTTGTTACATTTTGAGTTGATTTTTGTATAAGATGTAAAATAGGGGTCATCTTATTTCATACTTCTGAATATGGAAATCCAATTTTCCTAACACTCTTTGTTGAAGAGACTGTCTTTTCTCTAGGTATTGATTTTAGCTCCTTTGCCAAAGATTCTTTGTAGCTGTGTGGATTGATTTCTGGAGTTTCTATTCTGTTCTGTCAGTCTACATGTCTATTTTTTGTGCCAGTACCAGGCTGTTTTGATTATAACTGCCTTTTAGTATGTATTTTTAAAATTTTATTTGCTATACAAGTTTCATGTATTTCATATATACAGATTTAGGAGCATAATGACATACACCCCCACCCTCCCGCCCTCCCTCTTGACCACATTCCAAACCTTCTTTCTCCTCCCTCTCACATTCCCACTATAATTTTTACAAAGATTTATTTTCAGTTTACTTAATGATCATATAGTTAACCCTACACTAAGTAAGAGATTTCAACAAATAGTACAAAGAAAAAAGAAAACAAAATAAAACACTGTTCCTCAACAGAAGAGACAAGGGCTATTAATAATCATCAAATCTCACAATGTTTACTTCATGCCAATACATTCCATTTCAGGTACTCTGTTAATTAGATCAGGGAAAACATATGATATCTATCTTTTGGGGACTGTCTTACTTCACTAAATATAATAGTTTCCAGTTGCATCCATTTTGTTGCAAAAGATAGGATCCAGGTCTCTTCTTCCTCCTCTTCCCCCTCCTCCCCTCCCTTCCCCTCTGCCTCTCCCTCCTTCTCTTCCTCCTCCACCTCTATTCTTCTTCTTTTTTTAGCTGAGTATACTCCATAGTGTATATATACATACAATAATTTCTTTATCCAATCATGGATGATAGACATCTGGGTTGA
The DNA here is from genome assembly GCF_964237555.1 of Oryctolagus cuniculus. Classification (NCBI taxonomy): domain Eukaryota; kingdom Metazoa; phylum Chordata; class Mammalia; order Lagomorpha; family Leporidae; genus Oryctolagus; species Oryctolagus cuniculus. Next base: position 167,208,918 of record NC_091433.1, read on the forward strand.
TTCCATATCTTCATTATTGTGGGTTGAGCTGCAATAAACATGCTATTACAGATAATTCTTTCATATACTGATTTTCTTTCCCTTGGGTAAATTCCCAGCAGTGGGATGACTGGATCATATAGTAGGTCTATATTCAGATTTCTGAGATATTTCCATACTGGCTTCCTCAGTGGCTGCACCACTTTACATTCCCACCAACAGTGAACCATGGTAACTTTTTCCCCAGTCCTTGCCAGCATTTGTCATTTGTTGATTTCTGTATATGAGCCATTCTAATAAGGAAAAGGTAAAACCTCATTGTGGTTTTGATTTGCATTTCCCTGATGGCTAGTGATCTGAGCATTTTCTCAAGTGTCTGTTGGTCATTTAAATTTCCTCTCTTGAGAAATGCCTGTTCAAGTCCTTTACCCATTTCTTAACTGGATTGTTTGTTTTGCTGTTGTTGAATTTCATGAGCTCTTTATAGATTCTGATGTTAACCCTTTATCAGTTGCATAGTTTGAAAAAATTTTTTTCCAGTTCTATTGTTCGCCCCTTCACTTTGCTTAGTGTTTCTTTTGTAGTACAAATACACCTCAGCTTGGTGTAATCCCATTTGTCAAGTTTGGCTTTGATCACCTCTGCTTCTGGCATCTTTTTCAAGTGGGCTTTGCCTATGCCTATGTCTTGCAGAAGTTCCCCAATGTTCTCTAGTAATTTGATGGTATCAGGTCATAGATTTAGGTCTTTAATCCATTTTGAGTGGATTTTTTTCAGGTATAAGGTAGTGGTCTAGTTTAAAAACATTTGCACATGGAGATTCCGTTTCCCCAGCACCATTTGTTAGAGATATTGTCCAATGTTCCATGGATTGATTTTACCTCCTTTGTCAAAGATAAGTTGGTTATAGATACATGGATTGATTTCTGGAGTTTCTATTCTGTTCCATTGGTCTATAAGTCTGTTTTTGTTCCAGTACCAGCCTGTTTTGATTATAACTACCTTATAGTATGTCTTGAAATCAGGTATTGTGATGCCTCTGACTTTGTTTTTGTTGTATAAGATTTTTCAAGATCTTTTTTATATCCATATGAATTTTAGCATCATTTTTTCTAGATCTATGAAGAATGCCATTGGTATTTTGATTAGGAGAACATTGAATCTGTATATTACTATTGGTAATTTACATTTTGTAAATTGGTAGTTTGGGCATTTTGAATATGTTGATTCTTCCAATCCATGAACATGGAAGATTTTGCCATTTTTTAATGTCTTCTTCTATTTCTTTCTTTAGTGTTTTGTAATTTTCATCATAGACATCTTCGACATCATTGGTTAAATGTATCCCAAGATATTTAGTTCTTTTTGGAGCTGTTGTGAATTTGACTGATCTTTAAAGTTCTTTCTCAGCTATGACAATGCCTGTGTATACAAAAGCTATTGATTTTTCTGTGTTGATTTTAAATGCTGCAACTTTACCAAACTCTTTTATGAGTTCCAGTAGTCTCTCAGTGGAGTCTTTTGGATCCACTATATATGAGATCATGTCATCTTCAAATAGGGATAGTTTGACTTTCTCCTTCCCAATTTGTATCCCTTTGATTTCTTTTTCCTTCTCTAATGGCTCTGCCTAAAATTCCAGGATTATATTGAATAGCAATGGTAAGAAAGGGTATCCTTATCTGGTTCTGGATCTTAGGGTGAATGCTTCCTGATTTTCCCCATTCAATAGGTTGCTGGTCATGGGTTTGTCATAAATTGTCCTTGATTGTGTTGAGGAATGTTCCTTCTATACCCAATGTGCTTAGGGTTTTCATCATGAAAGGTTGTTGTATTTTATCAAATAATTTCTCTGCATCTATTGAGAAAATCATATGGTTTTGTTCTTCATTTCATTAATGTAATGTATCAGATTTATTGACTTGTGAATGTTGAATCATGCTTGCACATCAGGGATAAATCCAATTTGGTCCAGATGAATAATCTTTCCAATGTGTTGTTGGATTTGATTAGTTAATATTTTGTTGAGAATTTTTGCATCTATTTTCATCAGGGATATTGATATATAGTTCTCTTTCTCTGTTGCTTCTATTTCTTGTTTAGGAATTAAGGTGATGGAGGATTCATAGATGGAGTTTTGGAGGACTCTCTCCCTTTCAGTTATTTTGAGTATCTTGAGAAGCATTGAAATTAGTTCTTCTTAAATGTCTGGTAGAATTCAGCTATGTAGGCATCTGGTCCTGAGCTTTTCTTTGTTTTGGGAGGGTCTTTATTATCCAATTTCCATCAGAAATTTGACAAGAGGATATTGGGAACTTGGCATACTCCAACTCTTCCCATTATTTAAGAAATATAATCTATTTTCATTAACTTCTTTTTGTTACTTTAGATTTACTGGTACTGTTAATTGAATATAATTTATCAGACAGCAAATTCTCCCTTAAATCTTACAGAAACAAACAAATAAGAAAAAAGCAAAATTCCTACTTTTTTTATGATACAACTCTACTAGTGATTAAGACCTGGGATTACTGCAATAAATATCTTGAGTGCTTGGGTTCCAGTTTTGGCTCTGGTCTAGTTTCCAGTTTCTTACTGATGCTGTCCTGTGAGACAAAAGCTAATGGTTCAAGCAGTTGGGTTCCTGCCACCCACAGAGGAGACCTGGATTGAGTTTCTGGCTCCCCACTTGTCTGTTTTGGGTATATGGGAGAATGAACCAGAGGATAGGAGTTCTATCTGGTCACCTTTCACTCATTCTGTCTCTCAAATAAGTAAATACAAGACCAACTACACAATCCAATTTTCTTTTATAAAACATATACATGAGTGTTGCAAACATCACTGCTATCTAATTTTAGAGTATTTTTGTCTCCACCTAGGTGACTCTATACCTATTAACAGTCAATCCTTATTGGCCTCCCCAATTATTCTATTAGACCAGTATTAAGGTAATGCCAAAACATGATTGAGTAGGTTAAATAATGTCCCCTTCTCCCATACTCAGCTCCCAGTATGGAATAAGAGACTTTACAGTGAAGACTAAGGTTTTGAAATGGAAGGGGTTTCATAGATTACTAGGTAGGATCATTCAACACAAGTGTATTTGTGAGAGGAAGCAAAGGGACACAAATAGCAGAAGACAATATAATGATGAAAACAGAGAGCTTTGATGGTACTACATTATAGACTTTAAAAAAAATAGAAACTGAACATAAGCGAGAGAATTCACCTCTAGAATCTCGAAAACAAGGAAATCAGTTCTTTTCTATGATGTCAGGTTGGGGTTGGAGCACAGACCTGTCAACACCTCAGCTTTTGGCTCCGTTATATTGATATTGGATTCTTGGCTTCCAGACCTGCTGGAAATAAATTTGTGTCCTTTGTAGTCACTCAATTTGTGGTGGATTTTTTTCAATAGCCATATAAAGCAAATACAAATACAGTGATGCCACAGAAAACTATGGACTAATTTCTTCATAAATGTAAACACAAAAATCATCAATAAAAACTAATTAGCCAAATCCAACAACATATTAAAAGAATAGTACACTATAATCAAATAAGTTTATACAAATATGAAGTTGGTTTAATCAACAGAAACAATTATTGTAAAATATGCTATGAGAAAAATCATGATTATATCAATAGGTATAAAAAATCATTGGACAAAACCTAACATCCTTTCACAAAATAAACTATCAAAAAAGTAGGAATGAATGATCCAACATAGGAAGTGAGATACACAGCAGACCCATAGAATGGCAAATGTCCTAACAGCACTCTGGCCTCAGAATCAGCCCTTAAGGCATGCGGATCCAGCTGAAAAGCCCATGAGAGTATTTCAGGCATGGAAAGCCAAAACACTCTGGGGAAAAAAAAAACCTAAATGAAAGATCTCCATGAGTGAGATCCCAGTGGAAAGAATGGGTCATCAAAGAAGGAGGTACCTTTCTCTGAAGAGAGGAGAGAACTTCCACTTTGACCATGGCCTTGTCTAAATATGATCAGAGTCAGTGAACTCAGGGGGGCTTCCATAGCCTTGGCAGCTCATGACAAGAGCCTAGGTTGATTACTGAGGCCATAAACAAGAGTGTCAATTTGTTAAGTCAACAACAGGAGTCACTGTGCACTTAACTCCTCATGTAGGATCTTTGTCCTTAGTGTGCTGTACATTGAGATTTAATGCTATAACTAGTACTCAAACAGTATTTTTCACTTTATGTGTCTGTGTGGCAGCAAACTGTTGAAATCTGTACTTAATATATGCTAAACTGATCTTCTGTATATAAAGAGAATCAAAAATGAATCTTGATGTGAATGGAGGGGGAGAGGGAGTGGATAAGGGGAGGGTTGTGGGTTGGAGGGACGTTATGGGGGGAAAGCCATTGTAATCCATATTCTGTACTTTGGAAATTTATATTCATTAAATAAAAGTGAAAAAAAAAGTAGGAATGGAAACTTCCTCAATTTAATGATAGACATCTAGAAAACCCACTGCTGGTATTATACTCATTGGTGAAAGGCTGTTTTTCATCTAAGAGCAATATAAAACAAAAAATGTCTGCATTTGCCATTTTTTTCCACATTATACTAGAGATTGTAGGCAGAGAAAGTCAATAAGAGAAAGGAATAAAAGGCATCTACTGGGGAAAGGAAAAACTAAAGAAATAGCTTTATAAATAACTAAAAGTTCAACATGAAAAATCCTAAGGAATCCAATTGAAAACTATTAAAACTAACAGCTTTAATTTTCATAATATGCATAAAAATTGCTAAGTCCCCAGAATGATCTTTAAAGTCATGTTAATTTCAACAGTCTTGATTTTTAAGGGTTTACACTGTAGAATTCAGTCGTGAATGTAAAATCATTTCCTCAAGCACTATTTAAATGTAGAAAGATTCTATAATTTTATGACCTTATAAATAAACATTAAATAAAATTTAAAGACTGAAGAGTTAAGCATTCAGATTTCATAGAAAAAGATGAGCTAAAATAGTGGGTCTTGATGGTGATTTGGTTAAATATGTTGACTTCAAGTGATTGTGCCCATATGCCTAATGCAAAATCTAACTGAAAAGTAGCACCAGGTAGAGCATTGTGGTTCAGCAGTTAAAGCTGCTGCATGGGACAGCTGTATCTATAAAGGAGTGCTTGATTCAAGTCCCAGCTTTGCCACTTTCAAATTAGTTTCCTGCTAACGTGCATCCTGCAAGGCAAAAGATGATAAGTTAAGTACCTGAATCCCTCTCACCCAAGTGGGAAACCCAACTGGAGTTTCAGGCTGTTGACTTTGGCCTGGCCTAGCCATAGCTGTTACAGTCACTTAAGGAGTGAACAAGCTTTTGGAAAAATCTCTCTTTGTTTCTGTCTGTATATCACTCTGCCTTAAAAATAAATAAACTTTTTAAAACAGAGTATAAGTTAAAAATGAAAACAGGGCATTAAATCATAAGAGAGTTAAATTTTTTATTCAGTGTCAAACATGGATGTTTGTAAACATTTGATTTACTTTTCTTCCATATTTACTTATTACTTATTTGAGAGACAGAAACACACACACACATAGAGATATACATAGAGAGAGATAGAGAGTATGGTAGAGAGTGTTTCCTTTGCTGATTTACTCTACAGATGCACTCAATGGCCATGGTTGGACAAGGGCTGGAGCTGAGAGCTGGGAACAAACTACAGTTCTCCTATGTGTATTGCACAACCTCAATTTCCTGGGCCATCACTCTTGCCTCCCATTGTCTGCATTTACAGGATGCTAGAGTCAAGGGCTAAAGCTGGGAATACAATTCAGGTACTCTGATGTAAGATGTGGGTATCTTACATGTTAGGCTAAATGCCTACTCAGAATATGTCTTATGTCATGTGAAAGTAACATTTTCTACTGCACTGTCTATTTCAGTGGAAAGTGCATTGTACCTAGAGATTTAAAATCCATGGCTATAATCTAGGCCTGGCCATGGCCTAGATATAGAACATCTAAAATGTCATCAGATGTCCTTGTATGAGCCTCAATCAAGTGATAGTAATGGTTATTTTTTCATATGTATAAACCAGAAAATAAATATATATGAATTTTATTCAAATTGTTAAGTTCTTGATACATTCAACATACAGACTATTCGGAGTAGTTCTATTGGCCTTTAGAAGTCTCCATCTCATTTTTATAGTCTCTGTTAATTACTTTCCTGAGAAAATGAAGGAATTATTATATTTTGGTTCTTTATCCCATAGAAAACTGTAAATGATTATATACCTATTTAGTATGCATTTCTTGCGTCTAGTCTTGCTCATAAAAGACAATAAAAGCTTCCTTTCACCTAATAACTGTTTTTGAGATCTTATTTCCTCCTAGAAACTTGAAAAGCCTTGCTTCTAATTCTTCAGAAGCCAGATAAGATAAATAATATTTCCATTTTATAGAAGTAGAATGCATACATATGAAATCAGTGTTTAAACCAGACTGAAGCTAATCACAGGAGTAGGCAGGGAATTAGTAAGACAAAAGCACAAAATACTTGTGAAACTCCTTAAGAACTTTTCAGAGGGCTAGAGGTATTGTCAAGACAACATGTCTCTTACTAACATTGATTCACTACAGTCTTGAGTCTTGTCCTCCTGGACTTTATATGGACTATACTTTGTGAGAAAATGGGCTGGACTCTGAGAACTAATCAGTATCTACTCTACAAGGAGAAATTCTATATATGCTATGTGAGTCTATGTATAGGTAGATAATCAAAGAGAAATTGGAAGAGAAATAAGGATTACACTGTCAAATGGAGCCAAATTCTACCACTTACTTGTCAAAGACTTTGACAAATTATGCAGCTAGTCCTAATCTCAGTTTTCTCATTTGATGTATGGGAGTATTGTTAAGAGGATTACAAAGATTATGTATGCAAAGAGCCCAGTATAGAACCAGAGATATAGAAGTGTTAAAAGGACTTTAGTTAATCAGTTAATCCCCAATTCTTATAATCTTACAATTTTGGTGACTATGGGGAAAAAAGATAAAACCCATGAACTTTTTTGATTAAAATGATTGTCACTAATTTCCTTTACTTAAACTTTTAAAAATATACTTTCTTCATGTAACACGTTTTTGAATGTCTACTAAGTGTCAGGAAACATACTGTGTAGTGGAGATACAGTGGAGAACCAAATAGATATAATTTCTGTCCTCATGGAGAGAGGAAAATCAATCTTTTCATTTACTTCGTTCAACAGATAATGTTAAACACCCACAATGTGTACTATTCTAAGCACTGAGAGTATAATTAATATCAAAGCACATAAAAATCGTTGTCTTTATGAAGCCTGCATTTTCGTGGACAAGATAGAAAACAAACAGGAAATAAGAATTATTATCCTGGATTCTGATATATTTGTTCTCCCCGTTATTGCTTTTCTTCTAGGCACTAGAAGTTGGGGACCAAGGCGCAGTATGAGCTTCTCTCTCTCTCTTTTTTTAACATTTTACCCTCCTAGGAAAAATGATAATTTTGAATACACTGTACAAACATAATACAAGGTGAAAACATTATATGATTGGAGTCCTCCATGCTTGGAGGAAAATAAACATTTAAAAATTATTCTCTCTCTCTCTCTCTCTCTCTCTCTCTCCCTCCCTCTCTCTTTCTCTCTTGCTTGCTCTCTCTCTCACACACACACACGACTGTGCACAATAGTGTCAGAAGATGTATATTAACTATTTCTTTACTTTTCATTTTAACATTCTTTATCTACCACCTTCCCTGCACAGAGCCTGGCAAGCACCTGTCTAAGTCTGATGATGACAAGAAAATGTATTGATATTATTTTAAAATATTTAATTTATCTGAATGGTAAAATAATAGGGAGAGAGGAAGAGAGAGAGAGAGAGAGAGAGAGAGAGACTTTCCATAGGCTAGTTCACTTCCCAAGTACCTGCAACAGCTGAGGCTACACCAGGCCAATGGCAGAGGCAGAAATTTTATTTGGCTCTCCCTCATGAGTGGCTGGAACTCAAGCATTTGTGCCATTATCCACTGTCTTCTCACGTGCATTAGCAAGAAACTGGATGGGAAGATGAAAAGCCAGGACTTGAACTGCCACACCCATATCAGGTGCGGGCATCTTAAGTGGTAGGTTAACACATGTATTGCTATCAGCTATTGTTTCAATGAAAATAATGCATACAAAGAGAAGTTCAGGACACTTGCCCTAACTCTCTTCTGACCAGATTTTCAGTTTCCATTTCCTTAAGCACAGAATTTCTGAAGCTGCTTTTGTATAAGAAATTTTGGCATAAATAGTATGCAAGAAATTTCAGGGTACATGGGATTGTACCTAAATGAACCAAAAGAAGAGTAGTAATTGGGTAAAAAGCATGTGTGTTTATGGATTGAGGTGGGGGAGATATTCTGGGCCCACTTAGCAGCATGCACATTGATGTCAATGGAAATGGTCAATGTGTTACAGAAGTAGAAACAAATATCTTGTGTCTTGAGCATGAAAAACAGAGGGAAAAGGTATATATAACACAACCCTGATGATAAGCAGAACAGACAAGACCTTTAAGAACATTTAAACTCTGGGCATTTGGCCTACTGGTTAAGATAGTACTTAAATGCCCATATCTGATACTGGGTGGGTTTGAGTTATGGTTCTCCTCCAGACTTCATCTTTCTGCTAATGTGTATTGTGGAAGACAGCAGGTGATGGCTTCAGTGGTTGGATTCATAGTGGTCATACTGAATACATTGGAATTTTTTTTCTTGCTCCCATAATTTAGGGAGTGGACTAGTAAATGGGATCACTGTTTCTCTCTCTGTCTCTGTCTCTCTCTTCATCTTTTTTTTTTAATTTTTTAAAATTTTTTATTTAGTAAATATAAATTTTCAAAGTACAGTTAATGGATTACAATGGCTCCCCCCCCCATAATTTCCCTCCCACTCACACCCCTCCCATCTCCCGCTCCCTCTCTCATTCCATTCACATCAAGATTCATTTTCAATTCTCTTTATATACAGAAGATCAATTCAGTATATATTAAGTAAAGATTTCATCAGTTTGCACCCACACAGAAACACAAAGTGTAAAATACTGTTTCAGTACTAGTTATAGCATTACTTCACATTGAACAACACACTAAGGACAGATCCCACATGAGAAGTAAGTACACAGTGACTCCTGTTGTTGACTTAACAATTTGACACTCTTGTTTATGGTGTCAGTAATCTCTTTAGGCTCTAGTGATGAGTTGCCAAGGCTATGGAAGCCCCCTGAGTTCACCGACTTCAATCTTATTCCGACAGGGTCATAGCTAAAGTGGAAGTTCTCTCCTCCCTTCAGAGAAAGGTAACTCCTTCTTTGATGGCCCCATTATTTCCACGGGGATCTCACTTACAGAGATCTTCCATTTAGGTATTCCTTTTTTTTTTTTTTTTTCCCCAGGGTGTCTTGGCTTTCCATGCCTAAAATACTCTCATGGGCTCTTCAGCCAGATCCGAATGCCTTAAGGGCTGATTCTGAGGCCAGAGTGTTGTTTAGGACATCTGCCATTCTATGAGTCTACTGTGTATCCCGCTTCCCATGATGGATTGTTCTCTCCCTTTTTGATTCTATCAGCTAGTATTAGCAGACACTAGACTTGTTTGTGTGATCCTTTTGACTCTTAGACCTATCAGTGTGATCAATTGTGAACTGAAATTGATCACTGGGACTAGTGAGATGGCATTGGTACATGCCACCTTGATGAGATTGTATTGGGATCCCCTGGCATGATTCTAACTCCACCATTTGGGGTAAGTCCAATTGAGCATGTCCCAAATTGTACATATCCTCCCTCTCTTATTCCCACTCTTATATTTAACAGGGATCACTTTTCAATTAAAATTTAAACACCTAAGAATAATTGTGTGTTAATCACAGAGTTCAACCAATAGTACTAGAACAAAACAAAGAGAAAAAACTAAAATGGATAAAGTATTACATTGTACATCAACAGTCAGGACAAGAGCTGATCAAGTCAAATAGATAAATACAAATTAAAAGGGAACAACATCTAAGGATCTTAGGAATTAAGCTGAACAAGAAATAAAAAGGAGAGCCAAGAAGGGTTTTACTGGGGCTGGCATTCTACAAGGCCATTTGGAGAGTGAATGAGCAGATGGGAAACTCTCTCTCTTTTTTTCTCTCATTTACTCTGTTTCTCTCTTCTGTTACTCTGCCTTTTAAATAAATAAATACATAAATATTTTAGAAAAGAAGGGTTTTGTTATTTCATTCTGTCTCACCTGAGATCCTTTTGGATTATTTAAATAATTTTTAGTATTCCATTTTCATTTATCTGTTAGCTTTTGACTATATTGTGTATCTAATCTTTAGTGATTTCTGGAGGGATTATTATATACTTATCTAACTTTCACAGACTAGTTAACAGTTTACCAGTTTGATTCATATATAGTAGCCTTCCAATTATATGGGTCCCATTATCTTCTCTGCTTTATATTATAGTTTCCACTTGCATTAGATTTGCATACATCAGAAATACCATCAGATAATGTTTTGCATATAGTAATATATATATATCCTTTAATAGTTCTATATGTTATAAATGTATCTTTTATAATTATACATATTATATATATAATAGTAATTACATACACTGATAGATGCACATATATATTTAATAAGTATATATTTTTTAAAAAATTAGAGTAAGAATGTTTAACCAAATATTTACCATTTTCTTTTACTATTGAAGTTTCAATATTCCTTTTTTTCTTATTCCACATAGAGCTACAAAATTTCCTTTAATAGTACTTTTTAGAAAATTCATGTGTTAACAAATTCTCCTACTTTTCTCCATCTGAGATTACCTTTGTTACGTACTATTCCTGAAAAAAAATTGTTGAGTAGATAATGTATATATTCACAATTCTTTTTTTCCAACTCATTAACAGTGTCCTTCTCTGGCATCTAACGATTCTAGTGATATATAAGTAGTCACTAGAAAAATTTTCCCAATATGTAACGTTTTATCTCACTATACCTATGTACCTTTAACAATATCTATATCTATGAGTCTTTGATATATAGGCATATAATTTGTAGCACTTTGATGATTAGGTTTGAGGAGATGGTTTTATTTTAATGTACCCTACTGTTTTAGAGTTTTGTGAGCTTCAACAATCTGTAAATTTGAATCCTTAGACAAATTGTTTGTTTTCAGCTGTTATTTCTTCTTCAAAATTTTTTGGGAAAATTTCTTCTCTCATTTAAGAATCTAATGACATAGATGTTAGATCTTGTGATAGATCCCACAGATTCCTGATGCTTTGCTAAATCTCTGATTTTTAGTTTTTATTACTTTCTGTTCTTCAGGTTGGATAATTTCTATTGCTCCATTTTCAAGTTTACAAACTGTCTTTCCTATCTTTCCATTCCACTACTGAGTCTAGTTCATAAAATTTTAATTTATAATTACTATATTTTTCAATGCATATATTTCTAGTTGGTTTTGAATAGTTTTCCATTTTTCTGTGGAGAATTTCTTTCATTTCAAGAGTGTTAGCCTTTGCTTTATGGAGCACAGTTATGTCAACTGTTTTAAAATCTTTGTCTAGGGGTGAGTGTTGGGGAACAGCCAGCTATACTGTCTTTGGGGATGCCTGTATCCATATTGGAGTGCCAATTTGAGTTCTGCTTGCCCCATTTCCAGTCCATTCCTTTGCTAATGCAATCAGGAGGCTGGTTCAAGAGCCTGGTACTCGCCACCCATATGGGAGAGTTAGATGGAGTTCCTGCTTCTGGTTTTGTCATGGCCCAGCACACCTATTGTAGCCATTTGGGGATTGAACCAGTGCATGAGAGATATCTTTCTCTCCATCTCTGTCACTCCATCTTTCAAATAAAGAAGACAAAATCATTCTTCTTTATCTTACAATTCCAACACAATTCCATGAAAATTGTTTGGATTTTTCCTGAGTCTATTTATGCTGAACTCTGGATTGTTTCTTGGGAATTCTGAATATTATCCTATGTGACTCTGGTTCCCAATAAATTCAATAAGAGAATGTCAAGTTATTTGATTAATATATTCATTTATAAATTTGTGTTTACTTATATGTCTGAAAGAGAGAGATTGAGGTTGAGATATACAGAATGAACTCCCATCCATTGGTTCACTATTCAAATACCTATAATGACTAGGATTCATCAGGCCAAAGCCAGGAGCTGGGAACTCGGTCAGGGTCTCCCATATGATTGGAAGGGATGCACTTCTAGAACCATTATTACCATTATCACAGGGTGTGCATTAGAAAGAAGCTGGAATTAGGAGCAGAGCTGGGACTTAAATTCAGACACTATAGTATAATATGCAGCTATTCCAACTAACAGCTTAATCATTAGGGAAAATATTCACCCTGAGTTTATTTATTTATAGTAGACAATGCACCAAGCTGCAAGTTCTGTGTCAATTTCTGATTTACTGTTGCTACAATTTTCATGTCCTTCCATGCTGTTTTAGTCTGTCCCATGCATGAGTCACTCAAGCAGTATGGCCTTTGGACCGTGGTTTACATATTAGTTCAGTTTTTCAAGACTATGATATGCTATTTGGTGTTTGTTCCACCCATTGCAACACGTTACTGATTCAAGGCCTCTATCAGTTCTTTTACATAATTAGGGGATCCTCTCTCCAGTCATCTGCTCTTCACCTCTCACAGTTTCTGGCGCCTGGCAGAGCCTTTTCCTAGTTATTTTGATCAGAATAATGTTTTGTTATAAAAGTGTTCTTAAGCTCACAGAGTCCTATTTTGCTGTTCACTTGAACAGAAATGGAGGGTGGGTTTTATTTCAAAGTTATTTACTATGCATTCTGCAATTGGGCTGCCCTTGGTTCAAAGACAAAAGATAAAGGGGGAATACAATATTAATGTACTGCAGGCTGTTATCCAAGTGTTGACCCTCCCCGCCCCCCAATCCAATCGTGTGACTCTTCATTTTCTGGAGTCCTCAGGAGTTGCTGTTGGTATTCTGGCTACAGTTTTATTTTACATTTTCACTGAGTAGGTGAGATAGACTATAGTGAGTTTAATCTCTGTTCATTAACACTGAAAATTTACAAGCATAGCTAAATTTTCTGATTTTTAATTAATTTCACTTTTTTATTTGAAAGACACCAAGAGAGAGAGAGAGAGAGAGGAAGAGAGAGAGTGAGCTCCCCATTGCAGGTATACTCCACGAATGTGCAAAGTTGAGGCTGGGCCATTCCAAAACTGGGAGCCTAGAACTCAATCTGGGTCTCTCCTGTGGGTTGCAGAGACCCAACTACTTGATCTAACATCTGCTGACTCCCAGGGTGTGCTTTAGCAGGAAGACAGAATAAAGAACAGAGCTTGGATTCAAACCCAGGTACTATGAAATGGGATGCAAGCATCCCAGGCAGGGTCATAGCAGTTCTCCCAAATGCCTATCTCATTGGCAGTTTATTTATTTTTTGGAGAGGCACAGTGATCAACATAAATGTGCAGACTCCACACATGCCTGAAATGGAAGAGACTGGTTCTGGCTGAAGATAGCCAGGGACTCCTTCAGCTTGGGCAGCTGACACCCAAGGACTTGGTCATCACCTGTTGCCTTCCAGGTGTATTAGCAGGAAGCTGCAGCAGCAGCAGTGGATCGAAAGTAGACACAGGACTAGATCCAAGGTGCTCTGATATAGATATGGGTATCTCAAGCTGTGTCTTAACTGGCTGTGCACAGTGCCCACCCACATTGATACATTTCATTTTTATTAGAGATGTATTTATTTATTTGAAAGGCAGAGTTACGCAGGCAGAGAGAGAGAGGGAGAGAGAGAAGCAGAGAGAGGCCTTCCATCTGTTGGTTCACTCTCCAAATGGCCACAATGGCCAGAGCTGTGCCAATCTGAAGCCAGGAGCCAGGAGCCAGGAGCTTCCTCCAGGTCTCCCATGTAGGTACGGGGGCTTAAGCACTTGGACTATCTTCTGCTGCTTTCCCAGACCATAACAGAGAGCTGGATCAGAGGCTGGTTCTCGCACTGTTGCCCATATGGGATGCTGGCACTGAAGGCAGCAGCTTTACCCACTATGCCACAGCGCCAACTCCACATTGACACGTTTTAAACAGCAGGTTCAAACCACCAATTTCTCTTTTAGAGATGATGATAATGAAAGATAAAGAGTATGCAATGGGATGTATACTTCTGCAACCCATAAAAGAAGAGTGATTAGGAAATGTAGCAGTTGGACACCAGCCTTTCCTCTATCTTTCTTTAAGAAACAAGAGCATGGTGCCAATGCAGTAAGTAAAGCCACCACCTGTGACATTAATAAACCATATGGGTGCCAGTTCATGTCTCGTCTCAGCTGTACCACTTCCAGTACAGTTCCTTGATTATGGCATGGGACAAACAGTGGAAGATGGACCAAGTGCTTGGGCCCCTACACCCACATAGGAGAAGCTCCTGGCTTCTGGCTTTGGCCTGGCCCAGCCCACCTGCTGCAGCTATTTGGGGAGTAAACCAGTGGATGGAAGATCTCTCTCTCTCTCTCTCTCTCTCAACTGTAAGTTTTAAATAAATAAATAAATAAATCTTATTAAACAGGTTGTTAGAAATCAATATTACCATTTGTAACATAGCAGTAAAATAAGAGTAGCACACAGAGAAACAGTTGAACATGATCAGTGTTAGTGTGGAGCTTCCTGTATCTGATTTATATGTAAACATGATGAGACATTATTTAGCAGCTGCTTTTTATTGAACATATACAGATGAAAAAACTGCACATGGCTGGAAGGTTAATTTATTCTTACATTTTTCTCCAATTTATGTGTAGTGCATCTATCTTGTTTTTGAGGAATTGCAAGCTCCTTGTTGATAAGAACTCCAGCATTTGCTTTTTGCACAACTCAGAGTGTATAATGTATTATACCATATCTAATATGTATCAAGAAAATTATCAGTAAATTTAAATTAAAACAAATACTTCCTTCATATATACAACAGATATAAAATACAACCATCTCATTTGCATGCTTAAAGCACTTTTCAGTATCTCTCCTTTTTTCTTCACTCTAATTGGATTTATACTCAGCTTGAAGAAAGTCAGTAACTGCAAGTAGATTTAGAAATCTATTAATATTGTCATTCCTGAACTAGATATTGATAGCAATGGTAATAAAGATTCAATGTTATCCTTACAGTGGGTCAGGGTTGTCTGGAAATTGAAATTAAATGGCAAGAATGGAGATACATCTTAAATTGTAAAGTGCCATCTAAATATCAAGTACCGTTCTTGGGACACCCACATTCCCAACAGCATGTCACTCATTGATCTATACTCAAACTCAAACCACATGAGGAGGGATGTTAACAGGTCATATTACTGTATATGACTGCAGTTATTTATTAATTCCTTCCACTTCCAATGTGATCAGTAGCACACTAATAAGCAGAAGAATGAGATTATTTTAGATTATTTTTCTCATTTACCATTCACTGCCCTTTAAAAACAGACATATCATTGATTTTCTTTTTGTTTCTTAGCTGTAGCTGGCAGAAGTAGAAGTGACATTCTTGACCTTCTTGATGTTACACAACTTGTAAAATTAAATCATAATGACAGAAAAGGGGAAGTAAAATTATTGACACCGTTCTATATCAGTTAGATAAATTGAGTAAATATTTCACAATGTTTGGTGAGATATAGCAGAACAAATAGATTATTATATATGCTAGTCAATTATGGATGTGAGTCACTGAAGAATACATATCCTAGATACATGGTTATAATAAAATAGTGTCCTGCCTATTTGGTAATACCATGTTTACAATCACCAGCTGGATGAAAATACCTGGGTAAGCAGCTATTTTCTATTTACCTAGAAATCCATATTTCATTTTGGAATGAATTCAACTTATGCATTGATGTGTATTACTTCAATATCAAAGCAATTTTATGAACTGGAAACCCTTTAAATGGATACGTTTACCATAGTGCTCTTTGCATTTATTGAAGAATAATTAGAAATAACAGTAACTTATTCAGTGATTCAAAGTGGTAACTGGCAAAGATAATACTAAAAGTGTCTAACAGTTCTTTCCCAATAGGAACTAACAGAAATAAACTTACATAGTTAAAATAGTGCATAGTTAAATTTCATGTAGTTATAACTTTCTCATGATGAATTTGCAGTTGACTAAATCTACATGGGAGATATTAGTTCTTGTTTTAAAAATTATTTATGAGAGGGAGGGAGAGAGGGAGGGAGGGAGAGAGAAAGAGATTGATTCCAATCACTGGTGGGGGGGGGAGGGTGAGAGAGAGAGAGAGAGAGAGAGAGAAAGAGATAGAGGAAAGGAGAGAGAGAGAGGGAAGGAGAGAAAGAGACAGGGAGAAAAGTTCCAAGCACTGGTTCACTTTCCAAATGCCTGCCACTTTGGGGGCTGTGCTGGGGCCCAAGCCAAGAACTGTGAGTGCAGTGTGGGTGTCAGGAATGTGATTATTGATTCATCACTGCCTCCCAGGGGCTGCATTAGTAGGAAGTTAGAGTCAGAAGCCAGAGCTGAGGATCAAAACCAGGTATTCTGATGGGGTACAGAAATGTTCCAACTACTAGGCTAAATGACTGCTCCCCGTTTTGTTATTTTGTTAATTTATCTTTCTTCTTTCATACCATGAATATGTCATGCTCTCCTTGTCAGAGAAGTTTTATTTCCAGATACATCTAATGACTTTATAACTTAGGATTTCTACCTATTTTTCCCTGTCTGTAAAGCATCTGTTGTTCAGCAGTTTAGATTCTTTAGAGAAGGTTAATGATATCTTGTTAATATTATGGAGGAAATGAGTCAATTACATCATGTGTGAAATGGAACAAAGAGACAATACATATGTTCATTTTTGGTCAGAATAGTCCAATATTAAGGAAGTATGGAGGGGGTTAGGATTACAATAGGATTCTAATTAACTGGCTCAGTTTTTCCATTGCAAAAGACTTTAGGAATATGAAAATCTCTAGTCATTAAGAAATTGTGTAAATTAATGCTTTATTAATATATGGTATTCAAGTTATCTAAATGTTAATATCACTTTGCTGAATTAGCACATGAATTTGGAGAAAAACCTTTACTTGAATACAATAACTATTAGATTAATTTTGCTCATTGTTTCCATCTGTGGATATAAAAGCTAAGGAAAAAAAAATATGTGTGCCTGGGGTTGGAAAATTGAAAATCTAACAATAAGTGACTAACTGTAGTTTAATATTTATTCTAATAAAGCCTTAGTCTTCTGTTATTACTTTCTCTGAACTTCCTAGTAGATTTTGAACAGATAAGGACAGGTACTATTCATTTATTTGTCTTCAAACAATTCAGTTAACAAGATAATTAGTGAATAGCAAATTAAATAAATAAATTTATCAATGATTGTCTAATTTAATAAAGAAGTCTTAGAGACTTGATGATTTTCTTGGAAATAAAATTTGGGGCTTAGTTTCTCATTTTGTGTTAAGTACATTGTAGAAGATTGGTTAATGTGTGGTTAGGGTTGGTTAAAGTCCAGGCTTTATTACGTACTCATGAGAATCAGTTATCAAGACTGCAGATTTCCAAGATTTCTCAAAGTAGATTTTGTGGGTGGTTTATGGAATATAGCAGTATTATACTTATATGCCACACCTGTGCTGTTCATCTTAGCACAGATGCTCTATATGGAATTCTCTGAATGATTTGTAACAATAGCCTTGCCACTCCAATTTACCTATCAGTTCCTGTGTGGCTCAATTTTCATAGGGCATATGAATATGCAGCTATGTAATCATTTCTAAATCTATCTTTAGTTCTGTTCTCTCTCTTTCTATCCATCATTTCCAGCAGATAACTTCAAAACGTATCTGAAAAACTGATCATTCCTTTATTGTTTACAATTAAGTGTTTTCCACATTTAATGCTCACAGGGGAACTTGAAAAAAATTGTATCCCCTATTTAGCAAAACTCATTGTTCTCCCATGACTAATACAATGATGCACCTAGATGAGAAAATAGAAGAATACTGCCAAAAATCTAAATTAGCTTATCTGTTTTCTACTTGGAAACCTGCCATCAATTTACATGTGGACTTTCTTATATGATAAACCAATACAAGCATGCATCAGCATATATTTTGGGTTAAGACATATAAAATATGCTTATTTAATTTAGACCCAAATGATTTCACTCTTTCTCTTTTAATTTAAAACTGATTTGAAGCCAAATTATGAAAATATTTGCCATGGAAAATAAGGTGTTATAAATTTCAAGCTGTTAACTCTCAATGTATCAGAAGGCTGACATTTTATTTAATGAGCCTACTTTAAGGAACCTTTGCATGAAACAACAACAAAAGGTCTGTAAAGATAATTCTCATATTTAAAAATTGCAATAATTGCTAAGTACCTATTACCTGAAATTTGTCCATTAAAATAGGAGCCGAATAGAGAATGGATGAGGAAAATAATTTAGATATATCCTTTTCCTCTAAAGGTGTTTAACTCTTGCCTACAAAAGGGGTAAAAGCTGAAAACCTGCTAAGGGATTTGTTCAGAACAGTTAATAATTGTAACAAAAGAAATGAGGTGAGGAGCTGGCATTGTGGCATATCAGATAAGGTCACTGCCTATGACACCAGCATCCCATATGGGTGCCGGTTCATGTTCCTGCTGCTCCACTACTGATCTGGCTCCATGCTAATGGCCTGAAAAAGGCAGCAGAAGATGGTCCAAGTGTTTGGGCCTCTGCAAACCCTCCTGGTTTTGGTCTGGCCCATTCCTGGCCATTGCGGTCATCTGGAGAGTAAATCAGTGGATGGAAGGTGGATATCTCTCCCCATACCCTTCTCTCTCTCTACTCTGACTTTCAAATAAATTAATAAATCTTTAAAGAAGAAAGAGAAGGGGAAGGAGAAGGAGGGGAGAGTAGGAGGGGGAGGAGGAAGAGGAAGGGGAGGAGGAGGAGGAATTGGGGAGGAGGAAGAGGAGGAAGAAAAAAATAGGGGATATTTTTCTCCCAATAGAATAACTGTAAGGAGTTTAGAAGAGCAAGATATAAGAAGAGAACTGCACCTGTGTTTTGTTCCAGAGGCATAGTTCTAAGTACAGCAAAACTCTGGGTCTGGGATACCCATGATAAAAAGAACAGAGTGAGTTTAAATAGTATGTAACAGACGGCACAGAGTCAGAGAACTGAATGAAATCTGTGTTGTCAGTTTTTGGGCAAAAAGGACACTGTACACTTCTAAGATGTGTCTCTTAACCAGCAAGTTGTCTGTGTGTTCTCCATGTTCCTGTTTTGAGAACTAAATTCCCATGAGATATGATTGATAAGTGGGTCTATTGGGAGGTAGCAAATCATGAAAGTTCCACATTCATGAACAGATTCATGACTTTCTGAAAGTATTTGAAGGAAGGAGTTCACCCCTTTTCTACTCTGCCTTCTGTCGTGTGAGAACGCAGCATTATTCTTTTTCAGGGAATGTGTCATTCAAAGCACTGTCTGGGAAGCTGAATGTAGTTCTTCCTAGACACTGAACCTGCCATTGCCATGACTTTGGGCTTCTCTCCCTCTAGAAATGTTAGATATAAGTTTCTGTTCTTTGTAAATTACCCAGTCTATGGAATTCTATTATAGTAGCAAAAATGGACTAAAATAGCTAAGTAAAATGATTTTAATAAATATTAATTCTGGTACATGTTATATTAAGGCAGGAGATCTTGGCATAAATAGAGTTGAGAGAAGTTAGTGGAGTGAGCAGGATAAATAAGGAATTGAATTCCAAACCAGTGAGGAAAAGTGGCAACAAAATTGTCTCAATAGGAACTAAAATGTATATTTACTCTTGAAAGATGGTTTTTCTGGAGACACCATTCTAGAATAATGGTTATTTTCTCACCACACCATTTCTGGTTTATCATTCCTTCATCATTGATTGTCCTTTTGACCTGGAACAATTTAAACTTATTAGTTAATTGCTTTCTGTAATTTTAAAAGAATGTACAAAGATAGGGATTTCTAATTATTTTTTCTTCATAGTATATAATATTTATTTATTTATAGTTTCTAGAGCTATAAGTATTTCAAAAAATTCCCAGTCGATATATCTTCTACTATTCCCTTTCTTCCAACTTTCCTGTTCTATGTCCCTTGGCCAGTAGTCAGGTGTCTTTAGATTTTTCTCATCCCATACATTTTATCACTTAATCCTTACTTCCTATTTTTGCACCCTATCTATGTGCTACATTCTTAATTGCTTTAGTGCTCACTGTCAATTCAGTAATTCTCATATTAGTTGTACTAATCTAATATTTAACCTTTTCAATGGATCTTATAGTGTTTTTATAATGTTTATTTAGTTTTATATCTTCCAAATCATACTATAGTATCTTCTTACTTTATGATGTTTATGTGTTAAATGTTTTTAAACAAATTTCATTCACATACATTTTCATTATCTTTCAGTATAAGGTTTGTGGGTTTTGGGTTGTTGTTATTCTGCCACATGATGACTTATTTTTGGTGGTTGTTTTGGATATTGATATTTCTTGTTCGGAGTCTTGTAGGCATAGGTTAGTCATGTTTTTACTCCCAAAAGGATTTGTCTTAACTTCCGAAGCCAGGCAGTGCTAGTTTTTCTCTTGGGTTGAATTCTTCAGAAAAGATGATCAAAGGAGAGTTTTTTTATGGTGTATGTTAGGGATAAAACCTGCAAGGACAAGAGGGAAGCATGAGTTGGCAGAGTGAGAAATTGAACAGCGAGGCAATTTTTGCTGATCCTACTCCACAGTGATGAAGCTTGGATACCTGAAGAGTCACCAATCAAATTAAAACGAGAGCAGGGAATGTGCTTCCCTGTATAACCCGTGGTTAGATTTGGTGTCACCCTGGGAGGTTGGTGCAAGATTGGGTGGTATAGTTTCCTTGACCAAGGGTGATTCATGGGCAAGGATGAAACATACAAATCATTGACAATGTGCCCTCAGGAACTAGGAGGGTGAGGGCTTTGCTCCTAAAGGGTGTCTTGGGTATCACAGCAGTCCACTCTTTATGGTCTAAGATCATCTAATCTGGGAACAGCTCTTCTAGGATTTCGTTTGAGCCTTATCCTGAGGAAACATAAGGGAAGTTGATGGGGGCAAACTATAATTTCAAGTTGCTCCAGGTTGTCTCAAGTTTGTAACTGACAATTTTTTTTCTTTCTCTACTAACCATTCGAGATTTATCTCACCCTTGGCTAACAACTCTAATGATTTAGGTGGCTAATTAGTGATTTGACAAAGCCACTCATTCTTGAAATGTCTGAGTTTCTAATTACTGTGTCCTCAGATTATAATTTCAGAACTTGTCCATTTATCATCAAAATTGGACAAGTTATTACCAAGTAAAGCTGTAGTGGATTTCCTGGGAGCCATACATATACTTCCTTGCATCCATTGATTAACAAAAAACCTTCCTTCTTATGATCCAGCTCAATTTCTCCTGGTAGTATTGAGATTATTATTTGCCTGATTATCTTTGGGCATGAAAAGTTAAAAATGACTGGCTGGCAGTCATAGCTTGAATTTTAATGGGATTCTTGTCCTTTGATGCAAACCTTCTTTCCTTGGTATTCAGGGCATTGAGATCTAGATAGCCTAAATGTGCAGGGGCAAAAATGCTAAGTGATCCAATATGAGTACTGGGGCCAATCTTACATCAATCTCATGGTTCCTGGATATATGTATGTTATGTGTGGAAAGACAGTAAAGTAGTCATTGATTAAAAATATTCATTGCATCCTAGAAGATATGTCACCATCTTTGTAGAATAACATTTCTAAGTATAATTTTCAAAAGACTATTCCGTTCCTTTGCTGGGCTGTCAATAGACACTATGGAGACAAGTGACTCTAATTCTCCTTTCATTAACACTGTTTTCTTTTTTCATGGCACTGTTGTTTATAACATGTCTGTGGATAGAACATTCAAAAAACTCTAGATAGTGCTGCTATCCAAGACTCTATGATAAATAGCTGTAGCTTCCTGAATAAAAGAGGTGCAACATAATCAGCTTATCTTGAAGTGGCTGCTAGAAAGATGCAGTACTTTGTCAGGGTCTCAACATTAGTGTTGTTAGGATGTTAGACAATCACAGTATAAGAAAATAAATAAGCATAAATAAGCCTAGGTTAGTGGTAATCCAGGTTGTAGGGTTCATGCATAGGTTCTATCTTTGTCTTCATGACTATTTCACCATGAGCCCATTATGACAGTACAGCGGTGGCCAATGGCAGAGGCTAACTGATAAGAGAACATATCCTTCTATCTATTTGTTTGCTTAATACCTCTTCCATAGTGGATCCTCAATGGTGGCTATGAGTATGTAGGCTGAACATTTTTATTCTTTTTATTCACTCCTATCTAAAATCAATATGAATATTCTTTAGAATACTTTATACTCCATATTGTGGGCCAAGGAAGAGGTAATAATATAGCACTAATATATTAAAAGGCTCTGAATCTGCTTGTAAGGTTTAGTTGTGCCCTCCTATGCTGTTTATACTCAGTCTTGGATATATCTCCCAGTCTATTATGGAATGGTGTTAATTCCATTCAAATCTGTAGTCACAATGGGCCACTCTAGTCAGGTAGTCACTTGAAGTTGAATAGTAAAGTTTTCTATTTCTATCAAGCCAAATACTCTGTTAGATGCTATTTTGATTGGTATGGAGTTCAGTGATTCAGATAGAATTGCTTGCTCCAGAATTCTGAGGCTCTGTAGCCTCTTCTCCTATTAGAATTGTTCATAAACTCCACTTGGAATCTTTTTCTACTTCACGTATCTCTAAATTATAGGATCTATCAGGTCAAATTGCTTATTTTTAGAACAATTTTTCTATATTTAGTGGCTCCTAAGGCCCTACTTTTTTATTTCTGGACTCTTCAAAATTAAAAGAAAGCTTTTCTTATCAGCCAATAAATATATTGAAATAATAGCTCTAAATGTAAAACATGTTACTTCTAGAATTGAAGGGACTATTCTAAGCAATGCAGTTCTTTCTTATTGGAGGGAAATATGACTTGAAAATACATCGTTCTTTACATTTAAGAAAATGTTCCATCATGACATAGACCATTAGAAAACTAACACTTCACTAATAGTGTAATATTCTGGATTTTATAATTTTTATTTTCCACTGTTTGGAGTGGATATATCTTAACAAGTCACCCTATGAACATGATACTTTGTGGTCCTCTGGCTTAATATTTGTGTTATATTCATTACAGTAGACTAATTTGTATCTGTGAAATGTCTAGATAGTACAAGTTCTTTTAGACTATTTCATGACAGAGGGTTGGGGAATTAATTGCACTGGTATCCACAGTGAATGTATACTATTATTAATTCCATATGAATGTAGGCTGCTTCTGATCTTAGTTTCAGAAAGACAGGGGGAAAGTTTCACTCACTTCAAACCATTTATAATGCATTTTAAGCCATAGTAATTGGTTTTCACAAGTTAATAAATCTGGAAATGCAAATGCAATTTTAACCATTACTTGGTTAATAACCAAGTCAGTAGGCCTATTTGCAGAATTCAAGTGCATATATGAGAATTCATTTAAGTGGATGTTAGAGTATTGTAAAGTCCAGATTATTGAAACTACACTAGTTATCTGACTCTTTAAGGATTGCACTAATCTCTGTAATTCTATCCAGGATGAGGCATTGGTTTTATTTCATTTGTTTTAAATGTTAATTTTTAAGTCATCTTTGCAGTGTAATAAATGCCATTATGACTTAAATGCACATTCTAGTTAATTTTTGTTATTTGTAAATGCCTGTACAAATGCAACAACAAAAAATATAGATCATCTTCACTTTAGTTACATCTTTGTACTTTTGAAATTACTGATCTTGATTCTTCCACAATAATATTGCCCTTTTTAGAATGCCATACAAATTGATTCATATGTTTTCTTTTCTTTTTGATTTATAATTAGCATAATAATTTTGAGATTAATTCATGCTGTTGTATGTATTTGTAATCTATTTTCTATTATCATTGAGTAGTCATATAGTTAACTCTAGATAGTATTTGAATTCTATCTAAGTTTTAGTCATTATGATCAATGTTGACATGAATATTCATGTACACATCTTGGGTAGAGTGATGTTTTCATTCATTTTAGATAAGTATGTGGAGTGGAATGCTTGAAAACAATGGTCATTATTTAAATTTACAAGATACTTCCATAATATTTTCAAAGTGGCTATGTAATTTTACATTCAGATAAGTAATATATGAGAATTTTAGTTTCTCCACACTCTTGCACACATTTATTTTTTAAAGACTTATTTATTTATTTGTTTATTTGGAAGAGTTACAGAGAGAGAGGAAGAAACAGACAGATCTTTCATCCACTGCTTCACTCACCAGATGGTCACATTAGCCAGGGCTGGGAAAAGCTGAAGCCAGGAGCCAGGAGCTTCATGCAGTCTTCCATGAGGGTAGCAGGGGCCTAAACACTTAGGCCATCCTCCCCTGCTTTTTCCAGACCACCAGAAGGAGCTGATTTGGAAGTGGAGCAGTCAGGACACATACAGGTACACACATGCGATGCTGTTGTTGAAGGTGGAGCCATACTTTCTACGTGCCACAACACTGACCTCTGTGGTGTATATTTAGAATATTCAGTCTATGTAGCATTAGTCAATCTAGTGGTGTATTAATACGTATGGTGGTTTTAATTTGCCATTTTCTGAAATCTCATCATGTCAAACATCTTTTCCCCTGCTTATTAATCACTCATATTTGTTCTTTTATAAAGTGTTCTGTGTAAATGCTTTACTAATTTTTAAGAATATGGTTATTTTCCTATTGTTGAGTAATACGAGTTATTAACATGCTCTAGATGAAAACATTTTGCCAAATATATACTTTACAAAACTTTTCTCCTGGCCCATGGCTTGACTTTTTGTTTACTTAACTATTCAAAGTAAAAGATTTTAATCATCATTAAGTCTGTTTTATGAAATTCTACATATAGTCTGTGTGTTTAATATCTTTTTAGAAATCATTGCCTAACCTATTGTTGTATTTTAGAATATATATCTTTTACCTTTTACAATAAGATCTGTGGTGTGGTTAATAATTGTGTGATCTGAGATGAAGATAGAAGTTCATTTTTTCTAGACAGCTACCTAGTGGTTCAAGTACCAATTTCCCCATTTAATTACTTCATCATCTTCTTAGAAAATCAATAGACTATATAAGTATGGATCTGTTTCTGGACTATATTCTGATGCATAGCCCTATATTTGTATCCTGTCTCCAACTGTCTTGCTTCTTGTTTCATTATAAGTTTCAAAATCAGGTCTTGTAAGTTTTAGAAACTTATTCTTTCTTTTTGAAAACGTTTTAGATATACTAGACAATTTGCCTTTCCATACAAATTTAAAATCAGCTTGTTAGTCTCTTTAAAGTGATCTGTTGAGATCTTGTTAAAAATGGCATTGATTCTGTGGGTTAATATGGGGAACTATTAATCAGGGTTTTCTGGAGACAGTGAAACAGAATAGATAGATGACAGTCATATGTCACGGGTGTGTGTGTGTGTGTGTGTATGTGTGTGTGTGTGTGTGTGTGTGTGGAGAGAGGGAGAGGGAGGAAGAGAGATTAGCGGCGAGAAACACAGTTTATGGAAACTGGCTTATGGAGATTGGCTAATGCTATTATGGAGGCAGAGAAGTCAACTGCAAGTGAGAAAATTGGGCAAATTGGTGCTGTACTTCATGTGATTAAGTCCAAATCTGAAAGCTTGAAAAGCAGGAATATCAATGTTCAAAGGCAAGAGGAGATAGATGTTCCATTTGGAGAGAAAATTTATCATTTGCCTCTTTTCTGTTCTGTTTAAGCCACAACAGATTGGATGATGCTGGCCAACATTGATGAGGGCATTCTTTACTCAGTACATCAGTTCAGAGGATTACCCCCCACATAAGAACATGAGAGCATGAGAGTAAAAAAATAAATTGTCATCATGCTTTCAAAGTATCATAAATGTCACTCTCCCCAGAAGTATATGTACAGACACACTTAGAATTAATGTTTTACCAGTTATCTGGGCATCTCTTAGCTTAGTCAGTTTGATGCAAAAAAATTAACCATCATCTTAAAAAAAGTGAATCAACCAATCCATAAACAATGCATATCTCCATTTCTTTTAAAATTACTTGAGTTCTTTGTGAAACAGTACATTGTTTACTGTGTATAATTCTTGAATATGGTTTATTCTTTTTTTTTTTTTTTTTTGACAGGCAGAGTGGACAGTGAGAGAGACAGAGAGAAAGGTCTTCCTTTGCCATTGGTTCACCCTCCAATGGCCGCCGCAGCCGGTGCACCAGGCTGATCCGATGGCAGGAGCCAGGTGCTTCTCCTGGTCTCCCATGGGGTGCAGGGCCCAAGCACTTGGGCCATCCTCCACTGCACTCCCTGGCCACAGCAGAGAGCTGGCCTGCAAGAGGGGCAACCGGGACAGAATCTGGCGCCCTGACTGGGACTAGAACCCGGTGTGCCGGCGCCGCAAGGCGGAGGATTAGCCTAGTGAGCCATGGTGCTGGCTGAATATGGTTTATTCTTAAGTACTCCTAGAATTTGGTTTATTCCTAAGTACTCATTTTTAGGATATCATTGAAAGTGTTGTAGTTTTTGCCTGGTTTATTATAGCACTGAAATGAAATTTTGAGTATTAATCCTGTACCATGCCACTTTGCTAAATATACTTGTTGATTTTTGTAGCTTTGAGATTGATTGATTGATAGATTTGGAAGGGAAGGAGGGAGAGAGAAGAGAGAAATCCATTCCATGTGCTTGTCTGCTCCCCAAATGAATGCACGTATGGGCTGGCCAGATTTAGAAGCCTGAAACTCAATATCCTACATGAGTGGTAGGGATTCAAGTACTTGAGCTGTCACCTGACACCTCCCACAGTGTGCATTGTAGGATTCTGGACTTGAAAATAGAACTGGAACTTGAATCCAGGCACTACAATATGGGAGGCAGGTGTCCCATTCAGTAACTTATCTACTGCACCAAATGGCCACATATTGTAGCTTTTTAATTGAGTCAGCAGATTTTCTAAATAAAAATGAGATTATCTGTATGTGACTAATTTATTATTATTTATTCTATTTAGAGAACCACAATTTCTTGAAGGAACTAGCTAATTTATTTTGCTCTACAGTCTTCAGCCACATGAGAACAAAACATTTGCCTCTACTGCCATGTGAGAACAGAGGGAAAGTCCTCACATTTATCTGAGATTTCCAAGGCTCCAAAATTATGAGAACTAAGTTCCTATTGCTTGTAAATTACTCAATCCGAAGAATTTTGTATCAAGACAATGGACAAAAATACCATACTTCTTTGCATTCTTGTGATTACTTTAGATATTATATTCATTTATGTATTTTCACACACCACTTAGATTTGATGTTATAATTGATGTATATTTTAGAACTGTAATTATTAATTTATAATATTACTGTAACTTATTGATCCTGCAACTTCACATGCCCTCTTTTCTATAATTGTTACAGCTTATATTGTTACAGATGACAAATTAATTATCAACCTAAGAAATCACTGTTGGGGAGTTTTTGATATGAACAGTTACATGGTTAATAAATAAATCAGTGGGGAAATAGCAGCTAGAGAAATACACAGTCTTTTTCACAAATCCAATATTTTTTGTCTTCATTCTTTTTTGAGGATCTCTATTTTCATTTGCTGTTATTTCCCTTTATTTTTGAGAACTTTTAAAACTACTTTTGGATAGAAGATATCTGGTGATGTATTTTCTTTCTTTTATCTTTTATTTGCTTTCATTTTAAAATGATATTTTTATAGAACACAGTTTATTTACCAGCACTTTGAGAAAGCCATTCCATTGTACTTTCCTATCTTCCTTGTTTCTGATGAGAAGATAGCCATTAATCAGTTTGTTGTTCCTCTGTAAGTAATATGTTCCTCTCTGTTGCTTTCGGAATTTTCTCTTTGTCATTGACTTTTAGTAGCTCCTTGTGATTTGCCTCAGCGTGGTGTATGTGTATGTGTGTGTATTCTCTTTTGTTTTAATTTAGCTTATTTAATCTGCAAAACTCCGACTTACGTTAAATTTAGTGAATTACTGGTAATTTTTTCAATATTTGATTTTCTGCCTGGTTCTCTCTTCTTTCCTTATAGTATTTCAATTACATGCATGCATTATAGTTTGATATCATTTATCTGGTATCTAATGATCTGTTATTTCTAATTATTTTCTTCTAGCTGTCATCCACCTTGGATAAGTTCTGTTGTGTTCTCTTCAAATTCACTTACTGCTTTCTCTGTTGTGTCCATTTAGTGGTTAAGTCCACTCAGTGAATTTTATTTCAGAAATTATACCTTTTCATTCAATTATCTCTGCTTGTTTCTCTACTTGTTTGTTTTTTCTCTAATGATACTTTCCATTCCCATAATGAAATTTTGTCTATTTTAATCATATTTTGTTTTTGGTCATTGAGGATTGTCATAAAAACTGCTTTCAAATTTTCTTTACCCACATGATTCTAATATCTGATTATTTTGGAGCCATAGTTGATTGCTTCTATTTTATCTTGATAATGTGTTAAATTTTCTTTGTTCCTTGTATATCAGAGAATTTAAGAATTTATTTTGAACACTTTGGATGATAGGTTATGTAAAATTTGACTTGTCTAGTGTTGTTTTAAAAGGTGATTTTGTTGGCTGGGCTTGATCTATAAACTCTGTTGCTTGGTCAGCTATTCACTTTCAGTTCTTTCTTTCTCTTTTAACTGAGTTACTTTGAGTATGTTTAACATGAGTGGTTTAGAAGTCAGCCAGAGATATGGATAGACAGAGTTTAGGGATTTTCTTTCTGAGTTATTCCTTTCCAGTGTTCATCCACTCCAGCATTCCTGCTCTCCTAGTTTCTGTTTTCTGAATCTCCAGGGTAGAAAACCCATGAGGTTTTCCACTTAAGCTCTGCTTTTGCTGTGTACAAAGAGTACACTTCATTTTCAGTGGGATAAAATCAGATAGAAAGGAACTTGCTGGTACAGGCTCTTAGTCCTTCCTTCAAGTAGACAGATATAATTCATGCCTTGTTTTACATTTAGTCCAGGTTTCTGATTGTTTTATGAAGAGATTTATCTCATTGAGTCTAGTCAAATCTTCTATTTTACCCAAAAGTAGAAAGGTGAAAATATTATTATTTAAAAAAATTTTTTTTCAGTTCCATAGTCTGTTACTAGCATGATGTTTTCACCCCAAAGGCCAAGGAACCAATATGAGATTCCTGACAACAATCAAATATGTCTACTACATTATATATTTTGGAAAATGGATGGGGCCACCAGATGGCTCCATGGACTCAATGGATACACTATTAACTATCCACTATTATCTGCTTGTACCAAATATTTATTAATCCAAAACCTATATGTCTCACTTTAAGGAAGGGAGCATAAAAAAATTGTGTTCCTCAAGGATAAATGTCAATTAATACCTGGCCTGAAAGTCCTGGAAATAGCTGAGAACCACACCCCTCCCACTCCTTTTGCCATGTGTGCAGTACACAGAAAATGGCCATTAGTTGCACTGGGGAAGGTCTGGGAGAATCATTACCATATGTAAATCTGTGGAGATGAAGACCCTTTATTTAGTCAGTGTAACTAAATCCTAAAATTGGCTTGGGTCTAGGACTGGAATTCTTTTGTAAGTAACTTCCTTCAGCCTCCATATTCTCTAGTTTTTATTTCTTTGGTTTATATAGTTTTGTTTTCTCAACCTCAGTACTATTGCTATTATAAGCAAAAGGGATTTTTATTGTGGGAAATTGTTGTATGCATTGTAGGATGTTTAACAGCACCCCAGCCCTCTACATACAGCTGGAGAACATCCCTTAAATTTTGATAGCCAAATGTTTCCAGATCTTACCAGATATCACTTGGGCAGCAGTAGGTGTGTCAAAATTACTCCTGATTTAGAAATAACTGGTATAGGTTAATGAATAATAATGCCCCTGCTATGTAACTGTCTTGAACTTAGGAAGTTAAATTTCTATTAATTCATGTAATTCATTTGAAATCATCTTGGCTACCACTTTTTCTTGGTCAGGTCATTAAAATAATTCAATCTCTCTTGCTTTTGATTATTGTCATCCTTTGCCCTCTATTTCAACTGAGATCCTATCATCTCCATTTCTTTTAGTGAGTTCTGTATCTCTTATTGTTAGATTTAGCCCACAGAATACAGGCAAATGCTATTCTCACAAATGCCAAGCCCCTCACACCAACATGTTTCTTATCTCTTTAGTAACTAGAGCCTGTTCCTGGAAATTCTATGAGACACAGTCAGCAATTGGGTTTTCTGGCCCATTGCTGACTATCCATTGCAGCGTTACCACTTCTCTAACTTTTCCTTCTTTTATCCACCATCTGACACATCATTTCTAGTATTTCCACTTCCCTCCAGTCTTTCAAGAACCATACTAGTGGCATAGTGTCCTCTGGAATCCCTGCCATAATATCAATCTCGTTGTATTGGTAAACCCCCCGTTATCCAATGAACATTCCATTGCTTTTTTTCTATCACTATGGGTCCCTATGTAGTCCCACAGCTCCTGCTGGTGCACGATGGCTATGTCCTGTAGCAATTTTGGCATAACGTTCTGTTCCCTCCATAGATATTCTAGCACTTTCCCAATTAGGTTATGCTGAGATTATATTCTAATTATGTGTCTGTTCTCCAGAGGCAGTGATGAAGATGGATCTTAATGGTAGTGGGCAGATTTGCAAGGAAGAGGTTAGATTAGAATGGCCTACTTCTGCAGGCCCAGAGGATTTAGATGGTATTTCATTTTGCACACTGTAAGATGACCTTCTGACAGTTATACTGTGCCTTACATTGCTGATTTGCTATTCTCAACTTCATATCATCTATGAGTAATATTTCATGAGCTTATAATAACTGAAACCAATTCTATAATGTATAGTATAATTAATATTCCTGAGTATTTCTCTAACTCTTGAGATACCCATCAGCAGATACCATCTACCACTGATATCCTATCCGAGTTAAATACAGAGGAGTTATATAGCATACTAGATAGCATGATATAGGAGTTACTTAGCATGCTAAGCTTATCAGTGTTCCATATATAAAAAGGTGACACCCCTATTGCTGTTGTTCGTGATTCAACTCCAAAAAGTCTCCTTGTAGAATTTCCTACTAGGGCCAATCTAATACCAATCTATCTTCTGAATGGTCTCCAAGTAACATATATTCAGAGATGGATAATTTTGTGGAGTACCATTTTGAAGAATAACAGAGAAGCAGATGTAGGATTGGGCAGAGGGAGAAGTTGAACAGCACAACAATTATAGTATGAGTTTCAACTGAATCCTTGGATAGACAGAACCTGGAATGCATTCAGCATTGTCCATGAAATAAAGGAATAGGTGCTGGATTTTTATGTTAGTACACCTCTCCTACCAATTCATCATTAAATCTATTATCCCCAAGATAGTTTATAACTTTGGTCAAGTTATCTCTCTTCGACTAAGAGCAGTTCCCTATTCTCTGACACCTTGAAAATAGCTATCCTAGTTCTAAAGGATACACTATCAGCCTCCTTGTAGAATTTCTATTTAAAATGGGATAATTGGGGCTAGTGCTGTGAAGTAGTGGGTAAATC
Organism: Oryctolagus cuniculus; assembly: GCF_964237555.1. NCBI lineage: Eukaryota > Metazoa > Chordata > Mammalia > Lagomorpha > Leporidae > Oryctolagus > Oryctolagus cuniculus. The sequence continues at coordinate 167,240,702 of NC_091433.1, forward strand.
CACAGCCTGAAGAATTGGCATCCCATTTAGGTGCAGATTTGTGTTCTGGCTGCTCCACTTCCAAACTAGCTCTCTGCTGTGACCTGGGAAAGCAGTAGAAGATGGCCTAAGTCCTTGGGCCCCTGCACCCACGTGGGAGACCTGGAAGTACCTCCAGGCTCTTGGCTTCAGATCAACCCAGTTCTGGCCGTTGCACACATTTGGGGAGTGAACCAGTGGATGGAAGACCTCTCTCTTTCTCTGTCTCTCTGCCTCTGTAATTCTGCCTTTCAAATAAATAAATAAATCTTTATAAAAACTATAAAATTGATCATAAACTTCAGCAGTTCTACACTGTTTATGTCTAAGGCTTTGTCTGAAGATTTTGTCTAGTGCTGATACTGATTCTTGGATGTTTCTTAGGAATATACTTCTTTAAAGGTTTAGTTACCATCCAGTGCTTTCATTATCTAATCATGAGTTCAAACTTGGTTCTCTTTTCCTTTCATAAGTAAGAGTAGTATTTTTGATTTCTTTAATTTTTCTGAATCTGGAAGATAACATATATTTTATTCAGGATTTGGGTTTTCATTTTGAAAGATAACTCTTTATAATATTCAGGAACTATACAGAATTAGGAAAAAATATTAGATGTAGTGAGCACCACCCAGATTCTCCTACCAAGAAGGAAGGTTATGTTGCTCCAGGTGTTATGAGTTCTGTTGACAGACAGCCTCCCACTCCTAATACCTTAAGATTATCTTATTGCACATAGGTCCCTTTTCAAGATCATGATATTCACAGGCCAGGACATGGCATATCCAAAGGCTAATTAAAGTAGAAATATAAGCACCCAGACATTTTGACCCTGATTGAACACCTGATGCCAATCTAAAAATGCAAGACTCCTTGTGCAATCATTTAAGATATTGGTAAACCTCCATCATGGATTGAATTATTCATCTGCCCAAGTATGCCTCTTTCTCTTCTATTCTACATGTATCTATCCTCAAAGTTCCTTCCTAATAAACATCCTGCACCCAAACTTCCCAAGTAGGCCACTCTGAGTGCCCGAACTATGAGATGATTTTAACTTATTTATATATTGTTTTTAATTAATTTATTCATTTGAAAGGCTTAGAGACACTCACAGACAGACAAACAGAGGGTTCTCATCCACTAATTCACGCTACAAAGGCCCACAACAGTTATGAATGGGCCAAGATGAAGTTGGGAGCTTGGAACTCTAGCCAGGTCTCCCACTTAGGTTGCAAGAACTCAGTTATTGGAGCCATCACTGCAACCTTCCAAGGTGAGCATTAACCAGAAGCTGGAGTCAAAAGTGGGCTAGGACATTGATCCCAGGCACTTCAATGTGTGGTGGAGGTGTCTTCACCATTAGGCCATTGCTTGCCTCTATTTAAATATCTAATTCATCAAAGTCACTGTTTAGAACTTTTTGTATCTGAGCAGAGTTGAAATTTAGAACTAGTACTTAACATTCTAAGTATTTACAGGATTCTTAGGGTAGCTATCCTTTGTATAAATTGGTTTATTTAGAAATTTCTATGGATGTGGATACCTCTTATTTTTTCACTGTCTTTCTTATGTGTAGTGCAGAGAATATGAAACAGGGCAAGACAAAAATAAAACTTGTGCAAGGCAGTTTTACCATATTAATAAATAAAATTGAATCTTTGAGTTAATTTATTCAATGTAAACATGCTATCATTTTAAAATAAAATTTGAGATGCCTATTAACCTGTAAATTGTTTTATGGTTCTTTCTACACACTGCTTTCATAATGTGGGTTGAATAAAATCATGTTTTTCTTATCTTTAGTCAAATATTGTTTTGAACAACCAGCTGAGTAAGGAAAAACAGATGCTATGGGAAATTATTATTGAGGCCAAACAAGGCATGTGTCTGAGTCCCTCCCTACATTCTCCAGGACCAAGGATAGCTCCGTTTTCATCTTTAGATGCCTTGCTTCTTTTTTTTTTTTTTTTTTTTTTTGACAGGCAGAGTGGACAGTGAGAGAGAGAGACAGAGAGAAAGGTCTTCCTTTCGCCGTTGGTTCACCCTCCAATGGCTGCCGCGGCCGGCGCACTGCGGCCGGCGCACCGCGCTGATCCGATGGCAGGAGACAGGAGCCAGGTGCTTCTCCTGGTCTCCCATGGGGTGCAGGGCCCAAGCACCTGGGCCATCCTCCACTGCACTCCCTGGCCACAGCAGAGGGCTGGCCTGGAAGAGGGGCAACCGGGACAGAATCCGGCGCCCCGACCGGGACTAGAACCCGGTGTGCTGGCGCCGCTAGGCGGAGGATTAGCCTAGTGAGCCGCGGCGCCGGCCAGATGCCTTGCTTCTTAAATCCAGCATGCTGTGAGACAGCTTTCTTATAATTAGAAGTGAATAGTAATCTAACTCTATTTCCTTGCTTTATCAAAATGCTTTGCCTTAGACATGAACGTTTTGATGTATGGGGACCTCTCAGGAAGACATACTTTGGAAAAATAAAACTTTTGCATGTAGTTATGAATAAAATTTAATACATAACCCACTGAATTCCAAAGCTTGAGTTTCCTATGACCACATTGTAACTAGAATTTGGATTTTTCATTAATTGTCTCATATAAATGTTGACTTCAGAGGAACATCATGTATTGATAATGAGCTTTTGTCTCATTTTGGGCATTTTCAAACTGGGCCATTTTCTCTATGTAGACTTGGCTCTATGGACATTTACCATCCATTTTATTGAATAAATATCTTATTCTGAATTGCTATAGCAACTATCATGTATTTAGACTTCTACCAGACTTTACTCACCCCTTTTCTAGTCTTACATTGGAAAGAACAAGTAAAGGTAGATATATTAATTATTTTACACCTCTATTCTACAAATTCTGGAATGTTTTAAGGCCCATAGCCACTCTCTAGTTCTCATTTTATACCTCTCTTACTTATTTTTGCTCACATAGTTCCATCCCTTTACGCTTGGCCAATAAGAGAGCATGAAGATAAAGTGTTTCTTATGTAGAAGTGAAAAAGAGAAATGGAAATAAGAGACAACCGAGAACTACACCCAATATGGATAAAAATTTTGTAAATGACAGGCTTTTTCTCAATATTCCTCCAAATGCTTACCACATCTTTGCTCTTCCTTTGAGGTCTTAATGATGTCTGGCTGCTTACAGAACTGTCTCCTCCCCCTCTTCCTCCTCCTATTCTTCCTCCTCCTCTTCCTGTTCTTCTTCGTCCTCCTCCTTTGTCTTCAATCCTGTTCTCTTTTCTATGCTAGTTTGCAAAAATATAAATATATTTTATTTAGTTTTGAAAATAATAAATTGGCTTAATTCAAAAGGACACCCAAATAGACTTTTTAAGATTCCTTCAGATATTTAGAGAAGTTATATTTTGTCAGATTGTTTACTGATTTCAGCAAGTATCTTCATTGGAAGCATTGTAATTGGATTTCTGAAAAGTATTTTTGTAATTTAATGTCTTTATTTTGATCTCAAAATAAGATTTTTTATTTTCTGTACTTTATTTTTTATTTTGGGATGTCCTTTATATTTTTTATCACAAGTTTTCCTGTCAATGTAATATTAACACAAAGAGAACAGATTCAATGTAGTTCATAGATAAAATTCTAAAAATATAATGTTTCTATTCCTCCCTCCATCTTTCTTCCATTTTTTTAGTTTTGGAAATAGCATTTTAATTTAAATTATAATCCAAGTCTAAATGCTCAAATCAATTAAGAGTTCAACAAGTAAAAAGTAAAAAGACCAGTTTAGCAGGAATGTAAACAAAGGCTATAAACAATAATCAAAGGAAAAATATCAATTTCACTCATATACAGTAATTTTAAAGTAATCATATATCATGAAAACCATAGTTGTATATCACTCTTAACCATTTGTTTGACAAAGATATAAAACAAATTTGACAAAATTATATTAACTATAGCTGCATATACAGTAATTTTTTTGCTTTGTTTTCTTGATTTTTTTTCTTTTAAAATTTTAGACTTGCCATATGATTCAGCAGTTCCACCACTGGATATGTACTGAAAAGGCATGAACATGTGTCAAAGACATAACTTTACTACCATGTTTCAGCAGCACTATTCACAATAGTCAAAATATGGAATGAACCAAGATCTCCATGGTCACACAAATGAAGAAAACATGGCATACACACATACACACACAGACACATACACACACATAAATTAATATTATTCAGCCCAATACAATGAAACTGTATTATTTACACAAATATGAATGCTACTGGAGGCTATGATATTGAGCATGTTGAGTGAAATAAGTCAGGCACAGAAAGCCAAATGCATATGTTTGCTCTTATATGTAAAAAGTATTTTAAGCATTCAATAATGTTAATATGTTCTCTCAAATCTTGATGCAACTACACCTGTGTTTATTTTTTCTGAAATGGGCTTCTATTATCCAAATAGTCAATTTTTCTAGTATTCCAACCTAACACAGATTGCATATTCATTCCTCACACATCTAAAGATCATTGTGTTTAGTTCTTATACAGCTTACTACATTGCATTATCATCACTTAATTTTCATTGTTACTATTTTAAGTCAATCTAATATATCTAATACCTAGTCCAATCTGTGATTTTAAAATAAATAAATTTTGAAAATCATGTAGATATTCTTTTGCTGCTATCTCCTGAGGTTTTCTTTTGTTTCTACCGTATTTTTAATTTAATTTTAGATTCATTTAAAAATTAAATTGCATTTTCATTTTATATTCATATTATTTTGTCTATATTAAACTATATTTTCTCACATTGGTATGCTTCTCAGAAATTTACTCAAATTATTAGCATCTATAGATTATCATTTTGTTAAAAATGCTGTTTATAAAAAAAGTACAGGTATTGCTTCTACTTTTGTTATCTTGTTAATGAATCTACAAAGTTAAAATTACTTATTTTCCTAAGAAAAATGAAATCAGGATATGAGGAAACAAATGCTTACAATTATCAGTGATGATATCTGTTTTCAGGTTCATTTTATGCAATAAATTATGCTTTAATTGAAACTATTATTAATCAGGTACAAATGAAAATATTATAAATGTCTAAAATTTGTTTGTATTTTGCATTATTGACCATCTGAACTTCTTTTATTAGTTTTAAGGAGTAGTCAGAAACTGATACTGAGTGATTTTCCAAATTTTTTTTCTATCATGGATATTGAATAAGAATCATAGATCTATTTATTTACTCTTTTGATTGATTCCTGATGGTGAGAATGCTACTTTAGAAACATAGGCAAACAGTTTTTTGGAAATTCTTATGCAGTTTCAATATGTTCATAGTCAAGCTGACACTTATTTTGATTTTCTGCGACTCATGAGAGTGTTTGGAGTGGGTTTCCCCTGCAATAGTAATCGTACTTCTTGTAAATATTGATGAATTAGTGTTATTGCAGAGTACACTTCCAAATAAATATATTAGGGAGGCTAAAAAAAGGTCAGTGACTGATTTAAACTCTCTTTAGGCTCAAGGCTCTTCAGCTTTGGACTAGCACAATTAGCAGATGAATTCCAGGTCAAAACATTTTTGGTTTTGAGCTATGCTACAACTGTCTAAACCTGGGTAAGTCTCCTAATACCTCTTTGAAATTGATTTCATTGTTTATTACTTGGGTATAATATTGTTTATCTCAGGGGTGTTATGAGGGTTATTATTCTTCTGAAGTATAAAGTACAATACATGATGGAGTTGAAAACAAACACAACTCTTTACCCAGTGTGGAGAGATATAATACACAGCTTAGCTGAATTATATTTTTCTTTTCCTTACATTTTCCTGGAGCTAATCATGTTACATCCATTCAGCTATTCAACATTTACTTGACAGATTTTTAGACTATTAAGACTTTTTCCTGTTTAAAATTCTACTTTTATCTTTCTGAAGTGTCACCCTAAGAACACATGCTGACAGATGATTGAGTTCTACTCTGAAGCAATGGAGAAAGCAAATAGTTTCTTGAGGGAAAAGTAAATTAGAAATATTGGATTCATTAGGAGATACATACGCTTTTGTGATCTGCCTGTTAGCAAAAATCTTCTACTCAGAGAGACTTCATTCATCAAAACCATCACATAAGTTATTTCAGAAGCAAGAAATATTAACATGTGCACTACACTTAAAAACAAACCAAAAAATCCCCCAAACTCTCTGTGATGGAGGAAATGAGCTTATTAATGTTGTCTCAATGAATAAAAAAGATTGGAAAACCATTGACAGAAATACCACTATTCCTTTGGCATAATACATTTAAAGTAAAGAAAGTATCCATTTAAAAACAAATATGGAATACTGCATATTTCTTATCATTACAAAACAAAGGAAAGAAATATATCCAAAATAGATCATTCTGCACACACAGATGCTCTCTCTTCCACACATATACCTGCAAAACATTCAGAAAAATCCTAATTGTCTCTGTCTCATAAGTTTATTAAAACAAAAGTAAGAACATAAAACCTTTGCCCAAGACTAGAACTAACTATATTATACTTTTTCTCTGGTGACTGCCAAAACTGGGAATTCTTCTCAGTGAGAGAGTAGTCTTGTTAATATCTACAGTTAAGTAATTGAATTTTAAAACTGTCGATTCAAACTGGCCTAAAACACATCAGAAAACCCAAAAGAGTGAATGGAACCTTAGACTTATTTTAGCACATACTTGTCGTTTAATTTATGAGTAAGTGTATATTTTTCACATATTTGTTCTTATATTGAAATATACACAGACATATCATAACAGAAAGAGACAAGAATATTTAACTTGCAGAGTTTATGGATAACATTTGTTCAAAGTCATGGATAAAATGAACTAGGATTAACCAACATTTTGTCTTATTCGATTTTTGTAGGGAGATGATGAAGTAAATTCACAAACTATATTGTTAGAGTAAAGTACTGATTATAGTTTATATGTAAGTTTAGAGATGGAGAGAAAGGGACAGAAAAGAACAAAGAAAAATCTCCCATTTATTGGTTCATTCACTCCCCACTTGTCCATAAATATGGTAAAAATATCAAGTAGGCACTATCTGGATCAACTAGGTGCCAGCATATCATGTGTTTTGCATAGTACAACGGGGTACCACAAGGAGTGATATCCCTAGCTTTAACTGAATACAGAAAGGCCTGCCAATCTGGATAGTTTCTCTAGAAGCAACACATGTGAGATAAAAAGGAAAAATAAGTGACAATTTGTTGGTGGATAGTTGACCGCAAAACAGCTTTATTTTGTTGGTATCCACATGCTTATTTGCAAATATGAGAACCCGACTTACTGTATATAAGTTATCAATTGTATAGTTATCTATCATTATTGCTTCACTGACTCTACTCAGCTGTCCAGATTGCTGCATAGAAGAAAGGATGTTATGAGAAAGCTGACATCAGCTAACTCTCCATGTCCAGTATGATTTGCTAGGATGGTGAACAGTCTAGAAGAGGGAGAGAAACTCAAAATACTATATTCCTATTTCTTAATGTAACACCCAGAAGAGAGTTGATTATCAATACATTGTTGATTTAGTAAATGACTGAAAAAATGAAACATACACTGAGCATGTGAATTCAGAAAAGTAAATGAGTGTAGATAAAATAATGTAGACATGGAGCACAAACCATGATTTATGAAGATTCTTATATGCAGCACTACCACTGGGTTTCATTAGCAATAATGATGGAAATATTGAATCACATGGAAGCAATTCCATTTCCTCCAAAAACTGTTAAATATGTATTATAATAATATAAAATATGTTTTTAATTGTAGATATTTTACAGAATGTTTGATAAAATTGATAATGCTTACGTCTAGACAAGCAAAAGTTATTAGGTAGCTTCAAAGGATAAAAAGATATTTGGGATCATAAAGACAGATTGTTGAAACATTTTGGAGTAGAAGTGTGGCTCATTAGCACACTTCTACAAACTCAGTTTGAAGTTCTAATGCATCCGTTTTCTGCAAAGCCTTGAGGACTAGTTAGATATTGAGTTGCCAAATTACTTTTTATAATTTTAACATAAGAGTCACTGGACAGTAATATTGAAATATTCCAGGTGAAAACATTTTAAGTTATTTATTTTCCTTCTGCACATGAGAAGGGTGGCCTGAAAAAAGACTGAGTAAATATCCACTGGCCTTTGAATTTGTCTGATATAGTGATTTGTTTTTTGTTTTGTTTTTTTTTTTTTTCATTCTTTTCATCATTGCTATTTTTTTTCATGGAGAGCGCATGATATATTTTCTCAATAGGTTAATCTTTAAGGTAGATGGCTTATGAGAGATGTCTGTTGTAAAATTTTCATCTGTCAGCACACTTAGGAAGTATGTTTTCTTTCTGCTTTATGGAAACATTTTAATGGGCACATATACAGCGTTTTCATACCCTGTCACCTAATTCCCAATTGCATAGTAACAACACCATAATAGCATAAAAAGTGTTATTAAGAAAAAATAACTTGAATTGCTTTGATTCTAAAATTGAAGAGATGTTATAAAAACACATTGTTGACTGGAAACAGCTCTATTATCTGCTTCAGACAAAGTTATAATGAAGACTTAATGGTTTATAAATACTAGAGTTATTTTTTTTTCATCCAGTGAGATCAGGGTGTTTCATCTTTTTTTTTTTTTTTCCTTACAAAGGCTCCTGTGAGCAGTGACATAATCTTCAGACAGTAATAGAAAGCTCTCAATCCTGTAGAAATGGTGTGGAAATCCTGTTTGCTGCAGATAATTTGCAAACAGGAAGTTCTAAAGATCTGTAAAATCAGTTCTTTACAATACCCTATAAAAATTCGATCCAGTAAAACATACTCTCAGAGTACAATGTGTGTACATGAATTTCTTTGCACCTCATAAGCTGGGAAAACATGATATTATCTGGCCCATGAGATTTCTTGTTTACCATTGTTGAATTCTCACCCAAGGCTTTTGACCCACATGGGTAGGTCCAGTATTTTTATGGGTGAAAAAACATAGCCAGTCTGTAAACAGAGGCACTGAGGGAAGCTGGAATCTCTGTGGATGAGAAATGCAGAGTAAAGCTTACATCATCCTTTCCCCTTGGTGTAATGATATGCTCAAGTCACAGGGAGCTGGAGCATAAGATAATTTTGACATATAATATTCACAAAAGAAGGGAGCATAGGAAAACTTGGAGACTGAAAAAATAATAATATGCTATGTTAGATACTAAACTGTCTTTATCATTTAAACAGTTTATTTTGTACTAAGACCCTCTGTCAACTTTTATGCCATGTTAAATTCAATATTTTTGTTTCCCTGTAGGTAACACTGAATATTGCTTAATAAACACCAATAATTTAAATACATGCTATTAGGACATACTTGAGCATAACATATTTTAGATGAACTTTTACACATTTTTAAAGTACATATTTTATGAGACAAATAAGTTCCCTGTACTTATATATTTGTTTGGGGTCCACTTCATAATTTTATTTTTTCACAGTTGTGTCTTGTGAAATTTTAATTAATTTCCTATATTTATTTGAAAGACAGACAAAGACAGACAAAGATCTCTCATCTGTTCATTCACTCCTCACATACCTTTGACATCCCCAGGTTGGGAACTTGATGTGGCAGTCCCACAGGGGTGTCAAAGATATTTACCTGAGCCTTCACCTGCTTTGTTCCAGAATGATTAGCAGGAGGCTGTAATTGGAAACAGGCGCTCTGATATGGCGTGTGGGCAACCCAAGCAGCTTCTTGAGAATGATGACAATACCTTCCCCAAATTTTATATTGGAAGCTATATTTTGGGGGGTTGGTTTTGGAAGATTTTGCAGTATGTATAATGTACATAATTTACTTTACCGTGTCTATCTGGTCAATGTGAAACAGGACAATGGTAATATTAATGTCATATTTCAACATATGATAATTAGTGCAATTATTAACTTATATAAAAGTACCTTCTGAAATAGTGGAGGATCATTTCATCTTTTGTCAATAGTTTTTTTAATTTGCTAAATGATTGGACAGGCTAGTCTTTTTTATATATGTTGCTTTCCATTTCAACATGCGTGGATTTTGGAGTTGCCTGTAAAGGGAACCCCATGATATGAATACATCCATTCATCTGTTAAAAAAACACACAGCTCAGGGGCTGGCGCTGTGGCACAGCAGGTTAATGCCCTGGCCTGAAGCGCTGGCATCCCATATGGGCACTGGTTCTATTCCCGGCTGCTCTTCTTCCAATCTAGCTCTCTGCTATGGCCTGGGAAAGCAGTATAAGATGGCCCAAGTGCTTGGGCCCCTACACTCGCATGGATGACCCAGAGGAAGCTCCTGGCTCCTGGCTCCTGGCTCTTGGCTTTGTATTGCAGCAGCTCCGGCCTTTGCGGCCATCTGGGCAGTGAATCAGGGATGGAAGACCTCTCTCTCTCTCTCTCTCTCTCTGCCTCTCCTCTCTCTGCATAACTCTGACTTTCAAATAAATAAATAAATCTTTTTTTTATAAAGAACTCCTGTCCCCTGTATCAGAGTACCCCGGTCTGGCTCCTGATTCTCACCTCCTGCTGATTCAGATCCTGGGAAGCAGCTGTTCTTGCCAATGGGGGACCCCTGGCTTGAATTCCTGTCTTAAAAGAAAAATTTATAAATAAAAAACACACAGCTCAAAAGAGCTATTTTGTCCAAGGATGTGGCCACAACACATCTTCCCTCTGCACTACCCGTTATAGTCTAGAATTAGTCCATCCCCATTGTCATGATTACAAATCTTAGAAACAGCCAGCAACTGCCATACTCTTGGAAACAGAGTCAAGAGGCTTCTCTGTTTCTTTCAAAAAAGATTTACCACAAGTTCCCTCTGTTAGCAGAATGCAATAAGCAATCATTGTCCAAAGGAACCTGCTAAACCTAGTTTTAGATCCCCAGATTCAGCAATCCAGAACAACTTGTGTGAGGCTGAGATAATAGTTAAATAAGTGGTGCATAGACGCAGAATTTATTTGCATAGGGAGTATGATTTATCAGCCCTGAGGCATTGAAATAAGAACAAGTATTTTTAATACTTTAATAATTGTATATGATCATGACACAGCAAAATATAATTTAACTACATGAAGTCATATATCAGAAAAATTGTATTGACATAAAGAAATACAATTATGAAATGCAATTATAGTAAAAAAGCAAGGTTCTGAGATGTATGTACACAATATAGCTACCTATCTCCATCATCTAGAATGTATTGCTATAAATTATTAATTGTAGCTATCTTAACATAGGAAAAAATAAGTGTATTTAAACTTTATTCTTTCATTAGTTTTCCAATATTTTCCATAATGAGCATGTATTATATTCAGAATTAGAAAAATTGTTTCATAACTTGCAGCAAGGCAATTCTCTGTTAGATATTATGCTAAGTATACCACAATACTTTTGTTTCCCTGTGAGGAATCCAAAGAGTTACTCCAACTTTTACATTAATCATGCTTGTTTGTTCTTTTTTAAAAGTAATGTTACTTTAAAATACCTAGGAGGATATTGTAAATAATAGCTTAAGAAGAAGAAATTACCATGGGTAATGTATCTTATCACTTGAGAAAATAGTTACTGTTAAAAGTGAAGGATTGAGGAAGGGGTAGTTAAGATCCAAAGCATGTTTTGGGACACTCTAACTGAAATTCCAAAATTGACAAAATTACTGATAAGAATTGAAAACAAAAGTAAGGATTGGCCAACCCACTACTCAAGAAAAAAAAGATGAAAAGTAATGAGAATTTTGAGAGTAAAAATTTTTATATTAGAGATACAGAAACAGATAATAACTTCCTATGGTCAGTGATGCCACAATCTCTGTTTCTTTAGAAACTTATTTAATGCATATAAATTTCATGAATACAGTTTTAGGAATACAGTGATTCTTCCTACCATACCTGCCTTCCTCTCTCTTTGATTCCCAGTCCAATTCTCCATTAAGATTCATTTTTAATTAACTTTATACACAGAAGACCAACTCTATACTAAATATTTCAACTACTTGCACACATGCACACACTAAATATAAAAAAAAACTGTTTGAGAACAAGTTTTTAAAATTGAATCTCATAGTACGACTCATTTAGGACAGAGGTCCTGTATGGGGAGTAAGTGCACAGTGACTCCTGCTGCTAATTTAATAATTAACACTCTTATGTATATCAGTGATCACCAAAAGCTCTTGACATGAGTTGTCCAGGCTGTGGAAGCCTTTTGAGATCACAGTCTCCATCAGTATTTAGACAAGGCCAAAGGCAATGCAAAAGTTCTCTCCTCCCTTCAGAGAAAAGTACATCCATCTTTGATGGCCCCGTCTTTCCCCGTCTTTCCATCTCTCATGGAGATCCTTCATGTGGGACACTTTTTTTTGCCACATGTCTTGGCTTTCCATTCCTGAAATGCTCTCATGGGCTTTTCAGCCAGACCAGAATGCCTTAAGGGCTGATTCTGAGACCAGAGTGCTATTTAAAGTGATTGACATTCTATGAATCTGCTTTGTGGACTGCTTCCCATATTGGAGCATTGTCTCCTTTTTATTTATATTTGTTGTATTACTGGACACTGGATCATATTTATATAATCCCTTTAACACTAAGTTTTGTCTGCTCACTTTATCACTTAATTTGGTTACTTTTACACTGCAGATGTTTTTTTTACCACTCAGCTTAATGGGATTTGGGGTCCCATGGGAAGAGTCTAAACTGTACACTTAGAAGTAAGTCTGTAGGCATGTATGAAAAACTATAAAGATTTACAGTTACAAACTTCCTCCTCCCTCTTATTCCAACTCATTTTTCCCATGATCTATTTCTCAATGACTTTATACACATGTGATTAATTCTATGTTAAGTAAAGTAATCCAGTTTTCCCAGCACCAGTTGTTGAAGAGACTGTCCTTGCTCCAGGGATTGATTTTAGTTCCTTGGTCAAATATAAGTTGGTTATGCATGTTTCGATTAATTTCTAGCATTTTTATTCTGTTCCATGGATCTATCCATCTGTTTTTCTTCCAGTTCCAACTGCCTTGTAATATGTGTTGAAATCTGGTATTGTAATGTCTCCAGCTTTGTTTTTATGGGTGAAGGATTGTTTTAGCTATTTGAGGTCTCTTGCATTTCCAACTGAATTTCAGCATCATTTTTTATAGATATGAAAAGAATGCCTTTGGTATTTTAATTAGTATTGTATGGAATCTTTAAATTGCCTTCCAAAGAATGGACATTTTGATGATATTGATTCTTCCAATCCATGAACATGGAAGTTTTTCCCATTTCTAATGTCTTATATTTTCTTCTTTCGTGTTTTGTAATTCTTATCATAGTGATCTTTGACTTCTTTTGTTAAATTTATTCCTAGGTATTTGATTTTTTTGTAGCTGTTATGAATGGGATTGTTTTTAGAAGTTTTCTCTCAGCAGTGGCATTGTATGTATACAAAGGATGTTGTTTTTTGTGTGTTGATTTTATATCCTGCTACTCTTCCACTCTTCTGAGTTGCAATAGTCTCTTGGTGGAGTTTTTTGGATTCCCTTTATATATTGGATCAGGTCATTTACAAATAGGGATAGTTCGACTTATTCTTTTCCCATTTGAATCCCTTTAATTTCTTTTTCTTTTCTAATGGCTTTGGCTAGAACTTCTAGGATTATTTTGAATAGCAGTGGTGAGAGTGGGCATCCTTGTCTGGTTCCAGATCTCAGTGGGAATGCCTCTAACTTTTCCCCATTCAATAGAATGCTGGCCCTGGGTTTGTTATAAATTGTCTTGAGTGTGTTGAGGAATGTTCCTTCTAAACCCAATTTGCTCAGAGTTTTCATCTTGAAAGGCTTTCCTATTTTATTAAACACTTTCTCTATATCTATTGAAATAATCATATGGTTTTTGTTCTTCAGTATGTTGATATGAGGTATCACTTTGATTGATTTGTGAATGTTAAACCATCCCTGCATACAAGGGATAAATTCCACTTGGACTGGGCAGATAATTTTTCTGATGTGTTATTAGATTCCATTGGCCAGAATTTTGTTGAGAATTTTTGCATATATGTTCATCAGAGAAATTGGTCTGTAGTTCTCTGTTGCATCTTTTCCAGGTTTAGGAATTAAGGTGATGGTTGCTTCATAGAAATAGTTTGGGAGGATTCCCTTTCTTTCAATTTTTTTGAGTAGCTTGAGAAGAAGTGGAGTTAGTTCTTCTTTAAATGTCTGGTAGAATTGAGCTGTGAAGCTGTAGAGTCCTGGGCTTTTCTTTCTTAGAAGAGTCTTTATTACTGATATGATTTCTTTCTTGGTAAATGGTGTGTTTAGATTTTTTATATCTTCATGGCTCAGTTTAGGTAAGCTGTATGTGTCCAGGAATCTATCCATTTCTTCTAGGTTTCCCAGTTTCATTTTTATTTGATTAATTTGGGTCTTCTCTCTCTTTTTTTTTGGTTAGTTGGGCTAATGGTGTGTCATTTTTTGTTAATTTAAAAAAACAGCTCTTCATTTTGCTGATCTTTTGTATTTTTTGGTTCAAGTTGTGTTGATTTCTTCTATAATTTTAATTATTTCTTTTCTCCTACTAGTTTTGGGTTTGGTTTGTTGTTGTTTTTGTAGACCCTTGAGGTGCATTGATAGCTCATTTATTTGGTGCCTTTCCAATTTCTTGGTGTAGGCAGAAATTGCTATAAACTTCCCTCTTAACACTGCTTTTGCTGTTTCCCATAAGTTTTGATATGTTGTATTATTGTCTTCATGTGTTTCCAGAAATTTTTTGATTTCTCTTTTGATTTCTTCTATGACCCACTATTCATTCGGGAGCATGTTGTTCAGTCTCCATGTGTTTGCATATGTTCTAAAGGTTCCTTAGTTCCTGATTTCAAGTTTAATTGCTTTATGGTCCAAGAAGAAGCATAGTATGATTTTGATTTTTTTAAATTTACTGAAAACTTGCTTTATGGCCTCAACTGTGGTCAGTCCTAGAGCAAGTTTCATGTCCTGGGGAGAAAAATGTATATTTTGTGGTTATTGGGTGGAAGGCTCTGTATATATCTGCTAGATCTCTTTGGTCTATAGTGTCAATTAAATATTACTTCTTTGTTGATTTTATGTCTTGTTAATCTGTCTAATGCTGACAGAGAGATATTGAACTCCCCCATTACCATTGTATTTGAGTGTATCTCTACCATTAAATCCATTAATATTTCTTTTAGATAGCCATGTGCCCAGTAACTAGGTGCATATACATTTATAATAGTCACATTCCTATTGAATTAATCCTTTAATCATTATATAGTGCCCTTCATTGTCTCTTTTAATAGTTTTTGTGTTAAAATCTATTTTGTCTGATATTAGGATGGCTCTATACCAGCTCATTTTAGGTTTCTGTTGGCATGAATTATCTTTTTCCATTCTTTCACTTTCAGTCTGTGTGAATCTTTGTTGGCAAGATGTGTTTCTTGAAGGCAGAAGATATATAGATTTCCTTTTTTAATCAGTTAAGCCAGTCTATGTCTTTTAACTGGGGAGTTCAGACCATTTACATGCAGGGTGACTATTGCTAAGTACCAACTTTTTGCTGTCATGTTTCCAAAGACAGTCATAATTTCGCTTTTTGAGTTTCCTTTCTGATTTTACTGGGTCATTTCCTGTATTCATCTTCTCTCATAATGATGTTCCTGTTTCTGTGTGTAGCACATCATTGAGCAACTTTTGTAGGGCAGAGTGAGTAATTATGAATTCTTTGAGTTTCTATTTGTTCTGAAAGATCTTTATTTCTCCTTTATTCATAAATGAGGGTCTTGCAGGGTACAGTATTCTGGGTTGACAGTCCTTTTCTCTTAAGACTTGGAATATATCTTGCATTTCTCTTTGCCTGTAGGATTTCTGATGAGAAGTCCAGAGTGGATCTAATTGGATTTTCCTTAAAATTGGTTTGATGATTTCCTCATGCATTTTTTTTTATTTTTGTTTTTTTATTTTTTGCCAAGCAGAGTTAGACAGTGAGAGAGACAGAGAGATAGAGAGAGAGAGAGACACAGTGAGAGATAGAGAGAAAGGTCTTCCTTCTGTTGGTTCACTCTCCTAATGGCCACCACGGCCAGTGCTGTGCCAATCTGAAGCCAGGAGCCAGGTACTTCCTCCCAGTCTCTCATGCGGGTGCAGGCACCCAAGCACTTGGGCCATCCTCCTCTGCCCTCCTGGGCCACAGCAGAGAGCTGGACTGGAAAAGGAGCAACCAGGACTAATACCTGGCACCTCAACCATGATTAGAACCCAGGGTGCTGGCGCCACAGGCAGAGGATTAGCCAAGTGAGCCATGGCACCAGCCTCCTCATGCATTTTTAAGATCTTCTCTTTATGTTTTACTGTGGAGAGTTTTACCACAATATCACATGATGAAGACCTTTTCTGGTCATATTTATTGAGAGTTCTGTGTACCTCCTGCACTTGGATGTCTCTTTCTTTATCCAGATTGGAGAAGTTTTCTGTTATTATTTCATTAAGAAGTCCTTCCAAACCTTTCTATCTTTCCACACCTTTTGGAACTGCTAGGATCTATAGGTTGAGTTGCTTGATAGTATCTTGTAAATCTCCAACCATGTTTTTCCTGATATTTTCTTCTGTTTTATGGTCTGACTCTAATGTTTCCAGAACTTTGTCTTCTGGTTATGATATCCTTTCTTCCATCTCACTTATTCTGCTGTTAAGTTTTTCTACTGTATTTTTATTTGATCTAATGAATTCTTCATTTCTGGTATTTCATTCTGACTTCTCTTTAATATCTCAATTTCTTGGAAGCACTTTTCATTTAGATTGTGAATTTGCTTATGGTTGCTTCTAAGTAATCTGACGATTAATTGTCTGTATTCCATTTCAGGCATATCCTCAATCTCTTCATCTCCAGCTTCTATTATTGAAGAGTTTAGTGTTCCTTTTGGGGACTCATGTTGTCTTCTTTATTCTTATTTTGGGTTTTTGCTTTGTTTTTTGATATATCTGCACAGACACACGTATACTTATATAATATACACACACACATAAATTTATCTGAAGAAGTTCTCTTGTGAGATTTATCTGTTATGAGCTGCTATGTGTTTATGCATTTCAAAAGGAAGCACAGGGCACCATCTACTGAAGCCCTGCTCACTTGTCAATTGTGGTGGAGGTGGGTATGAACTTTGGTGCACTCAGCCCTGCCTACTGAGACCTTGCTCACTTTTCAATGATCGATGGAATGGGCTTGAGTTTCCCTGCTGCACGGTTTGCATAGTAGAGAAGAGGTTCGTCTGAGATGTTGTGGACCTTGTTACTGAGTGGGGGTGTGTGGGGTGGCTCACACAGTTGATGGATATGTGCTCTGGAGGCCAAGGCCTACATTTGAGAATGTAAGCATTCAAGATGGCTTCTCTTGGCAGGCTGCAGGTCAGGATGGAGAGGCAGGGGAGGGAGGTGGACCAGGGAGTACCTCATCGCTCTGCTTCTCTTTTTTCCACATGGAACTTCAAAAGCAGTTCACCTTATCCCCCCTCCCACTGCTACTCACAGCTCCACGAACCCCCAATTCCCCATCTAACCTGCTCTGCTGGGGGCTGGCACAATTTGCTCCAAGAGTGTGCATCTCCTGCATCTCCTTTGTTTCTCCTCCTTATTTGTTCTTTCAGCATGGACCTGCCCAGTCTGTGTTGGCTTCCTGGGTTTCCCATTGTAAATTTTCCATGGTTCTATCTCCTGTGTGTAACTTCTCTCCCTTTTAATTATGTATTTTACCCTATGTGCCTCGGATCATCCTGTTGCTAAGACACCATTTTGGAGGCCCCCCCATTGTCTCTTTTCTAAAGGATTATGCAATATTTTAGATAGGAAATATTTAGTTCTTAAACACAGAACAATACAATCTTATTAATTTTAATTATTAATATTAATATCAAATAATAATAATATTTGATATGGCCTATAAACTTCATGAGAATTTCAGTGAGAAAGCTGTTTTGGGTCAGAGATGTCAGAATACCTTTTATGGAAGAAGGTAGCAACTGCATGATTTGAAGAATTTAGGTAGCTTTTATTATTGTGATAATTAAGAATAGTATATGTGTATTATTATATATAATATGGCATATACTAAATATAACCAATTAATATCTGCCTGTTGTTCTACATGCTATTCTGAGCATTTTAGTTATCACTCAATTTTACAAAATGCTGTAACTGCTTCCACTAAATTAGTGAAGACATGGAGGCAAAGTGAGATGAAATAACTTGCCTCAGGTCACACAGTTCACAAGTAGTGGATCCAGAATTCAAGTTCAGACACTTTAATTATACTGGCCTGCAGCAAGACTAGTGAGTGTGCAAGAGATCAGGAGATAGTTCATAATGCAGAGCATGCAGCTTGAATTATGTCTTAATTCAGTCATATTTTACAAGCCAAATCATTTTTAGCTTATCAATTTAGAAGATGTAAATTATACTCTTAATTGCAAATGGATCAATTTCAATCAACTAAGCTTTGCTCAGTGATGAATTCAACTAATGGCTACAACAGGTTTTCTTTCAATAGTGTGCTGCCATTTCTTATAGATGCCATTGAGGAAGGAATAAACCATGTTGCACTGTGCAAAAAATTCTTTTTTTTTAGTTTTTTATTTATATTTTATTTTAGTTAATGAGCATAAATTTCCAAAGTACAGCTTATGGATTATAATAGCTTCCCCCCCATAACTTCCCTCCAACCCACAACACTCCCCTCTCCCACTCGCTCTCCTCTTCCATTCACATCAAGATTAATTTTCAATTATCTTTATATACAGAGGATCAATTTAGCACATATTAAGTAAAGATTTCAACAGTTTGCACCCACACAGAAACACAAAGTGTAAAATACCTTTTGAGTACTAGTTATAGCATTAATTAAACACCTAAGAGTAATTGTGTATTAATTACAGAGTTCAACCAATAGTTTTAAGTAGAACATAAAAAAATACTAAAAGGGTAAAGTATTAAGTTCTTTTTTTTCTTTTTTTGTTTGTTATATAGTTATTTTTTTATTTAATAAATGTGAATTTACAAAGTACAACTTGTGTATTGTTGTGGCTTCCCCCCAAACCTCCCTCCCTCCTGTGGCCCTCCCCTCTCCCACTCCCTCTCCCATCCCACCCTTCATCGAGTTTCATTTTCAATTACCTTCATATACTGAACATCAACTTAGTATATACTAAGCAAGGATTTCAACAGGCTGCCCTCATACAACTGCACAAGGTATAGGGTATTGTTCGACTAGTAGTGTTGTTTTTTAAGTTTCATAGTAGAACACATTAAGGACAGAGATCCTACATGGGGAGCATGTACCCAGTGACTCCCATTGTTGATTTAACAATTGGCACTCTTATTTATGACGTCAGCAATCACCAGAGACTCTTGCTATGAGCTGTCTAGGCTATGGAAGCCCCTTGAGTTCACCGACTCTGAATTTGTTTAGTCAAGGCCATATCACAGTGGAGGTTCCTTCCTCCCTTCAGAGAACAGGCCTTGTTCACCAGGATCTTTCAGTTAGATTGTTTTTTGCCACCGTGTCGTGGCTTTCCATGCCTGTGAGACTCTCATGGACCTTTTAGCCAGATCCGAATGTCCCAAGGGTTGATTCTGAGGCAGGAGTGCTGCCATTCTGAGTCTGCTGTGTGTCCTGTTTCCCCCGCAGGATCATTCTCTCCCTTTTAATTCTATCCTTCATTATTTGCTTACACTGGTCTTATTTGTGAAATCTCATCGACACATACCATATCTTTTTGATTGGTTGTGTATTTATACTTATCACTTTACCAAGTGCACTGGCATTGGTACTTGCCTCCTTGGTAAGACTGAGTTGAAATCCCCTGGCACATTTCTAGTTCCACCATTGGAGGTAAGTCCGAGTGAGCATGTGCCAACCTATATATCTCCTCCCTCTCTTATTCCCACTCCTATGTTTAACAGAGATCACTTTTCTGTTAATTTTAAACGCCTAAGAATGATTATGCATTGATTACAGAGTTCAACCAGTGGTCTTATGTAGAACAAACAGAGCAACAACAACAACAACAACAAAAATACTAAAAGAAATAAAATAGTAAGTTGTTCCTCAACAGTCTAGACAAGGGCTGATCATGTCATTGTCTCTCATAGTGTCCATTTCGTTTCAATGGGTATCATGGTCTCTTATTCAAATAATATATTTCCATAACCTCTGCTTATTACTGGGAGAAAAAAAGTTCCAGTAAAGATTTATATCAACTCTAGGAATACATAGTGTCATATATATAAATGTTAGAAATATATGTCATATATATAAAAGTTAGAGACAGAAGTTTTCCGTCTGTTGGTCCACTTTCCTAAATGCCTGCAACACTTAGGACTGGGCTTGTCAAAAGCTAGCAGGCTAGAATTCAATCTGTTTCTCCCATGTGCATGGCAGAGATCCTAGAACTTGGGACTACCATCTGATCCATCCCAGGATCTGTATTATCAGAAAGCTGGAATTGGAAGCAGGGCTGAGACTTGAACCCATATATAAGATGCAGGTATCCCAAACAACATCCTAATTTCTGTTCCATACCCCCATGATGACACACAAATTTATTTTTTAATATGTATTTTATTTATTTGAGAGACAGAGTTACAGAGAGGGAAAGACAGAGAAAGGTCTTCCATGTGCTGGTTCACTCCCCAAATGACCACAACAGAAGAGGTGGGCCGAGCCAAAGACAGAAGCCAAGAGCTTTTTCCAGGTCTCCTACACGGGTTCAGGGGTCCAAGCACACGGGCCATCCTCTGCTTCTTTCCCAGGCCATTAGCAGGGAATTGGATCTGAAGAGGAGTAGCCAGGACATGACCCAGCGCCCACATGGGATACTGGCGCTGTAGGCGGAGGCTTAGCCTATCATGCCACAGCACTGCCCCCTATACTCAAACTTTTTAAAACTGAACTTGTGTTATACCACAAACTAGATAAGTCAAAAAACTGCCATTCTATTAGCTGTAATTTAGAATTATGTCAGGCTGAATTGTCTTTCCTTTCTAACCCAAAATTTTTTGGTAAAATTTGAGATTTATTTTAACATTTTTTTAAAAAAAAACATTTTCTCAGTGTTTGGCTTATCCAAGATGTCAATTGGACTTATCTTCTGAGAGCCAATATTCTGAGAACTTAATGTGCTCTTTGGCAAGATGCTACTGTCAGATATACTGCTATGTGTTAAGCTGTTAGAATCCACAATTTAGCTCATTGGTTTAGAAACACATTTGTCATATCAAGGTAATATCGAGGAAGATAATCATTGTGGGGTGTCACTTAAATTGAAATTGGGGGATTGGTGTTGTGGTGTAGCAGGAAAAGCTGCCACCTACAACACTGGCCTCCCATATGGGCACCAGTCCAGGTCCTGGCTGCTCCACTATCAGTCCAGCTCCCTGTTAATGTACCTTGGAAAGAAGCAGAAGATGGCCCAAGTCCTTGGGCCATTTCAACCATGTGGGAGACCTGGAAGAAACTCTTGGCTCTTAGCTTCTGCCTGGCCCACCCACCTAACTGGGTGGTGAACCAGCTGATGAAAGTTCTTTCTCTCTCTCTCTCTTTCGCTCTTGTTCTCTCCTTCTCTCAAATAAATAAAAATAAATCTTTTAAAAATGCGAATTGCGAGACCATTGTTAAACAGACTTATTATACCATCAGAATTGAACTCCTGAGGACAAGCTTAAACTGAGCTGTCTGCATAAACCCACCTATATGCCTGCTGACCCTGTGAATGGGGCCAAACTGCAATTTCAGTAATGAATTTCATTAGCATTTGCAACAGTTTTTAAGGTCATTCCCCTTGCCTCCAGAGACTGTGCCCAGTCACTTTTGTGAAAACCCCTGTTTCATCAATCACAATTGTTGACAAACAAGAGTTACAAGTAACAACTCCATTGCAGCTTAAAGATAAAAACACCTATCATCTTGTGAAACACTGGAACAATATTTTATGGCTGCTTGCATTTTGTGTTTCTCAAATTGTAATCCTAGTAAACCCCAATAAACAGTATCTTTTTCAACAGGGGTAATTATGCAGCCCCAATTTTGTTAGTGGTGTTACATCATAACAGATGTCATTCTCATTAAATTTTTATTGAGTTTTTTCTTTGTGCTGGGTTTTAAGTATCCCAACAGGTATAAATAAAATTCTGCATTCTGTTTTCTCTGATATGTGGTAGTTAATGTAGGATACACAAAATATATAGGGATGAAATAGACACCTTGTGATTTGATCGCTGCATTTATTCCTTGTTTATACTCCTGTGAAACTGTGGTCTTTCTACTTTTTACTTGTTGAGTTTCATGGTTAGTAGTGCCTTAAGCCCATGATTATAGAGTGGTTTGAAATTATGTTTTTGCAAAAAATAAAGGCAAAAGAAATGAAGGAAGGAGAGGGATTCAGGAAGGGAAGTATGGTTATCTTCTTTGAATTGTATCTATGAAATACATAAAACTTGTTCTCCTGATATTAATACAGTTTTTTAAAAATATGCATTCATAAGAAACTAGAACAAATACTTTTATGAAATTTACAGACTATATTCCACTGTAAAAACTTTAAGGTATTTCCAGATTATTTGTCTTATTATAATATTTTTTAAGTGAAAGGGACAGGTCAAATTTCTTTTTAAAAAAAAAAACTTATTTGTTTTTTTTTTTTATTTATTTTTATTTTTTATTTTTTGACAGGCAGAGTGGACAGTGAGAGAGAGAGACAGAGAGAAAGGTCTTCCTTTGCCATTGGTTCACCCTCCAATGGCCGCCGCAGCTGGCGCGCTGTGGCCAGCACACCGCACTGATACGATGGCAGGAGCCAGGAGCCAGGTGCTTCTCCTGGTCTCCCATGGGGTGCAGGGCCCAAGCACCTGGGCCATCCTCCACTGCACTCCCTGGCCACAGCAGAGAGCTGGCCTGGAAGAGGGGCAACCAGGACAGAATCCGGCGCCCCGACCGGGACTAGAACCTGGTGTGCCGGTGCCACTAGGCGGAGGATTAGCCTAGTGAGCCTCGGCACCGGCCGGGACAGGTCAAATTTCTAAGATCCCTAAGGTTCATATTATGTGCAAAGGTTTCTAGTAGGTACTAAATGTATATTCTGTACAATCTTTGCCAAGTTCCTAAGCTGTTGTTAACTTTATTCTTGCTCTCTAGGTAAGGGTGCAGAAAGGTCTGATTGAGGTAAAATGATAGAATTAAACACACATCTACTAGACAACAGAGATGAGAGTTGAACAAAAGTGGCTTAATTCCAAAGACTATGTTCTTGTTTTAAAAACATTGTTTTAAAAATGCTAATGTCATTAGCATTTTGGTGGAACTAGAATCTCTCTTGTACTGCAAGGAAGTGAGACACTTGAGATCTGAGGAGAATGAAAATTTCAACTACAACAGAAGTTAGTTAACAAAATGTTTTTCTCCTTACCATGGGAGGAATGTGGTCCTGGAAATCTGAGTATTTAAATGAAACAGGGATATTACTGATAGAAAATTGATTAAAGGTTTCCACATTGGGAACAAAGTGATTAAAATACATGTAAGTAATAAATTGGGGCCAGCACTGTGGCACAGCAGGTAAAGCCACCACCTGCTGTCCTGCCATCCCATATGGGCACCAGTTCAAGTCCCGGCTGCTCCACTTCCAATCCAGCTCTCTGCTATGGCCTGGGTAAACAGTGGATGGCCCAGGTCCTTGGGCCCCTGCCCCCAAGTGGGAGACGTGGAGGAAGCTCCTGGCTCCTGGCTTCCGATCAGCCCAGCTCTGACCATTGCAGCCATCTGGGGAGTGAACCAGCAGATGGAAGACCTTTCTCTCCATCTCTCTGCTCCTGCCTCTCTGTGACTCAGCCTTTCAAATAAATAAATAAATAAATCTTTAAAAAATAATAATAATAAGTTAAGTATGTTAGTTAACACATGATAAGCCACATTAGAATGTATGGTTGTCCATGGTGGACAAGAGTGTAATTATTAATAGGAGAAATGACTAAGGACAAGAGAGAGTTAGCACATAATTAGTTCCCACAGAAACAGAGCAAGTAAAACTAGGCAGTTGATACGAAGGCATTAGAGTCCGCATGCCTTGTTTGTATTTTGATATCAAGTCTGTTTCTGAAAAAAAAAAAAGTTATATTTAGGTTTTGGCTTTAATGTAATTTCTGATACCTGTTCCTTACCTTGACTGTCTTTTCCTGGAGATATATGCCTGTGTGTGTGCGTGCATGTGTGTGTGTGTGTGTGTATCTACTAAATGATAAATGGAACTTTGAGGAAGTATAATAAGTTCCTCTTACCTCAGGTTAGAGTGTTTTTTTTTTTTAAATTTACTTTTGGTCATCTCTGGTTCCCTCCATACAGAACTGATGTACTTGACTGTAGAATTCACTTCTCATTCCCAACGTTGATATCATAGAACTGTGGATACGAATGGGGGCCTTTGAAAGGGTTCTCCTCACTTGTCTTCAATTTAGTGCAAGCCTCTATGAGCTTAACTGTTGCTAATTTAGTGCTTCCATATTTCTTATTCAGACCTACTTTTTCCTTTTTTATGACTGATTTCCTTTCTTCTCAGTGCATATCACTATCTCCATGGGGCTGTCAGTTAAGTATAAGAAGGATGCATTTTGCTTTATATTCAAATCTTTCAAATCTCTACACAGATATACTCATTGTATGTGGAATCTGCAGTGTATGAGTAAACTTTGAAAATATAAGTCATTTGTAGGTCACCTGTATATTTCTTGTCTGCTATCATCTAAAACAAGTTAAATGTGTGTCTTCTCCTATGCTGAGTTTTATATGCATATACTTATTTTCTACTATAATTAAACAGCTGTGCACTTAAAATTTTAGAAACAAATACAGGAAATTAAATTTAAAAATAATCATATGACAAGTGCTATTGTTTTGGTTTGTGTTTGTCGTAAATGGTGCTTCTTGATAATGAGATATGAAATAGGAGGTAATGTAAAATTAATAGATTTTTGGGAATTTGAACTTTCGAACACTACCTAGATAGGTAACATATATAATTTATTTTCTACAATATTAATTAAAAGTTTATCATTCCCCCTTTCCTGCATGTAATGAACCAAAACCACTACCTTAAGGAAATCTGATGAGTATGCACACATTAAGTATAAAAAAGGAATGTGAGAAGGAAAAAGAAAGAGGTGAGATGGAAGAGAAAGACAGTTACATATGAAAGATTCAGAAATGTCCTGTGAAGGTTAAGTTGTAGTGAGAAAATAGATGAATTATGGAGTATTTTCAGTAAATACATCAGCAAGATTCCTTTATATGAAAGGTGTAGTGTCAGAGACAGAAGTAGAAAAGGCAGCAGGATTTTCTGTCGCTGGTTCACTACCTAGCTTGGGGTTAAGCCAGGTTGAAGTCAGGAGCCCAGAGCTCCATCAGAGTTTTCCACATGACTGGCAGGGGCCCAAGTACTTGAACTATATTCCAATAACTTCCCAGGCACATTATCAGGGAGCTGGATCAGAAGTAGAGCGCCTGGGGCTTGACACAGCATTCCAATACAGGATTCACCTTCTGTACTCCAACACCGGTATAATTTCTTTGGGAAATATTCCTTCCCACAGTCATCTTTACTTGTCACAAGTAAATAAAGCAACTCCTGTTTGAGGCTGATGAGTTGAGACCACCCCAGATTGATGGACCCCTTGTGACTGAACATTTTCTGAGGTAGAATGAAATATAATAAAGTTAATAATGGTGAAAGAAAACATCGAGTTCACACTATTCATAGCCATGCTTAGAAAATCTGAAACTTGGGGGCCAGCGCCATGGCTCTCTTGGTTAATCCTCTGCCTGCGGCACCAGCATCCCATATGGAACCGGGTTCTAGTCCCGGTTCATTGCTTCTCTTCCAGGCCAGCTCTCTGCTGTAGCCCGGGAAGGCAGTGGAGGATGGCCCATGTGCTTGGGCACCTGCACCCATGTGGGAGACCAGGAAGAAGTACCTGGCTCCTGGCTTCAGATCAGTGTAGCTCCGGCTGTAGCAGCCATTTGGGGGCTGAACCAACGGAAGGAAGACCTTTCTTTCTGTCTCTCTCACTCACTGTCTAACTCTACTTGTCAAATAAATAAATAAATAAATAAATAAAAATGAAAATCTGAAATCTGGAGGGAACACCTGTTAGATAAGAGGATTCTTTGAATGATGTACCAAATGCTACCACTATTCATCAAAGGTTTTACTGAATTGTGGGGAAATATGATGACATTATTTGTTTTGATTAGTACCCAAGACTTACACATTGATCATTTGTGAGATAAAAAAAAAAAATGAGGAACAAAACTATGTGATGACCATCCACTAAAAGGGAACCATCTGTGTGACAATGTGTGGCCCAACTAATAAGCAAATTGTCTTTAAAATTACAGCTTTTCTTTCTTTCTTTTAAAGATTTATTTATTTGAAGGCAGAGTTACAGAGAGAAATACAGAGAGAGAGAGTTCTTCCATCTACTTGTTCATTCCCCAAATGGCCACAATGGCTGAAGCTGGGCCTATCTGAAGCCAGGAGACGGGAGCTTCCTCCGGGTCTGCCACATGGGTGCAGGGGCCCAAGTCATCTTCCACTGCTTTCCCAGGTCATTAGCAGCGAGCTGGATCTGAAGTGGAGCAGCCAGGACTCAAACAGGCACTCATATAGGATGCCAGCACTGCAGGTGGCAGCTTTACCCACCACACCACAGTGCCATCCCTGAAATTACAGGTTTTTTTTTTTTAATTTTAATTTGATTTTAATACTAAAGATGATTAAAGTCATGATTAAAGTCATGGTGATGCATTTTCTGTTTTATTATCAATAGATTTTTACTGATGAATTATATGCTTTCTTTATACCCTCAAGATTGCAAAATCCATGATGGTAATCATTATTAAAGGGTTGGTAAGCAAATACACATTTATAATGGATAGGCTTATTAGACGACCTATTTGTTTGCATATATATGCAGAGAAATGATGTAGTTGAAAAAAACTATATTAAGCCAACCAATAAATTTATGCCAAGGGAGCCATAACAAGTATTCTACAATATCAATTAAGCTATTATTTATATAAAATAAAATATAAATGATAATACATTTATATAAGTACTGCTGGCACTGTTAATAACAATAAAATAGACATTAGAAAAATGTTAATACATTTTTAAATTGAAAACACTAAATAATCTTTGTCAGAAAATAATAATTAATATGGTATAACTAAAGATACATTTTAAGAGTTAAGATAACTGGGGCCGGTTCTATAGCGTGATAGACGAAGCCTTTGCCTACAGCGTCAGCATCCCCTATGGACACTGGTTCATGTCGTGATTCAGCTTTCTGCGTATAGTCTGGAAGAGTAGTGGAAGATGGTCCAAGTGCTTGGGCCCCTGGACTGTGTGGGAGACCCAGAGGACGCTCCTAACTCCTGGTTTCAGATTGGCCCCGCCTCCACCATTTCAGCCATTTTGCGAGTGAACCAGCAAATGGAATACCTTTCTCTATCTCCCCCTCTCTCTATGTAACTCTCTCAAATTAAAAAAAAAATTAAGATAATTGAGATAATGGTATAACTAGATCATTCATTCCTAATTTGTCTATATAATTCTTACTTATATACACACATTCTGGGTTTTTTGCTTGTTTGCAGCCACTAGTTTTGAATTTGCATTTTCTAGTAATTTTTATTATGTATGCTTATGAAAATCCTTACATCCCTTTATAAACAACTTTAATATCTATACATATTTACTAAATTTGTGTACAGTTCATTATCAAAAAAGATGTAGATGTAAATGTACCGATATGAAATGATTTTCAAAATACATAATATGATGGTGCCTGCACTGTGCATAGTAGGTTAAACCTCTGCCTGTGGTGCCGACATCCCATATGATGTTTGAGTCCACGCTGCTCCACTTCTGATCCAGCTCCCTGCTAATGGCCTGGGAAAGCAGTGGTTGATGACCCACTTGAGCTTGAGCCCCTGCACCCACATGGAAGACCTGGAATAAGCCCCTGGATCCTAGCTTGGATTGGCCCGGCTCTGCAATTTGGCCATTTGGGGAATGAACCAGCGGATGGAAGACTTCTCTCTCTCTCTCTCTCTCTCTGTAATTCTGCCTCTCAGTAAATAATCTTTAAAAAAAGATATAACATGAAGTGAGAAAATTAAAAACAAAGGCATGTACAGTGTAAGCATACTCAAAAAGTATGGAAATGCATATTATGAAAAAGCTGTGCCTACCTTTCAAAAATTTTTGCACCAAACTAAGCATCTCTTTCTGTTGTTAAATACATTAACCCATTTATTATAGGCTACTGATGTCTCAAAGATGGTGCCTTTATTAGTCTGTCAATTATTTCAGTCTTCTGATTGCAGACTTTACTAATTCCATTTTTCCATGAACTTTTTGTGGTGCTCTTGTGTCATCTGACATATGGAAAAAAATTAGTAAAACATGGCATAGAACCAAAGATGAACTGTATTCTGTATTGCCCTAAAATAGTGATGCTACAGAGAAAAAATAGAAAACAAATGCTTAGACTGGAACTGTGGATGGAAGGGCAAGAAGACCATGAGTTAGAGACTTTTTGAAAGGGATAATGAGCAAGTCCCCATCCACAGAGCACTTAGATGTCTTTGATAGCTCTTTCTACTTGGACCATGAGGAAAATATAGAAAAAAGAATGGCAGACATGTAAATATACCAGCATCAGCGGTACAAGATAGGAAGAAACAGAACATCTCATGTCAGATGAAGATTCAAATCAAGTCCAAGAAACAGAAGAAAATTTCCTAATAGAGCTCCCCATAAGAGAAAGATTTGCTAAATCTATTAAATCAAGACTTCAGAACTGAAATATAAAGTCAATACATGGACAAAAAACGATATATTTTAAGTGTAAATATAGAGAAACCTGAGAACCATCAGAGCAAATGTAAAAGTTTGCTAATATATTTAAAATGTCCAACACAACTAAAACAGAGAGACACAACTAATTAATTAATGACATAGAAAAAAGCTTGCCATAACTCAGGTGAATACTAAGGAAAAGGGCACATAAATTATACAGCATATAATCACTATATGGAAAATTATTATCTACCATAAATATTCCAGAACCACAACAAATGAGACACTGACTTGTAACAGAAATAGTGAAATATAACAGAAAGTATAATTACTGAATGGAATATTCTGGTCTAAAGCATAACTTGTGATCACATTTTAACATATATAGAAAAATTAACACAAAAATCTGAACTATTTTATTCAGCATCCCATATGGGCGCTGGTTCGAGTCCAGGCTGTTCCACTCCACCTCCCTGCTAATGGCCTGGGAAAGCAAAAGAGGATGGCCTAAGTGCTTGGGGCCCCGCACCCAAGTGGGAGACCCAGAAGAATCTGCTGGCTTTGCATTGGCTCAGCTCCTGCCGTTGCAGCCATCTGGGGAATGAACCGGCAGATGGAAGATCTCTCAGTCTCTGTCTCCTTCTCTCTGTAACTCTTTCAAGTAAAATAAGTCTTTAAGAAACATACATGAAATTATTAAAATATGGAAAAAGACTAAGTAGTTGTGATTAGTATTATTGTTAAAGAGTAGAATGGATGGCTCCAATCCAGCTCTTATGTCACTCAGGTAATACAGGTTCTGGCACCTAAAGGCTGCAATCTTTTTCTTAGTGCATATAAGTCATGGAGGTCCGGCTTCTGTTCTCATATGATAACTGTGCTTCTGTTCCTAGCTCCAGTGACTTTCCAAACATCTTATTAGGTAGGTGGTTTATACAAAGATTGAGAAATAAGTTTTAAGAAGCACTTAGTGGTAGGGTGTAAGTAGTATTTACTTTAATACTGATTTTTGACTATCTGAAATTAAATGAGTTTTATGACTTAATCTAATGACAGCATTATGATCAGATGATTTCTTTCTGTATTGCTGCTCACTGATTTACATTATAAAAAATAATAATTTAATGTTCTACAAAAAGCCATGGCCACAAGAAATTTTAGTTCCGTAATTGAACTGGTTATAAAAAAGGAAAAGGTGTATATTTATGTTTCATATAATCAAAAGCAGAAAAATATCAAGAAAAAGGCTAATATTAATCAGGTAAATTTAAAGTTAAGAAATTAAATAACCAAGTGAAGTCTAAATATGAAACAACAAACGTTGATCAGATAAGTAGTCTTGGGGAAATAAATGACAAGCTTTATGACTGCTTTTCTTTCAATGTGATGTGAGTTTGCAAAACAAAAGTAGTCTCACTAGAACTTATTTCATTAGACAATTCAAGGGGTGAAAGGGAGAGTGAGTAGTAAACAATTCCTAGAAGTATAGGAACTAGAATTTCCAGCCAAGCCTGTAATAGCTTTAAAGATGAGATGCTTGCTGTCTGCTATTCTAGTCCCTGCCTAACTTCTCCATATTGTGAAAGTAATGATGGTGTTTAATGACTCAGCAGTGATGAAGAAATTCTTCCCTTGCGATATGTTTACTCTTAAAACTTGTTTGTAATTGACTATTTTGAATTAAATGACTTTTTTAAAAAAAATATTTATTTGAAAGAGTTACAGAGAGGGAGAGGGAAAGGAAGAAACACAGAGATAGATCATCCATCTGCTGGTTCACTCTCCAAAATGGCTGCACCAGTCAGGGCTTTAGAAGAACTGTTGCAACATACGGTACAATTTTTAGTTTTTTAAGGAAACTCATTACTGTTTTCCATAATTGCTGTGATCAATTTGCATTTCCATCAGCAGTTTACAAGGCTTCCCTTTTCTCAACACCCTACTGATGTTATCTTGTGGCTTTCTCATTATAGCACTCACCATGA
The DNA here is from genome assembly GCF_964237555.1 of Oryctolagus cuniculus. Classification (NCBI taxonomy): domain Eukaryota; kingdom Metazoa; phylum Chordata; class Mammalia; order Lagomorpha; family Leporidae; genus Oryctolagus; species Oryctolagus cuniculus. The sequence continues at coordinate 167,271,654 of NC_091433.1, forward strand.
GAGAAGTGAATAATTTGTGTGTCTGTGTGTGTGCACGTGTGTATATACCTACATGTGTTTGTGTGTACTATCCAACCTTGAAAAATTAGAAAATATGGATGGATATAAAGGACATTATGCTAAGTGAAATAAGTCAGGCACAGAAAGAATAATTCTGCTTGATCTCACTTATATGAGGAATCTAAACATTGTTGACTACATAGAAACAGAGTAAGGAAAAGATGTAAATCAGAGGGTACAAATTTCTAGTAATGTAGGATGAATAAGTCTAGAAATCTGTTGCCCATGGCATGAAGACTGTAGTTAATAATGTCATATTATGTACGGGAAATTTGCTAAGAATGTAAATCTTAGGTGAACTTCCCACACCCTCCTCTCCGCACACACACACACACAACACACACATATGAAGGTAACCATGTGTGATGATGGATGTGTTAATGTACCATATTTTCCCTAAGCATATTCATCTTAAAGCCTTCTGTCATATACCTTACATATACCTTATTAAAAAATAGATGATGTGGTTTAGTCCTTGAACCCTAGCTCGTTGTGTTAGCATCTTGAGTTATTCAGACCATGTTGGGACTCAGGATAACAATGAACTCATCTTTGATTTCACAGGGTTTGTTGTCCCTTAGAGGCCAGACCAGAATCTTAATACCTGCCCAGGATGCCTAATGTATTCCAGGCATTGTTCTAGCTGCAGCTAATAATGTAGACCAATTCTCCACCTCCAGGAAGTTGCCCTTCAAGTAGACCAGACAGCCAAATTTTCAAAATTAAATATTGTTTTCCTTTGCAAAACATTGGTCTAGATCAGGATTGCCAAACTCAGCACTAATCACATTTGGGGCCAGAGAAAAACCTTCTAGAGGTGAGGTGTTATGTATAGCAGTGTCAATGGTCTGTATTCACTGGACTCCAGCTTATTCCAGAGTTATGACAACCTGAAATGATTCCAAGATATTGTCAGATGTCTGCTAGGAGGCAAAATCACCCTGGGCTTGGAATCACTGGCCTAGACAACTCAGTGAGGAGCCACTTAAAAATATTCCCATTGTTGTTCTATTCCAATGCTGTGTTAGCATCCACTCATACCTGACATTCCATTTTATTTCTCTTCCAAACAAATGCAGTCATTTTCCAAGTCTACAACATGCAGGAGAAAAAGATCTCATACCTAGGAGTGGATGCTTGCTTAGCAGGAATAATGTAAGAAGTATCTGGAAAAGTATCCGTAATATTTCAATGTTATATCCACTCCTGTTTCACTTAGCTGAGTGGGTACTGTCTGTGGATAATTCTTTCCATTTTCTAACTGATACATGGTTTGGTCGTTGATATATTTGTTCAATATGCACAACTTGCTTGCTTAAATGTACAATTCCCAACAGTCCTATTTCTTGGTGTATATCTAGAAACATTGATAACTTAATCCAACTGTGAAATACACATTGTTTTCTATATAATACATACAGAAACCTCCTTCTCTTCGTTGGATTAAAAGGATAAAATACATGAGAAAATGAACAGTAACACTTCAGAAACTGGATTCTATATATCTTTTGGGTTTTTTGGTAGTTTTGGGGGTGGAGTAGGCACTTAACTCCCCTGTGATGGAAAATCTTCTTAATCAGATTTTTTTCCCTAACTCTAGCAATATTTGAAGACCTGGCTCTGTAGACATATCTAAATGAAATAATTCTGTTTTTAATTGCAGCCCTTTACACCTCCTCTTGTTGTGAGAATAGTCATTGGCAGGGCTTAAATTTACAGTACCAATAAGGAAAAAGAAGTGTTAGTATATTCTTTTGTTACAAGAAATAGCTATAAGATATATTTATAGTCTGACAAAAAATAGTAAAAGTTGCCTGCAATGCAGCTCCGTTTTAACACAGCATTAAATGATATTTATATTTGTGATACCCCCACCTCTGGGCTTCCTACAAACTACTGTGTGTGCTTCTCTTCCTGGGCATGCTGTGGCACAGGTTCCAGTGGCTCACATAGTCGCGTGACCACATTCCATGCTTCCCCTATGCTTCTTTTCTTATTTCAGACCATCTTAAATGAACGACGTATTATTCTCAATGAGCCAGATTGAATTTAGATTTTTATTTATTTGTTTATTTGAGATCAGAGAGAGGGAAGTGAAAAAAGAGAATGCTCCCATCCACCAGTTCACTCTCCAAATGCTGCTACATAGGCCAGTTAAGGATGGCTGTAACCAAGAGCTGGGAACTCAAGCTGGGAACCTGTGTGGCAGAAACTCAACTACTTGCCCCAAAATTGCTGCCTCCAGTGGGTGCTTTAGCCAGATACTGGAATCAATTTGAAGGGACCCAATCCTCAAACCTAGACACTCCAAAGTAGGGGATGTGTACATCCTGACTTTGCTTAATTCTTTTATTCTCCCGCCCTCCCTCCCTTCCCTACTCCTCCTTTTTCTTTCTTCTTCTTCCTCCTCCTCCTCTTCTTCTTCTAATTCTCTCTCTCTCTCTCTCTCTCTCTCTCTCTCTCTCTCTTTTCTGAAATCTAGAGAGAGACATCCCATCTACCCATTCACTCCCCAAATGCCTGCAACCAGAGCTGGACCAGGCCAACCAGGAGCTGGGAACTCAGTTTGTCTCCCATACGGGTCTCAGAGACCATCTACATGATATTAACAGCTGTTTCCCAGAGGACACATTAGCAGGAATCTGGGTTCTGGAGTAGAGCCAGGGCATGAATCAAGAGAAGCTACCATAGGATGTAGGCATCCCAGCAGCAAACTTATACCCCCACAATCTGGCATCTTAACTGGTAGTTCAAACACTTGCCCTGAGAGTATTTCTTAAGTAGCTATCACTAGGTGGTAGAGTCAAGGGGATGTGCATGCAAACACACATTCTTCCATCTGCCACACTGTTGATTCAAGAGCTGTATTACTTTGCTTAGAGTTGCATCTTAATCCTCCTATTGAATCAGGTAGTTGCTTCATATATTCCCTTGAGATACACAGTTAAAGACTCTTGCGCCTTAGCAAAATCCTGCTTGGCAGAGTTATACTACTCTTTTATAAATTTCGAAAATGCCTGAGAAGTTTCTTTTATTTTTTTAAGAGTAATTTTCAAGGAGAAGGTTGAGAAGGGCACACAAGCCAGTGGTGACTGAGATGTAGTTTAAGCTAAATTGTATGCTGTCTTCTAAATGCTCCAGAACATGTTAGTTTTGACAATTTTCAAGGAAAAGATGTGGAACTCCCAGTTGTACTGTGATCACTGCTCCCAGACTAATGATCATAAAATTTTCTTCCTGATTCTCCTCTCATCTGCAGTATATAATTTCTACCAGTTCTTACTTTTAACTGCAGCAAAAAATGGGCTTGTAGCCTAAAGGAAAATGACTACTAGGCAACAGCAGATTTTAATGGCTGTCTAGTCCAAAATATAGGTTACTCTAAAATATTAAAATTGCAACCATGAACTCCCTTTGAATTCCTGATGGGTTTTCTGCACTTTGCCAACCCCTTTATCCTGAAATACAGGAAGATAAGAGAAGAATGACAAGTCTGAATTGCAGATGGTTTTTCCCTTTGTCTCGTTTCATTCATTTTTAATGCAGATGATGGGATCTTTGGGACTTAGAGCCATATTTGACAGCTTTTTCATGTTTATTTGGACTGAAAGTTATGCTACAATTTGGATTTGAGGCACTCTTTCCAAGAATAAGTCATTTGTAATCCATGAATTTTTTATTGGCTAAGATATGAATAAACAGGTTTTATTGTTTCTTTTTTGTGATTTATACTTTTCTATATGCATATCTTTTTAAACAAAAGCCTCAGATTTCCTCTGGCTTTAATCAGGAATAGTTGACTACATTTTTTAGAGCTGCGTTGCTAAAGAGTGTGAAGTCAATCAAAATGAAACCACATTATTTATTTTAAGAAACAAACATTTTCCAAATGCCTAAATAACATATTGTGTATTTGTGATATGCACTCCTTCTTTAACATTGTTCTCAGAGTTAAGTCCTTGACACTGCATGGTCGAGATTCTGGATGCGCAATGCACAATCAATCCCTGTTGTCTCACTAAATAAAACAGTTAATTTCATGAACTCTCCCTGAAGACAAAAAGACAAGACTCGCCTGGAAGGAAAGCTACACTGCAGTACTGTGGATGCTCAGGCTATTACTTTTCTTGAAAAACAAGTTTTTTTAAAAAAAAATTTGCCTGTAAAGTATTCTAAATAGTATGTAATTTTAATGTCAATTTTAAAAAAGCTCTCATTCTTATTACCACTCTCTCTTTGCACACCTAAATTACCTTTTAATTGTATAGTGAGATTTGAGATGAAAATGGATATTGAGGTACCAAAAACAGATCACCATGACTGATACATGCTCTTCCCTTTATGACAAAAAAGAACAGTATGGAGTTTGATATCCTTCCTAAAATAGATGTTATCTTTCAAATTTGTTATAAAAGGATAAGACTTAGTCTGGGGAGCTTAGGAGGTTATCCTATTTGTGATTTCTTTCCTTGAAATGGGTATAGTATTAAGTGTTGACTCAGTTGTCAAGATATTTTCTTGATATTTGAAATCCAGTCTCTCTTATTTCTGACATGTTCAAGTTCTGCAGATTGTTTTAAACTCTAAAAAGAGTTGGACAAATACTGTCCAAACTGATATCTTCTTTCTCTGAAATCTGATAGAGTCTCATGTATTATGTGATTGAGCAGTACTGATTTTGCATTTAATAAACTATGAGAGCTCCCAGAGGGCAAGGACCATACCTAACACTCCTACAACATATCTGGTATTTAATATCATACCCAAAACTGCATGAAAATTCTGGTTGCAGATATATAAACAGTAGCCATGTATCTTTAAATTTATCAAGATGTTAGTTTTCTCCATAAATAAATAAACAAGTAAATAAATGAGATATACACATCTTTGCTATACTTTAGTAACAAAGTCCTCAGGTTATTTCTACTCAGGCTTTAAAAACTTGTCAGATACCACCCATCAATGATCTCAAAGAAAATCTATCTTTCTACAAAAGGATAAACTGAGAGTTTTCTCAGATTAATTTTTTTCTTCTTTGAACCCAAACTTTAAAATGAACTCAATGCATTATCCTTCACCCACTAGTGAGTGCTAGCGGATTATTATGTTAGTGAAAATGTAGCAAGTAATATTAGTTAACAAAATGAGAAACAGTCAATAATGTATAATGCAACCACTTGAATTTTTTGGTAATCATGTCTGTACATAAATTTATTTTTCTATTAAAACTTTGTCAGGTAAAACTGATTTTCTTAATTCTAAGCTCTGTTTTTTTACCATGTATGTGTTTCAAATTTGAATCTCTAAAACCTATAAAATGAAGAAATGATATTGTCTCCTTCATTTTGGAGCTGACACTCTGTAGTTGATATGTGTAAAGACAAGCTTCAGTATAAATGAGACAGGCTAAAGTATTTACAATAATTCTGAATAAAAACAATTTTTGAAAAGATTTATTTATTCGTTTAAAAGAGTTATGGACTGATAAGGAGGGAAAGAAATCTTCCAGCTGCTGGTTCACTTTCCTAGTGGCCCCAGAACAGCCAGGGCTGAACCAGGATGAAGCCAGGAACCAGGATTTTCATCCAGGTCTCCCCCATGGGTGGCAGGCGCCCAAGAACTTGGGCTGTCTTCCACTGCTTTCTCAGAGCATTAGCAGGGAGGATTGGGAGTGGATCAGCTGGGGCATGATTCAGTGCCCATTTGGGGTGCTGGCATCACAGGTAGTAGCCTTACCCACTCTGCTTCAATGCTAGCCTCTGAATAAAAACAATTTAAAGAGCTACAAAAAATTGAATTTTTTAAAACATAGTGTGATGAGCATTTGCCCTAGCGCTTAAGATACCTGCATTTCATATCAAAGTACCTAGGTTTGAATCCTGGTTCTACACCTGATTCCAGCTTCCTGCTAGTATGTACACAGGGAGGTAGCAGGTCCCTGGCACTCACATGGCAGATGTGGATTGAATTCCTGGCTCCTGGTTGCAGACTGAACCATACTTTGCTGTTGTAGATATTTTGAAAGAGATCCAGAAGATGGGAGGCCTCTCTATTTGTCTCTCCCTGTCTCTCTCTTTCTCTCAAATAAAAATAATTAACCAATAAAAACAACATAGAATAACGATGTGATTGAACAGACTATACAGAAAACCAAAGCTGTCACTAAAAGCATAGAGGAAGTCAGGTCAAGTAAACATGAAGAACTGGTTGAAGTCATTCAGGTAAACATCAAGGAACCATAACTGTGAAGGACAGGAAGCCCTGAGGAGTGCACAGCTTTCTGGCAGAGCTTACCCCATGGTGTAATTTGCTGCATCATAGTGCTGGGTGAGAGACTGAAACACCAGGCAGAGGGTAACTGAACCAGGGAGGGAGGCAAAGTTTTGGCAGCCTGACGATGTTGAAACAGAAACGTCCCCAGCAGACAAGATCTGGCAGCCTACATCCAGAAGAGAAGGAAGATGTGGAGAAATGTGCCAAATTCTCCATGTGTTTTTTTCTCCTTGTAGCATTTATTGAATTTCTGAGGTGCTTTGAGAAGGCTGAGAAATCTAAAGGACATTTAAAAATCAGTACAGTTACCATGAGTCTTATTGTGAAGAGGAGACAAAAATGAGAGTTCTTGAACAGCAAGAAGGAAGACTGTTCGTAGCACTCATGAGTGCTCAGAGGAGATCTCTGAGCACTAAGCCAAGGACTTTGGTCCAAGCAGAGGAGCAAAAAGCTTCCCCAAATGGCACCACATCCTCAAATCAGCTCACTCCCTGGTTGAATGAAATGACTTACGTACGCTTTGGTTAACTAAGAGAGACTATAATCAATTCTACCCGAAATAAGAGAATATTATTGAATAGCTCTAACTGTTTCATACACAATATCCAGCACTTCATCATAAAAGAGAGAGAGAGAGACAGAGGGAGGGGGGGAGGGAGGGGGAGAGAGAGAGAGAGAGAGAGAGAAGAAGAAGAAGAAGAAGAAGAAGAAGAAGAAGAAGGGAGGAAGGAAGGAAGGAAGGAAGGAAGGAAGGAAGGAAGGAAGGAAGGAAGGAAGGAAGGAAACCAGGAATATAAAATAAAGCAGCCAAGACACGAAAAATAAAACCAATAGTAGTGATAGAGGACAGATGATCCAGGCATAGATTAAGACTAGACTTATATTTGTGGTTAATATGTATAAAATATAGATAATAGCATTAAGAATTTCATCAGGAAACTGTTGGCTAGTGGAAAATAAATAAATGAAAATTATTGAGCTAAAAACTTAATGATGGAAACTTCACAACTCAGCAGATGGTGTTACCTACAAATAAAACAAGACTGAGTAGATGATCAAAATACTAGAGTAAAATAAGTGAGCAATAAGTGAGCAAAAATATTCTAGTTTCCAAAATGGCCGTGGACTAATTACAAAATCTTCAATGATTTCAAAGGATAGAAAATAGCATTTTTTCTTACCATAGTGCAGTATGTCAATAAATCTATATTTATCAGATAATTCAAAATACTGAATGCCAAAATAACTAGTCCCAGTGATCAATTTCTGTTCACAATTGATCATAATGACAGGACTAAGAGCCAAAGGGGTCACATAAACAAGAATAGTGTCTGCAAATACTAGCTGATAGAATAAAAAAGGGAGAGAACAATCCAACATGGGAAGCAAGATACACAGCAGACCCATAAAATGGCAGATGTCCTAAACAGCACTCTGGCCTCAGAATCAGCCCTTAAGGCACGCGGATCTGGCTGAAAAGCCCATGAGAGTATTACAGGCATGGAAAGCCAAAACACTCTGGCAAAAAAAAAAAAAAAAAAAAAAAAAAAAAAAAAACAACACACACACACACAAAAACACCCTACATGAAAGATCTCCGCGAGTGAGATCCCAATGGAAAGAACGGGTCATCAAAGAAGGAGGTACCTTTCTCTGAAGGGAGGAGAGAACTTCCACTTTGACCATGGCCTTGTCTAAATATGATCAGAGTCAGTGAACTCAGGGGGCTTCCATAGCCTTAGCAGCTCATGACAAGAGCCTAGGGTAATTACTGAGGCCATAAACAAGAGTGTCAATTTGTTAAGTCAACAACAGGAGTCACTGTGCACTTACTCCTCATGTAGGATCTCTGTCCTTAATGTGCTGTGCAGTGTGATTTAATGCTATAACTAGTACTCAAACAGTATTTTTCACTTTGAGTTTCTATGTGGGTGCAAACTGTTGAAATCTTTACTTAATATATGCTAAACTGATCTTCTGTATATAAAGAGAATTGAAAATGAATCTTAATGTGAATGGAAGGGGGAGGGAGAGGGAAAGGGGAGGGTTGCGGGTGGGAAGGAAGTTATTGGGGGGGAAGCCATTGTAATACATAAGCTGTACTTTGGAAATTTATATTCATTAAATAAAATTTTAAAAAAATTTAAAAAATCAAGAAATGTACTATAAAAGAAAGGTAAAAATTTGATGAATTCAAAAAAATAAAATTTTGAGTATGGTAACAAACAGTACCAAATATCAGACTTTTTAATACAGTGAAAATAACCTCAGAAAAAAAGTAGTCTTTAATGAATATAGTGAAAAAATTAGAAATGCTGAAAATTACTCAATAGAAGACATATTAAAGAAACATGTATATATAATGGAGTTTACTTATAATTTTCAATTTACACATTGCCACACACATGCTAAAACCTAGTAAAAGATAGAGAAAAGTATAAAGAAACATGAGTGTGTATTAATGAAAGAAATCAAATAATCAGTTGGAGGAAAAGTTATTCACTGAGAAGTATAAAATTGATCAGTCATCAGAGATACCAATCAAGATACGATGGCCAGGTCTCAAATTAACAAAGTTAGAAATAAAAATCAGAATATTTGTTTTAGATTCAAAAGATAGGTGATCTATGAACAGTGTTATACTAATAGATATAGAAATGCAGATAAAATAAACATATTCAGAAAATGTAACTTCAATGTTCATTCAAAAAAATCAATGATAAACAATATTCATACAAATTTTCCTGGGTTTAAATGGCCTCACTGAAAGAAATATAAATGATTTAAAGCATATTTTTGGTGTGCACAAACTATTATAGAAAATAAGAGGGAGACTATGGAGAGATTACTCCAATTAAATTGATACCAAATGCAGAAACATTTTATACAAAAAAAAAGGGAAGACTACAGGCTCATTTCATTCAAGCACATTGACATGAAATAAAATAACTCACAAATAAAAATCCAGGATTATATAAAAAGAATCATATTATGTCCAAGTTGGAGCATTCATTATTGGAATGAAAGAATTTTTTAGAAGTGAATTGATACAACTTTTTTTTGTTTCATATGTATAATTCTTAGAAGATAATAGTGCTTCCTTCTCCTCTTCTGTCCCTCCATCAATCCCCCTCCTTTCTTCTTTTTTCTTTTTTTTTAAGATTTATTTATTTATTTGAAAGATTGAGCTACACAGAGAGAGAAGGAGAGGCAGAGAGAGAGAGATGTATTGCATCTGCTGGTTCACTCCCTAATTGTCCACAATGGCTGGAGCTGCACCCATCTGAAGCCAGGAACCAGGAGCTTCCTCCGGGTCTCCCAAGTGCGCACAGGGGCCCAAGAACTTGGGGCATCTTCCACTGCTTTCCCAGGCAATAACAGAGAGCTGGATCAGAAGTGGAGCAGTCGGGACTCTAACCAGCACCCATATGGGATGCCGGCACTGCAGGCGGCAGCTTTACCCGCTATGCCTCAGTGCCGGTCCCCTTTCTTTCTCTTTAATTGTTGCAAAACCATAATTTCAGTCCACTTTATAATCACAGGCTTAATGTGTAACTAACCATAATATTCAACAAGTAAAATATGTAAAGACTGGAGTTCCCACAGGAGTATAAACAAGGGCTAAAAATAATGATCAAATCACAGCATGTCTATTTTGTTCCTATACATCTTTTGTATTCTCTAACTACTACATATAAAAGAAAACATGATATTCATCTTCAGGGCACTGGCTTATTTCACCGATTAAAATGGTTTCCAATTGCCTTCATTTTGTTGCAAAAGACAAGATAGCCTTCTTGTTTATGGCAGAATAATATTACATAGTATATAATGTACCACATTTTATTTAGTCATTAATTGATAGACATCCAGGTTGATTCCATCTCTTACCTATTGTGAATTGAGCTGCAATAAACAAGGGGCTACCAATAACTATCCTATGCTGATTTCATTTTTTAAAAGATTTATTTATTTATTTGAAGGTCAAAGTTACACACAGAGAGAGGGAGAGGCAGAGAGAGAGAGAGAGGGAGAGAGTCTTCCATCTGCTGGTTCAGTCCCCAATTGTCCAGAAGGCCTGGAGCTGCACCAATCTGAAGCTAGAAGCCAGGAGCTTCTTCCAGGTCTCCCAAGTGGGTGCGGGGGCCCAAGGACTTGGGCCACCTTCTACTGCTTCCACAGGCCATAACAGAGAGCTGGATTGAAAATGGAGCAGCTAGGACCCTAACCAGCGCCCATTTGGGATGCTGGCACTGCAGGCAGTGGTTTTACCCGCTATGCCACAGTGTTAGCTCTGCTGATTTCGTTTAATTTAGGTTAATTCCAGGAATGAGCTGACTGATTCATATGGTACACCTATTTTCAGATTTCTGAGGAATCTCTAAATTGTTTTCCATTATGAAGTACTAATTTACTTTTATACCGACAATGTATTAGGGTACCCTTTTCCCCACATCCTCACCAATATTTATTATTTTTTTGATTTTTGGACGATAGCCATTCTAACTGGAGTAAAGTGAAATCTCATTATGGTTTTTATTTGCATTTCCCTTTTGGCTAGTGATCCTGAGCAAGGATGTTTAACTTTTAAAAAAAGTCATTAATATATCATACCAGATTAACAAATTCCAAATAAAAAGTAATGATCATTTCAATAATAGCACAAAAAAATTAAAAATTCAGCACTACTTCATTTAGAATTCTTAGAAAATAAGTAAGAAAAAAGCAACTTTTTTGTTTTTTAAAACCATCTCATAAAGTGAAATTTATTAAATTATTTAATATACTTTATATAATTATATAAACATAATTTAATGTATTAGTACATATAATAATAAAATGTAATATATATTATCCCTCAAAATAATTATTATATCATCATTTTCCTATGTGAACAAATTTAAAACTAGTAATCCGGCCGGCGCCGCGGCTCACTGGGCTAATCCTCCGCCTTGCGGCGCCGGCACACCAGGTTCAGGGTGCCGGATTCTGTCCCAGTTGCCCCTCTTCCAGGCCAGCTCTCTGCTGTGGCCTGGGAGTGCAGTGGAGGATGGCCCAAGTACTTGGGCCCTGCACCCGCATGGGAGATCAGGAGAATTACCTGGCTCCTGGCTTTGGATCAGCACGGTGCGCTGGCCACAGCGCAGCGGCCGCGGCGGCCATTGGAGGGTGAACCAACGGAAAAGGAAGACCTTTCTCTCTGTCTCTCTCACTGTCCACTCTGCCTGTCAAAAAATAAAAAATAAATTTAAAAAACACTAGTAATCCAACACTATCGCATTTTATAGAAAGCCAGTAGTCTTTCAAGAAACTCCAATAATTTCTTGCTGTACTGTTCTTCTATTTCCTAAGAAAGAATGGTGTAAATATCCACGAACAATTATTTTTCAGTTGTTTATTAAAATTATTTTTTTATTTTGTTTGCTTTCTGTATTTCATTGAATAAATAACATTATCCTTTTGGAGAAAAAAGTAAATGAATATTTGCTATTGTGTCATTGTAAGTGGCTATTATCAGTTTTAACCTCCTTTGGAGCAGATTAGTCTGTGGTTGTAGATGATTAGTTATCAACTTCCATGTTGATTTATTAGTGTCTGGAGTCATTCATACCTGGAAGATGTTATCTTCTGAAGGAAAAATTACTGTGTATGTTTTTTTAAATTAACATAGAATGGTCTATTTGATTAAATAAGGCATTTATGAGATGACTTCAGAAACTGTGAAAAATATGTATTATGAAAAACCATGCCTGAATTTCAAATTTGTTCCATCAAAATAAATATTATTTAATTTTCTTTTTCCGTGAAAATGTCAAAGTACCCTTATATATGTATCTATACTGGAATACATGAAGATAGAAGTTTATATAATAGGAAAAGATACAGCAGAGATGAGGAATAGCATATCTATGAGACTGCAGAAAAGTGTACCATCTAGAATAAAGTCTGCTTATTCAGTAGAACCTAGGTTTTCCCAGATATGGAGTTAGCATGTGTTACGAATGGGAGAGGGATAAAAACAGAAAACACTTTACAAGTACACAAAAAAGCACTTAGCACCTTAGGTCTCCATGCCCACCAGCCATCTCTCCTCTATACTTGCAGACCACGAGAAGTCTATTTTCAGAAGAAATAAAGCTAGAAAGTTATTTGCTGGCAAGACATCTGGCCCAAAAGAGAGTGAGAAAGAGGTGTCATTAGAAAAATCTTTATGCTGAACAGTGGGAGGTTGTGATCATATCTGGCTGACAACAACAAAGACATTTTCCCAGCTTAAGACTCCATCTCCCATATCCAAAGAGGAGATTGTCATATTCTTTGGTGATAAATGCGCTGTCCCAAAAAGAAGATCTGTGTATTTTTCCATGTGATGACTAAACTTTGCTACACTCTGTCGCTAGAAGGAAGCTCAGTGGTTTACACTGAACAAGCACATGCATCTAGAAGTTTTTAGAATTGTATTCTCATAGGCAAATGACCTAAGATCACCAGGTATTTGAAGAAAGACTCCATATGGATGGTGGAAAACCAAAAAAAAAAAAAATAGAGATATGCACAGAGGTATATCCAAATATTTGATGAAACATAGAATAGAAAATTTGCGATTCATGAAATAACAAATAAAAGGAAAAAGAAAGAGGAAACCATTTAAAAATAGGGAAGAAAATTATCCATAAGTGACACACTGATACATAAGCCTCTCCTAAACAAAAGTGTCCATCTACAATCTGGAAAATGAGTGAAACAATGGATCCGCCAAGACACATTCTCATGAAATTTCAGATCGCCAGCGTCATAGGGAAGCTTGAGAAGCTTCCAGAGGAAACAAAAATTAATTAATATGCATTCTTAAAATTGCATGCAAAGTGCATAGGATAAAAATATTATTGGACTCACAGCAAAGTTGGAAGAAGTGTCAAAAGTCTGAGTGAGCTTAACATGAAACCATGGATTCATGTGGAAGTCTCTAAAATTTGCCCATCTTTCTTCATTTTTCAGGGAGCTAATGTACATTATGTTTTGCTAAAATGAATCTAAAAAAGAAAAATCACAGGAATAATTCAAAAGAAAGAAGAAGCAAATTTCTGTTATGATTTGAAAGGAAAATCCCTGGTGATATCTATGTTGACAGCTAAGACAGTAATTAGTCTAGATTAGAGGGACTGACAGAGGATGCCTAAAGGGATAGCTCCAGAAAATTGGAATGGATAATTAACTCCAGGATTTTTCCATTAGAAGAAGCTGGGAAATTTGTTTAGCTATACAAAGGAAAGTAAACAATACAAACATAAAGTGATGCTATAATTAACTGCAAGGAAAAAACTGTAGAACCAAAAATAGTCTATAGTGTACAGTGTTTACAGAAATTTAATGCTGAAGGCACTGATTATAGATTGAATCAAAAGCAAATATATTTGTATTCAGAGGGTGGAAAGGAAAAGAAGAAAACAGTGAAACTGGATCATCACTTCCTGCCTTAGAAATTATTTTATAACGTTGAATGGTGGTGACGGCACTGTGGCGTAGCAGGTAAAGCCGCCGCCTGCAGTGCTGGCATCCCATATGGGTGCCAGTTCAAGTCCCGGCTGCTCCACTTCCGATCCACCTCTCTGCTATGGCCTAAGAAAGCAGTGGAAGATGGCTCAAGTCATTGGGCCCCTGCACCTGCGTGGGAGACCCGGAAGAAACTTCTGGCTCCTGGCTTCGGATAAGCTCAGCTCTGGCCATTGCAGCCATCTGGGGAGTGAACCATGGATGGAAGACCTCTCCCTCTCTCTCTCTCTCTCTCTGCCTCTCCTCTCTCTGTGTAACTCTGACTTTCAAATGAATAAATAAATCTTTAAAAAAAATAAGTTTAGCAAAACCTGCTATTTCTTATTATCTTGCTAAACTATCCACCTTGAAGGGTATATCACCACATAGCAAACACTATTTCAAATACTACACTTAAAATAACCTGATTATATTTATATGAATGAAGGACAACATTTTTTAATCATTTGAAAATATTAGTTAGAACTGTTTTTATGTAATCAGTCATTTTCTTGGTTTAATATACCCTGAGTATTCCATGAAGCAAACTACTATGAGATGACAGAGCTCTTCCTGGTGTTAGCTAGCAATACAGCACACCTAAACCCAAGTTAGTGTATGTTTGTAGCTGTCCTATTCACAATGACCCTCTGTGTTATGAATCAGTGCAGTGTGGTAATGAGGTATACAATGGGCTTTATTATAAATTACTTTATATTTTAATTTATACTTAAATTAAGGCATTCTACTGATAACTTTTTTTTTTTTTTGGACAGGCAGAGTTAGTGAGAGAGAGAGAGAGAGAGAGACAGAGAAAGGTCTTCTTTCCGTTGGTTCACCCCCCAAATGGCCACCACGGCCAGCGCACTGCACAGATCCGAAGCCAGGAGCCAGGTGCTTCCTCCTGGTCTCCCATGCAGGTGCAGGGCCCAAGGATCTGGGCCATCCTCCACTGCCTTCCTGGGCCACAGCAGAGAGCTGGACTGGAAGAGGAGCAGCTGGGACAGAATCCGGCACCCCAATCAGGACTAGAACCCAGGGTGCCGGTGCCACAGTTGGAGGACTAGCCCAGTGAGCCGCAGCGCTGGCCTCTGATAACTTTTTAATTATACATATAGGGAGATTATATTATTTCTGAATTTAGGTACTAAATGGGGAATTTAAAATATCTGCTATAAATAGTTGTATTCTGTTAGGACTGGTTCTTCTTACCTCTCCAAACTGATATCTGGAGTTTCAATGTTTATTCCTTCCCGATTTACTAGGATGGTCCTTGAATGGCAATGCTAATCAGTCATAATACTCTTTCTAGTTGACTGAGTAATCTTTCTTTGTAAAGCACTCCACACATTCACTTGCAATTTGTCTGAATCGATATGTAAGATGGAACTGCCGGCTACTGCTGAATGGAAGTTTACCATATCATTTATTATCCCTTCCTCATAACCTAGCCTGCTGTGTGTTTTAAAGACACAAGATTTTCAAAAGCAGTTTTGCCAAGGTATAAATTTTCAATTTTCTTTTTTTTTTTTTTTTGAATTCTGATATAATCTGATTGATTATTGACAGCATTTCTGGTAAATTACCATGATTTTGACTTTTGCTGCTTAACAAACCACTTAAGATTCTGATGTTTAAAATTATGTTGGTCAGTTGTACTTTAGGTCTGGTCTTGACTAGTTTGTAGTATTTAGTAGTTCAGTTGAGGAAGGTGTTCTGGAATGACCTGCAGTTGGCAGGGTCAATGGCTTGTGTACATTGTCCATGCTACAGGTATCATTCATCCTCCCCTAGGCTAGCATTCTATACTCAGTAATCTCTCAATTCCAAGGAGAATCAAGAGAGGAAAAGGACAAATATTAAACTATTTTCTTGTTTTAAAAAACAATTTATGTATTTATTCATATCTATTTTAAAGAGAGAGAGAGAGAGAAATCTTACATCTGCTTGTTGTCTCCATCCTGGGACTAGGCCAGGTTGAAGCCAGGATTATAGAATTTCATCCATGTCTCCCACATGGGCATCAGACTCAAGTACTTGAGCCTTCCTCTGCTCCCTCCCAGGATGCATATCAGCAGGAAGCTGGATCAGAAGCAAAGTAGACAGAACTCAAACCAGGTACTCTTGAAAGCAAGAAAAAGTGCAATTAAGTCAACTTGACTTTATTTTCTACATTTAAAAAAGAATATTTTTATGGTGCCCTTATAGAAAATAGAAACCTACTCTGAAAGATGACAAGGTACAATTTTAAATCCAAATACAACTCCTGGAATTAAGCTGACATTGTATATAGCCACGGCTTGCTTTTAAAAGTCAATTCAAATTACTTTCTCCCATAAACTGTTACAGTTAAAGGAGTCACATCACATTTATTAGCTTGTGAGTGTTTTATACTGAAATTAAAATGAGCTAAGGATTTAAAACATATTTAAAATTGTTTCAGCATACATTCAAATAAACATAATTTTTAATTACAGAATTTTAAATTCTAGTGTACATAGCAGTGTAATGCATACTAACTAGTAAAATAAAATTTTTCTATTTATATCTATTTATATCACTATTTCAAATATATGTATTAACATTAAAATATAGTCAATTTCTAAATCATAGACTATTGTGTAATAAATTATATAAGGACATATCAACATTTGATTTTGATTTACTCACTACTACTCTCAACAGGAAATTTGCTAGATTTATACAAATAGATAATTTTATTTTTAATCCATCAAAGCAGTGGTTACTGGAGCAAACTTGGTTATCTCTGTCCTTAAGGAATAAAAATCCTCAGATGTAGTTTATACTTCACAGATCAAAAAAAGTTATGTATGTGATTTTCAAAACCTAATAGCTTATAGCAAAAACAATATGCTTTAGGACCAACAACTTTAAGACTCTTTTTCATTTTCACATGTGGAAATTTTTATTGTGCATGTAATTATCTGGCAAATTTCCATATTACAATAGCTATGGCTTCTAAACAAGATGTAGATTCATGGTTGGAAATTAGGGATTAAAAACTGAGCCACAGAAGCTCTAATTAGCATCTTTAGATGAATGAATGCCAACTCTGAAAGTGGTTTGAGGGAGAAATCCCAAACTTCCTCCTGTGAAGAATCCCAGGCTGCGCAGAATTGGAAGAGAGTGAACAAGAATGCACGTGCTTTGGCCATAACCCAAAACTTTATGCAAAGGCTCGCTGGCATCCACTTGAGCTAAAAATGATTTAAAAATATACTACTAATGAATTATTTAGGACTGAATGCAGGAAATTTATCTTCAAGATGAGAGTGCAAACACGTTTACCACTCAGATTATTTGCACCTGCAGCTTTTTGTCCTCAAAATGCCTGTCAAAAATCATTTTTATTTTTCAGTAGCTATATGTGAAATGTTCATGGAAAATGAACTCAATTTTACCTTGATGATTCCTTTAAAATGCATATATCGCTACAGTCACTCTTGTGCAATTGGTTCCTCATGTACCTCATTTTATAATAACATAATTCTCTAAAGTAGCAGCTCAGGAAATGAAGAACTGTGTAGTTTACCTTGGTTTGGGTCAAGCTGACTTCACATTACCAAGAACAAGTGGAGACAGAGAAGAATAAAACCTACAAGCGATTTTGCAGCCAATAAAGAATGGGATAAAAGTCCATTAGTCACAGTCAGGCGATTATATGATTCAGTTAATTTCTCATTTTTCTCTCTCGCTCTTTTTTAACTTCCTTTGTACTAAACACTGTGAACACAGTACTTCCTCTCAAGAACTTCACAGTCTAATGTAAACTCTCAATCCCATTCAGGGGATACTATTAAAAATTCAACCTCCAAATTTCAGGGGCTTCGAAGCAGTCTACTGAAGATCTAGGCTGTCATTCCAGGGAGCTGCCTTGCATAAAAATGCTCACGGCTCCAAGTCCTATTCAAAAGGTGCTTCTACTATAACCTCAACAGAGAAGAGAGGAAAATTGTGAAACTGAACATTGGCGATGAAGTGCTTCTGCACAGAACACTTTATTTTTATAGCAAGTCACACATCACGCCTGTCTGCAAAGTATAGGGGAAGTGCATTTTACCAATGGGTCTGGGAGGAGAAGGTCCCTGATGTAGATATGCACCACTAATGCTTGAAACATTAATAATTATAAAATGTAATGCCAATAATAATGCCAATAGAGCATTTAAAATATTTAAACAGCCAGAGATGTTATTGTTTTGGAGAACAGAGTAGGGGGTTATAGTGAAGAATGATCAGGCATTTACTAAGTGAGCGTGGTTGTTCTACATGGGAACAGTGGTGGCTGGGAATGGCATAAATGTGGAAGGATGGGAGGAGGCATGATTTACAGGCATGAGAGTTGACAGGAATTTTCTTTAATTCCATCCTCAGAAATTTGCATTTTTCAAAGATAGTATTTTTCTCAGAAGAATTAATTGGTCTTGTTGGAGAACGGTAGATGGATATGATGGATGTTGTAGTCTAGCAGGAGGTAATGTGACTCTGAATTATATCACCAAAATGTTGACATTGGATGTGTATATGAGAGGCACGGTGAGGTAGAAGGCCACATATGTGGTCACTGCTGAACTGCTATCTGTTAGGAACTGTGCTGTGACTAAAGCAGACAATAGCTGTACCCCTGAGTAGCTTGTATTCTAGCATGGAATCAGATATGTACAGAAACAGTACCAAAAGTCCAAGCTTTCTGATAGCTAACTCTCAAGAAAAAGCCAAAAAGGATTGGAACCCTAGACTCTGGAATCATGCCAACATCTTCTGCCTTTTTAATTGATATCCCTGAGGGTTATTTCATAACTTTTTTCTCTTTTATTTCCATAGGTTGACATTGAGCTACTTTATACATGTCTAGCATGAGATTATGCTCTTACCTGAAGTGACAGCACCCCCGTTCATTCTGATTGTTTGCCCACAATTCATCATGGCCGTTATTGTCAGCCAGATTACCTGAAACAGTCAATTTAGTAAACCACGTTCTCTAATCAAGTCATTGCATGATAATATTTGGAATCTGAAACACTCGATAGTAGAAAGTAGATGGAGGTGCTGTGGAAATAAAAACATTCCTCATGTTTTTAGCTTTTTACTTGAAAGATGAGCTTCACTTTCAGTATATATTATTTATGATCTTACATTATGTGGAGATGAATATAATAAAAGGTACATTATACTATTACTGTTGGCCTTTATTCTTCCTATGTCTCTCTCTCTCTCTCTCTCTCTCTCTCTCTTTTGTTTTTGACAGGCAGAGTGGACAGTGAGAGAGAGAGAGAGAGAGAGAGAAAAGTCTTCCTTTCTCTGTTGGTTCACCTCCCAATGGCCGCTGCGGCTGGTGCACTGTGGCTGGCGCACCACGCTGATCCGAAGCCAGGAGCCAGGTGCTTCTCCTGGTCTCCATGCGGGTGCAGGGCCCAAGCACTTGGGCCATCCTCAACTGCTCTCCTGGACCATAGAAGATAACTGGCCTGGAAGAGGAGCAACCGGGACAGATTCTGGCGCCCCGACCGGGACTAGAACCTGGTGTGCCAGCGCCACAGGCAGAGGATTAGCCTATTGAGGCACGGCGCCGACCCCCTATGTCTCTTTTCTTTGTAGTTATCTCAGATAATTTCCTCTGTGGCCCACTTAAATGATTTCATATTACCATTCCCTTTAAGTGCAGTGGCAGATTCTGAAATATCTTTACTATTTCTATCTCTGCATTTTCCAATTGCTGATAACAAAGTAAGAGACTTAAAAACTGCAGCAATTAGTTCTAGCAAGTATATGATTCCTCTCTCCCTCAGTAAATAAAATTTTATTTTTAAATACCATTTGAAATAACTGAGCTGTTATTTATGACATAGAATCATCATGGTAATGGTATTTAGTGTAACAGGAGTCAATCTAGGGCTTTCAGTCCTAGGTCATAAGTAATCTCAGACAATCTTGGAAACTACAGAGAGAGTCCTTGCTACAGTTCAAAGGAGATGCATTTCTGAACAAGGCAGAATCTCACTTGGGCCCTTTCCTCTAAACTTCAGTTCTTATTAGAAACGATCTGAGTCAAACAGAGGAGTAGAGAGATGATCAATTTACTCTGAATAGAAAAAGGATTTCAAGACTAGGTAGATGTAGTTTTTATAGATAGTGAAAATAAACTGCTTCTTAAAGATTCCATACAGTGTCCATTTCTGATTGATACAAAATGAGTACCTTAGGCACAGGACAAAGATAAATACTGCTGCTGTGAGTCCAGTTCTTCTTGGACTCTGAAAATATTCTTTATTTCAAGAAAAGTGATTCTCAAGTAGTGTTTAAAAGTGGTAGATTATTTTGAAAAACATGTTGTCAAAAAAATCTCTCAAAAACACTACAAATTCCCACATATATACATTATACACAAACACACCCTATATTCAGTAGAGCTACACAATACAATGTAGTGATTCTGGAATCCCTTTGACATAAAAAAAACAACACTACTCTAAGTGCTGCTTGCATAGTTGTCTCTGCTGCATAATAATAAACACATTTTAATATGTTCATCAAAGTTTTATTATTCATTACATGAAAGACGATTACCACTTAACATATTATTTGCTGTAGCTCATTCTAGATAATGGACAAGTTCAATTCTTGTTACAGCTGAAAGAATGCTCATAATTGAACCTCTCAGGTATGGAAAGCAAAGCAGCTTCCATCCTTGCCCTCTGCACAGACTTAGATCTGTGAGCCTCTGGGAATTCTCTGGCTCTTGCCCATAGCTATATTTCCAGTTGGGAGAAGCACAACTCCTCTGAGCAAGAGGTAAATATTTTCTGCTTTTCAAAAAGTATTATGTGTTCTGCAATAGATAAAGCAGAATGTTAACCTGACCCACTGGCAGCCCATCAGGAGAAATTTATCTGGAAAGTTCCCCTGAGGAGCCACAACACAGATGAAAACAACAGCTGAAACCCACACCTGAAAGGAAAGGGGAAAAACTGGTTTCACTCGTTTAAGCACTGAAGTATAGCCATGTCCAGGATACACCATCTTCTTTAGCCAATCCCCATTCACAGTTCCTTGGGCTTCTTTTGAGGGTTGAGTGTTAATCCAAGAACTGTCTCTCAAGATTCTGTTTCCATTTACCCCCTCCCCCATGTTTACCCAATTTCCTTCCTTCTTTCTCTCATCTGTATACTCCTATGCCTTCCCTTCCCAAGAACAATGTAAACCTTCTAGCAGTTACACCGTTTCCCAAGTCATGTAGTCTTACTTCTCTCTGACCTGGCATCTCCACTCCTACTCCCATTAAGATATAACTTTCCCACCTCCTGCTGACATTATGCTCCTAAAGCAATTCTCCCAAGTGGAAAAACATCCTTCCTGTGACTTCCTTCATATCTTAATAAAAATAGATATCACTTTCCACATGTCCAATGTTGCTTTCAGATTTTGGCTTTATCAGTATTTTCCAGCAGCCTGATTTCCCTCAAAATCTACCCTCATTGGTGCCACTTATTTCTATCGCTTTTAGCATGCTTTGTGTGTATATTTTGACTGCATAAGAAAGTCTAATCTTCATTCTTAATTAAGAAAGTTGTGCACCTGAAAATGTCAAAAAAGTCTTTCCTCCTTTTCTCATCATCTGCTACATCAATTTCTTCACAACCCAATTACCAAGTCCCTACAAAATTCTAAGATCTCCAATTTGCTTTTCATTAAAAATTAGTAAACATAAAGTTGTACATATTTATGAACACTGTGAGATGTTTCAATACATGTATGTTAAGTAATGTCCAGAGTAAATATATTTATCCTTTCAAGTATGTACTATTTCTTGATAATGGAAGCATCCAAAAATCCTATCTTCTAGGTTTTTTAAATTTGCTTTGTGTATATTCACCCTATTATGCAACAGAACCTGAGAACTTACCTCTCTCGAGCTATAGCCTGGTACCCATCAATCAACTTCTCTTCATCCCTCCTTCTTCACTTCCCTCATAGGCTTCAGTTGAGCACCACTATATTTTTAACTTCCATGAGACACAAAAGTGATATCATGTCTCTCTGTGCTTGACTGACGTCTCTAACCATAATTGCCTCTAGTCCTAGTTACAAATGACAAGATTGCATACTTCTTCCTGATTGCATAATATTTCATTGAGTATTCAGACCCCATTGTCATTATCCATGTATCAGTTATTGGACTTTTAGGTTTTTTCCACTTCCTGTCTAAAGAGCAATGAACAAGGGAGTCCAGATGTCTCTTTGACAGATGGATTTAATTTCCCTTGGATTTATTTCCAGAAGTGAGATTGCTGGATCATATGGTAGTTCTATTTTTCATTTTCTTTAGGAAGTGCCATAATGTTTTCAAGAGTGGCTATACTAATAAATATCTGCACCAACAGTGAAGAGGCATTCCCTCTTCTCCACATTTTTGCCAACAATTGCTATTTTTTATTGTCTTTTGAATGATAGCCAACTTTACTGGAGTAAAATGATATTGTGATTTTCATTTAAATTTTTTGTGATGATTAGTGATGTTGAGCTATTTTTCATGTACCCATTGGCCATTTGTGTATATACCTTTGAGAAATTCATGTTTACATTTTTTTGCTCATTTTTAAATTGGATTGTTTGGGTTTTTGCTGTTGAGTTGTTTACTTATAAATTCTAAATACTAACATCTTGGCAGATGTTTAGCTTGAAAATATTTTCTCTCATTCTGTAAGTTGTCTTTACACTCTGTTGACCGTTTTCTTTGCTGTCAAAAGCTCTTTAGTTTGATGAAATTAGTTTGTCTTTTTTTTTTTTTTTTTTTTTTTTTTTGCTATTGTTTCCTGTGTTTTGGGAGTTTTATTTACAAAATTCTTGCCCAAAATTCTAAGCTCTTTTCCATGTTTTCTTCTAATAGTCCAAAAGTTTCCACATCTCATTTTAATCCATTTTGAGCTAATTTTTGAAAGTGGAGACAGGTAAAACTGTAGCTTTTGTTCTTTTGCAAGTATGTATCCAATTTTCCCAGCACCATTTATTAAAAGACTCCCTCTTTTCCAGTGCATGTCCTTAACACCTTTGTGAACAGTTGGCTATAGTTGTGTCAGTTTAATTCTAGAGTCACTATTCTGTTTTGGATACATTTTTATGATAACACCCTGCTGTTTTAGTTACTTTAGCTCTATAATATATTTTAAAGTCAGATAGTGTAATGCCTCCTACATTTTTCTTTTTGCTCAATATCAATTTGGCTATTCAGGTTCTTTTATAGTTCCATACAAATTTTAAAAGTATTTTTTCTAGTTCTGTTAAAATATCATTGTTATTTTAATAAGGATTGGATTGAATCTGTAAATTGCTTTGTATAATGTGCATGTTTTAGAATATAGATTCTTCCATTTATGACATGGTATGCCTTTCCATTTCTTTGTGCCCTCTTCTATTTCTTTTCATTGTAGAAATATTTTACTTCTTTGGTTACAATTTTTATTTTATTCTCACAACATTGAGTCCTGTGATGTATATGACACTGTGGTTGTTATACTGCACATGTAAATACTTATTGATATAAGACATCAATATAGAGAAAGTATTGTGGGACATCAGAGGAGGTAGAAATATCTTGTTTGAAAAATATAAGAAAGATCCTGGGAAGAGGAGACAGCAAGATCGGTAGTGGACAATGAAGGCTGCCCAGTACCCAGGTCCTTGACTTTGTTTCAAGAACAAATTCAGGAGTGAGTTGGAGACCAGTGAGAAGTGAACAGAAAGCATTTTATTGAGAAAACAAAAATATCCACTCCAAAGACAGGGTTGTGCCTACTCAGAGGGGAGTGGCCCGTCTGTGAACTGTATTTAACCTTGTATGAGTCATTTAATGGAAGGGAGCTGCAATCTAATAAGGGGGGTTCATTCTACAGGCAGGAATATGCACCTTTTTTTCTGGGGAGTAGGTGATTTCCCAGAATCTAGCTAATTACATGATCTGATGGTTCCTGTCATGGCAGCTGGTAGGTGTATGTCATTTTGCAGGGTAACATAGTACAATGAGCATCCAATGAGTTGTGGGACAATTCAGGTCAGCCTTGGTCACCTAAATTGGTATCAGCCTCATCCAGGCAGGGGGTCTGCTTATTTTCAGAGAAAGAGGAACCAAATCCATTCCCTGCATGTCTTGAGCTCATAGGAACTATTATCTAAAGGTAGCTGATTGTTGCCTCTGCTTCCCTGTCTCAAAATAATAGTTGGACTCCTAAAACAGAAGGGAAGAGAGAAGCATGAGCGACAAGGGGATGAAGGTTTAAAGCCTTAGCGTATGCTCCGAGAAAAGTGAGCAGTGCAGTTGACATCAGCAGATGCTGTTCTGAGAGATGTATGTGGAAATCAAAAATGTGTAGACTGGGGAAGGTGCCCAAGGAAAAGGGCAAAAGGAAGATGATAGCTGACAGTGGAATGCGCGTATTCAAAAGGTGAGGGAATGGAGAGGAGCCATGTCAGAGTGCAATTGAAAATCAAAGCTCAATGGAAGATAAGAGTGTTATCAAGAAATCTGTTATCAGGAGGATAAAAAAACTAATTATATATCAAGAGGATTAGAGTCTCAAAAGAAGTTGTTGATTTGATCCTTAAGAGGTCATTACCAAATTTCAGAAGAAGCATCTCAACTGTGCATTGAATTAATGGTAATGAACAAACAACAGCTAATTTATTCTTAGGAGAAGATAAAGGCTGTAATTGCGTTTTCAGAAATTACTGAAAAGTGAGAGATTGAGTCCAAATTTTAGCAGCTTACTGATTCAAATGAAGGGCATTTTAGAGTTAGGATATTAAAAGAATGAAACAAAAATAAATTGTAAATTTCTTTATAGGATGAAAGGATTCTTTCTTTTTGTGTAATTTCCAAATTCCTTCTATTCTTTAGAAACTGCCTAATTGGGAAAGAGAGAAATTATAAGAATTTAAAAAACAAAAATAATATATTAAATAAGGACCTGAATTAGAGTGAGAAAGGGAAAAGATGAAACCTGCTTAAGCAAGATTTTGAGACTTTTAGGAACAAGGATATGGGAGTGATTTGAAGACAGGTGCAGTTTGTAAGACCAACAGAATGAGCCTTGCTGTGCCATGTGAACATGCTCTTCCTTTGTGATTTCACCAAAAATTTTCAGTGAAAATTTTAAAATTATTTCAAATGCTAGAGCAATTATTCTATAGCACTAAATCCTGGTGAGAATGGGGAAGGCAGCTCTGATATGTAGTGTTTGATAGATGTCAGTGTTGTGTTCAGGTATATTTCTGTATGTCCTCCATATTTAAATGTGTGTGCAATTTACTAGAGAACAATGGAAAATGCAGGGGAAAAAGGTTAGTTATGGAGCAGGCAGAAAGCAAGAAAGCAAAAATATAGCTAAATCCACAGGAAGGAGCTCCATTCTTTGACATGAGAAAGAAGCTGGAAAGAAGTTCTGAGATAGCAAAAATAGCTGGATATTGATGTAGTGAAATTGCTGAACTGCTGTCTGTAGAACATGAGGGGTTTGGAATCTTCAAAAATTGGGACAGAATGGAAACGGTCATGCTGAGTAATGTGAGCAGAGGATACAAATTTATTTAGAACTCTCTGTAAGCAACCGTGCAAGACCTGATAGGGAAGGATGAAGTTCATTTCCAGAGAATCTGATCAAATTGTTTTATAAATCTCATCCAAAAATATCATCATGCAGAAGTAGAGGCAGTAGAATTTCAAGGTGTAAATTAATAGTGAACTTTCTGATGGAATACACCAAAGGTAGTTGACAGTCTGCTGTTAATGACTGGTAAGTACTGGTTCTACATTTCCTCAATCTTAGAAATAAACATAGAACAATCCTAGGTGTTTTACCCATGCTAACACAATTTTCGAAACTCTATGAGGAAATTAATATTAATGCCCCCATTTTCAAAATGTACATTGGTAATAATAGGTGGTTACACAGACTCCTAAATAGCTTAGCTTCCTTTATAGCTGCCTTTTCTACATGCCAAGTGATGGTAAAAGATAGTTATTTCTTCCTTTTTTTTGAAATACCTTTCTATTTAAGGATAGTTTTAGACATACAGAAAAGTTGTGAAGAGGGTACAGAAAATTCTCAGGTATGTCATATCCATATTCAATTTTTATAAACATATTAGTACTACATAGCTATTGTCTAATGAATCAATATTGATGCATTATTTTAACTGAAGCTAATAACATATCTTTAATTTTTAGTTAATGTACTCTTTCTATTCTAGAATCAGATTTCCATACTACATTTACTTGACATGCCTCCTTAGTATCCTAAAATTGTGACAATTTCTTAGTCTTTTATTTTTTATGAACTTGACAGTACACCTTGATTAGCCTGGGGTTGTAGATTTGGGGAGAAATATCATAGAAGTAAAGTGTTACTAGTACAACATTATGAAGGGTATATTTGAATATCTCAAAAATTTTCATTGAACAATCTCATTATCTTTCACTTCCACTTTTCCCCGATCTTTTTGAAATTCCTCGTACAATCCACATAACATGTAACTGTTGCTGTGGACCAGGATCTCTGGCCAGGTAGTGTTTGCCACTTTGCTCCCCTCTAGAATTATTCTCCCCTCACCCCTTTCCCAATGGTGTGAATTTTTCATGTAGTGAACTGGGGCTATGTTCCACCTTCTCAGTCAACGAATATCTTTTTTTGGACTTTGCCCAGGAGATTTTTCTTTCTCCCTTGCTTATTTATCAATTCATTTATATTGATATGGGCTTATGGATATTTATTTTATATTTTAGTTCATAATATAATATGAATAATTTTCTGGCTCAGATTGTTCAAACTGCAGGTAATTGAGAACTCTTTCACAGATGGCTCCTGTGGCCATTTGACATTCTTTTATGGTGTATTTCACATCTACCTCTGAAAACAGAGGGCATTATGTTTCCTCAATTCGTAATTCCTTATTTAGAAGACAGTGTTAGATTTTCTATGCTTTCTATGTCAATAAAAAGCAGTGCACAAAGAAGCACTCAAGCTGAATATTTACTCTCATTTGATGCCTACTGTAAGAATTTGCATGCTTCATTATGTTATTATTTCCATTTAGACCTCACAGTGTGTGTTTTATAAGCACATAAATACTTTATGCTTGAACCTGCAAGTCTTTGCCTGTTATATCAAAAATGTTGTGAATTTAATATAAAGTGAACCTTAATTACATTATCTTACACAGCAAAGAAATTTGGCATTGTCTAGTACCTGTTTAAACTCTCGCCACAATAATCTTTATAATTCATCATTTGGAAAAGAAATTTTATTTATGCATAATTTAAGTATAAATTATTTTAATATAATAGATCTGCCCTTTGATACTGCAGAATTACATTCCAAGCTATTAACTGTCTTCCATTCATTATGCTTTGCCATCATAAATCAAGTTGCTATTTTTGCATCCGTTTGTTAATTACCCATGATAGTCTTTATGTTTCTGATGTATTTGCAATCAAATATCAAGTTTCAGTATATTTTCATTTGATAAATTAAACATCATTTAATAGTTGGTCAGAATACTCCTTGTTTTAAATTATCACAATTTTCAAATACAGAATATTCTGGCTATATTTCTTTTTATCACTTAGTTGTTTTTGACCAGTGTTTTGACTTTCAGAAGATTTTTGAATAAAAATAATTTAAAGTATAACAGTAAAAACATGAGAATTTTTATGTAAAGCATTTTTTGGAGTAATATCTATTAGATTGAATTAGTTCTTTAATCAGTCTTCTCTACAATGCATTTAAAATCCTTTTAGAGACAAATGGTATGTAGAACCAAAACCTCCTGACTTGTCCTTAATAATAAAGCTTTTTAGTTAATTCTGTGAAACATGCACAGTTGTTTGCATAGGACATAGGAGTGAACAACCAGGAAAAGTGCCTAACCTTTGGGATGTGCGTGTTTTCTCTGCCAGCACTACCCAGCAGAGACATATGGAGGCTACAAAATAAGCCATATATATAATTTGCTATGTTTTACTAACCGTGTTTAACAAACAAAAAAAGAAGCAGATGAAATTAATTTTTATTTAACCCAACATACCCAAAATATTGCTTCATATAATCACATAAGAAGTTATTAAAGAGATATTTTGATTTTTCTTTATCATACTAAAATTTTGATATCTAGTGTGTATTATAACATTTAGAGCAGCCACTGTTAGAGGCACATATAGCTGGTGGCTACTCTACTGATCAACATATATCTATACTATGAACTCCATAATTATGCATATTTCTAGGGCGACTTTTAATTTAATTTTGGAAGTATTGAAAAAGAATGTCTTTTATACCAAATCATAATACAATTTGAAGCACAACTGTGAGTTCTTGATATTATATTAGATTCATTTGTAAAAATTATAATCACCAACTTTTTTTAAAACTAGAGTGGGAAAAAAATCTCTATGTTCCTAAAGTTGTATTTATGAAATGCATGAAGTTTGTATACCTCAAATGAAAGGTGTCTGGGGAAAAAAAAGAAGAAAAAGAAAAAAATGGGGAAAAAAGAAGAAAAAGGATCTCAAATTTTTATAATATCTGGACACTAGTAGTACCACTTCTAAGGTATTAAGAAAACAGAATGTAAAGGAATTCTTCACAATCAGAGAGACTGTGAAGAAATGAATCTAATTTTGAAGGTTCATATGGATGGCTTTTGTTGGTAATGGATTATATCAGCATACAGTCTCACAAATGAATTATTTTTCCAATTTTCTGCTTACACTCAGTCCTTTTTTTTTATTCTAGGATGTTGCTATCTCTCTTTGCTTGCTTTCTGAATCACTGAAATGTCCTTGCTTCCTTCGAATACGTACATAATCTACTTTCTAAACAATGTCAGACTTTAGTGTTTTTTGTTGTTGGTTTTTTTTTTTTTTTTTTTTTTTTTGACAGGCAGAGTGGACAGTGAGAGAGAGAGAGACAGAGAGAAAGGTCTTCCTTTGCTGTTGGTTCACCCTCCAATGGCCGCCATGGCTGGCGCACTGCAGCAGGCGCACTGCGCTGATCAGATGGCAGGAGCCAGGTGCTTCTCCTGGTCTCCCATGGGGTGCAGGGCCCAAGCACCTGGGCCATCCTCCACTGCACTCCCGGGCCATAGAGAGAGCTGGCCCGGAAGAGGGGCAACCGGGACAGAATCCGGCTCCCTGACCGGGACTAGCACCCGGTATGCCGGCGCCGCTAGGTGGAGAATTAGCCTAGTGAGCCATGGCGCTGGCCCAGAGGTTTAGTTTTACTAAGCTTTTTCAAATATTTGATTGTTCACACTAACTAATGCTTTCACACCACCTTTGCTCTTTTATGAGTTTGAAAGATTCATAACAGATGGTGTATGGAAGAAAAAAATCAATTCAGATCAAGTGGGAGAGACAGGGCAAGAAAGAAAAAAAAACCCTTGACCAAAGTGTTTTGACTATAAAGCTCGTTTTGAAACATATTATCTTCATTGACATATTTCAATGTTACATCAGCAATACTTTTGGTTGTTCCCAAATCCATTTTTCACTAGTAATATATCATTGAAAGAAACATATTTATCCCTGAATTGTGAGTAAATTTACATGTGCTTTTTTTTTTTTTTTGACAGGCAGAGTGGACAGTGAGAGAGAGAGAGACAGAGAGAAAGGTCTTCCTTTGCTGTTGGTTCACCCTCCAATGGCCGCCACAGCTGGCGCATTGCGGCTGACGCACCACGCTGATCTGAAGCCAGGAGCCAGGTCCTTATCCTGGTCTCCCATGGGGTGCAGGGTCCAAGCACTTGGACCATCCTCCACTGCACTTCCTGGCCACAGAGAGAGCTGGCCTGGAAGAGGGCAACCGGGACAGAATCTGGCGCCCCGACTGGGACTAGAACCCAGTATGCCGGCGCTGCAGGCAGAGGATTAGCCTATTGAGCCACGGCATTGGCCTACATGTGCTTTCAAAAATGATTACACATTTAAATAAGATGAACTTCTGCTTAACAAATGCTGAATAGGTATACAATAGTTACAATATATTTTAGAAGTAATATGACAAGATTACATGCAATGTACATAACAAATGAAGATCTCTTTTGCCAAGAAAATATCCAAGATTTATCCAAATATTCCACCACTGTGTATAAAATTCCTTCTTTTCACCATGCTTAACTACTTGATCATAAATTCGAATGGCGAGGGTATGGGGAGATGAAGTCTTTCGGCTGTACTGTTTTCATTTTTCAGTGAATGTAATCTTTTGATTGTCCCTAGTGTTTCCCTCCATGAATGATTAGGAAATTTGTTCAAGATTCAATTTCTTCTTCCAACTACATTAAGATAAAATTATTACATTTTATCTTTAAGGTTCAAGTTTATTGTCTTATGGTGTCACTACTGGAATCCATTCCCTTTCTTTTTTCTTTTTTTTTTTCTTTTTTGGACAGGCAGAGTGGACAGTGAGAGAGAGAGAGAAAGGTCTTCCTTTACCGTTGGTTCACCCTCCAATGGCCGCCGCGGCTGGCGCGCTGCGGCCGGTGCACCTCACTGATCCGAAGCCAGGAGCCAGGTACTTATCCTGGTCTTATGTAAGCATGTCACACTTGCCTGAACTTCATGATGGTGGATAATTATTTTTATTTTGGTGTGACTCTACCTAATATGTAATTCAGTTTTTTCTGTGTACTCTTAATTTCACTTCTTTGATCAATTTCCCAGAGGAAGTCCTTGGCTCCTGGCTTTTATTGGCCCAGCTCCTATCATTGTGGCCATTTGGGATGCAAACCAGCAGTTAGAAGACATTTCTGTCTCTCCCTCTCTCTGCCTGTAACTGTGCCTCTCAAATAAATAAATAAATTTTAGAAAAGAGTCCTACACAAAAATTTTAAAAGAAAGAGTAACTTTGAAATAGCATAGCAACATTGAACAGATTGTGGTACTTGAAACTTGCACCTTGTGCTTTATACGACCTCATTATAAGAAGGTAGTTATGTATTGGGCATTGCCAAAATAGTCCCTAACAACATGGCGCCTGGCAGATGTTCGGGGGCGTGTTTGCGGCCATTGCGGTTAAGTCACACAAGATCGGACCACCTGCAGGGATAGGTCTGCTTTAGTTCCAGACACATGGACAGTGCATGATCCCTATATGCCCCTGTGCGTGGTCCACCCATGCCTGCATGACCTTTTCGCTGATTGGCTCCGCTATGTGCGTTTTTCATAAGCTTTATAAGTCTGTACACTTCCTCAATAAAGTAGTTCCTGCTTCGACAGAACTCATGGGTGCTTGCTGGGGTGTGCTTGACCCGTCGACCTTACCTCTCCTGTTCGCGTTGTCAGGGAGTGCTTGTATTGCCCCCTGCTGGTCAGGGGCCAGTCTCAGGCTTAAGACCCCAACAGTTATGTGTAAGATTTTTCTCTGCACATCCATATTCTGAGCTACAGCTATTCATCCAGCAAACCATGCCACATCTCTGTTCATTTATTCATGAAACTTTTTTGAAGAGTTCACAGTTGTTATCCTATCTACTTAATTACTAAGTTACTAAAATATCCACCTAGAATCTCTCAGCTGATGGAACTCATTAACAGAATCTATTTAGTCAGTGAATTTTTTTCAAGTACAGAATGTACATCCTGGTGTCAAATTTCAGTGTCAAACAAATTCAGAAAGAAGCTAGTGGTGCACTTCTCCTCTAATTTCTAAAGTGTCTCCTTTGGTCACTGGGCACTGGACACTAGTTGTCCTTTCTTATTCTTGTCTAGCATTTTCTCCTAGACATTGGAAATACTGTCTATACTATGAAATAGAATTTAGTTCATCAAGCCCTTAAACACTGTTTCATTCTATGTAGGTGACCTCTAATACCTCGCTCCTAGAAACTCATTTATAAAGAAGAAAGGATAACAAAAGTTGTTACCTAATGATTTTTTTAACTTTTATTTAATGAATATAAATTTCCAAAGTACAGCTTATGGATTACAATGGCTCCCCCCCCATAACTTCCCTCCCACCCGCAACCCTCCCCTTTCCCTCTCCCTCCCCCCTTCCATTCACCTAATGATTTTCTAAAAACATCCTCACTAGCCAGTAACAGCATGGCCAATACATTTCAGTACAATTGCTGAATTAAAAAATATGGGGGGCTTGCTATTAAACTGAGTTTTTCTGGATATTAATCTTGTACTACCATACTACCACATTCCCCCACTTCTTACAGTGTTCCCAATTCGTGAAGCTGTGTACCAAGACATTTCCCATTGCTTCTGTAAAAGCTTCTTCTAAAAATTATTTACTTATTTATTCTTGTTTGAGAGGTAGATAGAGGTGGAGGAGGAGGAAGAGGAGGAGGAAAAGGGGAAGGGAAGGGAAAGGAGAAATTACCCATCCATTGGTTACTCCACAAAATCCACAACAGCTGAGGCTGGAGGCCAGGAAATAGGAATTCAGTCTATGTATCTCACGTGGATGGCAGGGATCCAACTACTTGAGCCATCATTTGCTGCTTCCCAGAGTGTGAATTAGCAGGAAGCTAGAATCAGGAGCAGAGTTGGGATTTGAATTCAGGTATTCCAATATGGTAGGTGGGTGTCACAAACAGTATCTTAACCACTGAGCCAAATGACTGCTCCAAATCTTTTTTTTTTTCATTTTTTTCAAAATTTTATTTATGTATTTATTTGAAAGATAGAGTCACTGAGTCAGAGAAAGAGAGAGAGAGAGAGCAAGAGTGAGAGAAAAGAGAGAGCGTCCCATATGGGTGCCAGTTCCTGTCCTGGCGGCTCCACTTCCTATCCAGTTCCCTGCTAATGTGCCTGGGAAAGCAGTGGAGGGTGGTCTAACAATTTGGGCCTCTGTCACTAATATGGGGAGATCTGAAAGAAGTTCCTGGCAAAAGTTCTACTGGAAAAAGTTTAGATTAAAAAAAAACATCCTGTGTATATTATAACACAACAGTTCTGTATTCATATGGACATGAGTATTCAGAACAGAAGAGGAGCAGCCAGGACTAGAACCATCTTCTACTGCTTTTCCAGGCACATTATCAGGAAGCTGAATAGGAGGCCAAGCTGCCAAGACTCGAATCAGGACTCGGATATGGGATGCTGTCATTGTAAATGATGGCTTAACCTGGAGTGCCAGAGTGCCACAAGGCTGGCTCCATTTGTTCCATTTTCTGATTTATGCTTCCTTGATGTGAAGTCTTTTTTTTTTCCTTTATATACTTTCTCCCCTAAGAAAATAATTGACATTGAGTTCATGCTCCTTTCAAGCCTATATCTAGACTGAGTGACATTTTAAGGTAATATATTGAAGTACTGATTTATGGGTTCTTGATTTGCATTGCTGTAATATTATGT
Source organism: Oryctolagus cuniculus (assembly GCF_964237555.1). Taxonomy (NCBI): domain Eukaryota; kingdom Metazoa; phylum Chordata; class Mammalia; order Lagomorpha; family Leporidae; genus Oryctolagus; species Oryctolagus cuniculus. The sequence continues at coordinate 167,304,895 of NC_091433.1, forward strand.
TGTAATCTCTTATACACAATTCTCCAAAGTATTGTTTCTGACAGTGGTTATTACTATTAGTCCTGCTCCACATTCACGAGCACAAAATTTGTGATGAGAATTCATTACGTTTAGCTGCAGGAAATCAATGGATTCTCATGCTGGCTGTGCGCATCTTCATAATCTTTTTTTCTGCTTTGTGATTTAAGTGAAACTAACTATGCATTTGGAGTTGCATGAAAGATGTTTTAATAAACTGTGGTGATAAGAGACAGCAAAAAGTAACATTGAAGCCAAGATGGGCTGTTTGACAGATATCTATTTGTAAAGATGCTAACATGCAGATAGACGGGTACAAATAATGCCTTTGCATGAAATCAAAGTGTAGGCAGAGAGAGTTCCTGGGGTCTTGGAGAGCCACTGCAGAGTTGCTGGCAATTTGTTGGAAAGCATTTAAGATGAACAATTAGGATTAGTGATTGGTTAAACTTTGGTTTACTGTTGGCGTTTTGGTCACTTTATTTTAATCTGATGTGTGCCTGATGATCTAGGCAGTTATTATTTCTCAGTGAAAGGCAGTAGAAGGTGGGGGTTCAAAGCACTTGTTCAAGGGAGCAATCTGCCTGGATTCAAATTCAGCCTTCCCTGCTTTCTGGCCGAGTGATCTTACTACATTTATTGAAGTTTTCTGTGCTTTAAGTTATTCATTAAAATTTGGGCATACATCACAGATTTATATTTTTAGAGATTATTCAAAGCTGGCAAACGTAAAATTTCTTTAAAAGGTGTATATTAAGAACAATTTAAGTGTATGTATTTATCAGTCATACAAAATATAGTATAAATTAGTGCTTGAATATTTTATGGTAAACATTTTCCATCTTTGTATGTTTTATAGTCTAGGCCAGGCTACTTGGAGAAAATCATCCTATGGTTAAACTGACTGGAGAATAAAACAGCAATTTGGTCTCTGAGTGGAAGAATGCAGAAATATTCTGTGAAAAATGAAGACAGATTATTTTATGCATTGGTAGATGTTCAGCATTGGGGAATACATGGGGGAATAAGAGCAGAGAAGTATACTGAGCTGGGTTTATAAAACAGGATCAGCATAAGCCAAACACGCCCCTACTTCTATCAGTAGAATTTTTCTGTTTTCCTGTCAGGCTCTTTTCACCTGACATTTCATAATACATTGATGAGACTGCCTTGACTAATTTAAAATTATCCAGTATAAGCCCATTCTCAGTTCCGGCAGTATCAACGCTATTATACATGATGATTCTACATCCTCTAAAATGGCATATATTTCAGAATTGCTTGTGTTTTTGGCTTATCTTTGGATCATAATGGTAGTTGGTACAACAGTGAATTTGCTATCGGCCTATTTTATACTTGCATGCTTCTCTTTAAAATATATTGTAATGGTAGATTTATTTTTTTGCTTTCCCTATATGTTCTAAAGATGGTCATCTTTGCCCGGCGCTGCGGCTCACTTGGCTAATCCTCCGCCTGCGGCGCTGGCATCCCCGGTTCTAGTTCTGGTTGGGGTGCCAGATTCTGTCCCAGTTGCTCCTCTTCCAGTCCAGCTCTCTGCTGTGGCCTGGGAAGGCAGTGGAGGATGGCCCAAGCGCTTGGGCCCTGCACCCGCATGGGAGACCAGGAGGAAGCACCTGGCTCCTGGCTTTGGATCTGTGCAGCGTGCCGGCCACAGCATGCCAGCCGTAATGGCCATTTGGGGGGTGAACCAATAGAAAAGGAAGACCTTTCTCTGTTTCTCTCTCTCTCTCTCTCTCTCTCTCTCTCCCCCTCCCTCTTTCTCTCTCACTGTCTAACTCTGCCTGTCAAAAAAAAAAAAAAATGTTCATCTTTCCCCCTAATATCTGAAGGAGTATTTGTAATGTGTGTCTAACATCATGTCAGAGGAGATTGCTTTCCTCCAAGCATCTATAACTGTCTTGGCACCCAGCCACTGGTTATGTCCAGCAGTAGTCACCTTTCACACTGCTAACCTCAACTCTGGAAATACAAAAAATCAGTAAGACAATATCACAATTCATTATTCTAAAAACAAATGTCTGTTTTTAAAAATTGTTTTTTTTATTTTTCTGGAACAAATCTACCAAAACATCCTGATGAAAGATTAATTGAAATTATATACAGTTGCCCTTCTGAGTTTATGCCACAGGGTTATTCAGCATTATTTAGACCAGGCCACAATAGGAAGAAAATATCCAAAAAGAGATGATTGATGCATATATGATAATGAATTCATATACATGGCTTTAAAAGTCATAGTTGAGTAGAATATTCATTGGCATAAAATAATATTTCTTCATCAAGTAAGATTTTCTATACAGTGTTCTGATAATATATTGAAGTATTGATTTATGATTTCTCTCCTACCCTATAGGTGTACCCACACAAACATACACAAATTCAGATTTCATATTTGTATAAAAAAAGCCTAGAATAAAATTACTAAGAAAAAACAGTACTCATTTACTGTGGAATAATAGATAAATTTTAATTTCCTATCTGACTTTTGTCTGTTTCATGTTCCTCCAGTAGAAATGTTTTGTTTTATGACTAAAAATGTTAATTTTTCTAAAAAGAAAACAATCAAGACTTTGTAGAATCGAAGTGCTTTCTTTACTGAAAAAAAGACAAAGCTATGTTCTCAAATAGGGAATTAAAATAGTTCATCCAAAGTTTGATGAGTTTTTACTGCACAATTGGAGTATGCTATAGGATCACAGCAGAGGATTGAATCTAGCTGGGAAAGCCTTCCCCATGGAAATTATATTTGAGCTAAGGCCCCAAAGATGAGTCTATGTAGGATTAGTTTCATGTATAATAAATACTATGGAAATAGCATGGCTAAAGAGCCGAGGTGAGGGAAAACATGACACATGAAATAACTGAACAAGAAACAAAGGAGAGGAATACTTGTAGAACATGAAATTGAATATGTTTACAGGTAGCAGATACTGCAGGGGTTCTAAGATTATTCATGATGTTGGACCTTACCATAAGAGTTAAGGAAACTACTAAAAGGTTTAAAAAACAGCAAAGTCATATTTGCAAATTTAATTGAACACATTGACTACTGAGTGCAGAATGAAACAAAGAGAACAAAAGCGAAATTTGAGAAACAATTAGGGGTAATTTCAATAATCCAGGCTAAAAACTCTAAGGGTTTGAATTAGGGAAATAGTAACAGGAGATGAAGAAAAGTGTCAATCAAGACAGAATTAGGATTTAAAACTGCAAGTTGTGAGGTGGGATTGTGCATTGTGGTGTAGTGCTGAAGCAGTCACAGGATACTGCGTCCAATCTGGCAGTGCCTACCTGCAGTATTGACCACTCCACTTCTTATTCCACTATGCTAATGGTGCAAATTTTTGGTGTTCTAATCACTAAGATTCGCATCTCAGAAGCCTTTATTCAAAGAGCATGGGCAAGTACCTGAGTGCAGGGCAATAGTTTATTGAAAGAATCAGAGAAAGTGACTAGCAGCTTGGAGAGGGCGCTGAAGAAGGCAACTGTTGAGGGTTGATTATCTAGGGGTTTTTGTATGCTTTAAAGAGGACATTTTCATGACTGGTCTGGAAAAAACATGGAGAAGTGATGGTTTTTATTGGTTAACAGGTTGAAAGTCAAGTCTCCAATCACAGAAGTCCTTCATAGAAGCCAGTTGCTTGATTTTTCTCAGGTCCTCTGAGACTCATCTCCAGATGTGAGGAGGGGACTTCTTGTTCTCTATCTACCCAGCTGTTAGTGGATCTCTCTATCATCCCTATGTCTGAAGAGATAACCCTAACTACCATTAAGGAGAAGGGATGACAACCTCTAAGGATAATACAAGCTGAGACAGGTTTTACAAGAAGGTTGAGTATATAGGGCCCAAACATTAGCAATAACTCAAAAGTTCAAAGAGGATCTACAAAGCGGAAAACCGTGTCCATATGTTAGAGTCTTAAAGAGAGGACAAGAGGGACTAAAGAGGCTCAACTAGGACTTGAACCTGCATGTTCTCTGCAGTTATCTATGAGACTGATATTGCCTTTAAGTAATTGTAGATTTTCTTTCACCTTTTGGGAACTATTAATCCAAAACCAACACGTTTCATTCAGTTACACACATATTCTGCCTTGCTGGGCCATGAGGATGTCTAATGCAGAATGATTTTGCAAGATGACTGAATCCAGGGAGTTAACAGAGATTTGTTGCTCCTCAGTGGCAGCTATTGTGGCCTTTCATCCCTGTTGAACACTAAGAGTGAGATTTAAGATGGATCTTTCCAAGATGGAGATGCTGACAAACCGAAAGTGGCCTCTGTAAACAGAGTATATCGCTCTGGGCTTTCTACGAGGGGGTTGTCATGGGCACATCCCCACAAAGAAAGGGGATAACAGGATTAAAGCCATCGAACCATACTATTAGTGGGTGTAAGAAGGTGAATAATAAGATGAAAATAGCAAGCACCCTGAATAGCAAGGCTATTTCTCAAATAACTGCAGCTTAGTGGTGAGATTGAAGAATGATGAAATTGGGGGGTGAAGGCTGGGGAGGAGTGTGCATAACAGATTTACTTACCTTTTTAAAAAAGAGTTTGAGTCCTTCTTTGGCTTGGCAGGAGCATGCATATTCCTTGGAAGGATCAAAGTTGTCCTCTAGGATTGAATCTGTGGCTGGTTTGGAAACCCAGGATTTCCCTTGGGAATGCTGGATCCAGGAGGCTAATGCAGCACTTTTACTGCAATGGGAGTAGAAAGAATCAGAGTATAAACCCTCAGTCCTTCTCTAAAAAGGGAGCGTGAATTGGAAAAGCCTTGAATAACACTGTGTATCCTGGGGTATATGGAAGGCTTCTCCATTCCCTGGATTGTGTCTCCAGGAGATCTGTATGGCCTGTTCGAATTTGGCAAACACTGAGATGGATCTGATCATGTGCGTTATCTCACTGCCCACTAGGAGACCATTAGTAGGGTTAAGACAATTGTATAGAATTTCAGAATGGCTGAAGCCTAGCTTTGAGAGGTTGTTTCTGACACATACTAGGGCTATGACCGGAAGAGTGGTACAGGGTAGGTGAATTTCCTGAGGAAGCCTCTCAGGTGCCTCTTGAAGACATCCTTAGTCTTTTCTACCTCTTCTGATGGTTGGGGCCTTCAGGTACAATAGAGATGATATTGCATACCAAGCAGCTCAGAGACTCCCTGGGTGATAGCTACCTTGAAAGATAAGCCATTGTCACTTTGTAGGCTCTTGGAAAGTCCTAACTCAGGGACTTTTTCAGATTAGCACCTTTACCACTTCAATAGCCTTTTCAGTGCTATAAGGAAAAAAAAGGCTTGTTTCCAATTAGTGAAGGTGTCTACCCATACCAAAAGGTACTGCATATTTATTGTCATAGGCATGGTAGTACAAACTAGTTGCCAGTTGTCCCTGGATAGCTTCCTTTTCTTTGTACTCTAGGGAGAGGACGCCTTTGATTTAAGGGTTGTTTCTAAGACAAAACTCACCGGGCCCTACAACCCGGTTTATTGCCCCGAGGAGGTACATTCTTGTAAATAGCCTCTGGGTCAGCTAAAAAGTCTAACCCCTCTCTGGATGGAAAGCTGAATGGAGAGTTTTATGTGCCTTCCTTCTTCAGACTGAAGCCATCCACTGGGCTAGAAACTATAACCACTAGAAATGCCCATACAATCACTTCAGGGTAGTATTCTGGCCTTATCCCTTCTAGAGTTTTTTACCAAAATCAAAGCGGTCTTTAAAGGCCCAAAGGAGGTATTCTCCTTGACTCTGATCTGGACACCAAACTTGCCCATTAGTTTCCCTCAGCTATTTCATTGCTCCCTTTTTGTGTGTCTTACATTGTATAACTACCACTTTCTAGGGGTGTGACACCAAAGGTAAAAATTTTTCTATACCTTGATGGTATTTGGTGGGGGGTCCATCTGCAGTGAGAAGGTGCCTTTATTTCCAAATAGCCATATGGAACTGCAGAACTTGGTAGGCACACTTAGTGTAAAAAATTACCCTCTTGTCGTCGCTCATCTCAAGGGCTCTAGTCAAAACTACCAACACTGCCAATTGAGCTCTCATGCCAGGAGTTGAGAGCTCCACATAATCTCATTTGAATTGACTATGGCAGATCCAACCTTACTGGGTTTCTTACTCAACAAAGGAACTCACCATTGTAAAGAGAACCCAGTCCAGGTCTTCTTGAGGTCCTCTCTAGCTGCATGGGTCTATAGGGCTACCTATTCACAGTCATGCCCCAGGCTCTCCATCTCCTCTGAGAGAAATGTAGAGGGATTAAGTGAGGAGGAAGTCTCTAGCTGGACTGCAGGGCCCACCATCAGTAGTGTCTGGTGTCTCATCTGACCATAGTCATAGCACTTTGGAGACGGCTGGGGGCTCTCAGGTCGGTGTGGCCGTAAGGCCACTGCCCTAGCTATGACTTTTTCTTACTCCTTATCTCTCATTGTTGGGTGTCTTCCTGGTCCCAGTTGCAAAATACCAAAGTGGCAATCTTTGTTCTAATGTACTGTCAGGTAAAATAACCTGTTTTTTTTTTTTTTTAATTTTGACAGGTAGAGTTATAGACAGTGAGAGAGAGAGACAGAGAGAAAGGTCTTCCTTCCGTTGGTTCACTCCCCTAATGGCCACTATGGCCGGCACTGCACTGGCCCTAAGTCAGGAGCCAGGTGCTTCTTCCTGGTCTCCCATGCAGGTGCAGGGGCCCAAGCACTTGGACTATCCTACACTGCCCTCCCGTAAATCACCTGTTTTTAAAGCTTTTTCTGGTGTCTAAGGCTAAGCATGTAATGAACTTAGCCTTTAAAACTTTCCATCCTTCTATCAAATCAGGAGACATAGAGATAGGGAGATTGCCTATCTCTAGGAAGGCAGTCTCTCTAGGCAGGCAGAGGGGTTCTTCTCTTGACCTTGGTCTTTCATGGACAGCCTGGAGTAATATGGGGACTTGAACCTGGTCCTGGTCCTCTTCAATCCCTCAGGAACACAAGCAATGAAAGGTTTTTGTTTCCATTCATCTACAGGCTCATCTGGTGTCCATTTAGAAGGACAGACTGTTATTCTGTGGAATATGTCTTGATCATGAAAGGATGTAAATGCCAGAATATTAATATGTAAAAGTTTCTGCAGCATGTAGAGTAGCTTGTTTTTCAATCCCTGTTACAGTCTGATTTAGGGGTAATATTACATTTTTCCAGGTTAATTTATAGGCCTAGGACAATCTCTTGAAGGCCAAAATATATCTGTCAAGTGTCGCTCCCCCTCTTCGTGGAGGAACGACACAGGACCCTGCGCTGTTCTTTCGTCTGCTCGGCCCTCTTGGGGTTTGCTGCTGGTTCTTCCCGGGTTGGCTACCATCCCTTCCACCTCCGTGGAAGGGCGGTTCCCCCTGCCACCTTCCCCACTTCCGCGGGGGAGCGGCACACCGCCAGCCGGCTCTCTCGGGGGCTGCTCAGGTGTTCCTTCAGATCGATGTTCCTGGTGCATGTTGTCTCTCTCCTCCTTTATAGTCCTCTTCCACCAATCCCAACTCGGCTGCCCACACACCGAGTATGCTGCACTCCTCCAATCAGGAGCAGGATCAGCTCCTGGAGGTCATCACTCAAGTTGGCAAGAGGCAGCTTCGTAGAAGCTGTTTTCTCCTCTCCCAGCGCCATATTGTGGGAGAGCAGATGCATAGAATAAGTCTTAATTCCAGTAACTTAGTCTAGTCTGGGTTGCTCCCCACAGTCAAGGTCATCTGAAAATCTTCCAAAGTGTTCCTTTTCCTGTCAAATACTCTGCAGGGAAAAGGGGACCCAGATAGGAATAGGGTCACTGCACCCTCTGAGAACGCCTGGAGGTGTAAAATACAGTTTGGCAATCAGGTATCCTGCTTGCTAACAGGTAGTCCCAGATCACGGGGATGCATGAGGGACAGGAGCAGGAGCTGGAGGGATCAGTATAGACTGTGTGGCAGGCTCTGCGGCTGGTGTAGGGAAAGGGGTGTCTGGGGTCTTGAAGGTAACTGCTGCTGAGAGTACCAGGTCTGTCTTACAGAACTGACTTATTTGATGGGGCATATAATGCTTAGACATGGGGGAATCTTGGACCATTTCACCGCTGTTCAACAGAAAAGGTCTAGGAGGATGGTGGTGCAGTGAGTGCTTTCTTCTGGGGGCCAAATCTCTGTTCTCCAGGTCATAGCTTGGCCATGCCATGGCACAGATCAAGGCCGAACATTTTTTTATTCAAAGTTTGTGGATCAAAAGAATCTCAATGCCTGAGAATTCACTCCAAGGGGATGCATCCTGAAGATTTATAATGCATCTCAAATGAGAGGACAAGAAACTGTCTGGACCCCTATTTTTGACCCATCAGTCCAACTTTAAAGAATAAAGACCTGCTTGCCTAACCTGCTAACTTGGGCAGGACAAAAACACCATTTATCTCCCCCTTTCCAGCCTTTTTTTTCTTTCTAATCAGCCAACTATGAGCACAGAGCTATAATGACATGCACATGCAAACACACACACACACACACACACACACACCCCTATCACACACCCCTGTTTCATGTCTTCCAGGCAGTTCTTTGTCCGTGAAGTAGGTGACATGCACAGGGGTAGAGACTCCGTGACTGTATCACCCTGATCTGTATGCAGACAGGTGATGAGTGTTTAAACCCTCCCTGGGTGTTTAAACCCTTGGTGCCAGTATTATGTGCTAGGCAGCAGAGGCTTATAATCAAGGGTGAGAGTGTGGGGAAGAAAGATAGCTAGCATCCTGTATCAGGGCTATCTGGGCCCAAGTTGTTTACTGAGGGTAGGGGAGAAAGTGTACATTCCCAGTATCCCACATCATCATGCAACCAACATAACATGCAGGACAAACTATGTCCAGTATAAAGTCATGGGGGATGGGCCCACTCTGGAATAGTGTCTCATTGACCCCAGAGTGCAAAACATAGCATTTTTATATAAGCACGATGTAAGCTGGGATTTATTTTATAGCCTTTTAATGAATTTTCTAACCTATTTAACATGTGTGTTTTTAAAAAGATTTATTTACTTGCAAGTCAGTGTAATAGAGAGAGAGGGACACACACAGACACAAACACATACACATACCCAGAGGTAGAGAGAGAAGGTTCTTCCTTTCGTTGGTTCAATCCCTTGATGACTGCAATTGTCAGGGCTGGGCCAGGATGAAGCCAGGGGCATCATCTGGGTCTCTCACAAGGGTGGCAGGGACCCAAATATTTGTGCCATCTTCTACTGTTTTCCCCAGGCCATTAGAAGGGAGCTGGATCAGAAGTGGAGCAGCCAGGACATAAACTGGCACCCATACTGGATGTCAGCATCACAGGCAGTAGCTGTACATGCTATGCCACAACACGGGTCCCTAACCTGGGCATTTTAACCAGAGCTGTGAGCCAGATATAATCAGAGATATGGTAATCACTCAAAAAATTAAAAATAGGCAGATAATGCTAACTCCTTTAAGACTCAGTTCTCCCAAGCAATAGAGAATCAGGTACTGCTGTTGTCAAGAGCTGAAGAAAACAACAAAATATAAGGGGGCTGGCGCTGTGGCACAGTGGCTAAAGCTGCCACCTTCAGGCATCCTATATGGGTGCTGGTTCTTGTCTTGGCTACATCACTTCCAATCCAGCTCTCTGCAGACCTGGGAAAACAGTGGAAGATGGCCCAAGTGCTTGAGCCCTGTACTCGTGTGGAAGACCTGGAAGAAACTGCACGCTCCTAACTTCAGATGCACCCAGCTCTGGCTGTTGTGGCCATTTGGGAAATGGAGCAGCAAATGGAAGACCTCTCTGCCTCACTGCCTCTGCCTCCATGTAACTCTGCCTTTCAAATACATCAATAAATCATTAAAAAATGCAAACTGCAAAGTGAGGTAAAATTTATCAGGTTAATGGTTAATGGTTAATGGTTTAAGGCCTTTCTCTTGCTAGCTTAATTGGGAAACTAGTCTAGCCAGGGGCACCCCCACCCTCTCTTCTTGACATTTGAGGCTGAGTGAAGGGGCAATGAACAAAAAGAAAAGAGACAGAGCAAGGAGGAGTGAGGAATGAGGATTTTAGTCCAATACCTCATAGACAGTCAGAGCCTAGATTGGGTAAGAGAGCCTTCAGGCAACATCAGGGATCCACTACAGTCAGAAACCTTCAACTACTCCAAGACCTTACTCCAATCTCTTGCAGTGGATGAATTTCTGCAAAATGAAATTGAGGCCGAACAAGCCCAACATTCCCATCACCAGAAGGCTGAAGGGGATTAATCAGATCGGCCCAAGGAGGCCTGCCCTCTGAGTCTTTAAGACAGGCAGATGTGCTAACCACCTTTACCTGGCTGACAGATTCCTGGTGTATTTTAATTGATAGTGGACTGTGGTGGAGAATTGGGATTTTGGGGGGAGTGGGGAGGGGGGAGGAAGCAGAGGCAGTCCATCTTTCCTGACCCTTCTGATGATCCTGGATGAACGCCCAAGAAATATTGCAGACGTTTCTTGGTTTTCTAATTACTCAAATTCATGTCTGTGAACAGGAAGAATTAAGAGCATAGATAAGGAAGGGTGTGGAAGGCAGACTCAGTTTATTGAAAGAAGTAGAGAAAGCAAAAGTGAAAGGAAAAGCTCCAGGCAGTCCTGAGTGGGGTCCTTGAAGGAGGGAATCCTGGAGGGCTGATAGTCTAGGGATGCTTGATGGGTTGATTGGATCATGGAAGTGCCTCCTAGAAGCCAGTTGGCTTAACTTTTCTCAGGTCCTCTGATACTCATCTCCAGATGGTGGAGAGGGGACCCCTGGTCCTAGCTAGCTAGCAGGGAGTCTGACTCTATCATTATTGCACGTCCTGGTAGGCAGTAGATGATGCCTCAAATGGTTGGTCCCTACCACCCAAGTGGGACAACCAGATAATGTTCCAAGCTTCTGGCTTCAGCCTAGCCCACCCCAGCTGATGTTTGGGGAGTGAACCAGCTAATGGAAGATACTTGTGGGTCTCTCTATCTCTCTGCCTTTCAAATAAATAAGTAAAAATAAATGAATAAAAATTTAAAAATACCTGTCTCCACTCTTAACTTTATGTGCAAAGGATATTTGCCATCTGAGGAAGAGGTGCAGATTATTTTTTAAGATTTATTTATCTATTTGAGAGGCAGAATTACAGAGAGGCAGGGAGGGAGAGAGGGAGAGGGATAGGGAGAGGGGGAGAGGAAAGAGAGAGAGAGAGAGAGAGAGAGAGAGAGAGAGAGATTTCCATCTGCTGGTTCACTCCCCAAATGGTTGCAATTGCTGGAGCTGGGCCCATCCAAAGCCAGGAGCCAGGAGCATCCTCTGGGTCCCCCAAGCGGGTGCAGGGGCCCAAGGATTTGGGCCATCTTTTACTGCTTTCCCAGGCCATAGCAGAGAGCTGGATTGGAAGTGGAGCAGCTGGGACTCAAACTGGCACCCATATGGGATGCTGGCACTGCAGGCAGCGGCTTTATCCTCTACACCACAGTACCAGCCCTGGCAGATTTAATTTTTTTTTTTTTTATTTTAAATCTCAGATGGATATGGAATGTGGTGTGAGGCAGAAGTGAGAGTCAACAATGTATTCGAGGATACTGTCTTGAATCTACAAAAATAAGCACAGCCTGTGCAGCATTCCCAATACATAGAAATAAAAAATGCTATCAAGCACTATCTTAATTAAAAAGTGATGTTTTACGTAATTTCTAGAACACAACGCAAGTACATTTTAAGCTGTAGTTCTGGACAAATAACAATATTTAAGCGATCAGATTAATGATATCAGTACTAAATACTGTGAATTCTGTGACAGTCACCTATTACCTAATGAGTTTCAGTATAATTAAGTTTGGCAAATTACTTTTCTGGTTTCCATAGTCATGTCAGTTCCAGGTCTCCTAATAGGATCAGCTAAGGCCTTTGTTGAAACTGTGTTGCATTTTAACTTCTCCCTATGCCCAAACCTGCCTCTCACTCTCCCCACAATTATTGATTCTGAAAGGTCTCCCAGGTACCTTGTGTTGAGGCACATCTTCATCTCAGAGTTGCTTCCTGGGGAAACTAATGAGTAGCATCATTTCAACAAGGCTTCAGTATCAGTCCTTTCTCTCAAGTAGTTTGTAATTCTCAAGTATCTATGTGTCATTCTTCTGTCTTTGTTCAGGTATCTTAAAATACTGGACTTTAGAGATGTGATTGTGTTGATCTTTTATCAGACGTTAACAGTGGCCATGTGAAATTGGTACTAAGGAATAACACACTGTTCAAAAGCTAATTTCTTTATAATTGTTGCATTTAACTGTTGACTCTTGCAATTGGTATTTGGGCAATTTTGATAATGGTATAATTTTATTGATGAAGTCAAATATGGTTTAAAGACAGGGAAAACTATATTGAGATTTTTAAGCATGCTTTCATTATCGTGGTAATTATATCAAAAGTAATTTTGTCTTATTCTGCTAGACAAATGAACATCTAGTTTTATAAATTGTCTCTCCTGAAATTAAAAACAAATCCAAAACAAAGGTAACACAATATTAGAAAAGGGACTAATTATAGAGCTTGAAAAAGAAAGCCCTTGTTTGCAAACGTATATGGCACCTGCTGTAGCTTTGATTCCTTCTCCCTAAGAGGCAAGCAGGGACCCCCAGCTTCATGTTTATATTTGATGTCAGGAAAGCTGGTGAAAACTGACAAGAGGAAAACAATGTTCATCTTCAGAAAAAGGAGACCTCCATGTCTCAAAGTGCTGTTAGTGGATGAATGGAAATACCACTAGGAAAATGTAGTGGTGTATTCTTGCATCTTTTGGCTTAAGAAACAAATGGTTTGAGAAGGAAAAATAACATTAAAAAGTGATGTTTTATGTAATTTCTAGAACCACAACACAAGTAAATTTTAAGCTGTAGTTCTGGACAAATAACATCAGTATCAGAAATTGATGGATTGGGTAATGGTGAGGATGTGATTTTTATTACACATTTAGGATTAAATCCAGAGCTGAGCATACAGAATCACTCAATTGGCAACTGTGTTAGGAACCACATTGTTCCCCTTCACTTTGCTAAACACAATTTAGACTTTGTTTTACTTATTCTGCAGCATATCTGTAACATTGACACTAAGAGATGGGAATTAGATGAAGACCACTTGATTAGTTCTATTAAACCTCCTCAACCAGGTTCCCAGGGAAATCTTTTACATGGCTGGAAGTTTAAAGGGCATTAAGAGAATCATTTGTGCTTTTGTGGTTGTATGTGTGTGTGTCTCTAAGGGACCTGTTATGTCAACAGCAATCCATGTGTAAGAGTGAGTATGAGAGATTCAACATACAACACAGAGCTCTTACTGAAAATAAAATTGCTTTCAGTGGGTATCCGAAAGTGCCTATTTTCATCCTGAAATATTTTAATTATTGTTCTGTATTCATAGCAGGTTATACCTCCTTAATAAGTCCCTCAAAATGAGAATGTAAAGGCAAAAACAGAATCCAACAGTGTAAAAAAACCTAACATATATATTTTGCAGAAAGCAAACACAGTCATTAAACACAGTGAAACAAAGCAAAACATGAGAGAAATACAGAGATCCTGGCATGTTTCAAAAGTACAGGGCATGAACTTGCATTTGACATTAGAGGCAAAATATGTACAACTCATTGCAAAACAAAACAAAACAAAAGCTTGTTTCCTCTTCAGGGCAATGGAAATTGAGGAACAGCTCTGCCTGTGTAAGATTAATTTTGACACTGAGCTATAAAACTGACAAAAACTTTTGCTGTCTATGAATTCATTTTCAGATAGAAATTAGAAATCTGAAACATTTCACAATTTCATGCTTGATGTTAAATACTGTTGTTCCTAACATAGCCTTTAGATAGTTTAAAATTATTCATTGTTATTCAATACTTTAGTAGTTCTTCATTGTTTTGCATTTTCCTTTCAGAGTTTTAATTATTATTAAGCTCTTGGGCTAAATTCCTATAAAACAAGTTATCACTGTGAGTAAAAGATGAAGACATTGAGTCCTAAAAATATTAAATGATTTCTGTAAGGTATGGCATTGAGTTTCCTGCAGATCAAAAATTTGTATTTACAGACTTTATCATCCTCACCTGCTGAGATAATCCTCTTTCTATCTGCATGAAGGAAATTTGATGGCACTGCCACGTAATTTGTAATTTTGAGAAAGACTATTTCTCACTATTTTATAAAATATTTTATCTCTTCTTTTCAGTACATGATGTTCTTCATCAATTTAAATACCTTAGGAAGTCTAAAACAAGGAGTGAAGGCTATAGAAAAAAGGAACCAAAGACACGTAATATATGTATTTTGGTCACTCTGAGGAATGAGTGCTTCAGGGTTCCCAAAGGTCAGAGTGATTGTTGAAGCACAACATTTATGAGGATTTTTCAAAAATTTCATGAAAAATATATATGGAACAAACTATGCATGAATTCCAATATGTCTTACACACAAATAAATTTGTCGTTTAATTCCATTTTCATGAGCTTTTGAAATTACCTTTGTTTTCAGTGTTTTATCTATATATTCGTCTCTTCATTCATTTATTGAATATTTGTTGAGTTCTGTCAGAAATGGTCCCAGCATTAAAAGGTCCAGATTATATGAGAAAGACTGTAAGAAAAATTACACAATAAAACATTAATGCATAACTCTACCTGTCAAATAAAAAATTAATGCATAATATCCTTTAAAATATCATAAAAAGGTGATATAACCAATCCAGACTTTGACTTAAAGAAAGGGTAAGAATAAAGTTGTATAAAGGAACTGAAAAAGAACTATCTTCCCAATTATTGTCAAGACCAGATACATCCATGAATGAGTTTCTGATTTTTAATAGAAAATAAATCTGATATGTCTATTTGTTGCAGATCATAAAAAAGCAAGAAAAATGAATAAAATGAAGTGGTGAAACATGTTTTTTAAATACGAGAATAAAAGGAGTTCAAGGTGTTATGAAGTCGGTGCCGGTGTTGTGATCAGTGGTTTAAGCTGCTGTTTGGGATGCCAGTTCTAGCTTCCTGCTAATGTGCACCCTGACAGGCACAAGTGATTGCTCAAGTATTTGGTTCCCTGACATCCATGTGGAAGAACAAGATGGAGTTTCTTACTACTAGATTCTGCCTGTCATAGCCTTGAATATTGCAGGAATCCAGGGAATGAAACAATGGAAGGAAGATATCTTTCTCTCTTTCTCTTAACATAAACTATTGATCAATATGAAAGGCTCTCTGATCAATATAGCATGCATCAATTAAACCTATCATATATTAGAAAAAATTAAAAGTGAGTATGATGAGGGCCGGTGCTGTGGCAAAGAGAGTTAAACTCCTGCCCTGCAACGCTGTCATCCCATATGGGCACTGATTCATGTCTAGGCTGCTCCACTTCCAATACAGCTCCCTGCTAATGCGCCTGGGAAAGCAGCAGAGGATGGCCCAATTCCTTGAGACCCTGCACCCATGTGGGAGACCCCAAAGAAGCTCCTGGCTCCTGGATTTGGATTGGCTGAGCTCTGGCTGTTGCGGCCATTTAGGGAGTGAACCGATGGATAGATCTCTCTCTGTCTGTACCTCTCTAACTCCTTCAAATAAATAACATAAATCTTGTTAAAAAAAGTGAGTATGATCTTATTTTTAATAACAATAGTATTACTAGTAATACTATTACTAGTATTATTTTGAATGAAAGAATATTCACCAAAAAGCAATAAAGGGAAATTTACACTGAAATGTGTTGCATTCTGCTATAAACCTGAATCAATTAAAATGCTGAACACTGAACATAAAAGATTCAGAGACTATGAGAGTAACAGAATAAGAAAAATATTCAAGAAATAATGGTAATTTATTCTCATAAAAATGGCATTTCAAATCAGCATGAAATAATTGATTATTCAGTAACTGATTTCAGGAAAATTGATAATCACTGGAGTAAAAATTAAATGAGCTTTCTATGCAGTAATTTCTCTAAAATAAAATTCAGATAAGTTAAAGGTGAACATTAAAAGAAACACTATAAGTATACTAGAAAATATTTATAAGTGCTCATGAAAATTTGTATGAAAGGAGATACTTGAAAATATGGAAACAAAGCCTGAAAACATAGTATTAAGTTTGGCAACATAAATCTATAAAACTTTTATGAAGCAAAATCTCAAAAAAAAAAAATCAAACAACTTGAAAAAACAATTTTTGCAGAAACACAGGAGAAAAGCCATTAATTTCCAAAAATACATAGGTAGGAAATGAAATAATAGAAATAAAAGTGCTTTAAAAATTACAAATAGAGTTATCCTTCCAGATGATTATCTAGATACTAAAGTATCTTCCTGCTGAAAAAGAAAGGAACCTGAATAAAGCATACTGTTAATATTTTGACTGGGCTTGCTGAAATATGAGAACTTTCAAATACACACTACCCCATGTCCAACATCAACCCCATACCCCCAAAGGATAAAGTAAAATAGGTACTTAAGTTGATGCTAGATGCAATGAACTGAAGCAAAACAGACAAGCAGTGTAGCTCTGTGGGAAAATGCTGATAGCAGCAATAAAATCCCAAAACTAAGTCATGACATCGGCAAGGAGATGGAAGTTCTGAACATCAGGCTACTGTGTAGGTTAAAATCTTCAAAGGGAATAAAAGACAAAGAAGAGTTCTTAAAAGCAGCCAGAGACAGAAAGGCAGATCAACACCACCTGCAAAATAGTCAAAAGTAGATTAATAGCAAACATCCCAGAGCAGAAGTCAAATGTAGAAGAAGCACTATCAAATTCCAAGGAGAAAATAATTGTTCAATTCTGTGTTTTTTTTTTTTTTTTATTTGACAGAGTTAGACAGTGAGAGAGAGAGAGAGAGACAGAGAGAAAGGTCTTCCTTCCTTTGGTTCACCCCACAAATGGCCATTACGGCCAGAGCTACACTGATCCGACGCCAGGAGCCAGGTGCTTCCTCCCAGTCTCCGATGCAGGTGCAGGGGCCAAGCACTTGGGCCATCTTCCACTGCCTTCCCGAGCCGCAACAGAGAGATGGATTGGAAGATGAGCAACCAGGACTAGAACCCAGCACCCATATGAGATGCCGGCGCCAGGCAAAGGATTAACCAAGTGAGCCACGGCGCCGGCCCCTCAATACTGTGTTTTAATGATAGATGAAATAAACATTCAAACAGAAAAGTTACAGTAGAAAAGAGCTATACAAAGAAGGAAAAGCCATATCAATGCTAGAAAATGTGGTCATTTAAAGAGTAAGGACATTGACATTAAAGAGTCACAGCAGAATAATAAAAGGAGGCCAACGCTGTGGCACAGCTGTGCCAGCATCCGCTATCAGAGCAATGGTTCAAGTACTAGATGCTCTGTTTCTTATCCAGCTTCTTATGAATGTACCTGCGATAGCACAGAAAATGGTCCAAGAGTTCAGCCCCTGCCACTCAGGTAGGAGACCCAGATGCAGTTTCTGCACCTGGCTTCTGACTGGCCCATTTGGGGAAAGGACCAGCAAAAGTCAGTCTCTCTCTGTCTCTGTCTCTCTCTCTTTTCCTGTGATTCTGCCTTTCAAATAAATAAAAATAAATATTAAAATCATTTATTTATTTATTTGAAAAGGGGAGAGGGAGAGGTATCATCTGTCCACTGGTTCACTCCTCAAAAAGCTGCTTTGGCTGGGGCTGGGCCGGATTGAAACCAGGAGCCCCTGGCTTCAGGTGGGACTCTCATGTGGATTCAGGGATCCAAGGACTTGAGCTATCTTCTGTGTGCTCTCCCAGTAGCATTAGCAGGGAGCTGAATCAGAAGTAGAGCAGATGGGAAATGAACCCGCACCCCTATAGGATGCAGGCATAGCAGGCTGAGGCTTAACCCATTACACCACAATGCTGGCCCCATAAGTAAATCTTTTAAAAATAATAGCTATTTTTGTTATTGTTAATAGCTAACAATCTGATGTTATTATAGCATGTGCCTTGTGCTGGATCTTATTCTAACACTTTGACTACCTTAATTCATTGTTATCTTTACCACAATCCCATGAGACATCTAGTATCATTATCCCCATTCACTAACAAAGAAATTAAGGAACTGAGAAATTAGTTAATGTATAGTCAGCCATACAACCTGTTAGTGATGAGTTCGGGGTCAATCCCAGAAGCTGAACACAAATGTCTGTTTTCTTAATCCTCATCTATAAAATGATTAAATAATATATTAATTGGAAAAATGTAGCAGCTACAAAATGGAATGTACCTAATTTTTTAAGAGGCTTGAGATAGAAGAAGCTCATGTAAATAAAACTCAGGGTGAGAATTGATAACTCTATCATGTATAATTTTTTAATAAAACTCTCTCCATTATAAAAAGACCAACCAGACAGAATATATTTTGGCAGCATCTCAACATCCAACAGCTAAAAGATTCTTTTGAAGCAGGGTTGCCTGATGAGAAGACTTCTAGTACAGTACTTGCCTAGGAACAATTTATCTATTTGCAGTTAATAGACTGGTCAAAGAAATCTGTGTAAAAATGTATTCCAGGAAATTACTTTAAAATTTTTGTTTTTTATTTTTAACTGACACATGATGTCCAATCAAAGTAAATATATCTGTCTCTTTAAATATTTATAGATTTCATGATGAAACATTCAGAATTATCTTTTATTTTTCTTTTTAGAAAATACACACATTATTTTTATCCATAACTCTCTGCCTGCACCAGAAATTCTTACTCCTATCTAATTATAACTTAGTACCTGTCAATCACTTTCCCCATCCTTCCTGATTCCTCCTTTCTCTGCATCTTCTGCTAAGTATTCCTCTGCTCTCAACTTCTATGAGATCAACCATTTTATGTTGTATGTTCATATGTAGTATGAATGAGATCATGTGGTACTTGACTTTGCATGCTTGATTATTTCACTTCAAAAATGAATCTTTGATCATAATGATAGGACTAAGAGCCAAAGGGATCACATAAAAAAGACTAGTGTCTGCTAATACTAACTGATAGAAAAAAAAAAGGGAGAGAACGATCCAACATGGGAAGCGAGATACACAGCAGACTCATAGAATGGCAGATGTCCTAAACAGCACTCTGGCCTCAGAATCAACCCTTAAGGCATGCAGATCCAGCTGAAAAGCCCATGAGAGTATTTCAGGCATGCAAAACCAAGACACTCTGGCAAAAAAATGACCTGAATGAAAGATCTCCACA
Source organism: Oryctolagus cuniculus (assembly GCF_964237555.1). Lineage (NCBI taxonomy): Eukaryota > Metazoa > Chordata > Mammalia > Lagomorpha > Leporidae > Oryctolagus > Oryctolagus cuniculus. The sequence goes on from NC_091433.1 coordinate 167,324,169, forward strand.
GTGAGATCCCAGTGGAAAGAACAGGTCATCAAAGAAGGAGGTACCTTTCTCTGAAGGGAGGAGAGAACTTCTACTTTGACTGTGACCTTGTCTAAATATGATCAGAGTTGGTGTACTCAAAAGGCTTCCATAGCCTTGGCAACTCATGACAAGAGCTTAGGGTGATTACTGATGCCATAAACAAGAGTGTCAATTTGTTAAGTCAACAACAGGAGTCACTGTGCACTTACTCCCCATGTAGGATCTCTGTCCTTAATGTGCTGTACATTGTGATTCAATGCTATAACTAGTACTCAAACAGTATTTTTCACTTTGTGTTTCTATGTGGGTGCAAACTGTTGAAATCTTTACTTAATATATGCTAAACTGATCTTGTGTATATAAAGAGAATTGAAAATGAATCTTGATATGAATGGAAGGGGAGAGGGAGTGGGAAAGGAGAGTGTTGCGGGTGGGAGGGACGTTATGTGGGGGAAGCCATTGTAATCCATAAGCTGTACTTTGGAAATTTATATTCATTAAATAAAAGTTAAAAAAAGACAAAAAATGAGTTTCATATTTGTCCATGTTGTTGCAAATGACAAGATTTCATCCTTTTTTATTGTTGAATAGTAGTCTATTGTTTACTACAAATATTTACATTTTATTTATACATTCATCAGTTATTAGGGTTTTTTTTTATTATTTCTTTGAGAAATACAGTTACAGATAGAGAAGGGAGAAACAGAGATAAAGGTCTTCCATCTTCTAGGTCACTCCCCAAATGACCACAATGGCCAGAGCTGGGCCAATCCAAAACCAGGAGCCAAGAGCTTCACCTGGGTCTCCCATGCGAGAGTAGGGGCCCAAGCACTTAGGCCATCTTCCACTGCTTTCCTGGACTCCAGAGAGCTGGATCAGAAAAGGATGCCAGTGCCACAGGCAGAGGCTTAGCCTACTATGCCACAGCACCAGCCACTAGGGTTTTTGTTTGTTTGTTTGTTGTTTAATTTCCTGGCTATTGTAAATAGTACTGCAATATCTGTGGTAGTGTGGACATCTTTCCTACAGACTAATTTCATTTTCCTTGAACAAATACTCAGTAGTTCTACTGTTGGATCATATAATAGTTCTTGTTTTAGTTTTTATAAGGAACCCCTATATTTACCACAATAGTTGCAATAATTTATGTTCTTATTAACAATGTGCAACAGTTCCAATTCTCTATATTTTTACCTACCTGTGTTATCTCTTGTCTTTTCTAACTGGAATGAGGTAGTGTCTCATCATGATTTTAGTTTGCATTTTCCTGATGATTAGTGATTTTTAAAAAATTTTATTTAAGTTATACAAGATTCATGTATTTCATATGCAGATTTAGGAACATCCCACCCATGCTCAACCTTTCTTCCCCCTCACTCTCACATTCCCACTCTTAATTTTACAAAGATTTATTTTCAGTATACTTAATGATCATATAGTTAACCCTACACTAAATAAAAGACTTCAACAAATAGTTTGAAGAAAAAAACACACTGTTTCACAATGGAAGAGACAAAGTCTGTGAACAATCATTGAATCTCACAATGTCCATATCACTCCAATATGTTACATTTTAGGTACTCTATTATTTACCTTGGATCAGAGAAAACCTGTATCTTTTTAGGACTGGCTTATTTCACTAAGTATGATGGTTTCCAGTTGTGTCTATCTTACTGCAAAAGACAGAATTTCACTTTTTTTTATAGCTGAGTAGCTCTCCATAGTGTATATATACCATAATTTCTTTATCCAGTCAAGAGTTGATGGATATCTGGGTTGATTCCACATCTTGGCTGTTGTGAATTGTGCTGCAATGAACAAGAGAGTACAGATAATTCTTTCAGATGCTGATTTCATTTTGGTTTGGTAAATTCCTGGGTGTGGGATGGCTGGATCATATGGTAGGTCTGTATTCATATTTCCGTGGTATCTCCATACTCTCTTCCACAGTAGCTACACCAGTTTACATTCCAACCAACAATGGATTAGGGTGCCCTTTTATATACACCCTTGCAGAATTTGTTGTTTGTTAATTTTTGTATGAATCATTCTAACTGGAGTGAGGTAAAACCTCATTGTGGTTTTGATTTGCATTTCTCTGATGGCTATTGATCCTGAGCATTTTTTCAAGTGTCTGTTGGCCATTAGAATTTCCTCTCTTGAAAAATGCCTGTTTAAGTCCTTCACCCATTTCTTTACTGGATTCTGTATTTTGCTGTTGTTGAATTTCTTGAGCTTTTATAAATTCTGATGTTAACCCTTTATCCATTGCATAGTTGGCAAAAATTTTCTCCTAGTCTGTTGGTTGCCTCTTCACTTTGCTGAGTGTTTCTTTTGCAGTGCAGAAGCTTATCATCTTGATGTAATCCTATTTGTAAATTTCTCTTTGATTTACTGTGCTACTGGGAGCTCTTCCAAGAAGTCTTTGCCTATGCCATGTCTTGCAGAGTTTCCCCAGTGTTCTCTAGTAATTAGGTAGTATTTAATTGTAGATTTATGTTGATGATCCTTTTTGAGTGGATTTTTCTGTAAGGTGTATGGTAGGTTGCCTATTTTCATTCTTCCGCATGCGGAGATCCAGTTTCCTCAGCACTGTTTGTTGAAGAGACTGTCCTTGCTCCGAGGATTTATTTTAGCTCCTTTGCCAAAGGCAAATTGTTCAAAGCTGGTGCTGTGGCACAGCAGATAGGGTCTCCACCTACAGTGCTGTCATGCCATATGGGCTCTGATTCGAAACCTAGCTCCTCCACTTCTGATCCAGCTCTCTGCTATGGCCTAGGAAAGCAGTAGAAGATGGCCTAAGAGCTTGGACCTCTGGACCCATGTGGGAGAACCAGAAGAAGCTCTTGGCTCCAGGCTTCACAGCAGTGTAGCTCTGGCCATTGCAGCCATCTGGGGAGTGAAACAACAGATGGAAGACCTCTCTCTCTTTCTCTCTGCATCTCTGTAACACTGCCTTTCAAATAAAATAAATAAATGTTTTTTAAATAAAAAGATAAGTTGTTTGTAGATACATGAATTGATTTTGGGAGTTTCTATTCTGTTCCATTTGTCTATATGTCTGTTTTTGTGCCCTGGCAGGCTCTTTTGATTATAACTGCCTTCTAGTATGTCTTGAAATCAAGTATTGTGATACTTCTGGCTTTATTTTTGTTGTATAAGATTGCTTCAGCTATTCAGGGTCTCTTGTGTTTCCATATGAGTTTTAACATCATTTTTTTCCATATCTGCAAAAAATTTCATTGGTATTCTGATTAGGATTTCATTGAATCTGTAAATTGCTTTTGGCAATATGGACACGTTGGTGATATTGATTCATCCAATCCATGAACATAGAAGATCTTTCCTTTTTTAATGTCTTCTTTTATTTCTTTCTTTAATGTTTTGTAATTCTCATTGTATGGGTATTTGACATCCTTGGTTAAGTTTATTCCAAGATCTTTAATTGTTTTTGAAGCCATTGTGAATAAGCTTGATCTTAGAAGTTCTTTCTCAGCCATGACATTATCTGTGTATACAAAGGCTATTGATTTTATTTGTTGATTTTAAATCCTGCAACTTTACCAAACTGTGTTATGAGGTACAATAGTCTCAGTGGAGTCTTTGGATCCACTGTATATAGAATCATGTCATCTAAGGATAGTTTTGATTTCCTCCTTTCCAATTTGTATCTCTTTGATTTCTATTTCTTGCCTAATGGCTCTGGCTAAAACTTCTGGGACTATATTGAATAGCAATGGTGAGAGTGGGCATCCTTGTCTGATTCCAGACCTTAAGAGGAATGCTTTCATTTTTTCACCATTCAATAGGATTCTGGCCATGGGTCTGTCATAAACTGCCTTGATTGTGTTGAGGAATGTTCTTTCTATACCCAATTTGCTTAACATTGATGATTAGTGATGGTTAGCATTTTTTCACATATATCTGTTGACCAATTTTTTGTATTCCTTAGCCAAATATTTTAGACCTATCATATATTTAAGTTGGATTATTTAATTATTTTTGCTGTCAAGTTGTTTGAATCCCTATTATGTTCTGGCTTTTAATTTATCACACATAAAATTACAAATATGTTCTCCTATTCTGTAAGTATTTTTCTCTTTGTTATTGTTTCCTTTGCTGTGCAATAGCACTTAATTTGATAAATCCATTTGCTTTTGCTTTTATTCACTATGTTCTTGCAATCTGATTTTAAAAATCTTGGCCCATTACAATGTCTTGAAGCTGAATTTTTATACCTAACATTCATTTTTCAAAGCTTGCCATCTCAAATTTAGGTCTTTAATTGATTTGGAGTTTGTTTTTGTACATGGAAAATGATAGGGGTCTACTTTAATTCATATAGAATTCTCCAACATGTGTTCTTTGTACCTGTGTAGAGGAGCAACTGACTATAGATATGTGGGTTTATTTCTGTATTCTCTATTCTTTCCTATTTGTATAAGTGTCTACCTTTATGCCAATCCCAGGCTGTTTTAATTACGATAGTCTTGTGACATAATTCAGGAACATTTATTGATCAAACACACAACCTTAATGGAAAGGAGTACATTTTCCAGCTGCACTGCAGATGGAGTAGCGCTTAGTCCAATGTGATTATTGAATACTTGAAATGAGGCTAGACTAGAATGAAATGTTCTTTATGTATAAAATATACACTAGATGTTTAAGATAATATATGAAGAAAATGTAAATATCATTAATAATGTTTATATTAACTTTGTGTCAAAGTTATAATATTTTGTATATGTCAGGTTAAATAAATATCTCATTAAGATTGACATCACCTGTTCCTCATTTCATTATAATAAATTGATTTAAGAAAAATGTAAATACATGTGCATTTCCATTATATATCTGTTGAAGAGTATAGTGCTAGTCTAGAGATTCATTGAATTTATAACATCTGAGCCAATATTTTGCTAGGCTGAAGAATTAGGTAAAGAAATAAACCCAAAGAGAAAACTAATATTTTTGATAAACATAATTAAATGGAAACATACATCATTACAAAAGAAAACTCAAAATAATGTAAATAACACTCCTAATTTATCTGGAATTCAATAAAATCTCAATGAAATCCCCAACTATGTTTTTTGTATATTTAACAAGTTAATTTTAAAAGTTGTCTGGAAATGCAAAAGACCAAAAAGAGCCAAAACTAAGCCATGTGCCCTGTCATATATCCAGATATATTACAAGGTTCAAATGATAAAGTCAATATGGGATTCATACAAGAATAGGAAAATATTGACCAATGTTTCAAAAAAAGACCTGGGAAATAGATTGTGTCTTACAACTTTGTATATCTTGCAAGTCAGAGAGAAAATCATTCTGGAATGAAGGAACAATTCAATAAGGATGATTGGATAATTAATTGCTCACATAAATTGAGAAGTTAATTTATGAGCTGCATAGGATTGTTACTTTCCAACAAACACAAACATCAATTTGAGATAGGTTAAAGACTTTAAATTCAAGGGAAATATTTGAAACTGAAAAAAATAGTTAAACTTATGCTAAATTAATGTGTATTAACTTAAAATGTATATTAAGTTAAATGTGTATTAAATTTTTTCATCTTTTATTTATACCAGGTGAACAAAATTCATCTATTTCATATGTACATATTTAGGAACGTAATAATACCACCCACTCCACCCTCCCTCCTCTTTCCTTTCTTATTCTTTCTTTTAAGTTTTACAATGATATGCATTCAGTTCATTTTATAACCATAAGATTAAAGTTCCATTATGTAAAAAATTTTAAAAAATAGTAAGAAAAAAACACTATTCCTCATCAGTAAAGGACAAGGACTGTAAACAATAATAAATATCAAGATGTCAATTTCTTTCATATACATTACATTATTTTTACTCTATTAGTTATGACAGGTCAAGAAAAATATATGGCATTTGTCTTTTGGGGACTGGCTTATTTCACTAAGTATAATGGTTTCCAATTGCATCCATTTTGTTGCAAAAGACACAATTTCATTCTTTTTCATGGCTGAGCAGTATTGCATAGTGCATATATACCACATTTTCTTTATTCAGTTATCGACTGAAGGGCATATGGGTTGATTGCATCTTAACTCTTGTGAATTCAGCTGCAATAAACATGGGGGTACAGATAAATCTTTCATATTCTGATTTCATTTCCTTTAGATAAATTACAAGCAGTGGGATAGGTGGGTTATGTAGTAGAACTAATTTCAGTTTTCTGAGGTATCTCCATACTGTATTTCAAAATGGCTGAACTAGTTTGTATGCCCAACAACAATGTATTAGGGTACATTTTACCAAACATCCTTGCCAGCATTTATTGTTTGTTGATTTCTGTATGACAACGATTATAACTTGGGTGAAGTGAAATCTCATTGTGGTTTTGATTTGCACTTCCCTGGTGGCTAGTGATCCTGAGCATTTTTTTCAAATGTCTATTGGCCATTTAAATTACCCCTCTTGAAAAATATCAGTTCAAATCCTTTGCTCATTTCTTAAGTGGATTTTTGTTTTGTTGCTGTTGAGTTTCTTGAACTCTTTATAGATTCTGGATATTAATATTTTATTAGTTGCATAGTTTGCAAATAATTTCTCTAATTCTGTCAGTTGCCTCTTAACTTTGTTGAGTGTTTCCTTTGCCATGCAGAACTTTCTTAGCTTGATGTAATCACATTTCTCTAGTTTGACTTTTATTGCCTGGGCTTCTGGGGTCTTTCCAAGAAGTCTTTGCCTATGCCAGTGTCTTGCAGAGTTTCCCCAATGTTCTTCTCTAGTAAGTTGATGGCATCAAGCCATATATTTAGATCCTTAATCAATTTTGAGTTGTTTTTTTATGAGGTATAAGGTCAGGGTCTTGCTTCATACTGCTTCTGCACTGCTTTCAGCACCACTTGTTGAAGAATTTGATTTTTTCAATGATTAGTTGAATGTGGACATGTGGATTGATTTCTGGGGATTCTATTCTGTTTCTACACATCTATTTTTGTGCCAATTCTTGGCTGTTTTGTTTATAACTGCTCTGTAGCTTATCTTGAAATCTGGTATTGTGATGCCTCTGGGTTTGTTTCCATTTTTATGATTCCTTTAGCTATTCAGGATCTCTTGTGTTTCTGTATGAATTTTAGAATATTTTTTCTAGATCTGAGCAGAATGTCATTGGTAATTTGATTGGGATTGCATTGAATTAGTAAATTGCTTTTTGGTAAATGTATCCTTTTGTGATATTGATTCTTTCAATACATGAAATGAAAGATTTTTCCATGTTTTTGTGTCTTCTATTTCTTGCTATAATGTTTTATAATTTTCATCATAGAGATCTTTCACCTACTTGATTAAATTTATTCCAAGCTATTTAAAATTTTGTAGCCATTGTGAATGGGACTGATCTTACAATTTCTTTGTTAGCCATGACATTGTCTGTGTATAAAATTGCTATTGATTTTTGTGTGTCGATTATTTAAAAAAAATATTCATCTATTTGAGAGGCAGAGCTATAGAGAAAGATGGTGGAGGAGGGGGAGGGAGAGGTAGGGGGAGGGAGAGGGAAAACGAGAGGGGGGAGTTGGAAGGGAATGGGGGGAGAAGGAGAGGGAGGGAGAAAGAGAAGGAGAAAGTTTTAAATCCCCTAGTCCACACCCCAAATGGCCACAAGGGCTGGCACTGGGTTGATCCAAAGTCATCTGGGTCTCCCACATGGGCACAGGGGCCCTAACAATTGAGTCATTCTCCACCGCCTTCATAGGCCATCAGCATGGAGCTGGACCAGAAGTGGAGCAGCCAAGGCCTGAACCAGTATCCACATGGGATGCTGTTGGCAACACCAGAGGAGGCTTAACCCGCTATACCACAGTTCTGGCCCCTTTGTGTCAGTTTTATATGTTGTAACTTTACCAAACTCTCTTGTGAGTTCTAATAGTTTCTTAGTCAAGTCTCTTGATTTTCCTATATATAGAATCGTGTCATCTGCAAACAAAGATAATTTGACTTCCTGCTTTCTAATTTGTTTACATCTTATTTCTTTCTCTTGTCTAATGACTCTTACTAAAAGTTCCAGAACTATAATGACAGCAATGGTGAAAGTGGGCATCCTGGCTGGTTGTAGATCTTAGTGGAAATGCTTCCAACATTTATCCATTCAATATGATGCTGATTGTGGAATGGTTGTATATTGCCTTGATCATATTGAGTAATGTTCTTTCTATACCCAATTTGCTTAGGGTTTTAATCAGGAAAGAATGCTGTATTTTTATCACATGCTTTCTTTGCATCTATTGAGATGACCACCTGGTTTTTATTCTTCAACTGCTTCATGTGATATATTACATTTATTAAATTGTTTATGTGTACCATCCCTGCATAACAGCAATAAGTCCTACTTGGTCCAGGTGAATGATGTTTCTGAAGTGTTTCTGGATATGATTAGCTAGTATTTTGTTGAGGATTTTTGCATCTGTGTTCATCAGGGATGTTTGACTATAGTTCTCTTTCTTCATTGTATCTTTTTCTGGTTTTGGAATTAAGGTGATGCTGTACCCATAGTAGGAGTTCAGGAGGATTCCCTCCCTTTCAATTTTATTGAAGCACAAGAGTATTGAAATGCAACACAGTTGTATTGAATAGTTTGAGAAGAATTGGAATTGGAATTGGAATTGGAATTAGTTCTTTAAAAATCTGGCAGAATTCAGCAGTGAAGACATCCAGTCCTGGGCTTTTGTTTGTTGGGAGGGTCTTTATTACTGATTCAATCTCCATCTTGGCACATTAAAATATTAAATATGCATTGAGTTAAAATATTCATAAGCATTAAGAGATATTAATAAAATACTTTTGTTTAACAAAAGAGTCTAAAGACAATAAAGATAAGACACGGATTTGTTTATAGTACGTGAAATTTATAAAGGATTAATAAAAATCTTATAAATTAATTATAAAAGAAAAATAAGTCAATATAAAATTAAGGAAAGGCTATAATATCTCACAGCACAGGAATCACTGAGTAAAAAAACTCCTGAAAGTATGTTTAATATCATTTCTGATAAGGTAAATTTAAATTACCATTTAAAAAAAATTTTTTTACAGGCAGAGTTAGACAGTGAGAGAGAGAGACAGAGAGAAAGATTTTCCTTCTGTTGGTTCACCCCCCAAATGACCGCTACGGCCGGCGCGCTGTGCCAATCTGAAGCCAGGAGCCAGGTGCTTCTTCCTGGTCTCCCCTGCAGGTGCAGGGCCCAAACACTTGGGCCATCCTCCACTGCCTTCCTGGGCCACAGCAGAGAGCTGGACTGGAAGAGGAGCAACTGGAACAGAACTGGCACCCCAACCAGGACTAGATCTTGGAGTGCCGGCACTGCAGGCAGAGGATTAGCCTAGTGAGCCATGGCACCAGCCTAAATTACCATTTAAAACACATAAAATAGATTTTTTTGCACTGGTGATAATGTCTTGAAAGATTAAGAAGTCAGATAAATACAAATATCAGATAAATAAGAGGTAAATCAATCAATATCTGCTTCAGGTAAAAATGTGAGTAGTGGGACCAGCGTTGTTACTGGGTAAGCCTCCCCCTCCAGGCCGGCATCGCATGTGGGTGCCACTTTGAATCCTGCTTCACTTCTGATCCAGCTCCCTTTTAATGTGCCTGGGAAAGCAGTGGAAGACGGTCCAAGTGCTTAGGCGCCCTGCACCTGGCTTTGGTCTGGCCCAATCCTGTACAATGTAGCGATTAGTGAGTGAACCAGCAGATGGAAGATTTCTCTCTATGTCTTTCTTTTTTTATTCTTTTTTTTTTTTTTTTTTGACAGGCAGAGTGGACAGTGAGAAAGAGAGAGACAGAGAGAAAGGTCTTCCTTTTGCCATTGGTTCACCCTACAATGGCCGCTGCGGCCAGCACATTGCGCTGATCCGAAGCCAGGAGACAGGTGCTTCTCCTGGTTTCCCATGCGGGTGCAGGGCCCAAGCACTTGGGCCGTCCTCCACTGCACTCCCGGGCCATAGCAGACAGCTGGCCTGGAAGAGGGGCAACCGGGACAGAATCCGGCGCCCCGACCAGAACTAGAACCTGTGGTGCTGGTGCCGCAGGCAGAGGATTAGCCTATAGAGCCACGGTGCCGACCTCTCTGTGTCTTTCCACCTCTCTTTGTAATTGTGTCTTTCAAATAAATTTAAATTAGTAAAAAATATTTTTTAAAAAGTGAGTAGCAATGAATTGGCATTATTTTTTGGCTATAATCCAACATTTCATTCCCATGTGATGTATTCTGTGCCTTCTTTTTTTCAGGTGTCAGAACTATGAAAATGTATGTGTAAAACTTTAATAACAGGGAAAACAAAGTACAATACCAAGGAAGGAAAAATGTAGGGAAGGGGGAAAGAGTGAGGGAAAGGAAAACAAGAGGAACTGAAGAAGGAGGGGAAGGGAACAGAGAGGAAAGGAGAGGAATGGAAGAGAAAGCAAAAGAAGGGGAGGGAGCAGAAAAGTAAAAAGAAATGGAAAAATTAAATGAGAAAGTGAGTGAAAGAGAGGTTCAGGAAAGAAATGAGAGGGAAAGAAAGGAATTTGAGGAAGAGAGAAGGCAAGGAAGACTTCAAATATACAGGAAAATGGTTATGTAGAATAATCTATTCATCCATTTGGATATTTTTGCAAGTGCTAACAGGTGAAATAAGACTACATGCTGTACTACACATGAATATATATAATCAATCCCTGAAAGCCACTTTTAATATAATAGTATGTTTACGAAGTTGAAGGAGAAGAGAGACTTACAATTCAGTGTTTATGAACAAATCCATCAGTAGTAAAATATGACTAGGAAGAATACAAATATAGCATTGATAATGCGATGAAATTTGTAGGTGAATCAGGGGCTAAGGTAAGGAGAAACACATAGAATGGTCTTGTAATAGTTCTATGAGTGAACTCGTCCCCTCCTTATCTGTTCTAAAGGTGTATGTTCCAAAACCCTCAGTGGATGTCTGGAACTAGAAAGTACTAAACAGTATATATACTATGATTTTCCTACATATACCCATGCTTATCTATGATAAAGTTTGATTTAAAAGCTAGTCGATCAAGAAATTAACAATTGTAGCTGTTAAAAATAAAAACAATTACTATTTAAATTCTGTTTATTATTTATTTCTGGTATTTTCCATTTCATGTTTTCAGACCATAGTTGACTACATAGTAAATTAAAACCACAGAAACTGAAAGTGTGGGTAAGGAAGAACTGCTGTATTTGTTTTATGAATGTGTATTAATATGCACATGTATATTACATTGATTCTTTTTCAAAGACAAAATACTATTTCAAAACAAGTGCATGAGCACATAAATGAGAGCTGATTTGAGCGGCTTTTTCTTCGAACCTTCCATTTACCGCCTGACATTGTTGCTTTCCCTCCTCTTTCACATCTCCACTCTACAGTCATTTTATTTTATTCCCTTAATATTTCCTCTTTGGTTCATTGAGTCATTCAGTGGAAACAATGCACAAAATCATTAAATTCTGTGCTCAATTTGGTGTCTTCCTTCTATTAGTGGATGTACAGCAGATTAAAAACAACCAATGAGTTCCTGTTCTAGATTGTGGAAAAATTGCAAATAATCCTATGAGATGTTCTTAAACTGAACACCCACCTATTTGGTTCAAAGTTGCATAAGTCATCTGGAAAGTAGATTTTGTTCCAGCTTTCAAGAAATAGTACAGTCCAACATATCTGCAGGGAAATTGGATTTTTCATAATATGTTCTTAAGAGAAAGCAGTAAAAGGAGCTTCATAAAAAGCAGAAGCAAAATGCATATGTGCCTTTCTGAAAACGTAGTAAAAGCTGACGATGATATTTCTCCTCTGGGCATTAGATCAATCTCATACATAAATACTGGAATAGAAAGAGACTTACTGGAGAAATAGATCATTGAATGTCTAAAAGCATTTATGTTATGGGACTAGTAAAAAAATAGAGAATAGTTTCTGTCTCTGAAATACAACAGACACTGAAGATAGGGAATATACCTTGTTTGTAGTCAAAATCCTTCTGGAAATACAAACTCAGATATATGCTCAAAAATTAATTAAATAATATTTAAAGGCTATAATCTAATTTAATATAAGAAATTGAAAAAGAGACCCAGATAGTGTTCTGAAGGGAATGGTATTGGTTCAAGAATTCTTCAGCTTTTATGTGCTTCATTCCATCTACCAAGGAGCTGAAGATATGCAAAATAACATCATATATTTCCTTTCATCATTTGTATATAAATTTGAGAATGACACCACATTTATAGATGTGATTAGAGGGATGAGTCTATGTTATTGATTTAGTGAAAGGTTCAAAAGTTGGACCTACATTTCCTAAATCTTTACCCCTAGGCTCATGACATTTCTGTCTCTTGTAAAGATCATCTAGTTTTTTGTTGTAAGATTATCTTAATGCATGTGAACAGCATTGTATTCTTTAGGAAGAACAAGAGCAAATATTGTGCTACAGGTTAAAAGAAACTTGCAATATTTTTTGGTGTTGTGCACTACAATTATGGCACACTTAATTTACTAGTTTTTCTTTTTTTTATTTATTAGACAGTTTGATAGGTAGAGTTATAGACAGTGAGAGACCGACCGAGAGAAAGGTCTTCCTTTTTCAGTTGGTTCACTCCCCAAATGGCCACTATGGCTGGTGTGCTGCGCTGATCCAAAGCCAGGAGCCAGGTGCTTCCTCCTGGTCTCCCATGCAGGTTCAGGGCCCAAGCACTTGGGCCATCCTCCACTGCCCTCCCGGGCCACAGCAGGGAGCTGGACTGGAAGAGGAGCAACCAGGACTAGAACCCGGCATCCATATGGGATGCTGGAACCGCAGGTGGAAGATTAACCAAGTGAACCATGGTGCCAGCCCCATTACTAGTTATTTTTAATTGAATACTCTCCAATTTCTCTTTGTTAGTTTATATCAGATCTTATAATGGTAAGGAAATGAGAGTTATTGTAAGCAATCACTTGTCATTAGAAGAGAGTTTATAATATAGGTTAAAAGAGCAGACTAAAGTGAAATCAAAATTAGTTTAATGGAAATATTCCTAGTAGTACTGGTAAAACTACAATGCTGATTGAGCTCAACTCTATGCACTGCATGGCCACACTCACACAACTAATGGAGGTTGCAGATACACAAACACTATGGAGTACTACTCAGCTGTTAAAAAAAAAAAGAAAAAAGAAAGAAAGAAAAATAAGGAAATCCTATCATTTGCAAAAGATAGGAAACCATTATACTTAGTGAAATAAGCCAGTCCCCAAGACAGATACCAGATATTTTCCCTGATCCGAGGTAACTAATAGAGTACCAGAAATGTAATGTATTGAAGTGAAAGGACATTTTGAAATTTGATGGTTGGTTAGAGTCCTGTCTCTTCCGTTGAGGAACAGTATTTTTTTGATTATACTCTTTGTTGAGCTCTTTTACTTAGTGTAGGGTTTATTATATGATCATTAAGTAAACTGAAAGTTTACTTTGTAAAAATTAAGAGTGGGAATATGAGAGGGAAGAGGAAGAAGGGTTGGAGCGTGGGAGGAAGGGAGGTTACAGGGAGCAAGTATCACTAGGTTCCTAATTCTGTGTATATGAAAAACTTGCAACTTGTATAACTTAAAGAAAATTTTTAAGAACATTTTAAAATGCTGAAATTAGAGTGCAATTTCATATAATCACTTCAATGCCCACCAAGTATCCAATGACAATAGAGTGCTATTCTGTGCAAATGCAGAATATTGGTAGAACAACTGACACCTTCCATAGAGTCATCAACATTTTCCACAACTTTGAATAAAGCATGCTTGTACTTTACACATTTACCAAAAATTGTATTTTTATTAATTTTGACAAAATTTGTAATTTTTTTCTTATTACCTTCTAACTAAGAAAGTCTGCAGAAGTTTGCTTTTATTTTGAAGTTTCATCTAAAAGGGATTTTGCTTTCAGAACTTAATAAGGAAGACTTTTTATAAGGAAAATACTGATTGCGCAAGCAAAGGGAAATTTTTTCCACATTGTAATTATTTTTACCAAAGCTATTTTGTGCAGAAGTGAAGCATTTAGGTCTTTCATAATCTTTGTCAACAGCAAGTATAGCAATTACATTTTTGTATTATTGCAGTTGATTTAATTCTGGTACTTGAAAATTGACTTGCAATTCTAGAGTCAGAAAATACTTTTCATAGCTGTATACTCAAAAGCTATTTGAGCCAAAAGATGGTTGTTAATGTACAATATGAAGGCCATTACAACTTCTTCTGTGATTCTTTATCTTTCATATGACTTTGTTTTAATCAAAAATTTTGTGATTTTATCACTATTTTGTCTCTTATGACAACATAGTTTTATATCTGACTTTCCACAGTTCTCTATGTTGAAAGACCTCCCAAATGTCTTTTTCCTTACATAGTGAATGTCCACTGTTCAAAAGTTTATGTGTGTTGGCACTTAGAGATCCAAATATATGCAAATGAAAATAGATCATTAAGACTGAATTTGATAATCTCATGGTAGTACCACTGCATCTGTCACTGACAAGTCCAAACAACCAAGTAAATGTAAAGAGGCTGAATTGCTAGAAATGTTGTACACCTACAAATAACAAAATTAACTTGTGTAAAAAGGTGAACTTTCTGTTTGCCCACAAGTGACAGGGGTACTTTAAGACATTGCCATCATGAACAGAGCCAGACATGATGTTGCACAAAGTTCTAAGAAGCTTCAGCTTCGGCAGACTTTCAGGATGGGGTGTTTGGGAACTGTAGGACTTCCAGGTGTGCTAGAGTGATCTTAGCAGAAAGGCTGTGGAATGACAGACTTCAGGAAATTTGGAAGGTGGACTGATACCATTGGTCAGTGGCTAATATTTAGATGAATAGGGTTGACACTGATTTTTCAAGACTGGAATTTTATCTTTAATTTCCATAATTACATGAGTAAGGCTGTTGATTGATTTTCAGAATATGAATTCTGTTCCAACTTCATCTCTAGGGGTGGCTCTCATTCACAACTTGGAACTTAAGCTGCAGAACATTCATTTCCTGAATATGGAAAAAGATAATTTTAATTTTCACCTTTTTCTTTTGGCCTTCTCTCAGCCAAACCTGCAGAAGGAACCATAAGTGAAGTAAAGTATAGATCTTTATTTGTGGCAGTACGATTTTGAGCCATTGTTACCATTTAAGTGATTTAAGCTGCCTTCAGATATAGTAGAAAAATTACTCTAAGAGCTGACTTTTTATCACTTACTGAAAAAAAAAAAAAACTGAATACAGGATTTTAGATTGTCCTAACAAAGTCAGTACAAAGTATCAGAGAAGAATTCTTAGATAAAGACATATTCTCTATAGAAGACACCTGACATTCCTAATCCTCATTCTTCATCACACTCTTACTTATTAATTTTGTTTTCTATTTCATTGAGAAAATACAGGAAGATCAAAAAGAACTTCCCTTTGATGGGCATTGTGGTGCATCAGGTTAAGCTGCTATTTGGGGTGACCATATTCCATATTCAAGTGCCTGGTTCAAGTCCTGTCTACTCAGGGCTTCCGATCTAGCTTCCTGCTGATGTACCTGGAAAGCAGAAGAATATTGCCCAGGGACTAGGGTTCCTGCCACCCACCTGAGAGACTTGAATGAAGTCCCTCGCTCCTGACTTTGGCCTGTTCCAGCTCTGGCTGTTGCAGGCATTTAGGGGCAGAGGTGAAGCAGACAGAAGATCTCTCTCTTTCCACTCTCTCACTTTCACTCTCACTCTCACTTTCACTCTCGTGCTCTATCTCCCCCTTTTCCTGTCACTCTTGCCTTTCAGATACATTTAAAAAAGAACTTCCTCAACTCAGCTGACCACATTCACCCACTTCCTTAAATCTGTTACAATTTATGCAATCTTTTGTGCACTCAATTATATAGGTAAATTTACTGTGGAGCTAATTCAGTTTATCTAATAGATCTCATTATCTCTTACATAAATGGAAGACATATTTCATTCAATTCCCCTTTTTAAATTTTTATCTAAAGCCAAGACTTTTCCAAGAATTTCAGGTCTGTATATCCAACTGTCTCCTGGATATGCCTGATGGGTTGTCAAATAGGCATTACAATCTTTATCTTATGACTAAGACCCTACTCAATTACTGAAGAGACCCCTAACATCTGTACCACCAAACCCATGCTTTAAAGTATGCCCCATCTTTATTAGATAACACCGTCATTCTGTTGTTCAGGCCAAAATCTCTACATTTACTCTGTTAGAAAACACAATTTTTCTGCCTTTGAAATATATCCAGAATCTAACCCTTTTTATCATTTCCATGACAACACCCTGATCTAAACCAAATCCAGGCTATTGCTATAGCTCCCTCTTTTATTGGTCTAGTTGCTTCTCTTTTTGCCTTTCTTCAATCTTCTCTTATAATAAGAGCCAAAATTATTCTATTAAAAGAAAGCCAGAACATGACATGACTGTTCTCAATACCTTTTCATTAACCACCACCTCACTCAGAGAAAAAAACAAAAGACATTGCTCTGATCTGGGATCGATAGGATCTAATTCTTGTTAATTCTGTGACTTTATCTCCTGTCGCTCCTCCCTTCTCTCATTTGATTCAAGCCACACCATCTTGTTTGCATTTCTTGAATACTAGACACACTCCTGTTCAAGACATTTGTACTTACTGTTCTCTTTTCCTGGAATGCTTTCCCCCAGACACCCCGTAGGTCTCTAGTTATGTGAGTCTCTGCTCAAATATAAGTTTCCTACCTGATCATGCTGTTGAAGACTGCAGCTTTCAAAGGTCTGCATTCCCTTTTCTGACTTAATATTTGAACAGAATGCTTATCATCATTTCATATTTTATATAGTTTATTTTCTGTCTCCACAAAATAGAAATTAAGCTCAATGATGTTCTTGTCTGATTTAATTATTTCTGTATTCTTGGTGCTTAGAATGTTGCTCAGGTATCTAATTAATGCTGCTTATACTTTAAAATTTTATTATATCAATATCACTGTTATGAACTACTGTAATCTCATTAAAATTTGGAAGTATCAAATTGTTCTCAAAATCTACTTCAAGTCCCAATGGTGTAGTTTTTCCTTTTTCCAAGTGGATTACTTAACTATAGATATTCTGTTTAACATGATGTATATTCTTTGAATATCTGTGTTCTGCTTAATTTGGAACTACTTTATGATTGGAGGAAGAAAGATTAAAATACTGCATTTTTTTAAACTTTCAAATTTCAGAATTTCATTAGTACAGAGTCCCCATATACCTCACACCCAGCTTCCCCTACTATTAGCATCTTACATTAGTTAGATATATTTGTCACAAACTATAAACCAAACCCGGCTTCCTCTGTTAACATCTCCCATAGTAGTATAATACACTTGTCACAATTTAATGAACCACAACCAGATTCACCTTTTTAATGCAAATTTCTTCTTTTCCTGCTACTCCTCCCAGCCCCTAGTAATCAACATTCTGTCTTCTGATTGAGATTTTCTTTTATTGCATCTCCCATATATGAGACAGAACATGCAATATTTGTCTTTATGAGTGACTTGTTTCATTTAATATTATGTCCTATAGTCCCTTCTATTTACTTCAAATGATAAGATTTCATTTTTTATGGCTGAATAGTATTATGTTGTGTATATATATATATCACATTTTCTTTATCCATTCATCTGATGATGTATACCTTGGTTGATTTCTGTATCTTCGCTGTTGAGAACAGGGCTACAATAAACATGGTAGAAATAGGTATCTTGGCCAGCGCCGTGGCTCAATAGGCTAATCCTTTGCTTTGTGGCCCAGCACACTGGGTTCTAGTTCCGGTCGGGACACCGGATTCTGTCCCGGTTGCCCCTCTTCCAGGCCAGCTCTCTGCTGTGGCCCGGGAGTGCAGTGGAGGATGGTCCAAGTGCTTGGGCCCTGCACCCCATGGGAGACCAGGAGAAGCACCTGGTTCCTGCCTTCGGATCAGCGCGGTGCGCCAGCCGCAGCGCACCGGCCATGGCGGCCATTGGAGGGTGAACCAGCGGCAAAGGAAGATCTTTCTCTCTGTCTCTCTCTCTCACTGTCCACTCTGCCTGTCAAAGATAAAAAAAATAAAATAAAATAAAGAAATAGGTATCTTATACTATGTATTCTTTTTAAAGAGCTTCAATATTTTTCAGAAAGATAGAGTAGATACAAGTAAAGAAAGAAAAGAATATGCATGAAGGATAAAATGAATATTCAATCACTCCTTTAAACACTAAGAAAATATTTCTTGTGCAATTACTGTCACAAGTAGTCCAATCTAAATGTCATGCATACAATAAATTTAGAGAAGACATGCTTAGGAACTCATATTCCAATCAAATGTCAAACGCATTGAATAGTACATAATAATGATCAGTTCTAATGAGGCAGAGATATTAAAAAGGAAATTTAAGGAAGAAATGTATAGGATTTGTTGTTTGGATAATGCAGTCCATGCAATTCCAATGTAAACTTAAAATTTAATGTTAATTCATGACCCAGAGAATAACTCCCATCCCTTCCACCTTCTTAAACCATGATTATCACAATTCCCTCTATTTTTGTTCTAAGTTACGCCTATATAAGAATATTTCTACAGTAAGGCTTTTTGAGAAATGATACAACCTTGAAATAAAACTGGGCCATGTTCAAATCTAATTGGGGGATGGACTATAGATGTGGACTAATAAGCTACTCTGATTATTTTCATCTTTTCTTGGCTCATAGTATGTATAAAACAACGACTGCTCTGTACCTACATGGCCTTATTTCAAAGTCTCAGTTGTTCCCAGACATAAGCTGCAAACTTGCTGGGCTTCCAGCTCTGCAGGTATATGTTGGGCTGTTAGTCTTGCAGAGTCGCCCCATCTAAGTACTCCAATGCACTTAGTTGGCCCTGTTTCCTAGCAACTGGTTCCATCTAATTTGTTTTCCTGTAGCATCCCTCCCGCATCAGGCTTTCTTGTTCCTCTTTCTCTTGCTAAATGGATTTGTCAGTGTCAAATAGCCTTTACACCATATGTCTATCAAACTAGCCTTCTCTCGGAAGAGCAAGAGAGTGGGGATAACATCATGTACTTTCTGTGTGACAATTCTAAATTTGGGGCCTAAATATAAATTTCAGAGAACTCTGGTCACGTACTTTGTTAATACTGTTTTATTTTGCTGTCATAAAAGACTTCTATGATGAGAAACCACTTTCAACCCCAAAAGCTCCTTATTAAAAGCTGCATAGATAATAGTTGTCTTCCTAAATGTAGTTTGTGACTCACCCAAATTATTGGAATTTGCTCTGGAGTAGGAAAATCATTTATTTGTTTTTGTTTCTGTTATCAGTTCTCCATCTTATAATGTCTATTAAACATAATTAACTTTAAACACATTAATGAGGAACTGATAATGCACATCCCGTGTGTAGAATGATGTCCCAATTTTATAGAGCAGTAATAGGTGGAAACCCACTTTGCCAATGGCCAGTTTATATTTGCTTGATTCAAGCAATAATGCATTAATACATAGTAATAATAACGTTATGAGCTGTTGCCTGTGCTAATTGTTAGATTATATACACATACACACATCTATATATATATGTATGATTAGGTGTATGTATGTGTGTATATATAGTAGTATTGTTACAAATGAATGTATCTGTGTATATACAATGGGATTGTTATGGTACGACTTAATCCAGGAGGTGAGTGTTTTTTAAGAGCCATCCTCCCAAGGGAACAAAGGGCAGTACTGTTTCAAGCACATCTATATAGGCTCTCCAATGCTCCCTAAGCACTCCACTTCCTACTAGCAATAGTTTGTAGTTAGAAAGGGACTTCAAGACTGCACAGGGATCTTTATGAAACACTTGCCTAAGTCCTACCCTTATTGAAATTATTCTGTTAAAAAGAAAGATTTCAGAGGCAAATAATGAAAAATATATTCAAAAGGTTTTGCAATAAAAAAGCATATGGGAGTTCTGCATAAAGCTCATGGGAAATAAAATGAAATGGTATGTTTATTTTAGTGCAGAAATTTTGAAATCCAAGTATACATGAATGTATTTGGTACTAAAAGGAATACTATTCTGTAATTAGGACTAGACATTAAATTCTATGTATAATTAAGGGACACTCTTTAGATTGGTAAATAGAAATGACTAATATAAATAGTGTGTTTACTATAAATTAGGAATAAATTAAATATATATTTTAGATATGAAGAATGGCTTAACACATTCCTTTATCATTTAAAAAATACTGGTATTTCCTGGAAAGATGGCTTGTTCCTCCTCTTCTCTACCAAGAGTGATTAGCTAGAATATCTTCAGGGCTCAGAAATTATCCATAATGTTTTAATTGAAGGTGTTCTTTTTATCCTTCACTTACAAGATATTTGAGTATCTTCTCCATGCAGTTATATAACAGATACCATAGGAGTTAAGCAAAATGGGGGGGAGGGGCAGGGTTTACAACAAAGATTTTACTGATAACTTAAATTCATAGACATCCCTCATTCTTTTGGTCTTTTGAAATTAATATTCTCCCTATATAGCCATTTGGAAAAAATGTGATCATATTTAACATATTAGGTTTTTTTTTTCCTTATCTGTCTACTTCTCCCAATACCTGGCAGATAACTGTTAGCAAACACAAGAGGTCTGTACCTTAGAATGTCACAGAACATTCAATCAGCCTCAGGTGGAAGTAGCTGAAATGAAGACTTGACTTGTGGCAAATTAAGTAGACGGTGGGAAGGTACACTTTTCCAAAGAAACTTCTCCCTTAGAAGTAATTTGTAGGGCTTTTGTAACAAGGTTTGGGGAAGAGTCCAGAATATATAAAAGGAAAACAGGAGGGTTCTTTCTGTTTACAATTATGTTATTTTTTTTAAAAAACGCTGACTTTGTCTGGTTTCTTCCAGCTTTCATTGGTTGACGGTGATCTGGCCCCCCTTGTAGCACTGTTCTGCAAGATTAGCCTTCCTGGAACTTCGTCTGATAAAATCATTTAGGTAAATTAATTCAGATTCTCTGTCCCTGTGTCTGCATCCCTCTTTTGCCTAACTCCTACCATCTCAATTATATAATGTTGCGTACAGAAGATACTCATTTTTTTTGAAAGAATGAAAAAAAAATGAATGAAAGAATTTAAAAATTTCCATGTTGCTTATGGAGATCTTCCCAAGACCAAGTTTGATGTGAATTTGTTAAATAAAAAAAGTTGATGTTTGCTAAATAGAATTGGAACACTCTATCTTATATCCATAGGCATTGTCTTGCCTGTGTGACAAGCATCTGACTACCATGATGTTACCTCTACCCCAGTCACTGGCCACTACCATCTTTTCACCTCGACCACCTCACATCATCCTTTCTGTCACTTGGGGGAAGTTGGTTCCTTTCCAGTACTCTGACACAATTCCCTAATAATAAAGGAAGGAAGGAAGAAACGAAGGGAGGGAGCGAAGGAGGGAGGGAGGGGGGAGGGAGGGAGGAAGGGAGGGAGGAAGGGAGGAAGGAAGGAGGTTTGTTATCTCAACTCCCACTCCACATTCAGTGACAACTACAATGTCCCAGTTCCTCCTGTTTCTTTTGCTCTGATATGACAACTAGAAGGCTTTTTGGCATTTAATAAAATTCAAATCCAAAGCAAAAATTATAAACCTCTTACTATGAGGTTAAAATAAATGCAAAACCTTTGAATATTGTATCAATGCTTTGGCATGTAATACTGAATGAAGAAATTCCAGGTTTTGCCACCCCTCTCCCAACAGTCAGGCTACTAACATTTCCGATATGGAAACAATCTATAAGTGAGCCTGTCTGCCTAAAATGCTGCAGTTAACTTAGCCTACTTGACTTTATCCTGATTTGTGTGGATCAGGCTAATTAACCATATTTTCATTCTATGAATTTTTGTGTGATTAATGTTATTTAGTCGGGCTATGTAGCCAAAAATGATATAGTTAGCTCTCTGTCTCAGAAATATTACCAATATGTACACCTAGATTCAATTACTAGGATTTACTGAGCTACAGCACAGAATTGAGTATCTAGCCCTTTCTCAACAGCACATGTATTCTTGTGAATAGTGGACACACAATCCTTTCCAAATCACATTGACTTTAGGGTCCCAGTGCACAAGCTCTGTCACAGTTAAACAAATTTTAGACAGCATGGTGTCTAACTTGAGATTACAGAGTAAATTGATGCAGCTCCCACCTACATATTCTTCTTTCTCACTTAGACAAGCAAAAAATTACCATCCGGGCCTGTGCTGTGGCATTGCTGGTAAAGCCGCCACCTGCAGTGCCGGTATCCCATATGGGTACTGGTTCAAGTACCAGCTACTCCACTTACGATCCAGCTCCCTGCTATAGCCTGGGAAAGCAGTTTGGGATAGCCTAGGTCACTGGGCCCCTGCACCCACATGGGAGACCCAGAGGATCCTGGCTTCAGATCAGCCCAGCTCCGACTGTTACAGCCATTTGGAGAGTGAACCAGGGGATGGGAGACCTTTTTGTCTGTCTCTCCTCTCTCTGTAACTCTGCCTTTCAAATAGACAATCTTTGAAAAAATTATCATCAACTAATTTTATTTTTATTTGTCGAAGGTAACTAGTTTTTCTTGTTACATTTGAAGTACTTCATTATGTGGTTTAACTTCCTGAACTATTTCCTAGAGTCTGAGTCAATCTATACTTTTGAAGAAGGGGAAAATAATGAAGGAAATACAAGAATTCTTCCAGTGATTGGGTGGATTTCCTTTTTTCTTTTTGATAAATAGTGTAGCAAACATAATGTTGTTTACATAAATCTAATGTTAATCAAGCTAAACTCTTTACTGTGCACTATAATTGAAGTAGCAAAAATGCTAAAAGAGCCTTGAATTGCATTTCACATTGACAAACTAAATAATCATTAAAGAACACAGCAATTTTCTGTGAATGTTCATCATTTGGTCCATGGGATTGAGTCCTATAGTAATTGAATATAATGATTACAATAGATTTGAGATTTACATCTAAAGAAAGGAACAACTGTGTTTAAAATTAGGTACATTGATCAGAAACTCTCAGTAATATAAACTAATAACTAATCCTGATCTCTAATAGTGAAAATGGCAAAGCCATTCTCACAAAGACAATGGTTCCCCACATAGCATATAAAGCCAAACAATAAGGTTGTCCCTGTAAGTCTTCCATTCTCAGCACCTGTAGATTTATTCTATTCTAGATTAAGTAGATCCTGAAATAAGGACTTGTGTGTGAGTTTTTTATTAAATACTACAAAAGACTTGGAGTGGGACGAGTAGGATAAGGAAAGGGAAAAGCCAAGTATAGGTGAGATCCCAGAAACCCCACAGAGAATGCAGTTCCATTGGTGTGGACCAAGTGACTCCAGCAACTGGAGGGCATTCAATAGATTAAAAGAGCTGCCTGTTAAAGGCCTATGGGGAGGGTGGTGGTGTTAGATAAGGAAATGATAGAGGCAGGGCCATAATAGTACCTCTCTATGACTTCATTAATTTTGATGCCCTCTCCTCACATTTAATACACTGTAAGATTATTAGGTCAGGATTCATGTCTAATTTGCCTTGACATCTCTTAAAATAAGTCACTAATAGTATGATCTCACTAAATACCCATTGTTTTAAAAAAATTAATGCAAAATATTCATTCTACCTTGTTCACAACTTTTTCTTCCTGTATTTTTAATATAAATTGATATATTTTAAAATTTTATTTATTTGACACACAAAAAGAGAGACAGAGAAACAGAAGTGGACAAACAGAGAGGAGAGCATGCCTATCCATTGATTTACTCCCTAAATGTCCCATCAGCCTGGACTGACCTGGACTGGCCTAGACTGGCCTGGACTGGCCTGGACTGAAAGTGGGGGCCAGGAACTCAATCCAGCTTTCCCAGGTAAGTGGAAGAATCCAATGATTTGAACCATCACTGCTGCTTCCTAGGGCTTGCATTAGCAAGAAACTTGAGTCTAGAGCCAGAGCTAAGTATCAAACCAGGTACATGGTAGGATAAATGGATATCTTACCCACTAGGCTAAACATTTGCCCCTCTTACCTGAAATATCACTTTTATTTTTAATCTTCTGCTTTTGGAATAGTAAATTATGATTTAAGAAAGCCAAATGACTATGAATTAATTACTGTGAGAGCTATTCAACTTCCCATTAGGATGTTTCCAGTGTAGGGTTTTAGCAGTCTGATACCAAGTTCTTAGAGTACTGGACTCATTTTCATGCCCTACTGCCCAGTGGCTGAAATCTTTCTGCTTGCAGTCTCCTCAAGGTTGAGGAAGGGGTTGTGAAAGCAGCACTTTGGCCATGAAGGCTGACATCAAGCTGGGTTGCTCCTTAGACTCACAGTTGTAGGACCTGCACTGTCTCACAGATGTGTGCCAGGCATGGGGTCATGCAGGTTGAAACACAAGTCCCTTCTACCAGGGTGTAAGTCTCTGTCTCTTGCTAGGTCATGTCCTGAGGCTCTGTCTCCAAGTACTGGCCTGAGAAAAGGGGCATTGGGCTCTCTCTGGGGCTGCATCTCAGAAGGGAGCTGGCACTGAGTTTCCAGGCAAGCCTTGAGCTCACCTTCCTGCCTTGCTTGCCTGAGGTGGAAATATTTCTCTCTCTTATCTGACAGCAGCCAAGGGAGGGATGGAGAAGGCATTCTTTTGTCTTCCTGGCTAAGAAGGATTCAGAGGATAATTCTTCTAGCACTGGCCTAGGGGAATGGGAATTGGAATTCTATCCAGTACTGAGTTTCATGCAGTAGAAAAAGGTTAGGAGCATATTCTGTCTCCCTCCCACAATCAGAGGGTATAGAGTCTCTCCCCAAGATGTACAACTTAGAGTTGGAGTGCAGGGGGAGTAATGCAAGTAATTCTTTCCTTCCTGACTTCTTCAGTTGGTGTTTTTTTTTTTTTTTGTTTTTTTTTTTTTTTTTTTTTTTTTTTTTTTTTTACTATTATCCTAAAACCGGGCACTGTTTCTCTCACCTGTCTTCCTTGGTCATGTGAAGGTGACTTAGTGTTTGAATAGCTGCTCAAATTCATGTTTCCCAATGCAGATGACCCATGGAGTCACTCAGCAGCCATCCTGCTCTGTCTCTGGTTTTATTCTTATTTGTAGATGAGAAGAGTGAGATTCACTTTACAATTTAATTTATTTGTACACATGAGGCAAACAGTATAGCTTGATCAACAAGCCAAGACAGAGAATAAAGAATACAACATTTTGACATTTATGAAAATATTTTTTTCTTCTAAAATTTACATTGTAGTCATTGTTTTTAAAGTTTATGTCTTCTGACTAGGGTAAGAAAAATATAGCTGCGGGGCAGTACTGTAGCATAGTGAGTTGAGCCACCACCTGCACTGCTGGCATCCCATATAAGCACCTGTGGGGATCTCAAGCTCCATTTCTGATCCAGCTGTCTGCTAATCTGCCTGGGAAAGCAACAGAGGATGGCCTAGGTACTTGGGCACCTGCACCCACATGGGAGATGTGGAAAAAGTTCCTAGCTTCTGGCTTTGGCCTGGCCCAGTCCTGGCCATTGCAGCCATTTGCGGAGTGAACCAGAGGATGGAAGATATCTCTTTGTCTCTTCCTCTCTCTCTAACGCTGCCTTTCAAATAAACAAAATAAAATAAATCTGAAAAAAGAAAGCTAAATATATAGTTGGAACCTATGTTCAACCACTCCAGTGTCATTTGTGAAACAACATGTGCCTTCCCCAAAGTTAGCTTCAGGTTCTTAAGCATGTCATTCTGGGAAATCTTGTTTACTCTACTTTCCTTACTAGATTATATCAGGTAAGTAACCAGCTGTGTCAAAATTGACTTCCTAAAGAAGTTTAATTTTTGTTGGCAACCAAGCAAGTGTTGAAGTGGAATTTTTGAAGAGAAACAGACTGCAGGCAGACTTATCTTTCCCAACACTATAAAGCTTACAATATTTAAATATGATTGCATACATATTTAAAACTCTTGGGAGAAACTGATTTTCCCATGGGAGTGTACGCAACAGCATGAAAAGGAACACAAGGCAAAATCATTTGTTATTAGGAGAATGTCTTTAAAATCCCTACAATTTTTTTCAATACTGAAATAGGTTTTAAACTAGGATTTCATTTATCCACATTATAATATTATTCAAAATTCAAAACTTGACTATTAAGACATGAAACTTTCAAAAAAGGAAGTGACATATGAGGAATTAAGAAAGTTAGAAAAGAAATGCCATGATGTCATGGTAGCCACAGACCTCAAAAAAACAAAAAACAAACAACAGCAACAACAACAACAAAAAAACAAAAACAAACAAAAAAAAAACAAGAAACAAATACCACCGAAGATGGTAAACAGGACGTGGGATCAGTAATTATTTTACATGAATACATTAAGAAGGAAGGAACTTAGAATGATCAAAAGCATATAAAAATCCTAAACCTTCCCAAAAGAAGCCCCAGCTCTGTTTGGGAAGATGATAAAACACAACTTCAAAATCATTTACAGGACAACCTTTGGGTAATGGTGCTCTAGCCATTAGAAATTTACACTGCAATAGGAAATATATTTATACTCATCAAGGTCAGATTTCAGTGTGGAAGAAAGGCCAATTGTTCCATGTTTTGAGAAATACAATAAAATTCTGTGTTCTGAGTCCATGAGAAAACATGAAAGAGTGCAGTTAATTTTTCTCTGAAAATCAGAAAGTCTAACTTCTTTATGACTAATTGTAGGCTTGGTGGGTCACATATTGTCTTTGTCACATATTCTCTTTTGTCTTTATTTTAGAACCTTTTAAATTTCTAAGAAAACATTTGTATGTCACCGATCATACAAACACAGACTGTGGACTGGATTTTGCTCCCAGACAGTGCTTTTCCAACTGTGTTTTTGAATGTTTGAAGTAAAAAAATACATACAACCAGGTGTTGGTGAGGATGCGGATATATCAAAATATTTATTCTTCATTGATGGTTTACAAAATTACATAGCCATTTGAGAAAATAGCTTGGTAATTTTAAAAGAGCAATTTAAGCATATATGAGGATGTTTAAAAATGTTTGTAGAAAAGTGGAATTAAAAAATAATGCACATTTTCCATGAGCTTTTTGAAGCATAACATTGCCATGTGATCCAGCAATTTCAGTATTATTTTCTAAAAGAAATGAATCATTATGTACAAAAAAAGCACATACACTCAAATCATTATTGCTGTTTTACTCATAGCTGATAAAAACTGAAAGAAAACACAAGTGTTCATCAATTATGAATTTATAAAACAAATTGTCGTATAGCCATGTAGCAGAATGCTATTCAACCTCTAAAGAAAACTACTGATCTATTAGAAAGTATGGGTGAAATTCAGATGCATTATGTTATGTAAAGGAGCACAAATCAAATAATTATACACTGTATAATTCCATCTATGCTATTCAAGAAAAGGCAAAACTATGCCAAGAGAGGGCAAATCAAATGTTATTGGGGAATTGGTGTGGGGGGGAGTGCATGACTGAAAACAGATAAGAGGAGACTCTGGTGTATCAGAATTTTTTTAAAAGATAATTATGTATTTATTTGAGAGGCAGAGAGAGGCAGAACTCCCATTAGCTTTCTCTCCAACTGCATGCAACAGCCAGGGCAGATTTAGACTGAAGCTGGAGCAATGAATTCATTCCAGGATGTCCCTCAAGTGCGGCAGGAACCCAACTACCTGAGATACCACTGCTGCCTCCAAGTTCTGCGTTAGCTGGAAATTGGAGTCACGAGCCAGAGCTAAGCATTGAACCCATGTCCTCCAATGAGGGCAGTGGTTGTCCCAGTGAGCATATAAAATTTTAAATTGAATGCCTCCCCCTGGAAATACTGTATACTGTGATTATGGTGGTGGTTATATATGACTATATAGATTTGTCAAAACTCAGTGAACCTGAATATACAATTGTCAAATTTTAAATAAATATTATTTTATTTATTTTTATTTTATTAGACAGGCAGAGAGTCAGAAAGAGAAAGGCAGACAAAAAGAAAGATTTCCATCCACTGGTTCATGTTCCAAATGGTGCAGTAGCCAGGGTTGGATCAGGACAAAGTCACAAGACAGAAACTACACCTAGGTCTCCCATGTGGCTAACAGAGATCCAGTACTTGAACCATCATCTGCTGTCTTCCACAGCGCTCATCCGTAGGAAACTGGATTGGAAGTGGAGTAGCTGGTGCTACTTTTGAACCAAGTGCTCCAAGATGGAGTGCAGATGCTGCAAGCAGGGTCTTAACTGCTGCACCGAATACCTGCCCTGAAAACTGTAACTCGATAAACCTGATTCTAAAACACTACATTTAGGGGCCAGCGCCATGGCTCACTTGGTTACTCCTCTGCCTGTGGCACCGGCATTCCATATGGGTGCTGGGTTCTAGTCCTGATTGCTCCTCTTCCAGTCCAGCTCTCTGCTGTGGCCCGGGAAGGCAGTGGAGGATGGCCCAAGTGCTTGGGCGCCTGCACCCGCATGTGAGACCAGGAGGAAGCGCCTGGTTCCTGGCTTCGGATCGGCACAGCGCTGGCCGTGGTGGCCATTTAGGGGGTGACCCAATGGAAGATCTTTCTCTGTCTCTCTCTCTCTCCCTTACTAACTCTATCTGTCAAATAAATTCAAAACAAAAACAACACACACACACTACATTTAGTATTATGAATGATACTTCCAACATAACAAATTTTTATCATTCTAACTAGTGCCCGAGTGACCCAGATACCAAGTATTAACATTCTAATTACATAAAAATATCTCTGAAAACTATATGAGCATTTCAAATGCTGAGTTTTCAAACGTATACAACTGTTAACAGAAATGTCACACATCTAAAGTAAACACCAAAGCCAGTTTTGAATCATTTGAAACTCTACTGGTAAAGAGTGACTCAGGCTTGCTAAAAAAAAAAATCTCTATAATTATTTAATGGAAAATACATATAATACAAATAAACAGCTGTTATTTTGTAGTGTTAAAGTTTTGTTTCAAATGGAGGTTCTGAATCACATTTTTTTCTGGCCCAAGAATGACAGTAAAAATAATTCAATTGTATTGCTTGAATATTTATAGCATTTTACCAGTGGAGTTCATTATGAAAAATAGATAAAAATATAACATAATGCTGAGATTGTTTTATTATTTTATTTATTAATAGCTGAAGCTCAGATAGGATGTAAAAGCTATTGCCAAGTATCCATCACCAACATTTGTTTTTCTTCTTTTTTTATTTTTTTATAAAATATTTATTAATTTATTTGAAAGGCAGAGTTACAGAGTGGCAGAGGCAGAGAGAGAGAGAGAGAGAGACAGGTCTTCCATCCACTAGTTCACTCCCCAGATGGCTGCAACAGCCACAGCTATGCTGATCCGAAGCCAGGAGTCAGGAGTTTCCATGGGGTCTCCCATGTTGGTGTGGGGGCCCAAGGACTTGGGCCATCTTCTACTGCTTTCCCAGACCAGAGCAGAGAGCTGGATTTGAAGTGGAATAGCTGGGACCCAAACTGATGGCCACATGGGATGCCGGCACTACAGACAGGGGCTTTAACCTGCTGTGCCACAGCGCCAGTCTCTCTCTCTCTCTTTTTTTTTTTTTTTTTTTTGTGAAGATTTATTTATTTATTTGAAAGGAAGTATTACAAAGAGAGAAGGGGAGGGAGAGAGAGATATATATCTTCCATCTGCTGGTTCAGTCCCCCAAATGGCCACAATGGCCAGGGTTGAGTCAGGCCAAAGCCAGGAGACAGATACTTCATCTGGGACCCCCACGTGGGTACAGAAACCCAAGTACTTGGGCCATCTTCCACTTCTTCTCCAGGTGTATTAGTAGGGAGCTGTATCAGAAGTGGAGCAGCTCGGACTCAAACCAGTGCCCATATGGGATGCTGGTGTTGGTGGTGGCAGCCTAACTCACTGTGCTACAGTGCCAATCTCTATTTTTTTCTTTGTCCACATATGTCATTTCTTCATTAACAGGATGATATGGAAAGAACAGTTATGTGGGAACAGGTATCTTTTTTCCATGGTAAAAGCAATATAAAAATATACAATGTACAATGAATCAAGCTTGCTTTTATGTAACAGGCAAAAAAGGAATCTATACTTCTTATGTAACTGTAGAGTACAAATGATACAAAATGTAGTACCTAAGACTGAGATAATATAATTCATTATATTTGAATATTAAAATTCAGTGGAAATTAAAAGAAATTCTTGGCATCATAGTTATCTATTTTTCCATCAATTATTTATTAAGATCAGTGGAAATGATTGACTAAAACAAATAAGGAAATACCACCAGTAAGAAAGGATATAATAAAGGTCATTTGTCTTTATTAGAATGTCATTAGTGACATTTCTCTGCAGTCTAAGCAAGTTGTTATTCAAAAAGAAGGCTTGTTCTCACCAGACTGTTAGTTGTAGAATGACACATTTACCATTACTCACTTAGAAACTTGCTGAATTAGCATGTATCATGGATACATTAGAATTTTGTGATCATAGATCATGAGAGAGCATGTGAATGAGGCATAAAGAAATAGAGGGCATGCATATTGCATGTATTTTCTGTACTCACAGGCATGCCCCATTTTTCCACCAGACTTCACTTCAAAACATAAGCTTAAAGGTAAAATTAAGAATTTTTAGAAAATAACAAGTCATCAAACCAAGTGAATTGTTCTTGTGTGTGCAGGGTCCTGTGTGAATGCACAGGTGACTGGCCCATGGAGTAGACCCTAACAAGCTATGTCTGTAGAAGACAATAGTAGAAAAGACTGGTGATTTCCTAGAAAATTATTGTCATTATTCAAACTACCAAGATTAATAACCCCAAAGTAGGTTAATAAAACAAATGAAAATGCTAAAAAATTAAATATAGAATTAATAGGACTATTATATTGCTGGAGTTTTGGTGTGATCAATAAATCAGCACTTTCTCTTTCCTGGTTCTTAACTAAAAGAAAGTAAATATCAACAAACAGCTCAAAATAAAATATGTGCCTTATTATGCAACATGTAAGTTTCCATAAAAAGTAAAGTAAAAGAATGAGTCAGGAACTAATGCTAAAGCAATAATTGATTATTTCTCTCCTAAGATACTGGCATTCAGGATATAGTGAAGAGCTGGCATGCCTATCCAACCAATTGGAGTTCGAGAAGCTAGATATAGGGGAGAAAAATCTCAGCCAGACTTCTCAGAATTAACTAAGCTTTTGTTGCGTGTCTTCTACATGCAGTAGGAAAAGCCCATCACATGAGCACAATTAGCCCCAAGATATCAGCAACAGGAGAAAAGAACATGCATTGTGAGGGAGGACCATACATGAACATTGGTTTTCAAAATAGTAGTCCACCTAAAATAACCTAGGATTCTTCTACATCATCAATTGTGTATGTTGCCTTTTTTCCCCCACAGTGAGAAGCCAGGTGCTGACAGATAAGATAAGGAATGCTATGGAAAATTCTATCCCTACTTGGGAATAAATGGGAAGTCATCTTAAGAATGCAAAGGTGAATTTTTCCTTTTTTGAGAGTGATCAATGTGAGAAGGCAGGGGAGAAAATGTACAGAGGTGACTCCACATATATTCCTTGAGTAACTAAGTGGCAGTGGATCATTCAAGAGACAGGAATGTATTGCCAAAAACATTAAATAATGAGGGATTTGGGTGTTTGTTTTGTTGCTGGAGAATTTATTCTTCCATCTGGAAGAGAATTTTTTGGCAGATTTCCCAATACTTAGACAAAAAGAGTTACAACCCACACAGTTTCATTTTATAGGTATTATCTTTAATTAGTAATATTACATTCTAGTTTCCAGAAGTAGTTTACTTACTATGGTTTTCTTGATCAGTTCTGTCCCAGGCTACTTATAAAAAGCTCTGTGCTAATGAGAAAACAAGCTAACATCCTCTAGTGAAATCAAACATAGATAGAAACTTTTAAAATGAAAAATAAAAATTACAAAACTTTCAGGATCCTTGGGAATAGAAAACAATACTGTTTAAGAAACTTTCTAAATTACTCTGCTAATCCAGCTATTACTTATTTTTGTTGGTTATGATGTATAATTGTTTATTTTCTCTCTTTTTTGTTGCTCAGCAACTGAAGAGAAAAATTAATGTTTTACTCATTTCTTTATCTTCAGCACTTGGCACAATAATAAAGTTACCATGGGTAAACTGTCCCTACTGTATATAAGGCACCACTGGAGGATACTTAACAATATTTTAAATAAAGGTCACAATGAATATTTGCTAAAATTCACATCATAAAATTGCATATGAAGTGCTGGAATCCATAGCTCAGTTATAATAAAGATCTTTCTGTAAATTCTGACTCCTGAAGGTGGATACTTGGCATAGTAGTTAAGACAACTGGGGAAGCTGAATCTCATTTCAGAGTGCTTGGGTTAGATTATCAATTCTGCTTCTGATTCCAGTTTCTTGCTAATGCAAACTCTGGAGGCAGCAGATGATGGCTTAAGTACTTGGTTCTCTGTTGCCCATGAGGAAGACTTGGACTGAGTTCTGGGCTCCTTGCTTTGGCCTGACCCAGCTTCAACTATTGGAGGTATTTGCACAGTGAACAAGCAGATGGAAGATCTCTGTCTGTCTCTATCAATGTCTCTCTGCGTTTAAAATTATCTAATTAATTGATTAAAATAAACTAAATAAATACATTTTGATTCTTGTTTGCCTACTTTCTGGATTCAGATTCACACTTTTCTCTACACTCTAGTTTGGAACCTCAAATGCTTTAAAAATCATTTAATTAATTAATTCATTCAACAATTTATTATTGTCTTCTTTGTGCAAGGCTTTGTACTACAAGCTGGAGATTCAGTAATGAATAATGAACCTAGACTTAGAAGTATTTAGCAATAAAGATTATGATTTAATGAGAAAGGTGGATATATAAAAAGTAAGTATAGTAAAAAATAAGTCATGATACATTAATCCTTTTAGGACACAGTGAGATCCCACTGAAGAGAGCAATAAATTCAATATGGGAGAATATTTAACAAAAAAGTCTCATGCTATAGATGAATTTGTTCGTAATTCTTGGATAGAAGTTAATGTTATGCAGCCTTTTGCAGGATAGCAAAGAGGAAAGTGTAATGAGGCTATCAGAGAGTGTTCTAGAATGTGGTCCCTGCAGCCAGATCCAAATGCCTTCAGGGCTGATTCTGAGGCCAGAGTGCTATTTAGGACATCTGCCATTCTATGAGTTTGCTGTGTACCCTGCTTCCCGTGTTGGATCGTTCTCTCCCTTTTTTATTCTATTAGTTAGTATTAGCAGACACTAGTCTTGTTTATGTGATCCCTTTGACTCTTAGACCTATCAGTATGATCAATTGTGAACTGAAATTATTCTCTTGGACTAGTGAGATGGCATTGGTACATGCAACCTTGATGGGATTGAATGGGAATCCCCTGGCACATTTCTAACTCCACCATTTGCGGCAAGTCTGATTGAGCATGTATTTGATCATTGAATGCTTTTTCTCAGTCTTCTCAGATTTAAGGTAATTTCATGAAGGTGGATGTTGTATTTACCTTGCTTTGTATAGTATCTTTAGTGTTTGTACTGCAGTGTTCTGGAAGTATGTCCAAATGAATGTGGTTCAATGGATAGTTGAATGAATAAATAAATAAATGACTCAATCTGATTTGGACCTCTAACCAATTGTTACAAAATATTTTTCTGTTTTGTAGTCTTTCTAAAATATTTAGAGAGCCAATAGATAGACTCCTGGCTAGGGAGACAGGGACCAGAAGGCCCCTTCCCACCCCCTGAATTAA
This sequence comes from Oryctolagus cuniculus, assembly GCF_964237555.1. NCBI lineage: Eukaryota > Metazoa > Chordata > Mammalia > Lagomorpha > Leporidae > Oryctolagus > Oryctolagus cuniculus. The sequence continues at coordinate 167,358,112 of NC_091433.1, forward strand.
GTCTTGGAGGATCTGAGAAAAGTCAAGCAACTGACCTCTGTGAAGAACTTCTATGACTGGAGACTTGACTTTCACCCAATTAATTGATCAAACCATCACTTCTCAATGCCTTTCCCAGACCAATCATGAGAACTTCCCATCTTACAGCCTATAAAATTCCTAGACAATCAGCCCTCAATGGTTTCCTCCTTCAGGGATCCTTCCCAGCTGCTGGAGCTTTCTCTGTTTCCTTTTTTTTTTTTTTTTTTTTTGCAATAAACTCCTCCTTCACTTTTCTCAGTCTTCCTTATCCATACTCCTCTTTCTTCATGAACATGATATGAAGAACCTGGCAGAGAAAAAAAATTGCAATCTAAAAGAGCAGTAACATTTCAGAAATTGTATGGAAATAGAAACCTGCAACATTTCTTGGGGACAAGACATGAACCCGAGTGATTAGAAACACAGACTTCTGGAACATTCCTTGGAGGCCATGAAAGATTTTTGGAAGGGTGAGTAAAGATGGTCTGCCTTTGCTTCTTTTTTTCAGAGAACCTTGTTCTCCATCATAGCCCACTGCCAATTAAAAGCATCTGGACTCAGCCAGTTTAAAGAGATTAGCGCAGCTGCCAGTCTTAAAGACTCACAGGGTAGACTTGCTGGGGCAGACCTCATCAATCCCCCGCTGCCTTTTGGTCCTGGGAATGTTGGTCTTGTCCTACCACCATTTCTTTTCATGAAAATTCAGCCAATGCAGGAGACTGTAGTAAGATCTTGGAGCTATTGAATATTTCTGGTTAGAATGGCTTCCTAGTGTAGTATGAAGACCTCCTGATCAGATCCAGACTCTGCTGGCCTGGGTATTGGACTAAGGTATTGGACTAAAATCCACACACACTCTCTTGCTCTTCCTTCCTATTTTGCTACCCCTCCTCACTCACTCTCAAACATTAGCAAGGGGTTGGGGAAGCCTCCAGCTACAATAGGCCATACAGTCCCCCCACCCACTCACCAAACCAGCAGGAAGGAGACCTTTATCCATTTATCTTTTTTAACTGGATAGTTTTTTTTTCTCCTTCTCTGCAGTTGACATTTTCTTGAAGAATTTTTCTTCAGCTCTTGATAACAGGACCATATGATTCCCTAACTTTTTTTCCATGATATATTTAACTGCCCTAAGTAACAGGATCATGTGTTGATGTCATTTCCAGTACTTTTGATCAAGGTTTTCCTATTCTGTTGTAACTGACCTAGATAATGAAAATTTTATGCATCTTGGTGGAGAGCTTCATGTGTTTCTGTTGTATTTATTGAGTTTTCATTGCTTAGGAGAACTGAGTCTTAAAGAAGATAACACAATCTTCCTATTTTTAATTGAGTGATTACCATAAATCTGAGATCTGGCCCATTGCTTTGGTTATAATGCTCATGTTACATGGATTATAAAATGCATTGTAAGGTATAAAGTGATGCCAAAGTTGTGTAGTGCTTATATAAATGTCCGATGTTTTCTGCTCCACGTTTAATGGCACTTGGTTGCAGAGGGGACCCATACTCCACGTTTTTATATCAAATAGCGTGTCCAGAATTTTATGTTGGTTGCATGATGACTGGGGGGACAGGAAAATATGTTCTGTTCCCCATCCTCAGAGTGTGACTAGGACCCAGTTGGTGTTGAGAACGGAGATAGTTGCCCTTATCCCTCCCACTCCCATCCTGGCTCACAGCCCTCCCCTGCCTAGCACATCCTGCCACTAAATGTTACCTGCCCCCCAGACTTAGGCAGAGGATATCACCTTTCAAATGGGGATTGGGGCTATACAACTCATGGGGAGTTTTACCTCTGGGTGTTACGCTCACACCAGGGACAGGGAACTGTCCAGCAGACATGAGATAGGGCATGTACATGTGATTCAGGCTACATGGCCTTGAATTACTGAAGAGGAAAAAAAAGAGTCAATGCCACTTTAGTACTGCCCAAGATGGCAGACTTAACAAGCAACCCTTATTTTTTAAAGGAGGACTAATACAGGTACAGACAAGCTAAACCTTAAATAGGCATTATCTGGTCGAAATATGGATCCAAAAGTGGAGTCCAGACAGAAAGAGGGTCTGTGTTTCTCTCAAATCTATGTCTCCCATCTTCTCGTAGCTTGACCATGAGATGTGAGAGGTGTCTTAGGAAACCCTTTAGATATTTCACATGGCACATAAGTTGTAAATGGGATAACTTATTTTTCATATATGACTTACTGATCATCCCATACAGTCCAACAACCCATATATGGAAAGATCTCTTAGTCCAGATGGGAACTACTATTCTCTTCAATCCAGGGCAGTCCTCATGCCTTCCTCTAATTGAGACAGACATTAATCCAGAGGTATGGGCAACCCAGGGAAAGACTGGATGGGCAACACAACTGCCCAACCAGTGTGGATTCATTTTCAGGATTCTTCATCTTCCCCATGAAACATAATATCCCTTAAAGATGGAGACATAACAAGGGTTAAAAGACACAATAGACAAATGAAAGTCACAGGTACAATCACATTATCAAGCTGCAAGCATTTTGGAAATAACCTTGCTACTCAGGCTACTAGTTCTTTTCATCTTATTATCCACCTGCTTACCTCCACTAATGGTATGGTTCCATTACTTTAACCCTGTTGACTTTATGCACTACAGTGAGGGCTTACAAACATCCCCTTAATTTCAGGAGATATGTCCATGACAACCTGTATCTTAGCAAGACCCAGAATGGGATACTCTTTTTACAGAGAGTTCATTTAGTTTGTTAGAATTCCCATCTTGGAGAGATCCATCTTAAATCTCACTCTTATGGTTCAACAGGGATGGGAGGTCAAGATAAGACCCATTGAGTCTCAATAAACTTCTATGATCTGGCAAAACATTCTCATGGCCACACAAGGTGGAATATGTGCAATATTAAATCACACATGCTGCTTTTGGTTTGAAATACCTTCCACCAGGTGGAAGAAATCTACAGGTTCTGAAAGATAATATCAGGATGGCTAACACTGTGGTATAGTAGGATAAGACTCCACGTATTGTGCCACATCGCATAGGGGTATCACTTCCTATCCCAGCTGCTCCCTTTCCAATCCAGCTCTCTGCTTGTGGCCCAGGAAAGCAATGGAAGATGGGCCAAGTACTTGGGTTCCTGCATCCACATGGGAGACGTGGAAGAACCTCCTGGCTCCTGGCTTCAGATCAGCCCAGCTCCGGCCATTGAGGCCATTTGGGGAATGAAACAGCAGATGGAAGACCTTTCTCTGTCTTCCCCTCTCTCTGACTGTAACTTTGCCTCTAAATAAATAACTATATAAAATAAACAAAATCTTTTTAAATAGGTAATATCAGGTTCATAGATAACTAAAGAGGCTCAAGTCCCAGCTGGCTACAGTCTCTTGTTCTCTTTAGAACTTTCTAACATATAAACATGGATTTTTTTTTCTCTTTGTAGCTCCTCTCTGCATCTTTGTGAGAGTGCTCATGCTTAGGCCCTGTATATTCAACCTTCTTGTAAAGTTTGTCTTTTCTTGTATAGAGGCCATCAAACTCTTGATGGTCCTAGAGATGGAACCATGAATGTAGGCCTTCTACTGGAGCCCCCTGACAGACCTCTGGAGGAGGACCCCTAACTTCCATCTCCAACATTGCCCTTCTGCTGCTCCGAGTAGCCAGAGCAGTCATTGACCCTTCTCCCTAATATGGCTTCAGAAAGTTGATTGATAGAGAGGTCAACTCCCAGCTAGGTACCCAGGGATCAGAGGGTTCTTCTCATCATCTGGAGATAAGTCTCAGAGGACCTGAGAAAAGTCTAGCAACCAGATTGTTTAGGACTTCTGTAATTGGAAACTTAATCAGCCCATGAAAATCATCACTTGTCAGTGCCTCTCCTGGACTAATCACACAAACTTCCCTTTATATCCTGTTAAACCTCCTAGATAATCAGCCCTGTATGGCTCCTCCTTCAGGGTACTCTCTTGAATTCTGGAAGCTTTCGCTTTTTTCAATAAACCTCCTGTACTTTGCTTACTCTTCCTTGTTCATACTCCTCATTCTCATGGAAATGAGACAAACAACTCAATGGAGAAAATAATTATCTAAAACAGCTGCAGCATTTCAAAAATTTGCTGGAAAGAAAAATCTACAACATTTCTTGAGTATGAGAACCAAACCCTAGTGATTAGAACTTAGGCTCCTGCAATGCTTGTTATATGCATACTTCTTTCTTATTTTTTTTCTAGGACATCTTGTCCTACTTTGTTATCTTGGATCTTGAAATAAATATAACTCATGCATACAAATGCCACTGGTTATTTTTGAAAATGCATACTTAGAAATGCAACTCCAGAAACAGACTTGAATTAGACTGGCACATCAGAATCATATTGTCATCATCGTCATCATCTAAAGTATTCTTCTCAAATTGCTATTCACTAATGACCCTTAAGGTGTGTACAAAAAAATCCATATTCTCATGCAACAATATGAGAGCTTATATAGTTAACCTGGTCTACAACTCTTTTGATAGGAAAATCTAAGTTCTTTGGCCTGACTGATCTTTAGGATCATATGTTGAGAAGTAATGACCCATAGTCCTAAAGTACTTTGCTTTCCACTAAATAAAAGCAACTTGCCTGTAATAGGCTTTCTGTTATAGGATGTCAAATGAGATAAATCAGATAATTGGCTTATTTTTCAGTGCAGTTCTGCAATTCATAAATGAATGATGATTGTGTAAGTGTTGCTATGAATATGTTAGTCAATAATGTATAAAAAAATCCAAAGAATGTTTTGCATTTGGTTGCTGTGTCATATTTCCAGTGGGATGTCTGACTGATATAAAATTAATTAATGATATTTCCTATCATATCTCTTGAATCTGAGTCCTGGAATCTTAATTGTCATTCAAAGTTGGTATATATATGCTCAGGCTCCTTCCTCTCTCCCTTTTTTATGTCCTCACTTTCTCTTAAGATTGCCAACTTAAAGATAACCTTCATGTCACAGTATTTTATTATCATTGGTCTGCACACATACTTTCTGTTCTTTTTCTCTATGTATTTATATATTTATACACACACATAGGTATTTGTGTATATGAACATTTGTATTTACATGTAGGTGCCTAGGCAAACACATTATTTTTATTACATGTCACCTTCACACTCACCTTCTTGTCTTACATGTGTGTTTAATATGTATTTTTGAATCTATTCATGCAAAATGTCAAATTTTCTTTTGTAATGGTGCCTATATCATTTTTTGACAGACTCTCATGAATTTCTTTAATTTAGATTTCATAATGACATAGAAAGAATTATGATTTGAATTGTGCTAGAGAATAAAATTTTCAGTGTTTCAATAATTCAGATGAAGAAAAATATAAGAGAATCTGGTGATATAATAGTGTGGTTTTTGTGATAATTCTGAGTATTTCAATAAGGAAATTAGTAAGCTCCATTTTGGGGAAATGGATAAGAGAAGTCTCTTCTCCTGTAAGATGCTTCTGGTTTCTCCCTTCTACATTCCATCCGGTTAATGTCTCAGGCTGATATGTGTTATGTGACTTACATAAATCCTGTAAATCCCTACTTGGAATTGTTCAAGTAGAGGATTTTAAGTGTAGTCTCTTCATTTATCACTGCAAGAACATCCACTCTGTAGAAGTCACTCTGTCATTATCATTAATGATAACAGATGTCAGCATCCTGGTTGTGGCAGCAAAAATTTTGCTATTTAGCCAAATTCTTGAGGATATAGAGAAACACAGTGAAGTATTTCCCCTAATAAATCATCATTATATTGGAAAATATTCCATTCCAAATAAATGGACATTTTTGGTCCCTTCCCTCATATTTATGAAATCAAATATAATTAATCAAATATAATTAAACGCTACACTAATGTATGTCAAAGCATTGTTTGAGCGCCACCTGAATCCAAATAACTAGGCATTCTTTTTTGGGAAAATGCTCATTCCAAATTGAACTCCAAAGCAACAACATAATAGCATCTGTGGGGCAGATGTTGTGGTCCAGTGGGTTAAGCTGCCACTGGCATGCTTGCATTGCATTTGAGAGAGCTGCTTTGAGTTCTGGCTAATCTGCTTTCAACTCAGCTTCTTGCTAATGTGCCTGGGAAGGCAGCAGTTGATGGCCCAAGTGCGTGAATCTCTGCACCCACTGTAGGAGTCAAAGGTGAAGTTCTTTATTCTTGGCTTTAGTCTGGCTATTCCCTGGCTGTTGCAGCATTTGGGGAGTAAAACAGGAAAAGGAAAGGGTTTCTCTCTCTCTCTCTCTCTCTCCTTCTGTTGCTCTCTCTTTCCTTTCCCTTTTTTGTGTGACTTTCAAATGAACAAATAAATCTCTAAAAAAATTTTATTTGCATTTTGGAATAAGAATTTTAATAAGCTCTTCAGTTTACTGTATTGTACAATAAAAATTAAGGAATTTTTTAAACATATAAAATAACCTGGAATGTAATTTGAATTTTGTATAAAGAGAAACTTATTGGGTTATCACATGATTTTTTTTAAGTTGAAACACATTTGGCAGGAAGAATAATACATAGTATTTCTCTAATAGAAATGTAGGCACCAAAAAGAGTTAATCCAAAAGTACTCAGTATTCTATGCTTAGCAAGTATATGCAGTCACTATATGAGTAAGTAAACTTCAAGTTAAAGATATGTACAGGACAGATTTAAATTTTGGAAATAACATGGCAAGAGAGTCTTCACATTTAAAATATTTTCTTTTTAAGACTTTGGCTTATATTTTTATTAAATAAAATAGCACATTTATAAGTTTAGACATTTCAACGTGTATAAAAAGCTAAAAAGCTATAAAAATCATATCTTCTAATGTTTTCTCACTCAAAAAAATCACTATTAACTTTCTTGTGACATATTGTCAAAGAACAACTTGTATATTTTCATACATACATTTAGATGTGAATGTGTGGGAATATAGAATATGTATATGTAATTAAATATATATATGTATATATATATATAGCTTTTGCAAACAAATAAATATTCCCCTGTTTCCATTTTAAATAAACACCACTCCCTAATGTGCCCTTGGAAACCACTGATCTGCTTTCATTCTCTATAAATTTGTCTAAGACTTCCTATATAAATGAGATCATATAAAATAGTTTTTTGTATCTGACTTCTTTTACCTAGAATGATGTTTTTCAAATTTATCCAAATTGTAACATATTTCAGTATTTCTTTCATTTTAATTACAGATAGTTTCCATTTTATGGAAATACCATATTTCACAGGTTGCTGCAGAAGTTGGTAATTTGAGATATTTCCATTTTTGACTAGTATTAAAGTTGGTATGGGTATTATCATACATATCTCTGTGTAGAATTATGGTTTCATTGTTCTTGGTAAATATTTATGCTCTAAACTTACAGTGAGAAAAGAACTTTAATTTTTTGATAGGCAGAGATACACTGAGAAAGAGAAGGAGAGACGGAGAGAGAGGTTTTCCATCTGCTGGTTCACTCCCCAAATGGCCACAACAGCCAGAGCTGAGCTGATCCGGAGCCAGGAGCCAGGAGCTTCCTCTGGGTTTCCCACACAGGTACAGGGGCCTAAGCACTTGGTCCATCTTCCACTGCTTTCCCAGGCACATTAGCAGGGAACTGGATCAGAAGAGAAGGAACAGGGATATGAAGTGGTGCCCATAAGGAATGCCTGTGCCACAGACAGAAGCTTAACTCACTACGTCACAGCACTGGCCCCAGTGAAAATAACTTTTAAAGACTAACATTGAATATACTTGTTTTAATGCCAATAACTATATTTTTAGGTGTTAACATGAACCAGGCATTGTTTTAGTCCTAGAATATATCAATGAATAAAGCATCTACCCTCATAATTCTTCCCGTGGCATAAAGGACTAACAATGAGTAAAAATAAAAATAACACACACTATATTTTAAAAGTTGTCTGTTATGGAGAAGAATAGGAGTAAAGATAGAACCTGTGTATGATTAAAAGATTATGGTAGTAGTTGCAAAATTTAAATAATTTGCAACATTTGAGGAGAACAATTTGATAAAATAATTTGGAATTCTGGTGGGGGGAGAGATTGCAGATATAACATACATATTTAACAATTGTGGCTAATTATATAATTAACATATTTCATTCTGAGAATGATTCCATTTGGTATAATATACCAAGTATATTGAATGCATGTTGTTAATTGAGATGAAAAAAGAAATAAAAACAGGGGTGAAAGCAAAAATAATTGGCAATTATGGAAACAGAATATACAACAGCAAAGCTGTTTGCTTTGAGTGTTTTTAGCAGTTTTTGTACCACTGCTACTATAAATTGAACAGTACTTTTCTCTCCAGACTCATGCATATGTTTAAACCCAAATTCTTATGTTAGCAGTTAATGAAGTAATGTTACTGGTAGGATGGAGACATGATTTAATTATGGCAGCTGAGTGGTGGCTTCTATAGCAGGTCTTGGGTCACTGGGAGCTTTCTCTGGGAAGATGGTCCTGTGACAGTATTGGTTATTTAAGCAGAGTTTGGCCTATGGTCTCTCTCTGCTTCCTGGCTCACCAAGTGAGTATTCCTCTGCACATACTTTACCATTGCCAGCCTCCAGCAGATGCCAGACAGACACGGCTTCTAGATCCTGAGCTGTGAATCTCCAAACTGTAAGCCAAAATAAGCCTTTTCTTTCCCAGGAAGCTTCTGTCAGGTGTTTCAGTTTAAGTAACAGAAAGCTGGCTAATACAGATGCTTATTATAATTATGAGCACAACAGTATAAGCATTACCTTGAGAACCCTTAGCTACATTCATATTTGAGAATTTTCAGTGTGCCCAGTGAATATCTTCATTTGCAGTCTCAGCTAGCTTCCAGTGCAAAGAAGAGATTTTATACTATTGAAATAAGAAAAATAAGAAAATAACAGCACTTTTGCAAATGCTGTTATTTGCAAACAACAAAAAAGAAATTTAGCACTGTATTTAAACAACATCTGGCATTGTCCATTTCCTTATCAAAAAATGAAGCATATTTATATAATAATAAAATTGTACCTTATTGTTGCTGAATATTTAAAAAATACAGAAATGTGCCAACAATGAAAGCAGAATGTAAATACAACTACCCAGAGACTTAGCTATTGCTGGTTACTCATTTTTATATTTTTTGACCAACATATATTTTGCATGGTTCATGTATTAGTAACCACTGAATTTTGTAATCTGCCACTGAATTAAATCTTTATAACACACAATTTTCATTCTACACACTTTATTTACTGGATCATCTTGTGTCTTGTGACTTTATTGTAATCTTTTCATTATTTGCCTACTTGAGATTAATGAATTCACTTTGAAAAATAACACTGCTAGAAGCATTTTTGTGTTAAAATGGGTTTCAGGATTAGTATTAAATTGTAGCATATCTTATCTAAGTACAGTTATATAGGCAGAGCTTACCAACATTTCAACGGTTTGAAATATATTTTCCAAATATTTTTCAAAACAAATTGATATCCATTTAGATTTCTGATAAAAATATTAAGACAATTTGTCTTATAATACTCTGAAGAGCTTTGAAATTTTAACTTTACTTACTACTTTACTGTAAATTCATCTGTTATACAATCTTGACAGCAATTAAGCATCTATGATACAGGAGGCTCTAAAGAGATACATACATCTATATAAAGACATACACTGGGATCATATGTTAAGTTATAATTGAAATTTAGGTATGTGGGTTGGAAATTCAGGAGAGGTACAGGAGACATAAATCAGCATTACTGAATTATTCCTGAAGAAAATTTGCACCAAAATTCATGCTGAACATCTCCCTGAAGTAGACTGAAGTTTTCTGGCTGAGAAATGAAAACAGGGAAATGTGAAATATTGAGAAAGTTAATAACAGAAATTTCTAGAGCCAAAAAAAAATTAGCTCATATAATAACACTTAAAGCCCCTGACCTTGGAGCAGGCCAAGCAGTTAAGACGCCTGTATCCGACACTGGAGTGCAGACATTGTCTGACTCCTGACTCCAGCTTCTTGCTAATGCAGACCCTGATAGGCAGCAGTGATGGATCAAGTGATTTGGTTCCTGTTGGGAGAACTGAATTGGTTCCCAGTTATGGTCCAAAACCAACCTTGGCCCGCAGCAGGTTCTATTGGGCATTTAGCAAGTCAATCAGTAGGTGGTAGCTCTCTGTGTTTCTGACCCTGTAATACAACATGAAATGTAAAAACCCCAATCTTGAGAGAGGACAGGGGATCCTTTAGGTGTTAACAGATTCTTGAAAAATCTAATTACACAGCTATTAACAGAAATTTCATTTTTAAAATCCATTTAGGTCTTTTGGCATTAAAACAACTTCTGTTCAAATGAAAATGACTCCCAAAATCACATGCCACAAACCACATATTGATTATTTTTAGAGGTAAATTTATAAAATGTTCATGACAACACAATTACATATTTTCTTAAAAAAACAGGTCCATAATATATGGCACAAATACAAAACTAAATTAGCAGTACAAGTACACAGTTTCTATTACACCATAGAAAAACTGACTTGTATTCAATTACTAGTTTACATTGTCATGATTTTGGTGTTAATAAAAGTTGTTTAGAAGCTGGAAAAAGGCAGGGCCAGCACTGTGGTGTAGCATGTTAACCCTCCACCTGCAGCACTGGCATCCCATGTGGGCACCGACTCGAGTCCCAACCTCTCCACTTCCAATCCAACCCCCTGATAATAGCCTGAGAAAGCAGTGGAAGATGGTCCAAAATGCTTGGGCTCCTGCATCCATGTGGGAGACCCAGAAGAAGCTCCTGACTCCTGGGTTCAGATCAGCTCAGCTCCAGCTGTTGCATCCATTGGGAAGTGAACCAGCAGATGGAAGACCTCTCTCTCTGTCTCTCCCTCAGTCTGTCTGTGATTCTTCTCAAATAAACACATAAATCTTTAGAAGAAACCAAATAAAGATTTCATCATAAAAACTACTTAGAATTTAGAACATATTCTCTACCATAGGAAATAGTACTTTGGGCAAATATTGTGGCATGGTGAGTTAAGCTGCCATTTGGAACTCCTTCATCCCATACTGGAGCTCCAGTTTGAGTCCCAGAAACTAGACTTCCAACCCAACTTCCATACATGACATGGAAGAAAAAATTACCCATGAAATTGAGAATTTGAAGAGGAATCAAACTGAAGTGTTAGAAGTGAAGAATTCAATATGCCAAATAAAAAAAATCCAGTGGAAAGCCTTAACAATAGACTCAGTGAGGCAGACGCAAGACTATCTGAGCCAGAAGACAAATCTTTGGAAATTTCTTAGAAATTAGAAAAATTATAAACAGTGTTGTGGACTTACAGGGTATTATCAAATGACACAGCATTCAGGTCTTAGGAGTTCCTGAAGGCATGGAATGAGAGAATGGATTAAAAGGCATATTTAGTGATATAATTACAGAAAACTTCCCCAATTTGGAGAAAGAAAGGGATGTCCAAGTACACAAGGCACATAGAACTCCTAGTAGACATGACCAAAAAAGACCTTCACCACAACACATTATAGTCAAACTTTCAACAGTTTAACATAAAGCAAAGATTCTAAAATTTGCACAAGAGAAACACCAGATTATTTTCAGGGGATCTCCAACTAGACTCATAGCTGACTTACCAGAAACCCTACAGTCTAGGAGAAAATGGAAAGACATAGTCCAAGTCTGAAAAAGAATTATCAACCCAGAATACTGAACCCTGCAAATCTCTCATTATTAAGGTGAAATAAAGACCTCCCATGACAAACTGAAATTAATATGTAGTTATTTGAACACTCTGAAACTCAGTAACTCAATGTCCTACTGACTTCATGGCATCTGGAGTAAGTTGAGGAGGGAGAGTATATACAACTTCTATTGCTCTAGAAGTTGAAGGCCTCAGTACTTCATTTCTTTCTGTCCTTGTACAGCTCCTGTGTCACTCAGCTTACACCTTAATCTTTTAGAAAATTTTCTTCTAATAATTATATTATTTTTTTTTATTTGACAGGTAGAGCTACAGTGAGAGAGAGAGAGAGAGAGACAGAGAGAAAAGTCTGCTGCTATGGCTGGCACTGTGCCAATCTGAAGCCAGGAGCCAGGTGATTCTTCCTGGTCTCCCCTGCGGTTGCAGAGGCCCAAGCACTTGGGCCATCCTCCACTGCCCTCCAGGGCCACAGCAGAGAGCTGGACTGGAAGAGGAGCAACCAGGACTAGAACCGGTGCCCATATGGGATACCAGGGCCGCAGGTGGAGGATTAGCCAAGTGAGCCATGGCGCTGGCCCCCTGATTATATTCATTATGGCCACATCACAATCTATACACTATTCCTAGAGCTCTAATTAAATAAGCTATAACTCCTTCTATCCTCTGCATAGCACAGGTTACATTCAATAATTACATGCCCTTATATTTCAATATAATTTTTTTCTGATAATAAAATGTATATGCCTTCGATGATAGTTTTTGTTCATACCCCACACAAATTTTCCTTGTTGTTAATTTCTACTTAGCATCAGCCCACAATATCATCTGTAGAATTTTGGTTGATAGAATGCTAGATTGTCCCTTTCCAAGACAAGTACCATAACTATAGTTCTGGAGATACAGGATTCCACAATTCAATAGAAAAAAAAAATGGTATATTGAGTAGTTGTTATATGTCAGTACTGTGTTAGACAGGAAGACCATATATACAGATTCTCTGTGCCCTCCAAGGCATTCATCATCAAAAGAGATGCTACATGACAATTATAATGCAGTGTAGTGTAATGCAATGTAATGTGTGTGCTCTGATTGATATGTGTTAAAATATGTTTAAGGAAGGGTTCACACAGGTCTAAAATTTAAACACATAATTAAGTTAGAATTTACCTTTCAAAGGCTAGGGTGAGGTGGATGAGATGATTACATTTTAGTCAGAGGAAAGAAATGAAACAAATAAATATAAGGAGCTGGCAATGAGCCTGGCATTTCCTGGGAATGACAATTAGTTGAGCTTCAGTGGAATCTAGAAAATCAGACAAGACAGATAGGTGGTGGCTATGTCATAATAGGGAGCATAAAATTTTTATAGCACAAAATTTACTTGACCAGATTTGCATTTTCCAAATAGCAACCCAGATGTGGTGCTCATGGAGGACAACTTGTAAGGAGTCAAGTCTGAAGTTGGAGGGTCCATTTCCTAGAATATCACAGTAGTCTCCAGACAAAAGGTAACAAATGATGGCAGAATGCAGAGAGAAAAACCCAGGGTAGGGTATTGATTGTCCAAATTGATTAAGATCATGCACTTGAGAATCCTATTACTTGTGATGCTTTTCTAATTCTGTTTGGTCATTTGAAAAATGGAGATTATGCCATTTACCCTACGGAGCTATAAAAGAAATCGAGAAAGAGAATGTATATTAAGTACTTAATAGAGGGCATAGTGCATTTTCAATAATCAGTACTTATGTGGCCATACAGAATCTTGTACTTTATTTGAGCGAGGAAAATGAGGATGAAGAAATTGCTAAGATAGCTAAGACTAATTTACAGAAAAGCGATTTGAAAGTGGAATTTGAATTATTTTATAACCTATTCTGAACACTAAGATAAAAACATTAATGCAGTATTCAAATTTACTTAAATAACTCCTTTGGAAAGAAGATATTCTTTCCTACATTGCAGATGGGGAAACTGAGGATGAGAACACTACATAATTTGCTGAAGATTTTACAGGTAATAAGAATCAGAGCGATTGAACCAAAGCGGCAGACTTTGAAGCCATACTCAAAAAACTTTCTCATCTCAGGCAAATTCTTTCTTAGTTTACAACACTAAGAATTGTGACAAAGTTAGCAATCGGAGATCATTTAATCAAGAAAAATAGAATAGTATGATTTGAGACAGTAAGTGATGAGTAAGCAAGTTACTGTGCTGCAGCTTGAATAACCACTGAGTGTCAGCGCTTTCTGCCCCCAAACTCTCAACTTTTCACCTTCACTTGAACTTGGCCAATGTACACTGAAAAGATTTAGAAAACTTGCAGGAATCTGGAGGCAACAAGGAAGAAATAAAAATAAACACATCAAACGAATGCAGATATTGAAGAGGAGGTAAGTTCAGATGGAATGGTTCACCCTGGGTATGAATATCTGAATTTGGGTTATTAATGTTGTAGAATAAGGTCATGACCCACCAAGTCTTTTCACTCACTGAGACAAAGGGGCACTGTAGGAAGTTGAGAGGTAGTGGTGCAGAGGCTGTGTGAAGTATATTTGAAAGCATGCACTTATTAAGGATAAAAGTGACTGGTGTAAGTAATGAATGTCTGACCACTTCATGTTAATAGCTCGATGCCACAAATTGGGAGCCAAATAACATAACTGAGGCTGGTAGTTGCCAGAGATTGTAAGTTAAAAAGAGTCCCACTAAGGTGACATTATTTGTTCCCCAGGGATTTTTTTAAGCATGATGGAGACAGTCAGCCAGTAATGTTTTAGCCTCTTTGTTTCAGGAGGAGGTAATGGATTTTAATTAGTGAAGAATACAGCTTTCCATTAAGGAGAAGAAAGCAAAGAAAACAAGGACATCAGTGTGCATGGAGGGTGATGTTAATACACTCAACATCTCCTGTTAATGTTGAATTGATGGACAAGCTCTTTGGCTTTTTCTTTCTGGAACATAAAATAAAAATAAAAACAGGAAAAATCTGCTAGATTATAGAAGGGAGGAAAGTGGCACTAGGTGATAAACATATATTTGTAGCCCACAAAGTCCTTAAAACACTATTTATCACTCATTCACTGGAATTAATGGTGACATAGTTCCAACAATGTTTGCTTTACATATTGAATATTCCAACAGGCTTCTTTGTACCAGAGAATTAATAAGATGGGTCCCTGGGAGACAGGTATTTCTTTAACCATGTCACTTTAATTAGGTCCAAATGTTCCCATTGGCTACCTGGGAGGATTTACAGAGGCTAACAAATACAGTAAGATTGTCATGACTCCCCTGCTGATTTGGAGTCCAAATGTGCATGGAGGAAAATTATTTGTTATATATCTTGGGGTCAGAAGCTGATTTTGATTTGGGCTTTGAAGGATCCTTCAAATGATATATATTAAGAAACATTTTGTATCATTGTTCTGATATATTCATTGTCTTTGTAATCATTATTTCTGAGGATTCTGGGCCCTCTAAGCAAAAGCTGCCTTTTCTAATAGAACTTTCTTTTTTCTTTAAAAAAATTATTTTAGCTTTTTGAAAGGTAGAGTAGCAGAGGGACAGAGAAAGAGAGATCTTCCATCTGCTGATTCACTCCTCAAAAGCCCACATCAGCCAAAGCTGGATCAGGCTGAAATCATGACCTATCTAGGTTCCCCACATGGGTGGCAGGAACTCAAGTACTTGAGCCATCATCTGCAGTCTCCCAGGATGCACATTAGCAGGAAGCTGGTTCAGAAGCCCTGTAACCTGGACTTAGATAAGGCACTCTGATAGAGGAAATGGGCATCCCAAGCAGCAGGCTAACCCACTGCAACATGGTCTCTGCCCATAATAGAACTTTCATCAGTGAACAGACTGTGCTCATAAATTATTTGAAATCTACTAGCTCAGAGTTATAACCAAGTAGATGGAGTTTTGGTGAATTGATGTAAATTCACTTGCAAATAGTATGTTTGAATTTTGAATGTGGTTCATCTTCTGGGTTACCTTTGGGGAAAGTAGTAGGCATTTGTGTCATCCACTGTGATTACCTGGCTATTGTAAGTGAAAGCCCTAAATACTCCTAGGCAGACACACAAAGGACACACAATATTTTTACTCTGGGAAGCCTGACAAAACAGGTCTGCACTCTGCCCTGTATCAGCGCTATTAACTGATAGATAACCTGCCAGCTAAAGTGCAGTTCTTCCTCTGATCAGAGAAGTTGAACTCAGGGGGCCAGCATTGTGGCACAGTGGGTAAAGCTGATGCACCAGCATCCTATGTGGGCACCATATTCAAGTCCAAGCTGCTTTACCTCTGATCCAACTCACTGCTAATGGCCTGGGGAAAGCAGTGGAGACAGCCCAAGTGTTTGAAGCCCTGCCACACACGTGGGAAACCAGTGAAGTTCCGGACTCCTGACTTCGACCACTTGAACCAGTGGATGGAAGATTTCTCTCTCTCTCTCTCTCTCTCTCTCACTCTCTCTCTCTCTCTCTGTGTGTGTGTGTGTTTGTGTGTGTGTGTTTCTCCCTCTCTCTCTCTCTTAAATAAATAAATAATCTTTAAAAAATGAAAAAGTTGAACTCAAAATGTTGCAGGGAAATACAAGAAACAGAGGACTTCTAATTCTCCCCCTGCCCTTTTTGTTCCCATGTTGGACATTTCAGCATGCTCTGTCTGGAGAGATAGGATCAGTTTTTCTCATATAGAATAAGGACTTCCATTCTATAACCTGTTTACTACATTTAGTATCATTAAGGTAAGAGGCAATGGTAAAAGTAATCTTGGTTTTATGCCTATCTGATAATTTTTCATGACCTTTCTAATCTCAAAAGCCTGGTTTATCTAGAAGAATAAAATCTGCTTTCAGAAACCAGGAATTTATTCTTTAAGAATCTAATACAATAGAGTAATGGTTTCAAGTTACAATTCAAAGTCTACTGGTGGCCAGCGCCATGGCTTACTAGGCTAATCCTCTGCCTGCAGCGCCGGCACCCCGGGTTCTAGTCCTGATTGGGGCACCGGGTACTAGTCCCGGTTGCTCCTCTTCCAGTCCAGCTCTCTGCTGTGGCCCAGGAAGGCAGTGGAGGATGGCCCAAGTGCTTGGTTCCCTGCACCCGCATGGGAGACCGGGAAGAAGCACCCGGCTCCTGGCTTTGGATCGGCACAGCGCCGGCCATGGTGGCTGTTAGGGGAGTGAACCAACAGAATGAACATCTTTCTCTCTGTCTCTCTGTCTATATCTGTCTCTCTCTCTCACTAACTCTGCCTGTCCAAAAAAAAAAAAAAAACCAACAACAACAACAACAAAAAGTCTACTGGTAAGCCTAGAGGGTCTTCCTAATGGTGCACAATTTATTCATAAATACAAGCCCTCTTTTGTATAAAGAATAATGGAATATTCCAGGCAAGTGTATTTGGGTTAAAGAACAAGGGTAATGCATCTTATTTGGGAAAAGTTTGGGAGCTGTCATTTGAGATAATTTTAACCCATTGCCAAAAGGATTTTACACAAATTGGGTTCACTTCAAGATGCTTAATTTTAAAATACTTATTAGGGACCTACTTATTAGTAGGCTCATAAATGTACAGTGAAATAAAGTAGAAAACAAAACAATTAAGTATGTTAAATGCTGAGTTCCAATTGTAATAAACATAGGAAGAGTTATCTGATGCTAGGGTAGAGTGGAGAGTTGTAGTTTTAAATAGATATGGCTGATTATGACAAAGATACTAATATGAAATATTAGTAGGAGAAATTGAATGGGGCATATGGGACTTCTTTGTATTACTGCTTCACAATTAAAAGAATAAACAAATAAATAAAATATCAGGGCAGGCTTCACTGAGAAGGTTAACAGTTAGAGACTTGAAGGACACTTAGTCAAACATCATTTGGAGACATTTGGCAAATGTGGGTTCAGGCCTTAGCTCAAATATGTCATTAGTAAAGTGGCACTTGTTTTCATAGAATTGGAAATCCAACATAGAACTATCAAAAAGAGCTTCTATAAGAGTTTGTTGTAGATGACATTAGCAATAAAAGCATTTTGATTACTTTGTAGTAACAGATTTGAAGGCAAAAGCTTTTGATACTGGGAGTGGGATCTTTGGCTTCTGCCTCCAGATCTGCAGATGTAACTGTTCACCCATTTCATTACACACTTAGCTTCAAGGGTCCTCTCATGAATTGAACAAAACAACAGAATAGTAGGTTGAGGTTAAAGTATCACTTTTATGAGCAATCACATATAATTTGGACCATGTAGTAAAAGTAGGGCAGCCATATGGCCTTAACCTCAGAATTATACAGATCATACAGCGATCAGAGATAAAGAAGCAAAGAATGTGAAAGGCACTTTGCAACTACCATTAAAGCAACAGAAACTCTGCTGAGAACAAAGTATTTAAAACATATATATATATATATATATGTATCATTTTTAGAAAGCAGTTGCATGAGAAGAGAGTAGACAAAATGAAGATTGGTGTAGATCCATGAGGACACTGAAATAAAGAGTAAGCCAGTGAATCTACGTGCAGTGATACTTTTACAAGTAAAATGATTCTAGGCTGAGTGTAGAATAAAGCAAGATGACTTAGAAAAAATATCATTATTCTATAATATTTAGAAATATTCTGTTTTTAAAGAAGAAACTTAAATGTTATATCTTTTTTGAAGATTGTGGCATAGAGAGATAAACTAGCACCTGCAATGTTGGCATCCCATATGGGTGCCCATTCGTGTCCTAGCTGCTCCACTTCTGATCTAGCTCCCTGCTAATGCCTCAGAAAAGCGCTGGAAGATGAACCATGTCTTTGGTCCCCTGAACCCATGAAAGAGATCCAGATGGATCTCCAGGCTTCTGGCTTCAGCCTGCCCCAGTCCTGGCTGTTGTGGCCAGCTGGGGAGTGAACCAACAAGTAGAAGAACCTCTCTCCCTCCTTCCCTTTCTGTCTTTCAAATTAAAAAGGCATTATGTGCAATCTATTACAAGGTTTTAAAGAGTGGGCCTGTGTTTACCAGAAACTTTTACTCAAATAAACATTAACATTTTGTTTTCCTAGAAATCAGCTTTTGGGAATTTTGTAGAAAATTGAAAATGCCAGTCACCTTGTTCCTTTAAGCCGGTCTTTGTCACCTCCTCTCCACTCCTCTCTGTTTTCTCTTCCTCTTTATTTGCCTCCTTCTGTTTTTCTTTGTCCACCCCTCCCTTTTTCTTTTTAATAATATCTACAAGTTATCGTGGTATATATTTGTGAGAGTTCTAATTAGAGAGGAAAACACCTATAAGTAGGCCTGTGTAATTTCTATGCTATCAGAAAATAACAAGTTAAAGATGACTATAAAATATATTTACACTTACATTTTTCCTCCTTTTGAAATTTTTATGTTAAAAGTTGATTATGCATTCAAGAGAAAGAGATAAAAAAATTAGTGTTGCTCTTACCCCCTGCTTGGTTTCCTTAGAAAAATAAAATCATTTGATTCTAAGAAGGGGGAGGCTGTCATCTTCTCTTAATATGTAGGAGCTCTTTATATAGTCTGCATGGAAGGATAGATCACATGAATAGATAAATAGATTATGATAGATGGATAAAGAGATAATATACATTATCAATAATCTAAACCTTTGTTAAATACTTATATTGCAAATATTCCCTCCAAATTTACATGTAAGTTGTATTTTCTTTCTTATAATTGTATGTTTTCATGACTAGGAAATAACCTGAATTAAATCAATCTTTTTGTTTATGGTTGGTATTTTCTATGTTTAAGAACATTTCCTATTAAGGATACGAAGATTTTCTCCCATGCTTCCTTTGAAATTTAAAAAAAAAATACTTTTCAACTCTATAACTACCTTTAATATGAAATTGATTACTGTCCATTTTCTGTAGCAGAGCTCTAAGTCTTTTTTTCTTTACATAGATAACATTGTCCTAGTATCATTTATAGAAGCAGATTATCTGCTGGTGAAGATGTGGGGGAAAAGGTCCACTAACCCACTGTTGTTGGGAATGCAAACTGGTAAAACCACTATGGAAGACAGTTTGGAGATAACTCAGAAATATGAATCTAGTCCTACCATACAACCCAGGCATCTCACTCTGAATTTACCCAAAGGAAATGAAATTAGCAAATAAAAGAGTCATCTGCACCTCCATGTTTATTGTAGCTCAGTTCACAATAGCTAAGACATGGAATCAACCTAAATGCCCATCAACAAAAAACTGGATAAAGAAACTATGGGGGGCGGGGGAGGGGATACTGAGGGGCACTGGGTTAAGGCCCTGGCCTGAAGCACCAGTATCCCATATGGCCACCGGTTCTAGTCCCGGCTGCTTCTCTTCCAATCCAGCTCTCTGCTATGGCCTGGGAAAGCAGTAGAAGATGGCCCAAAGTCCTTGGGCCCCTGTACCCACGTGGGAGACCCAGAAGAAGTCCCTGCCTCCCAGCTTTGGGTCAGCACAGGTCTGGCTGTTGTGGCCATCTGGGGAGTGAACCAACAGATGGAAGATCACTCTCTCGCTCACTCTCTCTCTCAGTCTCTCTCTGCCTCTTTTCTCGCTGTGTAACTCTGACTGACAAATAAATAAAATAAATCTTTTTTTTTTTAAAGGAACTGTGGGATATGTACTCTATGGAATACTATACAGCAGTTAAAAAGAATCCTGTCATTTTCAACTAAATGGATGAATCTAGAAAACATCATGCTTAGTGAAATAAGCCAGTCCCAAAGGGATAAATACAATATGCTCTCCCTGATCTGTGATAATAGAGCACCTAAAATGTAACCTGTAGAAGTGAAACTGACACTACAAGAAGCAATTACTTTAACAGCCATTGTCTTGACTATCTAGGAACAGTTTATTATTTAATTTTTTTAATTTATTCTTTTTTCCTACTTAATACCATTGGTTGAACTAATATATGGTGAAAACAATAAAGCATTTTACAGGTCTAAAGATATTCCTTGCCTGACCTGTGTCACACAAGTGTCTTCATACATGCAGAGTACGGCTATTCCATTGAATGAATCTTAGAGTAAGCATTTGATGATTTTCTTTCTATTTCTTGACAAATCCACTGAAACAGAATAGACTCAAGTTCACACT
Organism: Oryctolagus cuniculus; assembly: GCF_964237555.1. NCBI lineage: Eukaryota > Metazoa > Chordata > Mammalia > Lagomorpha > Leporidae > Oryctolagus > Oryctolagus cuniculus. The sequence continues at coordinate 167,379,009 of NC_091433.1, forward strand.
GGAATTATAAAATAATTTATGTTTTCTCAATTTTATCAGTAAAAGATGCCTCATGATGTTCAACTTAAGTTATGCAACAAAGGGAACTGATTATATATGTATTGGTTATTTAGTAACTAGTACTTACTTATCATTATATAATAAATGGAAATTGATAAGAAAATAAATTTTTAAAACTTTATTTATATACCTAGTTGATAATGTGTTTAAATTAAAGTAATAATTTGTTTTGTCTTAGACAGTCAAGGAAATTTGTGCTATTTTTGTTAATATTCAGATAGATTCAGGGGATAGATTATTTACAGACACACTTGCAAATTATAACATTGTACACACACATATACACATAATATACATACATATGTAATATATATTATATGTAAATTTATATATAATATATATATGAGGGGGGAGAGAGAGAGGCACTTAATGTTACATTGTTAAAATCCAAAAGTGATGCAGGGCACCCAGTAAGTGCTGAATCGAAACTTGACGTTGGATTGGCCTTTGGGCATGGATTAGATTACTTTGCTAATAAAGTAACGATTTAAACTATTCCCTGTATTATTTGGTTTTGACGTAAGATATCATATAAACAATTTCCTAAATGCTATAATATCTGTATATTACATAACCTAAAAATGATTAGATTTGATATGAATAAATAATTTTGCTTCTTTTTACATTATGGAGTGAGAGAATGAGTTTTCAAGAAAAACATTTGATGATTTTACATAGAAAGAATCTTGTGACTGCCCAGACATGGGAAGGGTCCGAATGTGTGACTTTTTTAGCTCAGTTTTCAATCAAGAAGTGACTTATCACACTACAGAGATTCTAATGCTTCTCTCATCAATCTTCACAGATCTGAAAACTGTGACAGAAAAGATGATGTCTTGAAATCATGTAATATACATGATATTTCAAAAAGTGATTGCAAGCTGAAATGGAGAAGAAATGCTTGTAATCAAACCAGTAATCCATATATTTGTGCAGCAAGAAGCAAACTGATAAAATAAGGAACACGTTTCTCATTTAAGAATGAATCCTTAAGAGTAGACTAATTGAGTCTACGATAACTATCTTGAATGACTCCAGTACTTCAAGTCTGGGAGCATCAGAGATGTTGGTAAGAATGGGAACCAGTAGGAACTTGATTTCTGTGGAAGTTAGTTTGTTAGTTCGGGAACTGTTCATTTAACAAATACTTGTAAAGCATGCCAAGAAGTGTATTTATTCAAAGAAATAGCTAGATAGAATAACCTTGAGACCCTTACCTTGTAATTGAAGAAACAAATGTATCATTACAGACAAATCATAATAAAGTGTAGTAACTTAAACTAAAGATGTGTTTCAAAGGTTATATGAGGTTAAGCTGAATTTGAGGTTAAATTAAAATACTTAAAGTTATAGTAAGGCATCAGAATTTCAAGTACTCCAGCAGATATTTTAGAGCATTTTTCATAACCACATTTTAAAACTACCACTCAGGTAAGAGAACAGTTCTGAAGATAAGTATTGAAGGTCAGAATTTCAAAAGAATAATTTAACTATGAATATTCATGAACTATCCAAAATAGCGAATTCTAAATAGAAAAAGTTAAACTTAGCGCTAAACACTTTGGATTGATAAAAATCAGTGAAGAAAAAAAAATCCTCAAGTACATAACAGTAAATTTTATTTATAGAATTTACTTGAGAGATTTTCCAAGAGGAGATTTTGGTGAAGTGAGTGTTTACAAATATCTGGGCAGAGTTAGGAAACAAAAGAGAGACACTGAGCTACTGGGAACTTAGTGGTGAAAAGGAGTTCCTTTCCCATGGCCAGCACTTGGTTAAAGGGAATAGTTAACTGTTAAATAGGTCCTACCTAGTGAGAAGTGTGGAAATGGAGAGTTGTCCTACCTGCTCCAATGGGGAGTACTCTGTCACAGCTACAGCTCTGTGAGTTCTACTGCCTGCTCCCTCACCTTCACACTTACAACTCGTAAAATCTCCCTTCTGTGTCTTGGTCATCTGCCATTTCTGCTTATTTCTCCTTTTCCTCATACACTCTTGGAAATAGGCCTGTGTTAAATTCTCCTTAATTACTGCACTTTTGTGGTCCCTTCTTTTTCTACAGAGTCTCATCTCTGTGATAGGAAGCAATCATATGAGGCAGCCATCATTATCTCTCCCCATTTTTGTATGAAGAAAGGGGATCATAATGATTAAATAACTTTCCACAGGTAATAGTTTGTAACTGACCTAATCTCTTTCCTATCCTTGCAATGCAAAGATTGCACATTAGAGGGCAAAGAAAAAAATCATGTAGAGAAAAAAAATAATCTCTATTAGGAGTCATAAAATTATGAGATGTAGTTAGTTAACGTCAGGGCTTGTTATTTTTTTTTCTTTTACAGGAAGTAGCATTTCCCTTTCAGACAAGAAAGAAGACTGGAATGATTGCGACAGCAACAGAGATGTATGTAAATATTTATGAATACTAGATGTAATGCTAATCTCATTATTAGTAAGAAGGAGTTAGTGAGTGATTGCTCAAAGGAAAGGTAGTTGAGACTTGTAATGTGGGAGATAAGGCGGGGAACAATTCCATGTTCAGAAATGGCATTTTAACCATGACCAGGGGCTGGCACTGTGGCATAGTGGGTTAGAGCCCTGGCCTGAAGCGTTGGTACCCCATATGAACACCAGTTCTCCAGGCTCCTCCTCTTCCGATCCAGCTCTCTGCTATGGTCTGGGAAAGCAGTGGAAGATGGCCCAAGTCCTTGGGCCCCTGCACCCATTTGGGAGACCTGGAAGAAGCCCCTGGCTCCTAGCTTCAGATTGGCTCAGCACTGGCTGTTGCGGCCATCTGGATAGTGAACCAGTGGATGAAAGACCTCTCTCTTTGTCTCTACCCCTTCCTGTAACTCTGTCTTTCCAATAAGTAAAATAAATCTTTAAAAAAATGTTTAAAATTTAAAAAAATGACCAGCTCTCTTTGCAAGTAGGTAGCATGTGAGGGATACCAAATAGACAATTCTGAGTGGAACTGCACAAATATAAAGACATCATCATTGCTTGTGAAGAATTTCAACTCACAGATGGTATTATTCATTTACCTATGTTCATATTTTTAGTGAATTACAATTATCTTGAATTTAATCTTTTAGTCATGTATGATTTTTTATCAAACTAAAGGAATCATTGTTATCTTGGCATGTTTCACTAGTAGTCATCACATTAAGATTACCATTATATGTCTTTATTTAAATTTTGTTGTGGAACTGTTTGTTCCATGCAAATGTGGTTTTTAGTTAAAGAAATCCAACAAATCTTCAGTTCACTTAGACCTGAATCCTGATTCTGCCCTTCTCTTTTTTGTATTTGCCATGTTCAACTAAATCTCTAGCTGCTGTACCTGCCAGTTTAATGTTTTCATAATCAACTCTTCTAATTTTAAGTATACCAAATTTGTTTTCTAGTTATAACACATATTCTCCCTTTTAACATAGAGATTCTATAGATTAATAACTCAGGTGGGTAACCTGCCTCTACCAATCCTATACCTGAATGTGGGTTTGGATTTAGGCTCCCATTTCTCCCATTTGTCCTCGAAGATTCACCTTAGAAAAATGTAGGGGGTGGGAGGTCTTGCCAGCTTTCTGATCCTGCCCTACACAAAGTAGCAGAATCACCTCTTCATGTCCAAATCAATGAGACAATTATCTAGGAGTCACATTATCACCTTTGATACCAGAAATTTCTCCACTGATTGAATGAAGTTAACATGAAAAGACAAAAAAAAAAAAAAAAGGAAACAAAACAAAATTAAACAACAAAAATCCCACAAATTTTATCCCAGTGTTAAAATGTTAAAATTATGACAATTATTACAATGAGAAGCATGCAAAATCTCTTATAACCAAAGTCCTGAACTGGCACACTATGACTTCTGCCACATTTTGCTATCCAAAAATAATTTTTTAAAAATGTCCATTTCAGATAGCATGAGAGTAAATAGGGGAAGGACCTAAGTCACATTTCACAGTGTGTGGATAAAGCAGAAGAAATAATTGGGACCATATTTGTAATCAGTCTACTTCCTGAACTTATCCGCTATCTGATGGATTCACCTGCTGCTGACTAGATTGTTCTTATATTTTCTAACTCCTCTGCCCAACACAAGATACCACCTTCATCTGTCCTTCCAACTGCTCTGGCTCCTGCCCAGCCTAAAATTGGCTACAGCTTCTTCTTGCTCACCTAGGCTCCAGTTCCCAGGCCTTACTAAGAAATCCTTTGTGTTGCTGCCAAAAATTCCTTGAAATAACCTAATGGCAAGTGGAATACATTATTACTTAATTTTTTTAGTTGAATACAATTCTGCTATGGGAATAAGTCTCCATCCAAAGAATGAAATACCTATGATTCTTTTTATGTTCTGGATATTAATTCACATGACATAAAGTTGGGCCTTTTTTTCATTTAAACCATTGATTATTTGAGTAATACCTCTGATGAACACCAAGAAAAATTAGAATTTATATGCTATTTATGGACATTAGATAACTACTGAGAGTACAAATGTGACTGTGCATGGCAATAACTATAATCCTGTTAACAGTCATGGATGATTTACTAACCCCACCCCACAAGAAAGAAATCATGAACTACATTTAAACTCTATATTGGTAAAGAGAAGCTATGAATTACTCTTTGCATATGCATGTAGCGTTGAATGCCTGGAGTTTTGATTGTATCGAAGTATCAACAGCCCTGTCTCATTTGGGAAGTGTTAAACTGTTCTACAAATAAAATTTGTTGCATCACAGGAAACTGAATTCCAGGTTTGAAAAATGAACATTCATCAGGATCGAAGATCATGCATGGGTCAGTTTCAGAGGCTAGTTGTGTGCATAAGTGCATAATTGAAGGAAAAACTTATATCAGGGCTGACAGCAAAGTAAAGGCCAATAGTTGAACAGTGTATCTAGTACAGGGCTTAGGCTGTGTTTAGGAAGATCAAAAACTACACAGCCATTGGGACCTGCACCCCATGAGAGACCAGGATAAGTACCTGGCTCCTGCCATCGGATCGGCGTGGTGCTCCAGCCACAGCGCGCCGGCCGCGGCAGCCATTGGAGGGTGAACCAATGGCAAAGGAAGACCTTTCTCTCTCTCTCTCTCTCTCACTGTCCACTCTGCCTGTCAAAACAACAACAACAACAACAACAACAACAACAAAAAACTACACATCCAAAAGGTTTATGGTAGAAAATGCGTAGGAATGAAGACATGTAAAAATATTGATTAATCAAATACTTGCTATACAGCAGAAACTCTTCTAGGTGCCATTGAAGCACAAAGATCAATGAGTATTCATTGAGGGTATAATTTATTAAAGACAGGCACACTTAGAAAAAAATCATCATACAATGTGATAAGCTCTTGTCAAAGAAATAATAAATATGCATTGGGGACATACATGAGAAAAACTTCTTTGCTGTTGAGGTACTTGGATCTGAACTGAACAAATAAGCTTTTATCAGAATGACAGAGAGATCATTCTAACTAGAGACATAATCAGCCAAGGAGTAGAATTGTACAATATCAAAAGTTAAATTCGGGGTGGGGGGGGAGTTAAATTCTAGGAGCAGTGAATTCTCAAAAAATAGCCTGTAAGATGTGGATTGTCAAGAAATAAGTCTGGGGAAGTAAATTCATAATTCAATTCAGAATTTAAAAGACTCCAAGTGATCTGCTAAAGAATTTTAATGTGCACAAAGTTGACTCATGGTTTCAAAAATTAACAGATCTTCTTAGTTGAAAAAGATAACAGTTTCTTTCTGTGAAAGGGCTGTAGAAAAGGTCAGGTACTTAGTGTCAAAAGCAACAAGATCCTCTGCCTAAAATAGCCCTGAGGGGCTGGCGCTGTGGCATAGTGGGTAAAGCCACTGCCTGCAGTGCTGGCATCTCATATGGGCACTGTTTTTGCCCTGGCTTCTCACTTTCAATCCAGCTTTCTGCCATGGTCTGGGAAAGCAGTGGAAGATGGCCCAAATCCTTGGGCTCCTGCACCCATGTGGGAGACATAGAGGAAGTTCCTGGCTCCTGGCTTCGGATTGGCCCAGCTCTGTCCATTGCAGCCATTTGGGGAGTGAACCAGTGGTTGGAAGATCTCTCTCTCTCTCTCTCTCTCACTCTCCCTCCCTTTCTCTCTCTGCCTCTCCTTCTCTCTCTGTGTAACTCTGACTTTCAAATAAATAAATAAATATTAAAAAATAGCTCTGAAAGTCCATTCCAAGTATTGCTAAATTAGTGCATATCAGGCCAACCCTTTCTTAGTTCATTATAAACACTGAATAAAATACAAAAGCAAATATAATAAGAGTGAGTAAATGATGTAAGACTGGGGATGGAAATCGGCACTTGGAAAATAAGATTGCCAGAATACAAAGTTTTTCTTTCATTCAACTAAGAAATGTAAGTGAATACCGGTTTACATCTTTTGCTATTTCTAAAACTCCAGTGGTAAACAAGAAACTTTACTGTCATGGAGAATCAACAGATAGGGTTTATTTAGGGTGGCCACAATAGCTGGAACGTTAAGGGGACAGTACAAGAAAGAAGAAGAAAAAAATTGAGCTACACACTTTGCACAATTCTTTGAATGACTCCTAAATCATGCAGTAATGGGGAATCATCTAATCAATCCAACTAAGGCTAAGAGAAATAAACTGAAATTTTGACCATACCCTATAAAGGAGACAGAGTTTTATATTAGGAATTTAGCCAAGTCAACTGCCTACTTAAAAAGCAAATTCACTGCTCCTCCAAATAAAACCGTCTGTAGTGTCTAAAGCCATAATGAGCACTTTGAATGACTGTATTAGTAGTTAACTATGTTTTAATTTATATCTCTAAACAGTTGTATCATATTTCAATGTGACTTTAATTTTCATTATCTTATTGACTAATAATGTTAAGTATTTTGTTCTTGTGTCATTTTGCTTTCCATATACTTCCCTTATTGAAGTATCTGCTATCTTTTTTCATTTTAAAATTCAACTATTTGTTTTGGTGTGATTTTGAGTGTTTTTTGATAGTCTGAAAGTCTTTGTTGTATATGTGACTTTCAATTATTTTTATCAGCTTATGGATTGTCTTTTTCATTTTATTAACAATATTTGTTGATATTTCCTAGGAACTAGAGCAATAATATGGCCCCTTATCTGTAGCATGCAACAGAGAAGGTTCAAGTCAGCTCCACACAGTGTTAGCTGGAGTGACTTAATTGGGGCTGTTGAAACCACTTCTAAGATGAATCACTCACTTGGTTTACAGGTTACTTTTGATTTTTTGTAGAAAACTCCAGAGATTTAAGGCCAAGGTGTTTAGTTCTCTTTCACATGGGTATCACTGTAGGTAGGCTTCTTGAACTTCCTCACAGAATGGTGGCTGAGGTGCATTTGTAAGTGTTCCCAGAGACAGGAAGTGGGTGCTGCCAGTTCCCTTCTAGTTCTTTTTTTTTTTTCTTTTCCTTTCTTATTTTTTTGATTGGTTGGTTGGTTGTTTTGTTTTTGTTTTTAAAGTCCTGGGTTTGGAAACTGGTCCAGTCTTGCGACTGCTGTATTCAATTGGTCAATCAGGCACAGAGTTGATATTTGAGGGGAAAGGACAGAATCCACCACACCAAATGGGGGGAATATCAAAGACTTTTGGAGTATATTTTAAAACCACCATTTATTTCTTCAGTGGAAATAGTTTCATTGCTTTTATTATGAATGTATATTCATTGCCAGCAATTTAAAAACAAAAATGATTGTCAAGTGTTACTGAAAATTTCCAGGATTTGTTGTGGCCATTTGGGTAGTGAACCAGCAGATCAAAGACCTCTCTCTCTCTCTACCTCTGCCTCTCTGTAACTCTGCCTTTCAAATAAATAATCTAAAAAAAAAAAATTAATAAAGTGGTGGAATCTTTCAGATGGTGATTAATTCATTTGGAAGAGATGAATGCTGGTGTAGTAGAATGAAATCCTGAGAAAGTGAGTTACTATAAGAGAGCAAGCTTAATCTCTTTGTCTTTGTATTTCACCTTGTCATCCTTCCTCCTACATGATGTGCTCCCACCATTATGTCTTCTGCCTTGCTGCGATGCACCCAAGAGTGCCCACAACTGAGACTGAACAAATGGGTGCTATGCAATCTTGGACTTTCATCTTCTAAAACTGTAAGCTAAATAAAACTCTTCTTTATTGTTACCCACTCAGGCATTTCTTTATGGCAACAAGAAATGTTCTTTTGAAAAAAAGATTTACTTATTTATTTGAAAGTCAGAGTTATTGAAAGACAGAGACACACACACATGCACACACACGCCAGGGTGGGGGGGGAATCTTCTATCCTCTGGTTGATTCCCCAGGCAGCTGTAATGAGGCTGGAGCTTCATCCAGGTCTTCCACATGGGTGGCAGGAGCCGAACACTTGGGCCATCTTCTGCTGTCTTTCTCAGGTCATTAGCAAGGAGCTGGATTGGAAGTGGAACAGCCAGAACTGGAGCCCGCAAATGACACCAGCATTGCAGGTGGCAGTTTTACCTGCTATAACACAATGCCAGCCCCAGGAAACTGTTCTAATATATTTATCTACTTTAGTGCACCTTGAGCACATTTCTGTTTTATAAGCAAACCATTTAAATTGAGATTTAAGGTATTATTTATTTTAATAGTTGTTAAACTGATGCATAAGATTGTAACTATTTGTGGGCACCATGTGATATTTTTATGCATGTGTACATTGTGTAATCTCCCATCAAGGTAAACGTATCTATCTCTTCAAACATTTATAATAGTGAAAAGCCTTTCAGACATTTTAAGAAAAAATACAGTACAAGATCATTATCTATAGTCACCTTCCCATGCCATAGAACACCGGAATTTCTTGCTTCTAACTCTAACAGTAATTACTAATCAATGTTCCAATCTCCTTCTGTCCATTGCTCACTCCTCCCTTTGATAACCATCTTTCTACTTTCAACTTCTATGAGGCCAACTATTTTTAGATTCGACATATGTGTCAGATTGGGTGATACATGCCTTTCTGCTTTATTTCACTTAATAACACCTGTAATTTCTTGTTTGTTCTATTGCTTCTTGAGGAGCATGTGGCTTAGTTTCCACATATTTGTTAGTTTTCCAAAATTCTTCCTACTTTTAACTTCTAGTTTTGAATCAGTATACTCAGCAGAGATACTTAATATGATTTCAGTTTTGTTTTATACCCTAACACATGATCTTTCCTGGAGAATACTCCATATACACTTGAAGAGATATGTATTCTGCTGCTCGTGGATGGAAAGTTCTAAATGTATCTGTTAGCTTCATTTGGTCTAAAATGTAGTTTAAATCCAATGTTTCCTTGTCAGCATTCTGTCTGGATGATTTGTGCATTGTTGCCTATGGAGTACTGAAATGCAATATTATTGTATTATATTCTATCTCTCCACATCTTCTAATATTTGCCTTATATATTTTGGTGCTCCTATGTTGGGTCCATACACCAGGTAGCTTCAAATAGTTCATCAAAAATACATGATATGAAAAATTATAAAGATTTCAAAATTTATTTAGCATGAAAATAAACATCTTTTTTCCATGAAGGTTTTTTTTTTTTTTTTTTTTTCTGACAGGCAGAATGAACAGTGAGACAGAGAGACAGAGAGAAAGGTCTTCCTTTTGCTGTTGGTTCACCCTCCAGTGGCTGCCGCGGCCAGCACGCTGTGGCCAGAGCACCGCGCTGATCCGAAGGCAGGAGCCAGGTACTTATCCTGGTCTCCCATGGGGTGCAGGGCCCAAGCACTTGGGCCATCCTCCACTGTACTCCCGGGCCATAGCAGAGAGCTGGCCTGGAAGAGGGGCAACCGGGACAGAATCTGCGCCCCGACCAGGACTAGAACCCGGTGTGCAAGGCAGAGGATTAGCCTAGTGAGCTGCGGCGCCGGCCCCATGAAGTTTTTGAAGCATCTTCTTCTTATGCTTGTTCCATCCTCCTGATGAATTCACTGCTTTATCATTACTAAAATGACCTTCTTTATCTCCTTTTATCATTTTTCAAGTCTCCTTTATCTGATGCAAGTACACTATCCCTGCTTTTGGTTTCCATTTTATTTTGCTGATTTGTGTTTTTTGTGGAACGGTTCACTTACATTGTTGAATTTATGAATAAAGTCACTTAAAGCATTTGGTTGTCATCTTTTTAAACATTGAAGCATTTGTATTGACACAGCCTGCTTTACTACAGATATTAGAAACTTGTGTTTTCCTTTTTATCATTTTTCTACTTTTTTATGAATTTTTATTTATTTTTCCCAAGAATCAGGTTTTAGTTTCATTTATTTTTCTCTATTTTTCCTGCTTCTAATTTTATTTATTTCTGCTCTGAGCTTTATTGCCCCCTTATTATTTTTGATTTTTATTTATTTTATTATTATTTTTCTACATTTCTGCAGTAGAAACAAATTATTTAATTGAAATATTTTATCTTTTCTAATGGGTACAAAACGGTTATACATTTCACTTATGCACTACTCAACTCTATTCTAGATTTGCTGTCTGGAATTAATTTTCATTCAGTTTTATGTATTTTTATTTCTAATGTTTTTTAAAATTTTTTTCACTTTATTTGGAAGGCAGAGAGGAGAAGAGAGAGACAGAATCAGGAGAGAGAGAGAGAGAGACAGGGAGAGAGAGAGAGAAATATCTGGTCTCCACATGTTCACTCTCCAAATGCCTGTCACAGCCAGGTCTGAGCCACACCGAAGCCAGTAATCCAGAGCTCAATCTGGGTCTACATATAGGTGGAAGGGACCCAAGTACTTGACTCATCATCTGCTGCCTCCCAAGGTGCTTAACAATCAGAAGTTGCATCAGAAGTGGTGTAGCTGGGACTCAAACCAGGCACTCCACATGTGAGGTGGGCATGGGCATGCCAAGTAGTGAATTAACCACTGTGCCAGAAACCTGTGCTTAATTCTATGCATTTTAAATTCCCTTGAGACTTCTTCTTTCATCTATAATTTTTTAGAAATGGGCTTTTAATTTGCAAATACCTAAGTATCTTCCTGTTGCTTTTTTAAATTTCATAACATACAGAGGACACACTTAGTATTATTTCAATTCTATAAATTTGTTGAGGTTTTTTTATAGTCCAGGATGTGGTGTTTCTTGGTGAATGTTCCATGGGCCACTGGAGAGAATGTGTGCTCTACTCTTGTATTTGGAGTTTTCCATCAATATCAATTCAGTCGTATTGTTCAGTGGTTTAGGTTAGTTCATCTATACTTCTGAAAATTTTTGATACTGTAATTCTAGCAATTGTCAGAATAGGGTTTTTGATACCTGATGATAATTAAAGGTTAGAATATTCATCTTTAATATTTATCAGTTTTGTTTAAAATATTTTGAGGTTGTGTTTATTTAGTTTATACACATTGTTACATCTTCTTGAGACTGATCCCTTTATCATTATACAATGCCCCTCTTTGTTAATAGTGATTTCTTTGCTCTGAAATTTACTTTAACTGATATTCATAAAAATTCATGCTCCAAAAATATTTCTTATGTTTTCATGATATATCTTTTTCTAAGATTTGCTGAAGATTTGCTGTCAACCCATCTATAGCCTCTTGTTTGAGTGTTTTTATTATAGGCAGTATATAGATGCTGTTTATTAAGGTCCACCCTCCCACTTTTTTATTTTAATTGATATACAACCTACCTTTAAGTTACAAAGCATTTGTCTTTAAATATGATTTATGTATTCAGATTTGTTTGCCATTTCATTCTGCATTTATTTTCTCTGTGTTTCTCGTTACTCTCTCAATTTTTGCCTTCTATTTGTTACTTTAATATTTTGTAAAATTATATTTTTAGTTTATTTGTACAATTTGGGATGTATCAGTTTTTCGATCTTCCTCATTGCTTATCTAAGTATTACACTATCTATACATAACAGATAGCCCACAGGTATCACTGTTTTATCACTGCAAGTGAAGTGCAAAAGATTTATTTCCACTTAAGTTACTTTATCCTAGCTATTTGAACCATAATTGCTTCAAATAGTTCTTCAAAAATATTGAACAAAGCATTGAAGAAAACAACTGAAGTGTTATGATTTTTATTTGTCATCAAATTTGATTAGGGATTTCATGAGGAAAATGATAGTCATTTTTCTTAATCTATGAATATAATGTATCTCTCAATTAATTTAGGTCTTAATTGTTCTCAGCAGTGGTTTGTAAATATCAGCATTGAAGTTTTACAAATACTTGGTGAATAATTACATTTTTCAGTTGTTTATTGCTAGTGTATAAAAGAAAGTATACTTTCTAGGGTGTACCATATTTTGGCATGCTTTCAAAAGCACTTATTGGAATTAGGAGGCATTATTTATTATGTATTTCATAGGGTTTTCAACATAAAATGTCACACTGTCTGCAGAGAATAGCTTGCCTCTGTGCTCTGTTCTTTCCGTATTTGGTTCATTTTTTTTGCTGTATTGGCTTTTACTTCCTATATCATATAGAGCAGAAGTGCTGAGAATGGGTATCCTTGTCTCTAATTTGAGAAGAAAAATCATTCCATATTTTACTATTTAATGTGGTAAAAATGATATATTTTTTCAGATTAAGGAGGCTTTCTTTTACTTCTAGTTTATATCCTGACCATGAGTTGTATATTGCCAAGTGCATTTTCTGAATCTATTGAAATGATTATATTTTTCTCTTTTATTCTTCTAGCATTGTATATTACCTTGTTCAGTTTTAGGGTGTTAAAGGACATTGAAATCCTGGAATAAAAACTCTGCTTTATTATGACATTTTTATTCAAATTCTTACATTTTTTTATACATTTTTCATCCACCTTAATGACTTACTTTGGTATGTAATTTTATTTCTTCCATTCTTTGTTTCTCTTTTTTTGTGACAACTTTGCCCCACTATCCTGGAAGAACTGTCTTTGTGACACTATTTTGTTAAAGAACATAGTTTATTTAACTAACATAAATCTATTTACTCCCAGTTTCAGCTAATGTCTGTTATAATGTATTTTAAATTCTGTAAGGGGTTTAGGAATAACCTCTACAACCTACTGTTGAAAAATTTGTGTGATTTTTTTTCCTGCTCAGTCCATCTAGGGATTTATCAAATCTTTTGGAATTTACAAAGAAACAAAAATCTTACTTTGCATTATCTGTTTTATCTTGTTTTTATTTTGTTTTCTGTCTTACCTTATTTTCTTCTTTCTATTTACTTTGGCTTTACTTTGTACTTCTTTGCATGATTATTTAAGGTAGAGACTTAGATTCATTATTTATAGTTTTTCATTTGTGATACCTGCTTGTAAGCTACAAATTGGCCCCTCAGTACCATTTTACTGCATCATGAAAACTTGGATATATATCCTTCCTTATTAGTCAGTGTAAAACATTTACTCATTTTCCTTAAAATATTCAGTTGCATTATAAATAGCCTCTCTCTTGCATACTCTCCCCCCACCTTTGTCTTTTCAAAATGTTCATGGAGAAAATGGAAATAAAAGGTACATTTATTTTGGTGTAATAATGTTTGAAATCCATGAAAAGTTTTTCATAATGTGCATTTTCCATGAACTTTTGAGGATCATATGTATAGTATTTCCAGTAGTTCCCCCTAATTCATGGGGAATACATTCTAAGACCTCCAGTGAGTGCCTGAAACCACAGAGTGCCAGACCTGCAGTCTAATGCGTTTTCACTCCCCACACGCTGTGGCTACAGTTTTGCAGTCTGAGGTGTAACAGCAAAACTAAGCATGTGCTTTTTCCAAAATCAAAATTTTATGAATAGAAGATTATTTTTCTAACTCTTGATATTTCATATAACTTCAATATATGAGTTTTCCATTCCTTATAAAGTTGTATTCATCAGATTTTTATATTGATAATTAAATATTCAATTAAACCTGACTTTGTTAAAGAAAGAGTTCTTTCTTGGCTTTTATTTCTGGAAGTTCAAAATCTAGGATTACACAGGCCGCATTGGTTCAGACACTGCTGGTGGTTTTCTGGAGTCCCAAAGTTGCAGGAAACACAATATGGCAAAAGACAGAGACCACAAGGGCCTATGTTTATGTCATCTTAGAAAGCCACTAATTGGCCTGTGCTGCAGCTCAATAGGTTAATCCTCTGCCTGCGGTGCCAGGACACCGGGTTCCAGATTTGTTTTTTTTTTTTTGTTGTTTATTTGTTTGTTTTTTTTGTTTTTGTTTTTTTTTGACAGGCAGAGTGGACAGTGAGAGAGAGAGACAGAGAGAAAGGTCTTCCTTTGCTGTTGGTTCACCCTCCAATGGCCACCGCGGCCAGCGCACCACGCTGATCCGAAAGCAGGAGCCAGGTGCTTCTTCTGGTGTCCCATGGGGTGCAGGGCCCAAGCACTTGGGCCACCCTCCACTGCCTTCCTGGGCCACAGCAGAGAGCTGGCCTGGAAGAGGGGCAACCGGGACAGAATCCGGCGCCCCGACCGGGACTAGAACCTGGTATGCCGGCACAGCAAGGCGGAGGATTAGCCTAGTGAGCCGCGGCGCCGTCCTTTTTCTTTTTTTAAAGGATTTTATTTATTTATTTGAGAGTCAGAGTTACAGACAGTGAGAGGGGGAGACAGAGAGAAAGGTCTTCCATCTGCTGATTCACTCCCCAGATGGCTGCTACACGGATTCAAAGCCAGGAGCCAGGTGCTTCCTCTTGGCCTCCCATGCGGGTGAACCATGGTGCCAACCTACAAGTCAATCTTATAACCAAGATGGTTACTAAGTGACTAATGGGTAGCTGCTCCATTCCAGTGGATATACAGGAAAAAGAGAAAATATATTTCCCAGGTAGGCAAAGACAAGATGGCATGAGATTTCACCATGCTACTCATAATGGGAAGTAATTGGAAAACTGTTAATTCTCATTTCTGGAACTTTCCATTAAATATTTTCAGAACATGGTTTACTATATGTAACTAGAACATGGAAAGCAAATGTTGTATCTAAGTTAGGGCCATTTTAGCTGCATTATTTCAATCCATTCAAATTTGTTGAAACTTGTAATATGGATCCCTGGAAAACTCCCAATATTTGGCAATGAAACAACTTTCTTTTTAAAGAGCCCATGAGGCAATGTAGAGATTAGAAACTATCTTAATTAACATATAAATTCAATATTCATTCACAGTAAAATTCTAAGTAAAAAAGAATTTAATAGAGTTTTCTTCACACAGTTACAAACCTTAGATTCCAACATATTTTATGGTGAAAAACTCAATATATGGCCTGCTACTGGGAACAAGGCTAGAATGTCCACTCTTACTATTCATTGTGAACATCATACATAAGTCTTATCTAATCCAAAAAGAAAGAAATTGTAAAGAGAAAACTAAAATTGGCTTAATTGGCAAATGATATAATTTTTTGAGGAAAATCCCAAATGATGCAAAAAAGCATTATAGAACTACTAAATAAATGCTTCAAAGGAAAGGATTAAAGAACATCTAAATACTCATTGGAAATAACAATTTTAAAATGAATAGTATTTACCTTAGTATCACAAAAGTAAAATACATATGGGCAAGGTTTACTTGCTGAAAACCAGAAAATGCTGATGAGATAAGTAATACCTAAATAAATTGAAAGACATACTGAACTCATAGAAGACTCAGTATTGCTAGGTTAGTTTTCTCCAAGTTGAACCAAACATTCAGTGTGATCATAACCAAAATCCTAGCATGCTTTTAATTTTGTAGAAACTCCCAAGTTGATTCAGAATTTTAAAAATTTGCCTTGCACAACCCCAGACTTTGCAGCATTTTGTAGTGAATCAGCAAATGGAAGATCAGTGTCTGTGTTTGTGTCTATCTCTTTCTCCCTTTTTCTCTCTGCATTTCTAATCTAAATAAATAAGTTTAAAAAGCCTATAATTAAAAATAAAATCAAACAACACAATAAAAATGGGTAAAAGACCTGAACAGTTATTACCTCACCAAAGATGCAGTAACCAGTTAAGTAAGTGAAAAGATACTCAACACTGGTGATCATTAGACAAATGAAAAGTAAAATTTAGACCACAAAATGTCAAATTCCTGACAAACAAACAAAAAGACAGAAACAATAATATATTGAAAAGAATGAAATCTAAATCAATGAATTCAATTTTGAGTACTATAGGGTAAATTTGAATAACAAAATATAAACAAGGGCTTTAATTAGATGGTATTCAATAAATATTACTTTTTTGATTTTAAAAGTGTACTGTGGTTTTGTATGAGAATGACAGACTGCTAAGTGAAAAATTTGAAGAATTCAAATGTCAATACTCTCAAAGAAGTACCATTCTCAGTTTACAGTAAGAAACTAAAAGAGTATATAGAGATATGCATACTTAGCATGTATGTAAAAAGACAACAATAAGTGGGCTGGCTTTATAACCTAAGAATTTAGAACAGGAATAGTACATTAACGAAAACAAAGAAAATTAAAAGTATTAAGGAGATCATAAATAGAAAAACATTAGCAGCAGAGAAGGCCAACAAAGTCAAAAGTAAATTTTATGATGGCATTAATGAAAAAAATATCTAATATATACATGTATATTTCTCAGAAGGCTAATCTTTCAAGAAAAGAAGGGGTGAAAGAGAGAGAGACAGAAAGAGAATGAGAATAAAAATTAGATGAATAATAATAAATTGACTCCAGAAGAAATAAATTTTCTTTAAAAATGAAAAAAAAAATTGTAAATAGCCTTATGCCAATAGATTTGGTAGCATAAACATAATAGATTTTTCCAGAAAGTATAAAGATCTAAGAAAAAGAAAGTACAATAAATTGTAAATCATTGTAAATTAATTTTTAACTTAGAAACTCCTCCCCATAAAACACTTGGCCTAGATGATTTTATTATTAATTTTATTTAATCTTAATTGTATTAAGAACCCATAACACAAGATTTACCCTGAATCTAACTCCTAGTACTAAAAGCTGAAATAAGAATTTTGATATGATAATAGGAATAAATGAACTCAAAACTTTAATAAATTTCAATGGTTTTCAAATTTGATCACTTCCTAGAAAACCAGGAACTGGCAGAAATTTCCTTAAAGCAGTAATAGTTTTCAAAATAATTGTAAACTTCATATTTAATGAAAAGTATTGGAAGATTCACCTTAAGTTAAGAAAAAGACACAGAAAATCTTAAATGTATAGGGACCACAGGAAGAAATTATCATTCACAACAGATGATTTTATAAATAGAAATTTCATGGAAAATTTCTGACACAGTTTGAGAATCCTTGATTTTTGTGAGTGTACAACTTTTGAATTCACTGAAGGCATTAAAGAGGCTCATAGAAGTCAGAGTGCTTTCTTTGATAACCACTGATATGATTTACATATAAAAGTAAGAGTCAAAAGAGCCTTCTTGTCTCCTTGGTTCATCACCTACTCCCTGTCTGGGCACTTCATATAGGAAAAGTTGGAGTGCCCTGCATAGACACACTGGTCCAGGGTTCATCTTTGCATGATCTGGGACTGAGAAGAGTATGAAAAGGCAAGGAAGGGGCACAGCTCTGCTTAGACTTTCAACGGGACCCTACCATTGGAAAACTATACTCTAATAGTTGCCATCCACTGAAAGGGCCTTTGTCGCTCCCCGTCTTCGTGGAGGAACGACACAGAACCCTGCGCTGTTCTTTTGTCTGCTCGGCCCTCCCCGGGTTTGCTGCTGGTTCTTCCTGGGTTGGCTACTGTCCCTTCCACCTCCATGGAAGGGTGGCCCCCCTGCCACTTTCCCCACTTCCGCGGGGGAGTGGCACACCGCCGGCCGGCTCTCTCGGGGGCTGCACAGGTGTTCCTTCAGATAGATGTTCCTGGTGCATGTTGTCTCTCTCCTCCTTTATAGTCCTCTTCCACCAATCCCAACTCTGCTACCCACACGCCGAGTACGCTGCTCTCCTCCAATCAGGAACAGATCCTGCTGTTTATTGGTTGAACTGGAGGCAGCTGTGTAGAAGCTGTTTTCTCCTCTCCCAGCGCCATATTGTGGGAGAGCAGATGCATAGAATAAGTCTTAATTCCAGTAACAGTCTAGTCCGAGTTGCTCCCCACAGGCCTTGTCTACTCCGTTACAAGACTAAGGGCTAATGTAGAGGAAAGGGGTATTTAGTGAAAATTCTTCTCCTTGGAAATCAGAAAAATGGAGACAAATTATCCATCATCAAATAAAACCTAATAAAAATTAAACAAAGCTGCTAGGTAAAAAGGAAAATGATTGTCATCCTAAAGCTGTAACAAATTTTAAAGTGTAATAAAAGGATACCATTTAGTAGAGCAACCAAAACTAGAAATATAAAGCTAGAAATAAAGTTAAAACAAAAGGTGTATAAGAAGTTTATAGAGAAAATGATAAAACTTTATTGAAAGACATAAAAGAAGCCCTAAATAAGTGGAGACATAATATGATCATGCATAGGAAGTCCTAATGTCATAAAGATGGAATATGTGTCCATATAATGTTATAAATTGAAAGCAAGTACAGTCAAATCTCGCAAGTTTTTCTCATAGAATTTGAATATTCCCAGATAAGGAGAGTTGAATTGGCAATAAACACTGAAGGGGACACTTCACTTCTCCAGTGAAAGAAATGTAGACTGATATAAAATGAGACCTATCTACACACTCTTAACGCTGACAAAAATGTGAAGTCAAAAGCTATTAGGATCTGCTATCATGTCAAAAAATGAGATGTTTGATATTGTTAATGGTGTGTATATACTGAGAACATCCTGGGAAATAATCTGAAAATATCTATTAAACCAGGAAGTATTTATTTATCTAAGATCTCAGTAATGCTGTTTAAAAGTCTTGTGTAGACAATTATGTTTGCATTCACACACACACATCCACACACACACACAAAACCCACACAGGATGAAACTGAATCAGTGCAATGATGAAAAATGTGGAAACCTCCAGCTGTCTGCAATAGGAAACTACAAAATTATTTGGCATTTTCAAAGATGAGAACAATAAGCTTCACCGAAGTAAAGTGCTTTTCTAGATGTTTAAACATGTATATAGCTCAGAAGCCTAATACTATGTGAAAATTATAAGCAATAAATAATATATAATATGTGATATCATTTATGTATGTTGAAACATATATAAATGTTTCACTAATTATAGCATCAAAAGTGGGCATCAAAAGTACAGCCACTAAGACCTACCTGAAATGCTTGCATTTCATATCAGAGTACCTAGGTTCAACTCTCAGCCCCACTTCGTATTCCAGCTTCCTGTTAATGCACACCCAGAAAGGCAGGAGATAACGGATCAAATACTTGAGTCCCTGCCACCCACATGTGGCAGATCTGGATTGGTGTTAGAATGAAGAATGAGGCAGTGTACAGAAGATCTCTGTCTTTTTCTGTCTGCCTTTTAAATAAAATAAAAATAAGTGATTTTTTATAGGAATACTGTCAAATGAGATAAAAGTTTAAAAACATATATAGATCTGATCTACATCAACATTAATATATCATTAATTCCTGGGAACTGATGGAGTGCAATGAAATGGATTGGAAGTTTATCAGGATTTCTAACAATGAATATAATTTTTTTAATAATCATATTATCTGAAGCAAATACGGCAAACTCTAAATATTTGTTTGCTTATGGTATAGGGACGAGTGTCATATTTCTTTAGTGCTTTGAATTAAATACTTTGTTCTTCTCATAATGCTTTGAGTATGTCCCCGCAGGGTTCACATTTTGGAAGTTTGAGCCCCAGCATGGGGATCTAGGGAGGGGTACCTTTAAGAGGTGCAGAGTAGCAGGGAGTTACATGCCACTGGGAGTGCTGCCCTTGGATGAGATTAAGGTGGCTCCCCTGGGAAACTCAATTAGTTGTCGGGAGACAGATTTTAAGGAAGAGAAACCTGGCCACTTTCTCTGGTTTCCTGACTCTCCATGAGCTCTCTCCCTCTTGTTTGAGTTTGCTTATTGATGCTGCTTGTTTTGGGGGGCCTCACAAGAGGCAAATCAACCAGGCCAACAGCCTGGAACTCTTTCCAGGACCATTAGCCAGGGGCTTGATCAGAAGTGGAGCAGCTGGGACTTGGTGCCCTAATGGGATGGCAGCATCACAAGCGGCATCTTAACCCACCGCGCCACAATGCCAGCCCCTCAAAGCAACTGTTGAACAATAACCATCAGGTTCATTTTCTAAAATTAAGTGGATATATGCTTTGTTGAAAGATGCAACTTTCTGTAAATTAAAACAGGTGTTAGCTAAAAACAAATATTTCATATTTTATTTCATCCACAATAAGAAGAAATTATTTAACTATTTAAACTATTTAAACTATTTAAACATTTAACTATTTAAAATAACTGCATTCCCTAAATCTTCTAGAGCTCGTCTGAAATATTTGTGATGTGCCAATAATAAACATTTGATTTTAATTTGCATAACTTTTTAAGTAGTTTGAAATGATTTTTCCAACTAGTTACTCATATATTCTTCAAAATGACATTTTAAAGTATCCAAAATAAACACTGATATTCCGCTTTTATAGATGAACTAACCAAGTCCCAAATTACATAAGAAAAATAACTAAGAAATGCTTTTTAACTGAAAGTTAAAAAGTGGAACATTCTTTGGGGTGAGTGCTTAGCACATCAGTTGAACATCACTTGGGGTGCCCATCTCCCATATCAAAATTTAAGTTCTGACTTCACTATCACTTCCAACTTCCTGCCAATGGATACTCTGTAAAAAGCAGATAATGGTTCAAATGAGTGGGCCTCTGCCACTCAAGCAGGAAACCTGAATTGAGTTCTATGCTCCTAGTTTAGGCCTTGCTCAGCCATGACTATTGCAGACACGTGGGAAGTGAATCAGCAGATGAAAGATCTCTATCAGTCTCTGTCCCTCTCCTTCTGTGTTTCTGTCTCAAATAAATTTTAAAAATAAATAAAATTCTATATTCTGATTTTTCATCATAATTTTGATTTATAATTCCATTCACCCAATTACATTATCTCATTCAAAGTACATTAAGAAATTTTCCTGGACTGCTATTTAGTACATTTTGTCCTTTAGTAAGAAGTCCATGTAGATTAATATGTATGAATATTTCTCTTTGATATATGAGTACATTCGATGATGCAGTCAATATGACACAACCGAAAGTTCATTGAGCACACTGAGCTGAGAAAACAAAAACAAAACATCCCGCTGGATCTATTTACTCTGTTTATTAACAACCAGTGACTGGACCAAAAAGAATGGGATCAAATTAAATGGTAACACAGTATCTAAACCATTTGGCTATTATGAAGCTGTCAGTAAATTCAGAATTCAAGGAACAGAACAGTTAATGTGATTTGGTAAAATTATTTTTCACAAATATTTATACTGACTAGTATCTAGAAGTAGCCAAATTAAATGTCTGTTCAGAGTCCTCTCTGCCTTGTAACATATTACATCCATATCCTTCTCTTGCTTCTTGAATTTTCAAATTTCTTATCTACAATTTCCCTTCATTTACAAGAAGTTACACCACATGCCAGCCTCTGGTATGCAGTTGATAAACATGAAAATATTAAATTATGGAAAGAACTCTGATTTTCATTCTCAGTCTTCCGATTAATACTACAAGTTTTCAAGTAGGATTAGTAAAGAGATTGTATTATCTTGTAGATATGGCCAGAGGAAGACTTATTTCTTCTGTATCTATGCTTGTTTCTTGTCTTCTCTCACTCACTCCTTTCTGGGATCTTTCAAATTCGTCATCCTTCAGTTTCAGGCCTTTTCCTCTCTGCTGGCCATTTGGGATTCTGCTTCTCTCATTTTAGCCTTCAATAATTGACATTCATTTACTCTTTGGTTCTTTAGTAAGCTCTAAGATCTGCTTTCAGTACCAATTTGCACATTTTGAGCCTCCCCTTGTTACCATCCCACTAGTCTGGAGAAGGACATGCTCACCCCTATCCCTTGGCCATTTGGAAAGATAGGGGGTAATTTATTTTCTGACTATAAACAAATAACTACCATTCAAGATAGAAAATCATATGGCCCCAAAGAGATATAAAATATCCTGTTATTTTAAGACAGGATAAATCATTACATAATCACTATTAGCTGCATTAAAAGTAAATAATCATAATGACATGTTGAGTGAAATAATTTCAGCACTGGAATTGTTGAGCTAGGGAAAAGCAGAGTTGCCTCATGGGGTAAAGCTCCATTCCTGTGAGATATTTCTGGTTAAAATTCAAGTCTGCAGCCAATTAGCCAACTAATAATTGGTAAACTTGTGCCTACTCTTAATATGACTGATAATAACATGATATTTTATACTTTGGTATTTAATATAAATAATCTATGTTCTAGAAAATTGTTCCATTTTGTACTGCATATTTAATTCCATAATGTTAAAAAATCTCATTAAGAAAACCAACTGGGAAATGGGATTCCCTATTATATATTATAACATTTCTGCTCATATCTAGAATTTAAACTAACAGATGGTGGGTAGAAATATGCATACTCATTTAAGTAATCCAAAAATATTTTAAATCAGAGTAGATTTTATTAGGAAAAATACTAAAATTTTAAATAATTCAGAAAGAATACGGATGGATATGTCATATATAAAGCCGGATGCTGATTATAGCAAAAACTATAATTTTGTTTGCTAATTTTTTTAAGTAGGTGAAATTCATGTACCTAGCAAGCAATTTTCTTGAATAAATAATCAGAGATTTTTCTATCTGAAAGGAATTTTAGGATCCATATGTTCAGAGCCTTTAGAGATGAGAATTCTGCCTGCCAGAGATTGATTTTGGCAAGGACTCATGACTAAATAACAGCAAAAATAGAAATACAATCCATGCTTTCTGCCTTCTAGAACAATATGCCTGGTGTTATGATTTTTTAAAATACTAGAATGCTTCTTAAATATATATTTTTTAAATTTTGAAGAAAAATTACTGTGGAAAACTTGGCATTATGAAGACACATGGGGTTCAAGTACATAATAGCTGCCTCCAAAACAGTTTTATTCTTTAAAATTTAATAACAAACTTTATGTCAATGAGGCTTGCTTTTATTAAAAAAAAAAGTGTCAGATTAGCCATAGTAAATCTCTATTCTATCCTAAACTAAAAGCTTTGCTTTAATTCTGAAAAGAAAAATACAGAAAATAAAGTCCTGCTTTCCACTTGAAATTGAAAGCCCTTCAGATAATTTAAGTGGTGATTTTTAACAAGCAATGATATTAGTAAATTATTTGCCTAAAATGAAAAAAGTGGAAAAGAGATCAAATGGGTCAACAAATTGATTTGAAAGTAATTTAAAAATCAAAAGAGAACAATAATGAATAGTACAGCCCAACCCCTACATGAAACAAAGTAGAAATTTGACAGAGTTCCTTGCAGGGTTTGGAGTTAGAACCAAGATCCTGATGTGAACTTCTCTGGGGAAATAACATCCTCACCTGCAAAGTGCCCGTAACAGAGTCGGGTTACTGTAAGGCAGCTTTGCAAGAGCAAGAGCATAACCTGTGGCAGGAGAATAACTGTGTAAAACAAAATGCTGGCTATGTCTAAATTGCCAGATCTGTGTACTGTCTAAGAATATAAGAACAGGGACACTGTAAATCTGTACTAAAACCACCACAATTTGAGAAGGAGAAAAATAAATCTCAGACGACAAAGCCAGTTATTCAGAATGCAAATATGTGAAATAAATGAATAAATGAATGAAAATATCTTTCCCTAAGAAGCATTCCCTATGAGACATCAGATTAAAAATTAATGGGATATGCAAATAGATAAACTTGAATCGAGAGCACATATACTTTAAAATATTTTCCAAAAGATAAGTGTTAAATAGTTGTAAAGCAGTACTAGTTGGTTCTTTCTTGCTGTATAATAAGTCAAAAAAATTCAGGTCTGGGCAAAATATTGGAAGGTGGTGACCCTGGCCAGTTCATATTTAATTTTTGAGGGTGAAAGTGTTGCTTCCCGTACCTCCATCCTACTTGATTACTCCAGAGACAGTTCACTGATTGAGAGATAAATTATCAGTAGAACTAGTCCTAGTAGCTAAGACAAAGAAGAGGGTATGTCTTAGTGAAATGTTATTATGGAAAGGAAACAAATGTATTTCAAATAGAAAAAAAATTATCTAAGAACTCAAATATTTTCAAGAAACAGATAGGATTCTTAGAAAAATTACCAGCCAGCCTCTCAAATATAAATAGGTTTTTAAATATTTTTAAAGATTTACTTAGGTATTTATATGACAGAGTGTGTCTGTGCATGGTTGCGGGGGGCGGTGGGGGCGGTGGGGAGAGATCTTCCATCCACTGGTTCACTCCTCAAATAACCATGAAGTGCAGGGATGGTCCGTGCTGAAGCCAGTGGCCTGGACCTCCATTCAGACCTTCTACATGCCTGTAACACAAGTTCGTGGGCCGTCATCTGCAGCTTTCCCAGGGAGGGAAATCATCAAGGAGCTGAATTGGAATCAGAGAAGCCCAGGCTGGAACCAGTGCTCTGATGTGAAATGCCTGCATTGCAAGGACTGCTTAACCTGCTGCACCACAACTCCAGCCTCAGGATCTATCTTACTGTTTTAAGTGAGTTGTCATGAAACGAGATTTAGTTTGTAAGTTTGGATTACAAAACAAAATTTCACTTTCTATGATTCATTCAAAATTTGCTTGGGGCCTGTGTTGTCTTCAGCAAGTTAAGCTGCGAATTCTAATGCCAGGTTCTGATATCACAGTACCCATTGGCGTCCCTGGCTATTCTATTTCTGATCCAGCTTCCTGCTGATGTGCCTGGGAAGGCAGTGGATGATGGCTCAAGTGCTTAGGCTCCTGCCACCCACGTGGGAAACCTGGATAGAGTACCTAACCCCGTCTTCTGCCTAGCCCAGCCCTCATTGTTGTCGCCAAATGGAATATCTCTATCCCTCTGCTTTAAAAATTTAAAAATTATTTAATACCAGCTTTTTTGGTTTTTAATTAATTAAATTTTATTTTGAATTGCAGAGAGAGAATTAGAGAGAGAGAGAGAGCTCCCATCAGTTATTATTTCACGCCATAAATGCCTTCAAAAGCCAGGAGCTAGGCCAGCAGCCAAGAACTCAGTCCAGATCTACCATCTGGTTTGCATGAGCCCAATCACTTGAGTTATCACCTGCTGCCTCCTGGTGTCTGCATTACCAGGAATCTGGAATCAGGAGCCAGAACTGGGACTGGAACATTTGCACTCAGATGTGAGATACAGACATCTTAATTTCTAGGGCCAAATGCCCAACGCCAGCTTCCTACTGAGCAGACCAGGGTTGCACAGGTGATGTCTTGGGTGACTGGGTACCTGCCACACATGTGTGAGGCACCATGGCCCTTGTGGACATTTGGGGAGTGGGCCACAGGTGGGACTTCTGTTTTTCTTCCTCCTCAATACATATATAAAATATTTAACTAATTATTTCCTATGTTGATGCAAATACATGAATTTTCTTTAATAATAAACCATAATTTAAAATGTCTATAAATGAGTGCTTTCTGTTGTTTTACTTCAGGGTTAATATTATTAATTTTCAAATAGCTGAAATATAACTGCAATTTTCTCTGAGTATGTCAAATATGTTAGCAAATTAAGCACATATTTAAATTTAATAAATGATTTTCCCTGGTAAACAGTACATTTCAAACATCCATTCTCAAGCAATCTTACATATTTCTCTAATCTGATGCCTTAAAACCCTTTAGTTTTTATAGAACTGTGTATATTTTCTCAGCTTTTTGATGGAATGAATCGAATCTCTCACTAAAAATGCCCAATTTACCTGTCTCTCAGATACATCTTTCTCCTTCAATGATATACAAAGAAACCCCAGGGTACATTTCTGTCAATAGTTAAGTGTTTCCACCGGCACCATTTTTTCACCAAAGTAGTCCACTTGTGAGCTTTAGAGCACACAGAACAGCAATTTCCGCTGCAGTAGCCTGACTGACTTTTCCTTTCATAGAGAACCCCAGGGATTTGCTATGAATCATTTCCATTGAGGTTAATCGGACAACACATTGAGAAAACTGGTCATAAACTCAAACATCATCTGCTTGGACACTAAAGACCAAACAGCGGAATTGTAGTTTGATTTAATTGGTCCCCTCCTGTGATGGCAGAAAGAAGTCAATTAGCAGATTATTCTAATTAGCAGAAGCAGGTACGCATACCTCTATGTGAAAGTTGCACCATTTTTCATTTTTCATTCAATAATCTGTATTGTGCAATGACTTTTTACCTCATACAAAATATTTAGGTTAACAAATTCAGCCCTTATTACCTAAATATGTTCTGCATCAAAATAAATAAAATGTCTTTCAATAAAAACTGGGTTGTGGTATTTTCTAATGGAAAACTTAATTTCTTCATCCACTATATATTGTGGACTTTTACTACATCACAGACACATTCAAGCATACGTCATAAAATTAATGGGAAATGAAATTAAAGAATAGGTTTATCAAGATAACTATTTCATTAGACACATTTTTCTTTTTTTAACCTAGGTAACTTTTATTTAAGAAATACAAACTTCATGCATTTCATATATGCAAATTTAGGAACATAGTGATTCTTCCCACCCTAACCTCCCTTCTGCCTGCACTCCCACTCTTCCTCCTCCCTCTCCTACTCCCATTCTTATTTTTTACAAAGATCTATTTTCAGTTAACTTTGTGCTCATAAGGTTAACATTTTTCTTGAACCATGCAAATACCTCTCATGGATTTCAATGCATGGATTTCAACATTTTTGAAATTTAATTTCTTTTTAGTCATGAACTTTTTAAAGTCCCCCAGTTTCCTTGAGAATACATGTTCATTTGATGTATTTCCTTGAAATATTTTTCCTGGATTTTACTTATCCATGATTTAGAAATACTTGAGGAAACTACAGCTTTTGTGACTGAATCATGTCTTCCATAGTAGTTGGGTGTGACAAGCTCAATAAACTATGGATGAGAGTGAAAACTGTGATTGGTAGGAAATACCACTGAAATTATACAGTAATATAGTTCACTAAGTAATTACAACATGGAGACAGAAAAGGTAAGATTAAAAAAGCCAAATGATTAGCAATATGTTTTTAATCAGAAAAATATTACTTTAATTGTTTAATGTTTTATTATTGACTTAAGCTGTTGTATTATTATCCTCACCATCAAACATTCTTTAGCTCAGGATGCTGAATTAGCCATCAGGAAATTTTAAAATGGTGACAATAAATATTTGGGATGAGTCCAAAGACCCGTAAATCAGAATATGCATATAATACACACCAGCAACATCACGTGATTTGTGAAAACCGCCAGACAGCAGAAACCATAGAGGCTATAACATTTCTCTTTCACAATTGCATATTTTTTATTTATTTGACAGATAGAGTTAGACAGTGAGAGAGAGAGGGAGACAGAGAGAAAGATCTTCCTTCCATTGGTTATGGGCCGCCATGGCCGGAGCTATGCAGATCCAAAGCCAGGAGCCAGGTGCTTCCTCCTGGTCTCCCATGGGGTGCAGGGCCCAAGCACTTGGGCCATCCTCCACTGCACTCCTGGGCTACAGCAGAGAGCTGGACTGGAAGAGGAGCAATTGGGACAGAATCCAGCGTTCTGACCGGAACCCGGGGTGCCCGCGCCACAGGCGGAGGATTAGCCTATTGAGCCATGGTGCTGGCCGACTCCTACATTTAATGATTATATGATTTCTTTCATTTTCCTATTTATATAGAAATGAGAAAATTATCTACCACCTTCAAAGTTGGTTATGAGGACAAAATGAGCTTTTGCAGTATACAGTAACAATCTATACCTTTGTATAATATCATGAATGTTAGCATTCATTAAAAGTCAATTATCTGCTTAGTTTCATGATAGACATGGTGTATTTAAAAAATCCAAAGGCACAGTCTCTCTTCTAGTGGAAATAATATAACGTAGTATATTTAGTTGGATTTGACATTTGCCTGACCCCCTTTTTTCCACTGAAGAATAATCACAAAAATTCTCATCAGATTACTATCTTTCAAGTTTAATTTCATTACTATGATGGTGGAGATGGAATGAAACCAAATGATCTAAAGACAAGATGGAATAGTTCAGTTGTAAAATTCTGTAAGGTATGTAAAATTTGTTGTCAAAGAGGTTAGTCATTCACTCTGCCTAGTTGGCACCAGCTGAGCAATATCACAGGAGATAACTTGATCATTCATGATGTTGTATGCTTTATGGATTATGAGTAACCCACTCTAATGACAAGCCCAAGAGACCAAACCAATCAGATCCCATTTTGGACGTTTGTCTCCTAGTACTGCTTCGGTAAGTATTTCAAATCAGTGTGATTAAATCTGTGACAGTCAGACGCCTCATAATTTCTTGGGACAGAGAAAATGTAATATAAAGAATTAATAGACATATTTTCCTAAGGAATCAGATAGTAAATAATTTAGACAGTTCAGGCCATAGGTCTGTGTTGTTTCTCAACTATTCAACTCCTCTTTCGTAGCAAAAAACCGCTATAGACAATATGCAAGTGACTAGTATTGGCATAGTTTCTGTTGAACTTTATTTCTACCACACACAGCAGACAGCTGGCAAGATTTGGCCCACTGGCTACAGTTTATTGAGTCGTGGCATAAAATATTATTTAACTAGAAACATTAGAGAGTACTCCAAGGAAAAGGAAATATAGGGGAAGCTATACTATTTAAAGGATGTAGGAGAATATTCAAAGAAGGACCAAACTTAGAAAAGCCTCCACTCCTGGCATCACCACAGCAACTGTCTTCCAGACCTCTTAGGAGGGTTTTGGCTATAATATCCTCTACGATAGAGGGGTTTTCTAGGTCGCCATAGTCTGGAGGTGAGGCTCAGGAAGATGCCTGTAGTGTCCAGTGAAGTTTGCAGCAGTTCTAGGAAGCTAGAGCAAATCCAAATGCAATCAGGTTAAGATGCTACACTATAGACTGCCAGAAAGATGAAACTAAAAACAACAGTTTCAAACCTCCAAGGGAAAATACTTGCTAATTCAGGCCAAAATACTGGAATTTGCGTCTGTAAAATATTTATATTATCTTTGCCTAAAGAACAACCAAAGTAAATACTTTATTAAGGACAAACTAGTAGACAAAGAAATACTGAGGAGTAAAATGCAATTCTGAGAAAACAATTTGATAAAAATATTTCTAATTTCAATTTGAACTTTTGTTATGCCTATAAAACAACTCTAAAGTTATACTTGTTTTGCATGTTTCAAAACAAAGAGAAAATAAAATATATGTAATGACAACCCTAGGAAGGAGATTTGGATTGTTGCTGTTCAACCATACTGGTTATTTTTCCCCTCTCTTCTAGGAAATAGAGATGCTGGTCAATTAGAAGTATCATATTATATATACAATTAAGTAATTGTATATAAATAAAATAATTGTATATAATAGTAGTTGTGGTAGGGAGGTTTGGACTCAGACATCATGTCAAGATATTTCAAAGTGACACCAAGGAATATTTAGACCTTCCAGCCGTAGACAACAGACTTAATTGCAGAGGATTGAGCAACAGGAAGGATTGTAGTTTAGAAATGATTTGGGGGGCCAGCCTTGTGTAAAGCCACAGTTTGCAATGCCAGCATTCCATATGGGCACCAGTTTGTTCATGTTCCAGCTGCTGTACTTCCATTCCAAATCCCTGGTAATGGCCTGGAGAAAGCAGTGGAAGATGGCCCAAGTGTTTGGGCTCCTGTACTCACATGGGAGAACCTGATGGGGTTCTTGGCTCCTGAATTTGGCCTGGCCTGGCTCAGGCCTGACTGTTGCAGCCATCTGGGGAGTGAACCAGTGGATGGAGGATCTCTCTCTATCTCTGTATCTGTTCCCCTCCCCCACAGCTCTGAATTTCAAATATATAAATAATTTTTAAAAATATGACTTGATAAAGTGCAGAACACAAAAGAAAGACAATGTGATAATAGATAAGAAGTCTACCATGAAATCTTGATTAGAGAGAAATCTAGGGCTCTATCATGAGTAGCAATACAAAATATAGTGACTCAATAACCATTAGGATTTTACCATGTCAAATCTTAATCTCCTATTTTATTGGCAGGGTATACTTTCAATAAAGCTGCATAGAAGCAATGAAGTCTGAAACGAAGTTCTTTTTGTAGGCTAAAATGCCAACAAAGGTTCTCTGAAGAGCAATTTAACTAGAGATTCCACAAAGCTGGAAAGCAGATCAAGAGCCAGGGTTAGTTATCCAGTAGGCAATTTATTGGTCTATTTTTGTAGTTAAAGTTCTCTTAGCATACAGTTTATTTACATACAGTCTGTGATTGTCTGCTTTTATGGGTGAGTTAGTTGAGTAGTTAGGTAGAGATCATACCGACAAACATGTCTAAAACATTTACTATTCTTTTTTTTTTTTTTTTTTTTTTTTTTTGGACAGGCAGAGTGGACAGTGAGAGAGAGAAACAGAGAGAAAGGTCTTCCTTTGCCATTGGTTCACCCTCCAATGGCCACCGTGGCTGGCGCGCTGCAGCCGGCATACCGCGCTGATCCGATGGCAGGAGCCAGGTACTTATCCTGGTCTCCCATGGGGTGCAGGGCCCAAGCACTTGGGCCATCCTCCACTGCACTCCCTGGCCACAGCAGAGAGCTGGCCTGGAAGAGGGGCAACCGGGACAGAATCCGGCGCCCCGACCAGGACTAGAACCCGGTGTGCCGGCGCCGCAAGGCGGAGGATTAGCCTAGTGAGCCACAGCACCGGCCATTTACTATTCTTTCACAAGATGCCCAACTCCTTAATGTGAAGACAACCAAATAAAGGATGGATGACTGGCATGGAAAGAGGATTTGCTGATAGGAGGGTTTCACTGGAGAAAAGTTAAAGCTTGAGGTATTCAAATTGAAGCAAACACAATTCTTACTCCTCTACAATGAAACATAAAAAATAGAAATCTAATTTGAAAGTGGTCATTCACTTTTTGTACCACTGCACCCCAAAATTGTGGTTAAAAGAGAAGTTCCAATGAAGAGAGTGATTATAATATGAGTTGATTGCCAATGACTGAGCACGGAGCACTCAGAATCCAGGTTGAATAAAGGTTCTGGTATTTATGTCAACATCTTATAAACTCCATTATTTACCTGTAAAGTGTTTAATTAATTAATTAATTTTTAACATTTCAGGATTGTTTCGATTTCTGCATTACTCTAAGATAAATATCAAAGTCCTTAACAAAACTTGAGAAACTGTACACATTCTAGTTCTTGTTTCTGCTTCAATTTCTATCTTAATAATTTCTCTCTCTCTTTTAAAGATTATTTATTTGAAAGTCAGAGTTACAGAGAAAAGGAGAGATGGAAAGAGAGAGAGATCTTCCATCCACAGGTTCACTCCCCAAATGGCTGCAACAGCCAGGGCTGTGCCAGGCCAAAGCCAGAAGCCAGGAGCCTCATCCTATGCCCCAAGTAGGTGGCGGGGGCCCAGACACTTGAGCCATCCTCTACTTCTTTATCCAGGCCATTAGCAGGGATCTGGATCACAAATGACACAGCTGGGACACAAACTCATTCCCGTACGGGATGTGGGCATCAAAGGCGGCAGTGACTGGCTATACCAGAACACTGGCCTAAACGCTTTTCCTTTTGCCCTTGCGTGTCAGAACTTCATTCAATCCCTCCTACTTGCTTTCTTGTCCCTGAACTTTTGCATTCTAATCTTCCATTAAATCCCTTTCTTTAAGTTTTATATTTAAATACCTCTTTCTGCTAGGACCCCTCTCTGATCCCCAAGCTGAATTAGTCTTTGCTAGTCTCTCTCCTGAATAGGTGTCCAGATTTCAAGTGTTCTCTGCTTTACACACAAAATTCTAGCTATCGCGGTCTTCATTTTATGGTCAGACAATAAGGTTTCATAGGACAGGGACTACCATGTATGCCTGTTTAAAGCCCTTTTGCATGGAACTGGCTTATGTAGATAGTTAATATATATCTAAAAATAAATGAAACTATGAACAAATAAATTTATTAAAAACTTTGCTAATGCCACTATCATTGCCAGTATAAAATGCAGCATTTCTGAAATCTTATAGTAATCATGGTCTTATTTGAAATAATATCTTGGAAGAATAATCTGATTATAGAAAAGCTGCATACTAGCCTTCAAATTACTACCTATATGAGAGCCTTAATTTAATTAAATTATGTCAGATTTTGTCAAAAAAGATAACTATATATAGTACTCAAGACAGCACCTAGTTGTGAAATTACTCAAAAGCTGTTAGCCAAAGTTAGCACAAATTCCCCTTATTCTCTAGTTCTTGCCTTCAATAAGAAGGGAAGATAACTTTAATATTGACCTCATAATCCATTCCACTTTGTAGGCATAATGATAATTTATTCAGGCTGTCTATACAGACTGTATAACTTTGAAGTGAGAACTGCCTACCAAGAAGTCATCTCAGGTGTTGAAAATCTAGTACACATGGCATATAGAAGAATATATGCAGTTAATCTTGATGTTTACCATAACTTCTCAGCACGATTAAATATCTTAATAAGGTACTCTGTGAGTGTGAAAGTTGAGGTTTTCTGAATTGGTAATGACATTTTATATTTATCTTTTAAGAGGCTGCAAGTTCATCACAAGCATCTCTTCGGCCTTTACCAAGGCCCTAGCTGTATAATTCATTACTCTTTTCAGAGATCTTTTAGCAAATATTCATCTGTTAATGAAAAAATACAGAGACCAGAGTGCTGAGTGGCAAAGTTTTACTGCTGAGCAAGGACATCTATTTATCTATCTATCTATCTATCTATCTATCTATCTATCTCTGCACACACACATACACACACACACATATACATGCACATGTGCATAGATACATACACAAACTGGACTTGATTCACATCCTTATGATCAATCATGGGTAGGAATATACTTAATTAGGAGCTTATGAAGTTTGTTGTAGAATATGATTATTTGCATTTCAGCTAGTAATTGATAATGGTATAGTTCATTCTAGTATATATTGTTTTGAAGCTGTATATGAAAGATTTGAAAATGTTTTTATTATATTCAGTACACAATTCCCTATGAACTTTGTAATTTGTGAGTACGAGAAAGAAAATATAATGAAGAAGCAATTATTGTTTACTTTTGTTGTAATCTCTTGCCCTTTTTATTTGCTCGTTTGCTTTCTGGTCCTGTAACTAATGTCTAAAAATGTCATTGTGGCTCCCATAATGTATAAAATGACCAGGTTTGTTGTGATCTTCTTCTGGAAGGCTCCCCACAATTTTTTTCATTCTCTTCTAGTTTCCAAAATCTCTCTCTATTTAATCACAGGATATATTACTATAGGGATAGTTAAACAAGGGTGCCAAAATTTCTGTCTGCCAGAAAAGAAAATTAGGAGCATAACTAGGTATGTGAAACATATAATTTTGCCTTCCTTTTGCTTCTACCCACTTAACCATTGACTGACCACTTCCAGGGAAAGTATATAGTTGTCAGCTTTATAAATTTCCATTGTTTCTCAAAGATAGTTATACATAAATACATTCAATTACTGTGGTTTAACACATAGAACTTAGTATCGTGTTTACTAACTAGTGAGTTGATGTGTATAAATTAAAAGAACCAGAAGAATAATCTTATATTTAAGGAATAGAAGGAGCATTAGTAAGAAACGAAGCCAGATTAGCTGGTATAACTCTTTATGTGCTTTTTGGAGCTTCAAAGAATATTTCTGTTTTCTAATTTCATAGAATATTTTGCCATTATGTTTTGTTTTAGTCTGAACTTCTTTTCCTTCTGCTATTAAAAATGAAAGATGGAGACCAGAGACAGAGTGCCAAGCCACAAAGTGTTTTCTTTTGAGCAAGGAATACATATATACAAACACTTAGTTTAACATGCTTATACTTAGGCATGGGTAGGGCTGTCTTTTATTAAAAGCTTATTAAGTTTTACTCTGGAATTTAATTGATAAGTTATGTATTTCTCAGTTAATCATTGATAAATTATATAGTTCATTATCTGTGTCATTTGTTGTCTTTGAAGTTGTATATTACAAATTTCAAAGTAAATTTACTGCCAGGTGAAAGCGTGAAGAACACCCAGTAGTGAGCCCAAACAGTGCACATTCATCGTGCTTGTAACCTCGAGTGTGCATAACTTAACTGTTATTCTTGGTGAGGAGATTCTGATGCTCTACAGTTATGCTCGAGTAGTTATTCCCTCTTCAAAGGTCAAATTCACCTTCTTGTAGTCAACTTCATTATTAATCTCAAGAGGATGCAGAAATGTCCTCTTTTAGTGCATGTAGTCATGTATGACAAAGGTCAAGGCTCCAAATTAGATTTTGTCTCTGGAACTAATTTTATCAGTTACCCCACTAATGACTACCCTCTCATTAGGAGAGAAAGGACAACTCCAATGAAGAGACTGGAGCCAAACTATTACCCTCTTGGCTGTACTCAATGCCAAAATACTGTGATACTGGAAATGCTTGTAGAATACTCCTTTCTAAAGCAGATGTCACCCAGCCATATCAGGGAATGTCATGTGTGCTTTGGAAGTTTTTCACATTGATATTCTATATTAATATGTGAATCTAGGTAATAGTAAACAGACAATTAGCTAGGTTTACACAAAATTTCCTGCACAGTAATCTTGAAGATTTGGTTAGATTTATGACTTTGTATTGTCACAATTCTTCCACCATGGACTGCTTTACTGTCCTGAATTATTTTTTAATTTTTTTTAATATTTGACTTAATATCATAGGATTAAACCTAACAGAGTTCTTACAGCAAACACAATTTCCAATTACTGCTTGTAATGTACTTTGAAATATTCAGGGATTCTGCCATATAAACAAAAGAAAAACTAGAGATTGTAAGTAGAGAAATGGGAATGGAAACTGTTGAGAACAGAGAAGATAACTAACTATGGTACTAAGAAATGGCTTGCCTGAAGCATAATGAAAGTGAGTGGGGAACTCAAGTATTAATAAGTGCCTTATCTGTGCTTTTAAGAAGACAGGATTTTGAAAAGCTCTTAACTTAAAAGGCCACATTTGAAAAAAGTGGATAAGAAAACTCTACTGGCTTTAAAAATGTGCGATATTCTCTTGTGTGGATAATTGACTAGTCTAATTAAAATGGAAGATCCTTAGAGGCTCCAGCAGAGAGGAAATAGGAAGTGCAAGGTAAAATAAAGGGCTACTTAATCTGCTGTGAAAGGACAGTGGAGCCTCTGCCTGCCCAAGCATGGAACCCGATGTCAGCAAGAAATAGTTTGTCCAGAACAGAGAAAGAACCTCACTGAACTAGCAGGATGTGTTAACAACTTTGCTCTGGCCTGGCTTGAACATTCCCATGCAAGTGTGGCAAAGGCAAAGAACCTAAGGAAATAATTCCAACTTGCATCTTAGTTTCCGTATATCCTGCAGACTTTTTCAGGCTACATTTCAGAAGAACACGTCTATGACTTTGTCTGACACATAGCCTATGCGTCCTAGTTATTCAAGAAACATATATTAATGATACTATGTCGAATCTATCACCCTTCAGACAAATTTTATTTTCAGACTTTTCTCTCAAAGAGAATCTTTGTGTCAGTAGTTCAGAATTATTTTAAGAAAACCAGATTCATAGCACTTTACCTATTACAGCGCAATAACGCAGCAATGGACATAAAAGAATGAGGCTCGAAGAAACCTTTCTCAAATTACTTTAGACTCCTTCCTGACAATGGTCTGACAAGAGTCTGAATGGCAGTCAAAATTGTTTTCCTACTCAAGAGGCTCAAACATTCTAAGAAATGTTTATAGTCTGTGATAAGATAATATTTAACTGTTTTCAGTAAATAAAAATATCTTTTAAATCAACCCCAAGTAAAGTAATATTTTTAGTACTGTGAGATTATTATTTCTCCAAAGTTTGCAAACAGATCATGTTAGTGCTTAGCCAGCCACACAGAATGGCAATTGCCTTGTAGACCTGATTCTATATTTAGGTCTCTTAAAGATAAGAAAGAAATGTCTAGATATTCTTTTGTTAAAATTCATCTTGAGATAAGTGTCTTTGATGTTTTCTTACAGTGCTTTTGTTTTTCTTTATGTTAGTGTAATTCCATTATTTGATAATACAGGGACCTGGGTTTGCTTTCACTTGTTCTGTCTAGATGGTTAGCATTTATAGATAGTGAAAAACCTTAGGCCGTGGACATGTGGACTGAAAGGAAATGGAACTTGAACTGGATTTTTAAAAATGGAACAAGGTCTATAGTAGCTTCCCAGCTGTTATTGTTTGAGCTGTAGCAAGAATACACAGCCCTTTATTTCTATCTCTAGCCCAATTTATTTTTTAATTTATTCCCACCACCCAAAGGAACCTAATATTTAAGGAATACAGGTTTCATGCACTTCTTGTACAACTTTAAGAATATAATGATTCTTTCCACCATGCCCACTCTCTCATCCACTCTCCCACACCTCCTCCTCCTCCCGCTCCCATTCCCAGTCCCATTTTCCACTGAGATCCATTTTTGATTAACTTTATAGACAGAAGACCAACTCTATACTAAGTAGAGTTCAACAATTTGCATGGAAAAACAAAATGAAACTAAACAAAAAATTGTTCCTCAATAGTTGAGACTAGCTAGCCCAATTTTTCTATTTTTCTCTCCATTAATACTGGTATATTTTATATAAGATGTAATGATAATCTGTAAACTGACATCCAAGGTACAAGATATGAAGGTAGGATAGCAATGAGACCAGAAGAGAAATTGTCATCAAACAACGATAGATTCAATAGCTTCAGAAATATTGTGCTCCATTGTCATGGGATGAGAGAGACTGTCTATCTCCTTGGGAGTAAAGCAGAACTTCAAAATGTTCCTGCAGGATTCTTTTGTTACTGTTTGTAAGTTTAAGGATAGGTAGAAAAGTGTATAAGGATGGTGAGAAGCCAAAAATTGGTAGATTGGTGAACACTACTTTATTCTAACTTTAATTTGAAGATATTAGAAAACTAGAAACTGAGCTATTTGAATCTCGATGCTAGATATGAATTAAGTCTCAATATTAGATTCAATTATCATAAATTTAAAGTTTTCCAGTGAGGTGAGATCTACCTCCTTGATATTTTCTTCTATTTTGACTTCTGTTGGCTTATGGATATGCATGGTTTCTTTCTGTTGACAGAGTCTACTCATTCTGCAATACATTGTTTGTTTTAATTTTTCTTCTTGTTCTTGGCTTTCAGCCAAGATATCCTGTGATATGTCTGTGGAATTCTTTGCATTTATCCTTCTTTGAGCTTCTTAAAGGTACAGATTATTGTTTTTCAATATGCTGCAGCAGATTTCAGCCATTATTTCTTCACATATATTTTCTTCTCTGTCATTCCTCCCCTTTGGCATTTCTATTACATGTATGTTGATGTGTTTAATGGTATACCATATTTATCTGAGTTTATGTTCATTTTTTAACCATTCTTTTTCTTCCTCTGTACTTTGGCTAGCATACCCTCTAACAATCTATCTTCAGGCTCCCTATTCTTGCATTAGTTAGTTCAAATCTATGTTGAGACTCTATAGTCAGTTTTTCATTTTAGTTATGGTACTTTTTCACTTCAAATTCTCCATTTCTCTCCCTTTATTCATTTATAATACTATAAATTATATAAGTAAAGTTTATCTCTAGTCATTTGCTTTATTTTTACTGTATTGCCATTTTACCTTCCTTTCTTTAATCATAAATTCCTTTAGTATTTTATATTTATGTAACTACCTTGAATACTTGGTAAAATCTGACATCTAGTTGCTCTTTTTTAAAAAGTTTTTTATTTATTTATTTAAAAGGCAGAGTTACAGAGAAGTAGAGGCAGAGAGAAAGTCTTCCATTCGTTGGTTCACTTCCCAGATGACCGCAATAGGTGGAGCTGGGCTTATCTGACACCAAGAGCCAGGAGTTTTGTTCCGGATCTCCCATAAGGCTGCAGGGGTCCAAGGAATTGGGCCATCGTCTATTGCTTTCCCAGGCCAAGGAAGAGAACTGGATTGGAACTGGAGCAGCCAGGACTGGAACAGGGGCCCATATGGGCTGCCGGCACGGCAGGCAGCGAGCGGCTTTGCCTGCTAAGCCAACAGCACTGGCCCCTCCAGTTGCTCTTAGAAACAATTTCTTTTCCTTGTTTTTGATCCTGTCTCAAGACCATGCATTTTTGTGTCTGCATGTCTTGTCTTTTTGTTGTTGTTCTTGCTTGAAACTACACTTTAAGTAAGACATTTTAGTAACTATAAACTTCTTAATTTTATCTGCTCATCAATTTGTTTAGTCTGGATTACTTTTGTGGGGCCTATTTCATTTCACCTCCCCAACAAATGTCAGGGATCTATGTTGCTCCCCAGGGAGTCCAATATGTGTAAGACACACTGGGAAGAGGAGGATTTTGACAAGTTTCTATGTGAGTTCTCTTTTACTTTGTCACTCCAAGGAGTTAAACTCCACTAGTTGCCAGATTATTGTGTGCTATTGTTTACTACAATGCTTGGAGACATACATTGCAGCACTGACCAAACCAAATGTAATCAGTTTCCTGTGAAGTGATAATTGCTGATTGTCAAGGTTAATGTTCATGTTTTGTTCTGACACCAACTGGGCTCTCAGTCCTGAGTTTCGATGTTTCCTTCTGGAAGCAGAATCTCTGAGTCAAGGTTCTAGAGCTGGGAATGGCTAGAACAGAGTACTTCTTTCTGAGTGACTCTCCCATCAGGAGTGCAGGAGTGAGTAGCAGCCTCACATCTTAGACTCACTGGACGAAGGATGCACCACCACCTCTCTACTACTCTTGCCTTCTGTCTGATAGTTTTCTTTCTTTAAATTCCAGACATATTCTGTCTTCCAAAATTTGACCTCTGTCTGTCTTCTCAGTGGAGTCACAGCATTCCCTTGTTTTCCTCATCCCTTTGCTGCTGTCTAGAAGCATTCCATAGAGATCAGAGTAGTCATGGCGCTTACCGTGTTTCTCTTCCTTTTGGTAGGGAACACATTACTTATTTGGTGTGACAAGGACATAAGAATCAGCCATATTAGCTCCTTGCCTAAAAGCAGATAAATTCCATGAGAGACTCCCTTACCCTAGCTTTCTCTCGAGAAACCAGCTCAGTCCCATACCCAGTATTCTCCACTTAACCCTATGCACTCTTTTCCAAATAACTGGGCTGCAGAGAGGAAGGGTAAAAAGCCGGGGAAAACCTAGCCCATCTCCACCCCTGGCCCCATGGCCCTTACTGGGCTTATACTAAATAAACCAGCCTGTAACTAGATTCTTGCTCTCTGCTGTGAGTTCACTCTGTGTGCATGGCCACCTCTGAGACTTTATTTTTCTTCTGGAATAAAATCGCTTTGACGTTGAGTTCATATCCTCTTTGTTCTGCCCCTCTTTCCTTATAGTACTGCCTACTGTCCAATAACTAAAAATGGAACTTAAATGTGTTTTGTCTAGTGGGCAGTTAGCCTAGCAGTGAAGACACCCACACTCTCAAGCAACTTCCAGCTTTGCTCCTGGCTCTGGCTTTCTGACAGGGCGAAACCTGGGGGCAGTGGTACTGGCTCCTCTTACTGTGCTCCTGCCATCCACATGGGAGGCCTGGGTTTCGTGCTTAGCTCCTGATATTTGGAGTGAAACAGGGGATGGGAACTCTCTTTCTCTCTGTGTGTCTGCTTTTGCCTCTCAAGTAAATTAAGAAAACATCTAAAAATGGAAGGAAAATTTTGAACCTGTTGTTTAGTCATAGCACATAGCAGAAAACATATTCTTATCAAAGGATACTGAAAATGTCCAACATATGGCATAAATCCCTTTCTGCTTAAAGTATAGAGTGATTTTCATTTTCTTTAATTGAACACTAGTATATTCAAAGAGAGTTAAAATAAAATTCAGCCCTAGGGTGATTACTGATGCCATAAACAAGAGTGTCAATTTGTTAAGTCAACAACAGGAGTCACTGTGCACTTACTCCTCATGTAGGATCTTTGGCCTTCGTGTGCTGTACATTGAGATTTAATGCTATAACTAGTACTCAAACAGTATTTTTCACTTTGTGTTTCTGTGTGGGAGCAAACTGTTGAAATCTTTACTTAATGTATGCTAAACTGATCTTCTGTATATAAAGAGAATCGAAAATGAATCTTGATGTAAATGGAAGCGGAGAGGGAGTGGGAAAGGGGAGGGTTGTGGGTGGGAGGGACGTTATGGGGGGGAAGCCATTGTAATCTATATGCTGTACTTTGGAAATTTATATTCATTAAATAAAAGTTAAAAAAAAAAAGAAAAGTGCCAATGAAAATTAAAAAAATAAAATTCAGCTCTAAGACTATTTTTTAAGATTTATTTTAGTTATTTGAAAGACAGAGTTACAGAG
This sequence comes from Oryctolagus cuniculus, assembly GCF_964237555.1. Classification (NCBI taxonomy): domain Eukaryota; kingdom Metazoa; phylum Chordata; class Mammalia; order Lagomorpha; family Leporidae; genus Oryctolagus; species Oryctolagus cuniculus. The sequence continues at coordinate 167,419,582 of NC_091433.1, forward strand.
AGAAGTCACGACAGAGAGAGAGGCATTTCATCCACTGGTTCACTGCCCAGATGGCTACAACAGCCGGAGCTATGCTGATACGAAGCCAGGAGCCAGGAGCTTCTTCCTAGTCTCCCACACGGGTACGGGGGTCCAAGGACTTGGGCCATCCTGCGCTGCTTTCCCAGGTCCTAGCAGAGAGCTGGATCGGAAGAGGAGCAGCCGGGACTAGAACTGGCATCCACATGGGATGCCACACTTCAGGAGAGGGCTTTAACAACCACTGCACCACAGCGTCAGCCCCTAAGATTATTTTTTGATGTTTGAACTCTAGAAAATGGACATAGGAATGTTGTTGCAGAGAAATCAACTGATTACTTTGTATTTTAATAAAAATGTTAGGAAGAATGTCTGCTTAATTGTAGGTAAGTAAGTTAATATATTTTATGTTGTAGAATGCAATAGCCTTCTATTGACATGACATACATTGTATTGTTGAATTGCAAATAGTTATAAAATGGAAAAATCCTAGTATTATTGAATGTGTATTATTGTAAGTTGTTGTGGCTCTATATTCATAAGAAATTAAATCAGAATAAACATAAGTATTAGCAGTTATAGTTTAGGAGGATTTATGCTAATTTTGTTATAGTTTATAGCCCTTTCTAAATGACCTGTAAGAAGTATGAAATATTATATAATAAAATGTAATAAAGACAAATTAAAATAACAACAGCTACAGAATAAAATTTTTACAGTCATTGATTATGCTTCATTAAAAATGAAATGCATGTAAAATATTAATAAGCTAAATAAATAGGCTTTATATTATAGAAACATCATATAGTCAAAGTGTTTTAAACTATAAACAAATAAGAAAGATATGTAGGAACATGTTAAAAGTTAACTTAATTTTGACGGTGCAACAGTATGATATTTGATTTTTTGTGATTTTTATAACAATCTGACTACAGGTATATTATTCGGTAAGAACAGAAAAATCACTGCTATTAATGGGGCTTCTAAGAAGTTCTTAGATTATTGAAGAGAGTGGAATTCAAATTAGAGATCATCTATATGTCATATTCATATACATAAAATAAGCATATGCTGCTGCAGTTTTCCTTCTAATGACAAAAATAATTAAAACTTATGTGAAACATACTGTGCTCTGCAAAATAGAAGCTCCAGATTAACTCTAATGATGGTGAAACACATATATCTGTCATATTAATTATAATGTTACTTTTATGTTAGAGTATTTTGATATTCCACAAACAACTAAAAGTAACACATTTTATTTGTGCTTCTTTTCATTATTAATTAGTTTATTGGGTTTCCTACTAGAGTGGTTACTATCACAAAAAACTTCTAATGATTTCTAAATTTTGTCTCTTAAGGAATGAATAATTTTGTTACCATCCATGTTTCTAATTGAAGTACAATTTCTATCCTTTAATGTCAACAAGAATAGTGACATATGTTGCTCAGTATTTATTTTCAAGAATATTTTATGGAAGGGAGTGTAAAACCTACTGAGAGAATATATAAGTAGTATCTGAAGTAAAACAGGTGGTGAAAGAATTCTGGCAATGTGTGTCATTAACAATACTTTATGCTTTATACTTATAATGCATAGATGCATGTATCAAAATCATTTCTTAAGTGGTTTTGATTAAAATATTATGAGAATTCAAATTATGCCACTATCTAGCCTAAACACATTTGCTTAATTATTTAATTGTAGGGTTAAGTGATACAGGAAATGTAGGATGACATATCATCTTTTATCATTGGGAGCTAGGGAAGGTTAAAGTATATTGAATTTTTCATAACAGTTGATTAAGTTTTCTTTTAGAAATGTGAAATGCAAGTGCTCCACTTATCACTCAGTGTCACCAGAAGAACAACAGAGATTTGTGTGACTTGGGCCTAGATAGTGTAGAGGACTTCTAAAAAGCATTAAAGGATTATACTAAGATCATTGTGAACAAATCCTAACTCTCTTCACAGACTTTAGAAAATGAAATCTATACAGGTGACTTTTCTGGGACAAAACAATAAAAATAAAAAACAAAGTAGCAATCTAGGAAACAGAAGATTAGGAATTATTCACCCTTTTTACATCAAAGATCAAGCAGGTTGATCACTGGAAATTGTGGCTCAAGTGCAATTCAAACAAAAAGGAAGGGTATCTCAAGTCATTGAAGTCGTATGTATGACAATTTTAGCTGTAATGTAATTGGATTTTGGCACTGATTTGCTGCAATTCTCTTAGCTCTACTGTTCTGCCATATATTGGCTTCAAACTGGAAATAAACAAGTACAACAGGCAAAGAAGAACCATTACTGCCCATGTGCACCTTTTGTTGAATAAACACTCTTACTGCCTCATTTCAGGGAGCATTGTCATCTGATCCTCCTCCATAATGCTAAGTGCTGTCAGATAGGTGGTGATCACCAAATGGTTTGTATGTAAAATATTTTTCCTTAGCAATAAGTATTTAGTTCAGGTCTACTGAGAGACTATACAGATACTTTCCATCTAAACAATATTTAGGATCCACCAATGGTTATTGTTCCTGTTATTATGTCAGTGACTATAACAATGGTTTCTTATTCCACTATTTATTCTATGTATGATAGCTAGTATTTTTCTATAAAATGTCTTGTATCCTGAACCCATATATTCATGTCCATTCTTTCTCTCTCTCTTGCTCTCTTTAATCCTTTAAAAAGGAATAATATTGCATAATGAACTCATAAATCTTATAGTTGAATTATTTTAATATGTTGCAATCCTTTAATTACTTTATGTGGTACTTGTATTGTTCTACTTTTGGCCAGTGAGAGTTGTCACTCCCCATCTTCGTGGAGGAACGACACAGGACCCTGCGCTGTTCTTTTGTCTGCTCGGCCCTCCCCGGGTTTGCTGCTGGTTCTTCCCGGGTTGGCTACCGTCCCTTCCACCTCCGTGGAAGGGCGGTTCCCCCTGGCCACTTTTCCCCACTTCCGCGGGGGAGCGGCACACCGCCGGCCGGCTCTCTCGGGGGCTGCACAGGTGTTATTCAGATAGATGTCCCCCTTAGATGTTCCTGGTGCATGTTGTCTCTCTCCTCCTTTATAGTCCTCTTCCGCCAATCCCAACTCTGCTACCCACACGCCGAGTATGCTGCTCTCCTCCAATCAGGAGTAAGTCCTACAGTTTATTGGTTGAACTGGAGGCAGCTGTGTAGAAGCTGTTTCTCCCTTCTCAGCGACATATTGTGGGAGAGCAGATGCACAGAACAAGTCTTAATTCCAGTAACTTAGTCTAGTCCGAGTTGCTCCCCACAGAGAGTGCTTTTAAATTTCTCCATAGCACATTTATACAATGTGTTTAGTTCTAAACATTTTTTGTCTTACTTTGTAATTTTCCTAACCTAGAACCAGAAACAACCATTTGCCAATTTCCATTTTGTGGGCTGGAAATCAAACTCTGCACCATGTGTGCTTACTGTCACTGGAATGTCATGGCCTCTAATGGTCATTTTATAGGTAGAACTCAGATTTTTTTTTTCAATTTAAATTCAACATCACATCTTTTTCTTTATTCTGTATTTGACTCCTTCTACTTTTAAAGGCAAACAAAATACCTGGTAAAAAAAATATTGGAATTGCAAAATATAATCCTGTCTATGATATTTTGTGTTTCTAAATATTAATCATTTAGGTAATATCCTTTTGTTGAGACAAAGGTTGAATATATACCCAGTTTTGTTAGATATTGAAAAATTCCTACCTATAAAGTTTTAACGTATTGTACTCTTAAAAAGAATGTCTGGAGTTTTTGCTTGACAAACCTTCACCAATAGGCCGTTAGCAACCTTATGAATTTCTGCAAATCTGGTAAGTGGGGAATAAACCCATTTACAAAGGAATTCACTCAAATTTTCTTCAGAATTTGTAAGCTTCATTTGTTTTTAAATTTACATCTCGGATCTGTTTGATGTTACTCTTGTGCATAGTGTAAAGTATGGATATAAGTCTACAATTGCCCAAAGGTCTGTCCAAAAAGCTAAGTATCAGTATGAAGGCAGAATAAAGTCAAGTCAAACAACTACTACAAAAATATTTCCATGAGTTCATTAATTTGATTTCATTATGCTATATTTTGACTAAAATCATGGTTTAGTAACGTGTTTTGAAAAATTTTGTTGTTCAAAATGTATAGCTCTAATTTGTTCAACAAATTCCTTTATACCTTTGGTTACAGTGACAATATATAGATTTTAACTTATGATGAATTCCTTCTCCCCTTTTCTAAGACGAGTACTTATCTTTGATTTAAGTAGGGAATGGAGAAACCACGGTCTGAACTGCACTCTGATATGAGATGTGGGTGTCCAAAGTGGCAGCTTAACCTGTTGTGCCATAATGGCATAAACAAGAGTGTCAATTTGTTAAGTCAACAACAGGAGTCACTGTGCACTTATTCCCCACGTAGGATCTCTGTCCTAATGTGTTGCTCAATGTGAATTAATGCTACAACTAGTATTCAAACAGCCATAATGCTCCTAGCACCAATCCAGTAGTATGGCTCTAAACATAAAACTGCCACTGTTTGAATATCACTGTTGCCATCTACAGAAGAAATACATTCAATATTTGTCTTAATATTGTAACTTTAATGATACATGAATTATAAATCATTAAGCTTTCATTATTGTTATGTGATAATTGAATTTATATTTATCATTGTTCACACTTTTTCTATAGCTAATATTCTAGATCTGATGTTTGGGCTTGTGAGGATATTACAGGCTTTGCACAAAGCAGTCAGTTGAAGAAATTAGGGCTCATTAATTGGTATTGCTGGAGGCTGAAAAATACTTAAGACAGCTTCATCTTATAATTGTAGACTTTGTCAATATTGAATGTATTGTCTGCATTATTAGCTGAAACAACATTCTTTTTAAATCTCTTCCCTGCCTGGTAAAATCCTTTGCTCTCTGCACTTACAGACTGAATCCCATTCATCTACTCTGAGAATAGATCTTGCTCAATAATGGAATTTGTTTACAGAAGATTCCTGGATGAAGGATACTTTGCCTCTAATGAAATTTGCTGCCCAAATTGCTTATGCTTTCAACCAGCTTACAGATGCACTTTGACATTGACTTTTTCCTTTTATAACCAGATTCTTTACCTCGGGTTAAACAGGTTTTTTCTACTGGGAGAAAGGCAGCTTTACAGGTGAGTTGATAAGCAGCTTGCTTAATGTGTTGGGTAGAGAGGTAGAACATGAGCTTTGGAAAAGAATTACTCTTCAGTGTCCCTCATTGTCTTCCCTCCCACCACAATGAGTAGCTGTGCTTCACAGTTTGGATCTGGAGCTCAGCCAATCTGAAGCCAGGAGCCGGGAGCTTCTTCCAGGTCTCCTATGCAGGTGCAGGAGCCCAAGCACTTGGGCCGTCTTCTACTGCTTTCCCAGGTTATAAGCAGAGAGCTGGATCAGAAGAGGAACAGCTGGTACTCGAACAAGTGCCCATTTGGGATGTCGGCAGCACATATGGAGGCTTAGCCTACTACACCATAGCGCCAGCTGAGATACAGTGTTTTAACTTAATTTTCATATTTTACTTTTTGACTTTCCTTAAAATTACAAAGTCATATCATACTCATCAGACTGGAGCCAATCATCTCTTCTTCAGCACCCCAAATCTGATTTCCACATTAGTCCCTTCACTCCAATCCACATTGCGAGAACACTGTTGGCCTAACCAAGTGATGTTTTAAGAATTCTTTGCCCTAAGATACTAACTCTGCACCTTGCCATTGTTTTATGCTTCTTCACATCCTACAGAAACATTCTTCTATAAATCACAATGTATGGCAGGTGTGTGGCAGAGTAGGTTAAGATGTTACTTGGGAGGCCCACAGTCCAAATCAGAGTGTTCGTTTGAGTATCAAATACTGTGATTCTGATCTAGCTTCCCACTCATGCATTCTTGGAATTAGTAGTTAATGGCTCGTGTACTTGGGCCCCTGCCACTGATGCTGGAGGCACAGATGGAGTTCAAGGCTCCAGATTCCCTCCTGGTCCAGTCCTAGCTGTTGGGGGCATTTGGAGAGTCAACAAACAGATTGAAAATCTATGTCTCTCATTTGCTATGCCTTTCAAATACATAAAAATAAATACACATTAAAAAGAAACACAATGTGGGAAAGCTGCTCTGGTATATTAATCTATAAAGAACCATACTTTAAGTTCCAACTAGCAAACGTAGTTTTAGCCATTTAATATTTCAACCAAGATTAGCAGGCAAAAGATGTGGATCCTCAGGAGAGGAGGGAGCTTTAAGTAAATGATAACTCCTATTCATTATTAGATTATAAAATTCCAGGGGCAAAGCACCTAACTTCATAAAGCGACAGAATAAAATATTAACAATAGAGTGTTAAAGGCAACCATTTTGGTTTGAATCTTTGCTATGCCAATTTCTAGTTTATGATATAAATGATTTATTTACCCTTTAGCTGAGCCAGTTACCTCACTTGTGAATGAGAATAACTGTTTCTAATTCATGTGGCCATGGTGATGTTTCAATGAGTTTGTATACGTTTAATGTTTAGATGAGGGGCCAGGGCTGTGGCTCAGTGAGTAAAACTGCCATGCCAATATTGTACAGGGGCACAGGATCAAGTGGTGACAGCTCCACTTCTGATCCAGTTCCTTGTTACTGCACCTGGGAAATCAGCAGAAGATGGTCCAGGTACTTGGGACCTTGCACTCATGTGGGAGACCTGGAAGAAGCTCTTGGCTCCTGGCTTCAGACTGGCCCAGCCCTGGCTGTTGCAGCTATTTGGGGAATGAACCAGTGGATGGAAGAACTCTCTCTCTTTCTCTGTAACTCTGTCTTTCAAATAAATATTTAAAAAAATATTTACAACAGTGCCTGATATATAGTAAAACTCACTTAAATGTTGCTATTATAATAAATTATGACCCACAAAATGTATAGAAGTTGAAAATTATAGGTATCAATAATTAATATACTTTCATGACCCTTATACTTTTTTCAACCTTACTGAACACTTGTGGAAAGAGAGAATGAATTTTCTGCAAGTAACACGAAAAAGATTGACACAAGAGAATGGCTATCCTGAAACACATATGACACAGAGAAAATTGATGGACAGTGGAGCAAAGACAAAGAAATAAAAAAGAATCCTTAGATGCAGTTAACTCAGGATTTCTGTACTAATTTAGATCAAATAGATCCCAAATGGGCTTCATCCAGATCCTCCACGTGGGTGCAGGGGCCCAAGGACTTGGCCATTCTCTGCTGCTTTCCCACGCACATTATCAGGGAACTGGATTGGATGTGGAGCAGCCAGGACTCAAACCTGCTACATGACAGCACGGGCCCCATATTTGCTTAAGTGGAATTGTATAACAGAAGTTTGTCTAAACACTCTGCACAATGAGTATTTCTCTCCAGTTCTCAAATACTACAAACCTGGGTAACTTTCTGTCTTCTTCTTTACTCAGCTTTATTTTTCTTCATAGAACTTATCATCACTCCATGTGGTATATGTTATTGGTTTTGTTTATCTTCTGTTTCCTTCTACCAGAAAGTAATTTACATAAGGACAGAAGGTGTTCTGTTTTGCTAGGGCCTCAGTGCTAGAAAAATTCCTTGGAATGCTCTAGGCACCTAATAAATATTTGTTAAAATCATTAAAACATTTTGTAAAATGTTTCTAATGAAGAAAAAGATGATACCGTATAAATTTAGTTCTCTATGTTTTGCATCACATATACAAAAACTGGAATCAAACATTCTATAAATAACTGTGCAGTATGCATTTTCTTGGGAATTTAAATATCATTAGTAAATATTTCAAATACCAGATGTTTCTGACAAATTTACGTAAAAAATAAGTGATTCTATTATTCAACTGCTCTCTTAGGAGAGGAGAATTGTTCTTTTATGGCAAAAGTTTTCAAATGAAGTACAGGAATGAAGATTAGCTCCAAAAATTTTTTAAAGGATTACTTATTCATCTGTTTTGCACAGTGACAGAGAAAGAAGAGAGACAGAGAATAAGAGAATTTGTATCAACTAATTCACTCCCTAAATGGCCACAAAGGATGAGCCAGACCAGGTGGAAGCCAGGAACCCGAAACTCCATCCTAATCGCCCACATGGGTGGCAGGAGTCCAAGAACATGGACCACTCTCCGCTGCCTTCCCAGGCATTTTAGAAGAGGGCCGGATTGGCAGCCAGACAACCAGGATGGGAACCAATGTTCTCATATGGTATGTTGGCATTTCTGGTGGCAGCCTAGCTCACTATGCCACAACTCTAGCCCTATATAAATGTCATATTCTCTGAAGGTCTTTCCAAAATTTTATTCTTGCTACTCTGGTATTTTTGATCACATCCTTACTTTATTTTTCACTTAGTTCATGCTATTTATTGTACTGTACATTGTTTTTTAAGGCCTTTCTTTATCACAAGAGTGTAAGATCCAAAACAATGATGATTTTTCTTCACAGCTTCATTGCTGGAGTCTACAATATAGTAGACTTCCAATAAATGCATATTGGGTATTTGTATACCTGAATAACTAATGGCTCCCATCACTTAGCCCAGTTTGCTTCCCTAATCTCTTCATTTGCCATACCTGCAACTCTAATATTCCAGTCTGCTCACAAAAACTTGCTGCTCATTTTATATTTTTCTATTTCTCTCTGTACTTTTCTGTTTTACATCATCATCACCTGAATGCAGCATTTCCTGCTGCTACTTTCCATTCCTCAGAAATCTATGCAGAGTTCCATCACTGAGCACAAAATGTTATTACAGGGATCTGTGGACTTGTTTGTCTTGCTCCATAGCCTTAAGCTCACTGAGGATATCTACAGAAGAGATAACAAATACCATGCAAAAGCAGATATATTTTACCCTCTAGCTTTTTCTGATGAAAGAGATAATACATATGCTAAAAAGAGTAAATCACTAAGTAATTAGAGAGATTGGGATATATAAACAGTGCAAAAGCAAAAGGTGTGAAGGTGAAAAAGCAGAGAGGGCGGATTAACATGAATCTACACTTTTTAGAAAACAAAATTCAATTATGAATTCAGAATGTATTCATGATCTATTCTGGGCTGGATATTTTACCAAGATAAGTGAATGGAAAGGAGAATAAATCTCTTCTGCTGACCCTCATGGAACTCATACTATGAACAGAAAGACAACCTCCATTGCAGTATCCCCTCCTAGGGCAAGCACTGTGGCACTGCTGATTAACCAGAGTACCAGTGAGTCCCAGCTATTCTGGTTCCAATCCACCCTTCTACTAATGCTCCTGGGAAGGCAACAGAAATGGCCCAGGTACTTGGCCCCTGCCATCCATTTGGGAGCTCAGGATGGAGGTCCAGGTTCCTGTGTCTGACCTGACCCAGACCTCTGTGTTGTGGTCATTTGTGGCCATTTGGGGAATCAACCAGCAGAGGGAAGATATCTCTCTGTCTCCTCCCCCTTCCCTTTCTCCCCCCTTTACTCCCCTCTCTCCTTCCCTCTCTCCCTTCCTGTCTCCCTGTTTACCCCTTCCCTCTTTCTCTGTCCCCCTCCCTCTCTCTCTCCTCCCTCTTCCTTCCCTCTCTGCCCCCTCCCCTTCCCTTCCTCTCTCTCTGACCCCCTACCTCTACCCTTCTCCTTCCTTCTCTCTCTCCTCCTCCCCTCCTTCTCTCCCCCTTCTTTGCCTCTCTCCCTCCCTCTCTCCCCATTTCCTCCCTCTCTGCCCCTCCCTCTCTCAATCTCTCCCTGTCTCTCCCTTCCGCTCTCTTCCTCCGTCTCTTCCTTGCTCTACCTTTAAAATATTTTTTAAAAGCCACATAGGAAGGAGTATGCCTGGGCAATATGGTGAGAGAATAGATCCTATCAAAGAAGCAGTGATAGCCTGCAGCTTGGGAAGACTTTCAAGGATTAATTGAAATTAATTAATTAATTAATTGACTTTGGCCTTTGTGGATGAGTAGGATAACACTAAATGATGTTATGCTGAGTGGTGTAATGTGATTTATATTTTGACTGGATTATATAAGTGTCCAGAGAGGAAAGAGGGGATCCATGGTAGCCGGGTGCCCTGAAGTCAATTGAAGAACAATGCTTTAAAGTAGGTGGTATGCTCAGATATTCCCAAAGTCATCAATAGGTGAAATAAAAGTTGGCTAACTGATCATTAGAGATAGCGAGAGTGATGGCATTGCTAAATCCACGAATGTTGCTGATGTTTTTCTGCGATGTTAGAGGGGAAACGCCTAGTTAGTGAAAGCACAAGAAAGAACAAAGGGAAATTTGTTCTGAGAAGTATGTACAGATACATCAGGGCCCACAAAATAATTACTTACAGTATAATAACTACTTGCAATAAAATGCAACAGTGGGTGTTTACAAGTTTTCTAAGTTTGGTGTTTTTTTTTTTTTTTTTTTTTTTTTTTTTTTTTTTTTTTTTGACAGGCAGAGTGGACAGTGAGAGAGAGACAGAGAGAAAGGTCTTCCTTTTTCCATTGGTTCACCCCCCAATGGCTGCTGCGGCCAGCGCACCACGCTGATCCGAAGCCAGGAGACAGGTGCTTCTCCTGGTCTCCTGTGCAGCTGCAGGGCCCAAGCACTTGGGCCATCCTCCACTGCACTCCCGGGCCACAGCAGAGAGCTGGACAGGAAGAGGAGCGACCGGAACAGAATCCGGTGCCCCGACCGGGACTAGAACCTGGTGTGCCAGCGCTGCAGGCAGAGGACTAGCCTACTGAGCTGCGGCGCCAGCCTCTAAGATGTTTTATAAGCTCAGTGACAGAGATAGAAAAGGTGATGCAAGAAGCTGAGTCCCAGGTAGAGAGTTTCCAAGTAGGCTTGCTAGGAGATTACTACATAGACCTTAAAGTTTGAAAATGTAACCCAATGTGTTTGGAGGATACATCAAGTCCATATTTTCATATTGTGTCATCTTTAAAAATTAAATTGTGCTTGATCATTTTACCTCTAACTTGCTTCTTATATGTGAGAGGTGAGCTGCTTTTCTTGCAGTGAAGATGGCTGGCTGAAACCCTTCTTTCCCCATCAACAGAGACAGATATTTAAAGGTTCTGGGTTGAGGTTAAAAGTTCAGATGATTGTTGAGTGGCATCTTTCTTGGTTCAAAGCTAATAGCCCACCTTGTACCACTGGCCACTGGCCTCATTAGCACTATTTTGTTTTTATTATTGTTTTTAGCATATATTCTTTTCTTTAGAACCAGTATGTTCAGCATTGCCAACTATGTCTCACTTTTTTATTCCTCCCATGTTTTATGTTTCATCTCCTTTCAATCAAATCCTATGTGTTTCCATTAAAAAATAGTATCTCACAAAGCAGCTGCCATAAGGGTTCAGAAAATCCTAACATACTGCCCAAGGCAGGCTTGTCATAACATGAAAAATTACTGGTCATCCTGAGTCTTTGGCCTGCCTTGAAGAATGCCCTTTGCTGTGAAACTATAGACGTTTCTCAGGACTCTTATCTTTTGAGTTTTCCCAAGGGTGGCAACATATTTTACAAAATTTGAGCAGTCTGTGAGCTCATTAAGAAAGTGGGGAATACTTTTTGAAGTAGTTTATGGTGAACAGATTTTTAGAATGAATCCATTTCATCTAAGACTTTTAATGGATTTGCAGCTTAAGGCTGTATGACAAGCTTTGTTATATGGCAGGGAGCACAGATTCAAATATTTTCAAGGATCAGGAAGATAATACAAATGAAAGAAAACTAGCTGATATACAATAATAGAGAGTTGCGGGACCTTGAGGAACAGATAGAACATACCCTGGCCAAGTGAACTAGTAGGTGCAGATAAAGGTGAAGTGTTAGAATGAGGGCTGGAGATATCAAGCCTTTTTATTTTAAAGATTTATTTATTTGGGCTGGTGTCGCGGCTCACTTGGCTAATCCTCTGCCTGCAGCGCCAGCACCCCAGGGTTCTAGTCCTGGTTGCTCCTCTTCCAGTCCAGCTCTGGCCTGGGAAGGCAGTGGAGGATGGCCCAAGTGCTTGGGCCCTGTACCCACATGGGAGACCAGGAGGAAGCACCTGGCTCCTGGCTTGGGATTGGCGGGCTGAAGCGGTCATTTGGGGGGTGAACCAATGGAAGAAGACCTTTCTCTCTGTCTCTGTCTCTCTCTCACTTTCTAACTCTGCCTGTCAAAAAAAAAAAGATATTTATTTGAATGGAACAGTTGTAGAGAGGGAGGGAGAGAGAGAGAAAAAGAGGTCTTCCATCCACTGGTTCATTCTTCAAATGGCTGCAAGGACTGGGGCTAGGCCAGGCCGGAGCCAGGAGCCTGGAATTCCATCTAGGCATCTCACATGGGTGGTAGGACCTAAGAACATGGGCCATCTTCTGTTGTTTTCCCTGATGCACTAAGCAGGGAGCTGGATTGGAAGTAGAGTGGCTGGGACTTGAACTGGTGCTCATATAGGATTGCAAGTGGTGGCTTAACCCACTGCACCACAACACCAGTCCCAACATCACACATTTTGAAGCAGGAGGTGTGGGGAGCAAACCGGACTAGACTGTTACTGGAATTAAGACTTATTCTATGCATCTGCTCTCCCACAATATGGCGCTGGGAGAGAAGTAAACAGCTTCCGCACAGCTGCCTCCAGTTCAACCAATTAACTGTAGGACTTGCTCCTGATTGGAGAGCAGCGTACTCGGCGTGTGGGCAGCCGAGTTGGGATTGGCGGAGGAGGACTATAAAGGAGGAGAGAAACGGCATGCACCAGGAACATCTATGGGGAACATCTAGCTGAAGGAAAACCCGTGCAGCCCCCGAGAGAACCGGCCGGCGGTGTGCCACTCCCCTGCGGAAGTGGGGAATGTGGCTAGGGGGAACTGCCCTTCCACGGAGGTGGAAGGGATAGTAGCCAACCCGGGAAGAACCAGCAGCAAACCCGGGGAGGGCCGAGCAGACGAAAGAACAGCGCAGGGTCCTGTGTCGTTCCTCCACGAAGAGGGGGAGCGACAAGGAGGGGATCATTCTTTCTAACTGTATGGTGTTGAATGTCTCTTGACAGCATGGGACATAAAGCACAGACACAGAAGTGAATATTGAAGAAGAGTTTAATACAAAGAAGTACACCTGCTACCAGCCAAGTGTCTCATGAAAGAACTGAAAGCCAGTCTTCATTCAGACTGGAATTTTTATAGATTTTGGTATGGGCCCTCGCAACCTCCCAATCTGGGAGATCTCCTTGAATGAAGGGTTTCCTGGGTGTGGGATTGCTAAAATTCCTCCCAGAACTTTATAACAGCCTACTTGGTGAAGGGCAGATTAGATTCCCCTAAGTTGTTTCCAGGGCTGGGAACCTTCCAACTAGGTTATCAAACACTGGCAAGACTCTTGACATGAAAATACTTGTTCACTGCTACATTTTTTTCTTCATTGCACTGCACAGAAATTCCCTTTTTTCTTCAGTCCCTCTTACACACACAGGCTAATGTTGACCTAGCTACCTTAACATTTTTAATGCATAAAGAGGGACCTGGCACTTCATTGTTGTGGGTAAGAGTGGACTATGACACTGAAGTGGGCAAATAAAAATAGTGGATGGTGAACACACACAGTCAGAGGCTGGGACACAGGAGTTTAGGATAAAGGTCAGGATAATTTGCTTGGCATGAGGATTCATCTCTACAGAAAGTTTGAAAGTTTAGGATCCACCTCCTGTGGAAATACGTGCTTATTTCTTAAGATTGGGAGTTGGCAAACATTTTTGCAGCAAACCCTTTGTAGACATTTAGGCTTTGAGAGCAATGTGGTATCTGTTGCAAATAATCAACCATATGCTAACTGTGTGTAGAAGAAACTACAGACAGTGTGTAAACAAATGAGTGTGGACATGTCCCAATAAAACTTTATTTAACTCAAATGGGCAGTGGGTCACAAGTAAGCTTGCGATTGACTCTTGTTAGAGATAATGAACTTTCTGTTATTTCAAGAGATGCTGACAATAATCTAATGCTTAGAGTAGCTGTTCTCTCTGTAGTCACTGATGTCTCCCTGTTTGAAATGACAACTCTTAACATAGTTAACAACTTCAGGTAAATCTAAAAGTTTTCTAGTAAACTTTTAGGTTTATTTATTAATCTAACAAATATTTATTGTGTTCTTATTTTTTCACAAAGCACAGTCCTTGGCACAGAGAATATTGGAACAAAAATAGTTTCTTATGTCAAGGATGGTTACAGCTTATTGGCGACTTAATAGATGACCACTGAAGATGATATTTTGGGTATTTTTAGACAGACACTGTGGAAATTCTCCAGGAAATTCCCTGGAATCCTAAAAATATTTTATATTGAGCAAAACAAAATACTGAGAGAGAGGAGCCTGAGTGGTGTACCTTTTAGTCTCTTCTTGACTCTGATGAAGTATGTCTGCAGGATCAGTCCCTGAGCAACAGGACATGCTCACTGATGCTAATCACTTCTCAGCAGCACTGATACAGCAAAGAGGAGAAAGGGGAACTTTTCAGCTAATGATTTTTTTTATCCTTTCTGGTAGTTACATTCTCACAGACAATTCCACGATGATAGAATGAGGGGCAGCATCCTAAAATGTAATTAAAATAAGGATTTTTCTTGAACTATAATGGCAAAATATTTAAAGCCATGATAATGATTTCTCATCATGGTCTAAAAGCAAAGAATAAACTGGCTAAAATGCTTGATAGATTTCACAGTCTCAGTTGCAAGTGCTTAGCAAAAAAAAAAAAAAAAAATCTGCGAGTTAGAGTGCCCCAATAAAACATTCCATAGTAAAAGTGATGATAGTTATAGTAAAATAAAATAGGATGGCAGCCAAAGTGAAGATGTACTGCAACTTCTCAGACAACATAATAGCAAAGGAGTGGGATGGATGTTTTTTCTATATGATATTTCAGCAGCCCACCATTCTTCCTTCTTTTATTTTCAAAAATAAATCTTTCACAATTGTTAAATGTGCCACTTCTCATTGTAACCATGCAGCATTATAGTTTGAGATAATCAAGAACACTGAAGGCAAATACTCAAAGCTTTTGGATCAAGCATGAGAACACCATCCTTGTGAATGTCATTTTGGCTGTATTTCTATCATGGTATCAATTATTTATACACAGCCTCTGATCTTGATGCATTTTGCAGTTAAGGGATTGTTGTACAATGCATGTGTATGGAGGATGAGGGAAGGCGCCTGTAATGGGACAGAAGTAGAGCAGTTGCAGGAAAATAAAACAAAAACCCACGGGGAAGATTTTTCAAAGTATAAATAAAGCTCAGAATTTTTTAATTCACTATGTACTTTTTTAAAATAATGATTTATTTATTTGACAGGTAGAGTTATAGACAGTGAGAGAGAGAGACAAAATGAAAGGTCATCCCTCCACTGGTTCACTCCCCAAATGGCCTCTACGGCTAGCACTGCGCCAATCCAAAGCCAGGAGCCAGGTGCTTCTTCCTGGTCTCCCATGCGGGTTCAGAGGCCCAAGCACTTGGGCCATCCTCCACTGCTTTCTCCGGCCACAGCAGAGAGCTGGAGTGGAAGAGGAGCAACTGGGACCAGAACCCGGCACTCATATGAGATGCTGGCGCCGCAGGCGGAGGATTAACCAAGTGAACCATGTTGATGGCCCCACTATGTACTTTTTATAATGTGATTTTTACATTTAAATCTGAAAGGCTTGTTAAACACACAAATGAAATAAATCTTCCTTCCTAGTTGGTTTACTATCTGACAACTGGGAACACAATTTGGGTGATGTAATTTAATCCTTAAAGTGGAATAAGATAAAATATAATTATGTTGCTTTGCTTGACGAAATATCAGTTTAATTATTTGATCAACACTAATCCCTTTTCCTTTCAGCTTCTTGAAATTATTATTTAAGTCTGTGTGTGATTTTCAATCTTCTTCTGAATATAGAAGCTTCACAGCCCTTGTTTAAGCTACTTGTGTGAGTAAATTTGAATATATATGTCACTATATATGATTTAAGATGATGATATAAATATTAAAAATATATATTTATAAATATATTGCCTTGAACATGGTAGAAGTTTAATAATATAGTTATTGAAACAGCAAGAGTTGAAAATTTAAGCACTGATTTAATATGAATATAAGTCACAAATTTGGAGTAGATTATTGAAATTTCTGAGGAAAAGCTGTTTTTCATGTTAGCAAAAATTCAAACAATTTTTTATGAGGGTCCAACACAGACTATTTATCTGTGCTAAATACTATGAAGCTCCTCTATAAGGGTTCTGAATGTATTGTTGGCAGCCTTCAGCAGTTTGTAACCTTGACTGATAACCTCACATACTACTTTTAAGATTTCTTGATTGTTTTTGTTGATATTAATATGACAACCTCAGGCAGTAAAAATGTACAGGTGATTTTTACAGAGTTTGAAGATATGTTTGTGCTTTTCTCTCTGATAAGTGACATTTGAAGGAATGCCAAGATGTTTATCATATATAATTTTAACTAAAAAGACCTCTTTATAATTTTAATGTATTGAATATATTATAGATTCCATCACCAGGAATACATATGAGGGGGTCTTCAGAAAGTCTGTTGAAAATGAATATTAAGAAAAATCTTTGCATAAATTTCAAAATTTTTGTACCAAAATATACTTATCTTTTAATTCCATTTTTCAGCAAACCTTTTGTAGTCAACTTTGCTAACTGGCAAAATAACAAATATCTAATTAACTTCTTGTATGATTATTTTTCAGTCCAATTTATTGAGCTATGATTGACATATAAAAACTGTAGACATTGAATGTATGCATCTTGGTGAGTTTTCAGATTAGTATGCAACATGAAACACGATCAAGGCAATAAATATACCTGTCACCTCCAAATGTTTCCTACTACCTGTATTAATATTATTTTGGTAGAACCAAATAACTATCCTCATTGCAATGTTAAATACACAGAACAGTATTGTTACCTATGTCAAAATGTTGTGTAGATCCCCAGAATTTATTAATTTTGCAGAACTGAATCTGTGTAGACTTTGACTAGTACGTCCTACTTTAACTTCTTCCCAGTTCCTAATAACCATCATTATATTCTATTCTCAATTCTATCAGTTCAACTATTTTACATTCTTTTTGTAAGTAGTGTCATGTAATATTTTGCCTTCAGTGCCTGGCATACTTCACTTTGCAAAATGTTACCCATATTGTTGCAAAAGGCAGGATTTCCTTCTTTTCAAGAATGAATAATAATCCACTGAATGTAGATATTACATTTTCTTTATCCCTTCATCTGGCAAGAAGCATTTAAGTTGCTTCCATATTTTGGCTCCTGTGAATAATGCTGCAGTAAACATGGAGTATAGATATTCCTTTGAAATTCTGATATCTGATTTTTGTTCCTTTGGAAACATACCCAGAAGTATATCATATAGATGTTCTATTTTTAAATTCCTGAAGAATTTCCATACCATTTTAATGATGGCTACAAAAATCAACACTCCTGCCAACAGTATCAAGAGCTCATTTTCCCCATATCCTTGAGAAAGCATAAGGTTTAATTTTCCAAGTAATATCCATCCTAACACATGTGATGTGGTATTTTGTGATTTTGATTTTCATTTCCCTGATGGTTAATGATGTTAAATAACTTTTCATGCACCTGTTGGTCAGTTTATTGTCTTTGTTGGGACAATTTTTATCTGTATCCTTTGCCCATTTTTTGGTAGGTTATTTTCTTTTTGTTGTTTTTATTGAGTCATCATAATTCCTCATATGAGTGTAGTTTGAATATTAACCCTATATCAGTAAATGCCTGCTAATAATTTCTTCCATTCTGTAGATTAACTTTTCATTATTTTCAATGCTGAGCTGAAGGTTTTCAGTTGAATATCATTTGTTAATTTTTGACTCATTTTCTGTGCTTTTCATTTCTTTCCCAAAAATTGTTATAAAGGCCAAAGTAAAGGAGATTTATTCCTGTGTTTTCTTCTAGGAGCTTTATGGTTTCAGGTATTACATTTCAATCTTTTATCAGTTTTGAGCTAAATTTTGTGTATAAGTGTCCAATTTCATTCCTTTCCATATGGATATCCAATTTTCGGGACACCACTTGAAGATATTAACCTTTTCCAATCCTGTATTCTTGGTGTCTTTAAAATTAGTTGGCTATTTATACATGGATTTATTCCTAGGCTCTTTATTTTGGTCCATCTGTCTATGTATTTATTTGTATATCACTTCCATGCTGTTTTATAACTTGAAACTTGTTTGATAACTTGAAATCATTACGGGTGACACTTCTTATTTTTCATGCTCATAACTGCTTTAACTATTGGATTTTTTCTGTACATATGAATGTTAGAAATTTTTTACCTTTCTGTGAAAACATTATTGGGCATTTTATATAGATTACATTAAATCTGTGGATAACTTTGGATTATATGAACATTTCAACAATTCTAACTCTTCAAATATAGGAAATCAAGATGTTGTTCCCTTTATCTGTGTTTTCTATGATCTCTGTCAACAGTGTTTTAGGATTAACAGTGTGTGGACCTTCTATTTCCTAAGTAAATTTTTTCATGTTTATTTATTTATTTTCCTCTGTTTGAAAGGCAGAGCAACAAAGAGAATGAAAGAGGGAGAGAGGAAAAGAGAGAGAGAAGAGGAGAGGAGAGATTGAGAGAGAAAAAGAGAGAGAGAGAGAGAGAGAGAGAGATGGATTTCCCATTTTTGAGTTTATTCCCTGAATGTCTGCAATAGCCAGATCTGCGCCAGACTGAAAACAAGAGATCAGAACTACAGTCAGGTCTCCCACTTCTGAGGCAGGGACCCAAGCCCTTAAGCCATCATCTGCTACCTCCTAAGATACATTAGCAGGAAGCTGAAGCAGAAGTGGAGTCATACAGACCCCAACCAACACTCCATTATGGTATGCAGGTGTCCCAAATGGCAGCTCAACCCACTATGGCACAATGCCTGCCCCTTAAAATATTTTTATATTGAAGTATTTTATTTTGCATGCTATTATTGCTAACATTCCTTTGTTAACTTGTTTTTCACACACTTCATTTTTAGTGTATATAAAAGCTACTTTCTGTATAATGAATTTTTAAATTGTAAATTTATTGAATTTGTTTCTTTTTGCATCAAAATAAGACTTTATTTTTCCACAATTTTTTTTATTTTTTGAATATTTATTCTTTTTCTAACTTTTATTTAAGAACAATAAATTTCCAAAGTATACCTTTTGGATTAAAGTGGCTTTCCCCCCCACATAACTTCACTCCCACCCACAGCCCTCCCATCTCCCACTTCCTCTCCCATTCCCATTCACATCTAGATTCATTTTCAATTATCTTTATATATAGATGATCAATTAAGTATATGTTAAGTAAAGATTTAAACAGTTTGCACCCACACAGAAACACAAAGTATAAAGTACTGTTTGAATACTAGTTATTGCCTTAATTCACATTGTACAACACATTAAGGACAGAGATCCTAAATGGGGAGTAAGTAAACAGTGAGTCCTGTTGTTGACTTAATTATTGACACCCTTGTTTATGGCATAATAATCACTCTAGATTCTTGTCATGAGTAGCCAAGGCTATGGAAACCTTTTGAGTTCGCCAACTCCGATCTTATTTAGACAAGTTCATAGTCAAAGTGGAAGTTCTCTCCTCCCTTCAGAGAAAGGTACTTCCTTCTTTGATGGCCCATTCTTTCCGCTGGGATCTCACAGAAATCTTTCATTTAGGTGTTTTGTTTGTTTGTTTTTTGTTTTGTTTTGTTTTGTTTTGTTTTTCTAGAGTGTCTTGGCTTTCCATGCCTAAAATACTCTCATGGGCTTTTCAGCCAGATCCGAATGCCTTAAGGGCTGATTCTGAGGCCAGGATGCTGTTTAGGACATCTGCCATTCTATGAGTCTGCTGTGTATCCCGCTTCCCATGTTGGATCTTTCTTTCCTTCTTAATTCATCAGTTAGTATTAGCAGAAACTAGTCATGTTTATGTGATCCCTTTGACTCTTAATCCTATCATGATGGTCAATTGTGCACTGAAATTAATAACTTTAGTGAGATGCCTCCCTGATGGGATTGAATTGGAATGCCCTGGCACATTTCTAACTCTACCATTTGGGGCAAGTCTGATTGAGCATGTCCCAAATTGTACATCTCCTCCCTCTCTTATGCCCACTCTTATATTTAACAGGGATCACTTTTCAGTTAAATTTAAACACTTAGGAATAATTGTGTGTTAATTAAAGAGTTCAACCAATAGTATTAAGTAAAACAAAAAAAGTACTAAAAGGGATAAAGTATTAAGTTGTTCAACAGCAGTCAGGACAAGGGCTGATCAAGTTTCTGTATCTCATCGTGTCCATTTCACTTCAACAGGTTTCCTTTTTGGTGCTCATTTAGTTGTCACTGATCAGGGAGACCATATGGTATTTGTCCCTTTGGGACTGGCTTATTTCACACAGCATGATGTGTTCCAAATTCCTCCATTTAGTTGCCAATGACCGGATTTCATTTTTTACTGCTGTATAGTATTCTATAGAGTACATATCCCATAATTGCTTTATCCAGTCTTCTGTTGATGGGCATTTAGGTTGATTCCATGTCTTAGCTATTGTGAATTGAGCTGCAATAAACATCAAGGTGCAGACAGCTCTTTTATTTGCCAATTTAATTTCCTTTGGGTAAATTCCAAGGAGTGGGATGGCTGAGACATGTGGTAGGGTTATATTCAGGTTTCTGAGGAATCTCCAGACGGTCTTCCATAGTGGCTTAACCAGTTTGCTTTCGCACCAACAGTGGTTAGTGTCCCTTTTTCCCCACATCCTCGCCAGCATCTGTTGTTGGTAGATTTCTGTATGTAAGCCATTCTAACTGTGTTTGCGTATGCTCTAGGGATTTCTGACTTGCTAATTTCCAGCTTCATTCCACTGTGGTCTGAGCAGCTGCATGGTATGATTCTAATTCTTTTGAATTTACTGAGACTTGATTTATGGCCTATTATGTGGTCAATGCTAGAGTAGGTTCCATGCAGTTCTGAGAAGAATGTAAATTCTTTAGATGTAGGATTGAAATTTCTGTAGATATCTGTTAGAATAATTTGGGCTATAGTGTCGATTAAGTCTGCTGTTTCATTGTTGACCTTCTG
This sequence comes from Oryctolagus cuniculus, assembly GCF_964237555.1. Classification (NCBI taxonomy): domain Eukaryota; kingdom Metazoa; phylum Chordata; class Mammalia; order Lagomorpha; family Leporidae; genus Oryctolagus; species Oryctolagus cuniculus. Next base: position 167,440,785 of record NC_091433.1, read on the forward strand.
TCTGCTTAACTGTCAATTTCTTAAAGTGGCGTATTGAAGTCCTCCAGAACCATTGTATTGGATCCTAAGTCTCCCTGTCTCCCTTTAAATCTCTTAACATATCTTTTAAATAGACCACTGCCCTGTAATGAGGTGCATATACATTTATTAGTTACATCTTCCTGTTGAATTGATCCCTTAATCATTATATAGTGCCCCTCTTTGTCTCTCTTAATAGTTTTTGGGTTAAAGTTTATTTTTGTCTGATATTAAGATGGCTACACCAGCTCTTTTTGGTTTCTGTTGGCATGGAATATCTTTTTCCAACCTTTCACTTTCAGTCTGCATGCATTTTTGTTGGAAAGATGTGTTTCTTGTAAGCAGCAAATAGATGGGTTTTGTTCCTTAATCCATTCAGCCAGTTTGTGTCTTTTAACTGGAGAGTTGTTTTTGAAAACTTCTAAATGTTCTTATCATAAAATTTTTGAAATCTGTATCTTGCATTTCTTCTATCTCATCATCTTCATAATCTTGGATTGGAGTGTCATGTTCATTTGGTGGTGTCATAATGTCTTCCTTGTTCTTGTTTCCTTGGTTTCTGCGTTTGTTGCTTGACATTGTGGAGATATTCTTTGGTTTCTTCTTCTTTTTTTTCTAACTGGGGTGGCTTTTCTTATTATACTATGACTCTAGATTAAGTGGACTGTCTGCTTTTGATGATTCTTTAGAGACTTGTGATGGGTGTGGCCAGAGAGCTCTCTTCAGTTCTTCAGGATTAAGGGTGTGCCAAAGGTGATGCACCCAGGTTTGGTGTGGTAAATATTCTCTCTCTCTCTATCTCTTTTTTTATTCAGAAGAGAAGTAATTCTGAGCTATTCTTAGAAGTACAGCTGAGATATTCTCCTTGAAGGCAGTCAGTGTCTGAGTGCTGGCCCCTGTGGGTATAATATTCATCTGCTCTGTCCCAAGAACCACACAAAGGATCTGTGCAGTCCTCAGCGTAAGCTCAGATTCCACTGCAATCTCCCACCATGTTGCCAAGGTTACCAAGTTTGTGGTGTCTCCCACCAAGTACTCACGTCTCAGGCACTCTGTGAGTTCTCTCGCACACCCCCAGTTTTTTCTTTTTTTTTCATAGTCTCAGTTCATAAGCTCCACACATTCACTAGGTTTTAACCTTCTGTTATTTCTCCCCACCAGAGTCTGTTTTTTCTGCTTTGCTGAGGGCCGGCGCAGCCCTGAGGTGGTGTAGCTTTTACGTATATCTAAAATGGCACCTGCTCTTTGTCTTGCTCATCTTTGTAAGGTGAGTGGAGAGAGAGAATCATGTCCGTACTTATCCCTTTTATTTATTTACTTATTTTCTCTCCTCTATTCTGGTGAACTTTCCCCCACAGGGCTTCAAGCCTCGTTCCCTCTAGGCTTTTCCTTTCGCTTTCCTGCCAGTCTTGGGCTATTGAGGTTTCGCCTCACCTCCCTTTCCAGCACTGGTGTGTAGACTTGGTGGCTGGGGTCCTGAGCCAGGGGTGCCCGTGCCTTCCATGTCAGTCCACCGTGTCCCACTAGTTTTGGAAGAGTTTCCTCTGCAGTTTTTTCCCTAACTCTTCCCTGAAACTACAGTATCTCCACTTTTATTAAACTATCTTTTCCCAGACTATCAGTGTGCTCCCTCCCTATTCCACTATCTTGGAGGACTCACCCATTTGTATTTCGAATTTGTTTATTATTTTTAATAGCTTTTTGGTACAATTTTTAGGGTTAGCTATATAAAACAATGCAATCTGCAACTAAAATTTTAGTTCTCCTTTTCCAATTCAGATGATTTTGGCTCTCTTTCTTGCATAATTTCTCTGGCTAGAGTTTTCATTATTATGTTGAATTGATATGGTAATAAAGTACTTCCTTGTCTCGCCCTGATCTTAAATTAAATGCCTTCAGATTTTTCACTCTTCAATATGATGCTAGCTGTGGGTATGCCATATATAAACATGCTTATGTTGAGGTACTTTCTTAAGGTTAGGTAGCAAAAAGAAATCAAATGAGCCAAATGAGGATTGCAAAGTGGATGCCTAATGATTTTCCATTGTAATTCACTCCATGTTGCCTTTTACTGATAGAGATGGAACACTGTCAAAGTGGAGAGCTCTAGTGAAGCTTTTCTAGGCATTTTTCTGCTGGTTTAACCTTCTCAAAACAAAAGCAAATATTACTGTTATTCTTCATAACCCACTCATGCTAAAAGCCACATACAGAATGCCTTAAACGTCTAAAAAAAATACTGCTGAAACCTTTCATTGAGGCAAATGAGCTTTTCTTTGATATTTGATAGGACCACTTGCATCTCTTGATAGCCAGTGGGTTGATTGTGCTTTTTCTTCTGGATGGTACTGGAAAAGTCTTGTTTCATCTCCTGCTACAATTCTTCAAGGAAATTCTTTACAGTCACAATCCTGCTTGCTTAAATTTTTCCTTAATGCTCTATTCTTGAAGATGGTGGAATAGTGAGGGCGCGCACCGATAGTCCGGGAAAATTTAGTTTAATAAAAGGGGAGTTACGGTAGCCTCAGAAAAAAGAACCAGGAAAATATTGCAGAGGAAGCTCTTCTTGATCGAGTGGCTGTGAATCAGAGGACCTACTGGGAGAACAAGGTCGCCCACCGTGCGGAAGCCAAGCCGCGGGACCGAGCCGCGGAAGCCGCAGGGTCTGCACGCCAGTGCTCGAAGGGGAGTGCATGCCACACAGACAACAGCGGGGAGACTTGGGACGTCCAGGGCTCCGAGTCCACACATCGGCGCTGGAAGGGGAGGTGAGCTCAATAACCCGAGACATTGGTGGGGAAACGGGGGTCAGAATCTAGAGGGGGGCCGGAAAGTGCAGCAAACTCACTACCGGAAAGAAGAAAAAAAAAGCTTCAGGGTTTCTCTTCCCCCTAACCTTGCAAAGGTTGCAAGGCTGCAAGGCTTGAAGAATTCCCAAGAGACAAAGAGCAGGCCCCCTCTCTGGATTTACATATCAACTGCGGAGAGCAAAGGAACTGAGTCACTACAATTCAGTAGCCTAGGCAACCCAGTGGGAGTCCAGAGGAGCCTAAACGGACTCTGGGGGTAGAAGCCAGAGACTGGAAGCTAAATACCATCAATTCTGCACAGCCAGCCGTGCCATGCGGTGTTACTTACCCCCTGAATAAATAAAATAAATAAATAAATAAAAAGAGAAAGATTTACCATGCATAACCTGAGGGTGTCACCTTTGCACACCCTTAACCAGGAAGAACTAAGCAGAGCTCTCAGCCCGCACCCATCTCAGGCCTCCAAGGCTCCTCCAACAGCAGGCAGTCCACTTAACACGGACATAGTATAAAATAATAATAATAAAAAAAAAAAAACGCACAGTGACGCAAGAAGAATTAACTATGCCAAGTAGCAAACACAGAAATCGAGGGAACAAGATCAACCATGACATTATGATGCCTCCAAATAAACAAAACACCCCAAACCAAGATTATGAAGATGATGAGATAGAAGAAATGCAAGATACGGATTTCAAAAAAATTATGATAAGAACATTTAGAAGTTTTCAAAAGCAAATCCTTGAACTACAGAAATCCTTATTGGACAAGATTGAAAATCTCTCTCGTGAAAATGAAATTTTAAGGAAGAATCAACATGAAACTCAGAAACTAGTAGAACAGGAAAGTGTGATAGTGAAGAGAAATCAAAATGAAATGAAGAGCTCAATAGATCAAATGACAAACACATTAGAAAGCCTTAAAAACAGAATGGGTGAAGCAGAAGAGAGAATATCGGACTTAGAAGATAGAGCACAGGAAAACATACAGTCAAACCAAAGAAAAGAAGAGGAAATTAGAAACCTAAAAAATATTGTTGGGGATCGACAGGATACTATTAAAAAAACCAACATTCGAGTTCTAGGAGTTCCTGAAGGCATGGAGAGAGAAAGGATTAGAAGGCCTTTTTAGTGAGATACTAGCAGAGAACTTTCCAGGTTTGGAGAAGGACAGAGACATCCTTGTACAGGAAGCTCATAGAACCCCCAATAAACATGACCAAAAGAGATCCTCACCACGACACGTGGTAATTAAACTTACCACAGTGAAACATAAAGAAAAGATCCTAAAATGTGCAAGAGAGAAACGTCAGATTACTCTCAGAGGATCTCCAATCAGACTCATAGCAGACTTCACATCAGAAACACTACAGGCTAGGAGGGAATGGCGAGACATAGCACAGGTGCTAAGAGAGAAAAATTGCCAGCCCAGAATATTATATCCTGCCAAGCTCTCATTTGTGAATGAAGGTGAAATAAAGACCTTTCATAGAAAACAGAAATTGAAAGCCTTTGTGGCCACTCGTCCGGCCCTGCAAAAGATACTTAAAGATGTGCTACACTCAGAAACACAGAAACACGGCCATCAATATGAAAGAAGGGAAAGGAAGAACACCTACCAGTAAAAGAGCATGGGAAGCTCAAAGCATATACTAGAAAATATTTCCGGGAAAATGGCAGGGCAAAGTCACTACGTATCAATAGTCACATTGAACATTAATGGTCTGAATTCTTCAGTTAAAAGACACCGTTTGGCTGACTGGCTCAAAGAACACAACCCAACTATTTGTTGCCTACAAGAAACACATCTCTCTAACAAAGAGGCATGCAGACTGAAAGTGAAAGGTTGGAAAAAGATATTCCATGCCAACAGAAACCAAAAAAAAGCAGGTGTAGCCATATTAATATCAGACAAAATAAACTTTAATACAAAAACTGTTAAGAGAGACAAAGAGGGACACTATATAATGATTAAGGGTTCAATTCAACAGGAAGATGTAACTATTATAAATGTATATGCACCTAATTACAGGGCACCGGTCTATTTAAAAGATATGTTAAGGGACTTAAAGGGAGATTTAGATTCCAATACAATAGTACTGGGGGACTTCAATACTCCACTCTCAGAAATAGACAGATCATCCAGAAAGAAGATCAACAAGGAAACAGCAGATTTAATTGACACTACTGCCCAAATGGATCTAACAGATATCTACAGAACTTTCAACCCTACATCTACAGACTTCACATTCTTCTCAGCAGTGCATGGAACCTTCTCTAGGATTGATCACATACTAGGCCATAAAGCAAGTCTCAGCAAATTTAAAAGAATTAGAATCATACCATGCAGCTTCTCAGACCACAGCGGAATGAAGCTGGAAATTAGCAACTCAGGAAACCCCAGAAAGTATGCAAACACATGGAGACTGAACAACATGCTCCTGAATGAACACTGGGTCATTCAAGAAATCAAAAGAGAAATCAAAAACTTTCTGGAAGTAAATGAAGACAACAACACAACATATCAAAACTTATGGGATACAGCAAAAGCAGTATTGAGAGGCAAATTTATAGCAATAGGGGCCTATATCAAGAAATTGGAAAGCTACCAAATAAATGAGCTTTCAGTGCATCTCAAGGACCTAGAAAAACTGCAGCAAACCAAACCCAAATCTAGTAGGAGAAGAGAAATAATTAAAACCAGAGAAGAAATTAACAGGATTGAATCCAAAAAAAAACACAATAAAAAAAATCAGCCAAGCGAGAAGCTGGTTTTTTGAAAAAATTAAAAAAAATTGACACCCCATTGGCCCAACTAACTAAAAAAAGAAGAGAAAAGACCCAAATCAATAAAATCAGAGATGAAAAAGGAAACGTAACAACAGACACCACAGAAATAAAAAGAATCATCAGAAATTACTACAAGGACCTGTATGCCAGCAAACAGGAAAATCTATCAGAATTGGATAGATTCCTGGACACATGCAATCTACCTAAATTGAACCATGAAGACATAGAAAACCTAAATAGACCCATAACTGAAACAGAAATTGAAACAGTAATTAAGGCCCTCCCAACAAAGAAAAGCCCAGGACCAGATGGATTCACTGCTGAATTCTACCAGACATTTAAAGAAGAACTAATCCCATTTCTTCTCAAACTATTCAGAACAATTGAAAAAGAGGGAATCCTCCCAAATTCTTTCTATGAAGCCAGCATCACCTTAATCCCTAAGCCAGAGAAAGATGCAGCACTGAAAGAAAATTACAGACCAATATCCCTGATGAACATAGACGCAAAAATCCTCAATAAAATTCTGGCCAATAGAATACAACAACACATCAGGAAAATCATCCACCCAGACCAAGTGGGATTCATCCGTGGTATGCAGGGATGGTTCAACATTCGCAAATCAATCAATGTGATTCACCACATTAACAGACTGCAAAAGAAAAACCATATGATTATCTCAATTGATGCAGAGAAAGCATTTGATAAAATTCAACACCCTTTCATGATGAAAACAATAAGCAAATTGGGTATAGAAGGAACATTCCTCAATATAATCAAAGCAATTTATAAAAAACCCACAGCCAGCATCCTATTGAATGGGGGAAAGTTGGAAGCATTTCCACTGAAATCTGGCACCAGGCAGGGATGCCCACTCTCACCACTGCTATTTAACATAGTTCTGGAAGTTTTAGCCAGAGCCATCAGACAAGAAAAAGAAATCAAAGGAATACAAATCAAGAAGGAAGAAGTCAAACTATCCCTCTTTGCAGACGATATGATTCTGTACTTAGAGGATCCAAAGAACTCTACTAAGAGACTATTGGAACTCATAGAGGAGTTTGGCAAAGTGGCAGGATATAAAATCAATGCACAAAAATCAACAGCCTTTGTATACACAAGCAACGCCATGACTGAGAAAGAACTGCTAAGATCAATCCCATTCACAATAGCTACAAAAACAATCAAATACCTTGGAATAAACTTAACCAAGGACGTTAAAGATCTCTACGATGAAAATTACAAAACCTTAAAGAAAGAAATAGAAGAGGATACCAAGAAATGGAAAAATCTTCCATGCTCATGGATTGGAAGAATCAATATCATCAAAATGTCCATTCTCCCAAAAGCAATTTATAGATTCAATACAATACCAATCAAGATACCGAAGACCTTCTTCTCAGATGTAGAAAAAATGATGCTGAAATTTATATGGAGACACAGGAGACCCCGAATAGCTAAAGCCATCTTGTACAACAAAAACAAAGCTGGAGGCATCACAATACCAGATTTCAGGACATACTACAGGGCAGTTGTAATCAAAACAGCATGGTACTGGTACAGAAACAGATGGATAGACCAATGGAACAGAATTGAAACTCCAGAAATCAACCCAAACATCTACAGCCAACTTATATTTGAACAAGGATCTAAAACCAATTCCTGGAGCAAGGACAGTCTATTCAATAAATGGTGCTGGGAAAACTGGATTTCCACATGCAGAATCATGAAGCAAGACCCCTACCTTACACCTTACACAAAAATCCACTCAACATGGATTAAAGACTTAAATCTACGACCTGACACCATCACGTTATTAGAGAACATTGGAGAAACCCTTCAAGATATTGGCACAGGCAAAGAATTTCTGGAAAAGACCCGGGAGGCACAGGCAGTCAAAGCCAAAATCAACTATTGGGATTGCATCAAATTGAGAAGTTTCTGTACTGCAAAAGAAACAGTCAGGAAAGTGAAGAGACTACCGACAGAATGGGAAAAAAATATTTGCAAACTATGCAACAGATAAAGGGTTAATAACCAGAATCTACAAAGAGATCAAGAAACTCCACAAAAACAAAACCAACAACCCACTTAAGAGATGGGCCAAGGACCTCAATAGACATTTTTCAAAAGAGGAAATCCAAATGGCCAACAGGCACATGAAAAAATGTTCAAGGTCGCTAGCAATCAGGGAAATGCAAATCAAAACCACAATGAGGTTTCATCTCACCCCAGTTAGAATGGCTCACATACAGAAATCTACCAACAACAGATGCTGGTGAGGATGTGGGGAAAAAGGGACACTAACCCACTGTTGGTGGGAATGCAAACTGGTCAAGCCACTGTGGAAGTCAGTCTGGAGATTCCTCGGAAACCTGAATATAACCCTACCGTTTGACCCAGCCATCCCACTCCTTGGAATTTACCCAAAGGAGTTTAAATTGACAAACAAAAAAGCGGTCTGCACCCGAATGTTTATTGCAGCACAATTCACAATAGCCAAGACCTGGAACCAACCTAAATGCCCATCAACAGTAGACTGGATAAAGAAATTATGGGATATGTATTCTTTAGAATACTATACTGCAGTAAGAAACAACGAAATCCAGTCATTTGCAACAAAATGGAGGAATCTGGAACACATCATGCTGAGTGAAGTAAGCCAGTCCCAAAGGGACAAATACCATATGTTCTCCCTGATTGGTGACAACTGACTGAACACCAAAAAGGAAACCTGTTGAAGTGAAATGGACACTATGGGAAACGGTGACTTGATCAGCATAGCCCTGACTGTTAATGAACAACTTAATACATTATCCCTCTTAGTAGTTTTTTTTGTCTGTTCTACTTAATATGACTGGTTTAATTCTGTAATTATCACACAGTTATTCTTCAGTGTTGAAAATTAACTGAAATGTGATCCCTGTTAAACATAAGAGTGGGAATAAGAGAGGGAAGAGATGTATAATTTGGGACATGCTCAAGCTGACTTGCCCCAAATGGTAGAGTTAGAAACATACCAGGGGATTCCAATTCAATCCCATCAACGTGGCATGCACCAATGCCATCTCACTATTCCAAGTGATCAATTTCAGTTCACAATTGATCATAATGAAAGGACTAAGAGTCAAAGGGAGCACATAAACAAGTCTAGTACCTGCTAACACTAACCGATAGAATAAATAAAGGGGAGAGTGATCCAACATGGGAAGTGAGATACTCAGCAAACTCATAGAATGGCAGATGTCCTAAATAGCACTCTGGCCTCAGAATCAGCCCTAAAGGCATTCCAATCTGGCTGAAAAGCCCATGAGAGTATTTTAGGCATGGAAAGCCAAGACACTCTGGCAAAAGATCTCTGTGAGTGAGATCCCAGTGGAAAGAACAGGTCTTCAAAGAAGGAGGTACCTTTCTCTGAAGGGAGGAGTGAACCTCCACTTTGACTATGACCTTGTCTAAACAAGATAAGAATCGGAGAACTCAAGGGGCTTCCATAGCCTTGGAAACTCATGACTGGTGCATAGGGAGATTACTGATGCCATAAACAGGAGTGTCAATTTGTAAAGTCAACAACAGGAGTCACTGTGCACTTACTCCTCATGTAGGATCTCTGTCTTTAATGTGCTGTACATTGAGGCTTAATGCTATAACGAGTACTCAAACAGTATATTTCACTTTGTGTTTCTATGGGGGTGCAAACGGTTGAAATCTTTACTTAATGTATACTAAACTGATCTTCTGTAAAAAAAAAAAAAAAAAAAAAAAAAAGAAGAAGAAATTATCAATTCCCAACTTGACTCTCACTGGGATTAAACATGACAATAGGTCTGATCTGATTTCATCATCATTTAAAAAATCATCTATTATTTTTCAGTTTATGTTTGTGTGGGAGCAAACTGTTGAAATCTTTACTTAATGTATGCTAAACTGATCTTCTGTATATAAAGAGAATCGAAAATGAAACTTGATGTGAATGGAAGGGGAGAGGGAGTGGGAAAGGGGAGGGTTGTGGGTGGGAGGGACGGTATAGGGGGGAAGCCATTGTAATCCATAAGTCGTACTTTGGAAATTTATATTCATTAAATAAAAGATAAAAAAAAATGCTCTATTCTTATCTGTAGTTGATCTGCATGTAACTGCTTTGGCACCTAGTGAGCGGAACGTTTGTCTGACTACCTTTCCAGTTAGAGTTGTATAGGCTGAGCCAATTAAGATGTCTATGATTTTGGCTGCTGTTGTTAATCATCAGTCCTTTTGAATTAGAGTATAAATAAGATTGTTTCCTCACAAACTGATACAGGTGGTCTACTGCTGTGGGCTTTATCCTCACATTTTCTTGTCCCTTCTTAAAACAAGTTATCCAATAGCAAACTACTGATTTTCATTGACCCTATACTCTCTTTTTCTATAGCATCAATTATTTCACCATTTTTAAACACAAACTTTATTATTAACTATATGTTTCTTCTTGCTTAAATTTTGAAAGAATTCATGTTGCTCTAACAGGAGTTCTTTGCAGACTGATGTATTTTTCTTCTTAGGATAGACTGAATACAAATAAATTTCTGTCTTGTGAAGACTCAGTTTAACAATTTGGTTTTACTTTACTATAGTATAAAATCTATATAAATTCAGGAGAAATTGGACTTTTTGAATTTTGATCTTTTCCTGGGCAATGGGTATGTAATATAATACTCTCTTGGGATGTTAAATAGCTAGAAAGCCATATCTCCCATTCAGCTGCGTGATTATGACAGTAAACAACAGAAACACTACAGCATACTGTGTTAATAAGCTATGGTGTTCAGTAAGTTAGCTGTATGGTCATTTACTCTTTTCTGATGTTTTGTTTTCTGTGATTTTTAGATGTGATGTCAACCATGGCTTGAAAACAGGAAATAGGAAAATTTTGACCATAAACAGTTTCTAAGTTTTATATTACACACCATTCTGAATAGTATGATGAAATCTCATTCTGTTCTACCCCCTTTCCTGTAGAGACAGGAATCTTTGTTTGTTCAACAGTGCTTATATTCAAGTAACCTTTATTTTAATTAAGAATTTATCCAAAGCTGGTGATGTTAACAATTTGATTAACAGAAACAAAATCTTAAACTGATTCTTCTAAATGAAAATATGAAAAATTCTCACCTTAAGAAGGAAATAAAATGATAGTATGTTGAGGTTGCTAAGATATGGTAAGAATCAAGCTATCATCATGAAATTTTGAAGAACGAAAACTAAATTTTGTACTAGTTTTGTTGTATAAAACTCTGACTGTAAAAATTATGGTCATAGTGCATAGTAAGTTCTTTGCTAAGATAAAAAAAATGCATTAAATTATATGGTTCAGTATCTTGGATCTTGGAACATATTCCCCATGCACAAGGGAGCAGGGATTACTGTGTATTAAATGCATTTTAATTTTTACTAGTTTAAACTTATATTTATTGATATGAAATGCCATAAAAAGTTGAGGTTCATCTGTATGTACACATATTCATAGATAGTTATAGACACAAATACATTTTTTAAAATGTAAATAATTTCCTTTAGTTGACTACTCAAAGACAATATGTATTTGCTAGTTTGGTTTCATATTGTTTGTTTACTTAATAAGCTTGATTTCTTGCAAAGGAACACATTGAAATAAATAATAAACTTTTCATGAAAAACATAGGATACTAAAAACACAGGAAATATGCCTTCAATAATCTTTGGAACACAAATTTAATAGTCAAATTCTGTTATGTATTAAATATGAATTATATAAGAAAAATATATGAGTACAGAACACATTTTTAACAATATTACAGCTCATAAAAATTATTTTATTCACTGACTTTATTTTTTTTTATCTTTGACAAGCAGAGTGGACAGTGAGAGAGAGAGACAAAGAGAAAGGTCTTCCTTTGCCGTTGGTTCACCCTCCAATGGCCGCCGCGGCCGGTGCGCTGCAGCCGGCGCATCACGCTGATCTGAAGGCAGGATCCAGGTGCTTCTCCTGGTCTCCCATGGGGTGCAGGGCCCAAGAACTTGGGCCATCCTCCACTGCACTCCCGGGCCATAGCAGAGAGCTGGCCTGGAAGAGGGGCAACCGGGACAGAATCCGGCGCCCCAACCGGGACTAGAACCCAGTGTGCTGGCGCCGCAAGGCAGAGGATTAGCCTATTGAGCCCCGGTGCCAGCCATTATTCACTGACTTTTAAGGAAACTTGGGGAGGTACTTCTTAAAAATGACAAAATATATTAAAAATCAAGAAAGAAGCAAGATCTTGTGGAAAGACTATTTAACTTAATGGATCAATAATTGTAATTATTAGAATGAAGACAGATTATACACCTTAATAAGAGGTCCAGATTGTTGGGGCTAGTATTGTGGTGCTGCAGATTAAGCTGCCACTTGTGTATTCAAACCCTGGTTTGGGTCCCAGCTGCTCTGCTCTCTCCTAAGGCACCTTCCTCGCATGTGGGAGACCTGGATACAGTTCCTGGCTACCTGCTTCAACATGGCCCACACCTGACTGTTGTGGACATTTGGGAGTGAACCAGCAGATGGAAGATTTCTGTATCTGATCTCTCTTTGTGTTGCTCTACCTTTCAAATATATAAATCTTCAAAAAAATTCCAAATTTTCATAGGCAGAGATATGATCTACAAAAAAATAAAAGTGATGAAAACTAAAATATAAATAAAACAAAAATCAAATAAAGTTTGAAATCAATTATTTGAGGACATATAAAGGCATAAGAATACAGTACGAAAGAGATAATTTGAAAGTACAAGAAATGTATGTAATTCTAAAAGAAATTTATTGAAGTAAACTAGGATATGGTATAATTTTAGACAATTGTTTAGAGAAAAGAAAAGACAATTTATTTGATTTGATGTTAGGACCATTCTGACATCGAATTTAGGGAGAAGGAAATACAATTGTTGAAAATTATCTGACATGGCATTGGACAATGTTTCTCTAAGTTCATAATAAAATTTCATTTATTGCTTTCCTTTTTTTTTAACTCAACCAATGAACCAAATAATAAAGATGATCATTGGATCAAGGAATGTTATTTACCTCACAATCTTATTTTCTTCTATTATTTGCTAATACAACCTCATATTTATCTATACAAAATAGTTATCACAAATTACAATTATCTGAGGGTGCTATCTGACCAAGAAGTAAGATGGAAGTGGAAATGATTGTTAGAAACTTCAAGAAACTTCCTTAAAAAGAAAAGGCTCACCTATCTTTCTCCTTCCAACTCTTGGTTTGATTGCTTGTTCCTTCTGCAATATTTCCCCAATAGCTGGAGCTACGTCATTAGTTACCTTAGGGCACAATGAAGATGGTATATGTGCACCAAAATGCTAGTACAGGATAATAGAAAGTCCCAGTACCCTAGTGAGAGTTAATCTGGTGCGGGACTCAGGACTATCCAACTCCAGACTTCCTTTATGAAGAAAACTGAATATACATTTATTTTGCTTTTTTTTCTCATAAAATGTTCTTTTTTCCCCTATTATATGTGTCTGAAACAATTCTAATTGACTGCGTTATGCTTAAATGACAGGGATAATTTGTTAATAAGGATAATAATGTTGTTAGTGAGAAGTAGATATTATAAAATTAGAGGATTTAGAAAAATTAGAGTAGGAACAATAATAGCCTTATGGAGTAGAGAGAAAACATTAGGAAGATAATTTGCTGACAATTAATAGTTTAAGGAAATTATTTAAAATTACAAATGTAGGGGCCAACACTGTGGTGCAGCAGGTTAATGCCCTGGCCTGAAGTGCTGGCATCCCATATGGGTGCCAGTTCTAGTCCTGGCTGCTCCACTTACAATCCAGCTCTCTCCTATGGCCTGGGAAAGCAGTGGAAGATGGCCCAAGTGCTTGGACCCCTGCACCCGTGTGGGAGACCTGGAAGAAGCCCCTGGGTTTGGATCAGTCCAGCTCTGGTCTTTGTGGCCATCTGGGGAGAGAACCAGAAGATGGAAGACCTCCCCCTCTGTCTCGACCTCTCTCTCTGTAACTCTGTCTCAAATAAATAAAATAAATCTTTAAAAAAATACAAATGTAAGAAGATGTGTAAAAAAATAGTAATAAAGCCATTATATATTGAAGGAAAAGATAGGAGGAGGAGGATAGTAAAAAATATGCTAATGTTTTAAAGATTTTATTCAGTTATTTGAGAAGTAGAGTTACAGACTGTGAGAGGGAGAGGCCGAGAGAAAGGTCTTCCATCCAGTACCCCGGGTTCACTCCCCAGATGACCACAATGACCAGAGCTGGACTGATCCAAACCCAGCTCTCCCACATGAGTGCAGGGGTCCAAGCAATTGGGCCATCTCCCACTGCTTTCCCAGGCCATAGGAGAGAGCTGGATCAGAAGAGGAGCAGCCGGTACTATAACCAGTGCCCATATGGGATGTTGGCATTGTAAGTGGAGGATTAACCTACTGCACCACAGCACAGCCCCTTAAAAAGCTATTTTTTTATATTAGTCAGCTCCGCTTTTTTATAGCAACGAAGTACTAAAGAAAGGTTACTGAGGAAGGAAAGAGCTCTATTTCATCTCACAGTTTTGGAGCTCCCAATCCAAGATTGAGTAGTCCCAGTTACTGGGCATCTGGTAGGCTGGGTGACAGTAATTGCACAGTGGCTAGGAGAATGAGCACATGGCATGCCCCAACAATCATACAGGCACTCTTCCATGTTTATGTGGCCTCTTATTAAACCAACCTGATTTGATCATGTGGACTCATTTTAATAACCTAATACAATGTAACCATTTGTCAAAGTTTCAACCTTTGGACACAATAATTGTATAAAGTTTCTACACTTAATCCATTAACCATTAATTGTTTAACCAGTAACATAAGTCTTTTGGGAACTATCTTTGGTACACAGACTTTAGGGAGACACCCAAATCCAAACCATAGCACATTTCTAGACTTTAATTGTAGGGAGCCATTAGGCATATGATAAATTATGTTAAGGAGAGTTTTAAATTTGTTATGTATTTGGGAAGGCAAGAACATAGACAGAATGATAAACAGAGATCTCCCATCTGCTAGTACACTATCCAAATTTCTCACGAAAACCAGAGCTTCATCCAGGAGGTTGGAACTCAATCCAGGGCTTCCATGTGGGTGACAGGGACATGACTTCTAGAGCCATCACCTGCTGCCTTCTAGGGTGTGCATCAGCACTAAGCTGAATTAGAAGCAGTATCAGAACTTAAATCCAGGTACTCTGAGATGGGATCCAGGTGTCCTAAGCAGCATTTTAACTACTGTATCAAATGCTGCCCTGATGGAGAGCTTTATATTATTTCTATCTGGACAAAAAAAAATGCAAAGTATAAATAACTAGGAGAATACCGGAAAATATGTTTAACTCACAATAATCAGGAAGTAAAATGGGAAGAAGATAGAACCATTTATTTCTGAGTAAGATCAAAAATAATAACTAAATCAATATTTCTTTAATCTTCAGATTTCACCTTCATCAAATGTTAAACACATTTTTTATTTTTTTATTCTGGTTGCTCTCTGCTGCATGAACAGGATCAAAATGTTTCTGAGAAACTTTTCACCCTAATCAGGCATATGTAGTGAGTTGTGGTTTGCTTTCCATGCTAGTACTACTTAATGACATGTAAGTTATCTGATCACTTTCCTACCTAAATGAATGTTTTATTTCTCATAGTTTTGATGATAATATGTGGAGGCAAAAAGGACGCATACCCAACAATTTAGTAAAACCCCCATTGAGCTTGAAATGTTGTCCTGTGTACTTGTACCGAAATCTCATTCTACATTCTATTTCATACAGACCTTTCAACCTGAATGTAGTCTTTAAATATTTATTACTTAATATAAATATTTAAAAATTTAATATACAGCACTGACCTCTGTGAAACTGCTCATGCTGAAGCAATGACTGGATATTTTTCTTTTTTCTTTCTTTGCAGTTTGTTGGATTCTTTTAAGTGCATAAACTATTTCCATAACAAGAACCTTTCAGTATATGTGATACATGTAAAAATATACCAAAAGTGAGTTGAGCAGATGGATAAAATACTAGATATGGAAAAGTTTAAAGAATTGGTGTTTCCATTTTCTAACAATAAATGAAATTTACTGAACATGTAATAATGCTGGTTCTTTTATTACTGTAGAAAATTTTGAAGCTATACTCTCTGCTTTGCTGGCTGTTGATACAAATTCATCTTTATGTAGTGTCTGAACACTATTAATAGGAGTAAAATAAGTAGTTATCAGCATTGCATATGTGGTAAATGTAAATGCTGAGACACAAAGTTACAAATAATTTAAAGCTCATCTCCACATAATGATAATGAAGCCCAATAGTCATTTCAGCCTTTTATTCTGCTGGAATAAATTAAATCTCAATGAACTTTGGGTCATTTCTATTCTTTATAAGTTATACAGGAGCTTTTTAAGTGCCAAATATATATATATATATATATATATATATATATATATATATATTCATATATTCATTCTGGAGTCATGTTGTCTCCGTGACATTCTTGACTGTTTCTATGCTAAGAGTAGTGTGTTCTTATTACAGTTTTCAGAATTATTCAAAATGGTTGCAGTAATCACATATTCTTTCAAGTCTTCTTTCATATACACAGAATCTGGATTTGAATTTTTTTCCCCTGTTCCATGAACAAGGTGTGTTGATTAGTGACCCGATTATATTTGGAATTGGGAAAGTAATGATAAGCTTATAGATAACAGTGACAAATAACTGAATTCAGGTAGTGCTTTCTTCTACAGTGCTTTCCATGCAATGTATTAGATTCACATAAAAAAAAACATGAGATATCAATTATAAGTATGCTAATTGTAAAGATTAATTAATTGATATAAAGAAGTTAATTGACTTTATTAGCTTTAATCTGTTGTTGATCTATTAATTGGCTTTGCAGTTTCAATCAAATAATTTCCAAAGGGATTATTACTATTTTGTTTGTGTGTATATAACACAGTTACCTCACCATTTTATCTATTTACACACTTAAAATTATTTTATATTCACTTTTTAGGGTAATTTTTTTTCTGCTTCATCTCATTTTTTTTTTTTTTTTTGTGACAGGCAGAGTTAGAGAGAGAGCGAGAGAGACAGAGAGAAAGGTCTTCTTTCCGTTGGTTCACCCCCTTAATGTCCGCTATGGCCTGTGCGCTGTGCCAATCCAAAGCCAGGAGCCAGATGCTTCCTCCTGGTCTCCCATGCGGGTGCAGGGCCCAAGCACTTGGGCCATCCTCCACTGCCTTCCTGGGTCACAGCAGAGAGCTGGACTGGAAGAGGGGCAACCGGGACAGAATCCGGCGCCCTGACTGGGACCAGAACCTGGGGTGCCGGCACCGCAGAAAGAGAATTAGCCTAGTGAGCCTCGCGCCAGCCTCATTTTTTTTGTTTCTATTCTCATTGTTTTCCAAGCATAAAATTCATATTATTTGGAGCCTTAAATGAGGTGGCACTTAGATACTTCTGTTGAAGTTAGTTTGTTCCAAAAGTATGCATTATTTTTCACCATTACTCCAAAACACAGGGAAACTGAGGCATATTGTAACTGAATTCTTGGCTTCACTTTTTTCCAGACCACTTTGTAGTGTACATCGTGGGGGGAGAGGGCTGCATGAGATAGAGTTCTTTTTTTCTATACAGAAATAAAAATAATGATTTTCCTTGAACTTTTCTTATTTTCATTTTTTGAAAATTTTATAAAGATATTACCTGGAGGCCTGGAAGGTAATGATATCATTGCTTTACCTATAAAGTAACAGATAAGGCCATTGTGATTCTTTTCCTATGAACAGTATTTCCCACTAGAACCCTCTATATCTTGAATTACTGATGAGCTAACAAACCATGAAAAAAATGCCCAAAGGGCAAATGTAACTTCTCTACTCTTCTTGTTTCTCTGGCATCTAGTGTTTTAGCTCCAAGGATTGCTTCTTTTCCCTACAATTTCATGACTTATTTAGAAAATATAGTTAAAGGTATAACAGATATTTTTAGTTGATTTCATCAAAGGAAATATTGAGAGTATTCACACTTCTAAAAGCATGAAACTGAAGTTTAATTCCCTACTGTTGGAATACTAATTCTTATGTTATAAATATTGCTAAATCTTTGTATATATCTTTAAATATATCTATAGAAATAATAAAAATAAATGAAATTGGTGAAATAGCATGATATGGTTGAGACTTAATTTTGTACTAATGTATTGTCCATCACCAAGTTTTACCACTATTAGGGTTAGCAAAATTGAATAGGAGTCTAAATATAATTACTATTCCATCATTTTACCTTTGAAACATGGTAAACTAAAATGTAGCATTTATTTTATGTGCTATTAGACAAAACTGATTAGTATGTATTGAAATATGTGATTTACTTGATATGCAAGAAGCTTTAGGGTAATTTTTGAAAAACTAGCTATATTACAGTATACACTTCATTCTTTTATTTGGTGATTCTTTGTCAGTAGTGAGATAATTATACAGTTTTCTGTTGTGAAATTTTTTTTGCATCCTCTTCATACTATTTTATGAGAATGAGCATTTTTTTAATTTCAAATACTTCACAGTTTAAGAATACCTGATGGTTGGCCGGCGTCACAGCTCACTAGGCTAATCCTCTGTCGGCGGCGCCGGCACACTGGGTTCTAGTCCCTATCGGGGTGCCATATTCTGTCCCGGTCGCTCCTCTTCCTGGCCAGCTCTCTGCTGTGGCCCGGGAGTGCAGTGGAAGATGGCCCAAGTCCTTGGGCCTTGCACCTGCATGGGAGACCAGGAGAAGCACCTGGCTCCTGGCTTCGGATCAGCGTGGTGTGCTGGCTGCAGCGGCCATTGCGGGGGAACCAACGGAAAAAAGGAAGGCCTTTCTCTCTGTCTCTCTCTCTCACTGTCCACTCTGCCTGTCAAAAAAAAAAAAATACCTGATGGTTTACTTTATGTCATTTTCTGATAGAAATCTTAAATTTTATATTTTAAAGATTAAACATTTATTTTCCCGTTTTTATCTTTCTTTTGACATTATGCTTAAAATATTTCTTCTTAAATAAGTGAATTTTATTCGTATTCCTTTATTATCCTATTTTTTTTTAAAGATTTATTTATTTGTTTGAAAGTCAGAGTTACAGAGAGGCAAAGGCAGAGACAGAGAGAGAGGTCTTCCACCCACTGGTTCACTCTCCAAATGGCTGCAACAATGGCCAGAGTTGAGCCGATCAGAAGCCAGGAGCCAGGAGCTTCTTCCAGGTCTCCCATGTGGGTGCAGGGGCCCAAGGACTTGGGCCATCTTCTACTGCTTTCCCAGGCATAGCAGAGAGTTGACTTGAAAGTACAGCAGCTGAGACTTGAACTGGTGCCCATATGGGATGCCACACTGCAGGCAGCGGCATTAACCACTATACCACAGCGCCAGCCCCTATTATTATATTTTTACCCATTAAATTAATCTGGATAAGTTTTTTTTTTTGTTTGCAAGGAATGAAATACTTATCCTCTGTATCAAAATCAATTATTTTCAAAGTCATAATTTCTCCACTTGTTTTATATATAAATTATCATAATTCATTTTTACAGAATTAAATTATTCTACACAAGTGTTGTTCACAGGGTATTCTCTTGTTTAAAGATGACACTGCACCATTTTCTTTCTTAGAGTCAGTGAAGTCGTGTTGATCTCTTAATCATATAAATGATTGGAAAGCCAGAATTTTCTTTGTAGGTGTATGAATTCAGAACTTTCTGTTTGTAGCACATATACTGTGTTTTGCTTTGAATACAAGAGTGTGTATCACAATAATATATGTGTTTTATCCAGGGTTCATTAAGATGTTAGCAAAGAAACCTAATTTCAATCAATTTAATAGTGGGGGGAAATAAAAGGAGAAGCAGAAGGTTCTTGTTTACAAAATCAAATGATGGAAAGGTGTTATATCAGGCTGCTTGGCATTCTGAATGTTGCATTATTTAGGGGAAAAGGGGATCTTTTTGGAGGGAATTATGGAAAATTTGAGAGAGAGACACAGAGAGACAGAAAAATCATTATTTCTCGCTTAATAGTGACAATATTAGTTATAACTATCTCTGTAAAAAGAATTATTATTGCTGTATGCTAAAAATGCTTCCTAAATGGATCTAAAAGGGAGATAGCTTTTGAACAAATAAAGTCAAATAAGTGAATAAATGTCTATCCTACCCCATTCCTTTATTCTGTACACATACACCCCCACATTATATACATATACACACATAGGTGTTCACACATATATAGTGATAATTTCAATACCTGAAAAATGTTGAGTTTGCCTTAGCTACCACTCTTTTTGTGTTACTTTCACTTCTTTTAGCCTGAAAAGCACCAACATTCTATGAATGGTTCTAAATCAATATCTGTCCCTTTATGTAGAGGATGAGGATGACAAAGGAGTTCGTTTTAATACCTGCCATGGTTTTACCCATTGAAGGTAAAGACAAACCTATCATTCCCAACTCAATTTGTTTCTTCAGTGTGTGCTCATCTGAGTACTGTTAAAAATACAAAAACTTGAGTTGTTTTCTACAACTGACTCCTGTGTCATGTTAATTTTTTAAAAAATTTTCTTTTAACTGACACATGAAAATTATATATTTTATATAGTATTATGCAACGGTTCTATATATGTTTATGCTAGGTAATGGCAAATCAGGATAATTGTATCTCCTCAAACATTTAATATTTACTGATGCAAAACATACAAATTACTTTATTTCATTCTTTTTTAAAGAGAAATATACACCACATTATCATTAGACTTAGTAAAAAGAATGATATCACAGTTTGGATGTTGGATGGTTTCAAGAAATGTTCCTGTGATTGATCCATTGATACTGTCTATTTAGTTTTTCCTTTTCTGTAGGAGGTTGTGATTCAATTCTTCCCATCTCTACCAAATACACATGAACTAATTCTACATTGCTGAATATGAAAAAAAAACTGTGAGATATTACAAGAAAGATGGACTACATGTAGAAATTTTCTAGAATTTCATATAATAAATCCCTAGAAATCTAGGTATTATATACAAATGCATGTTTGACATCAATTTGTACAATCAATTATGTTGTATCATATCTGACATTCTCTAATAGTGATGAGAATACAGTATTAGAGAGGTAATAAATACTTCAATATATAAAACTTATTAAAGAAGAAACAAAGAAAATATGTAAAACATAAGGATGGGATGTATTACACTGCTAACTGTAAGATAAATTTTGTATAACAATTTTCTGTCTGGTAGCAAATTTTCTATTCCAAAGGTGAACTAGTCAAAAATGGATAAATTTCATGCTTCACATAAACTACAGTGACAATTTCGGAGAGCTGGGGAAAAGTCATATAACATTCTGAGATACACTTAGCAGATGAGAGAAATGATATAGTAAAGGCATCAATTGAACTGCAAGTTGTGTGTGAAGCAGCATAAAACATTAGGTTGGAATTTGATATGCCAAAAATGAAATTAAATATAATAATGAATAAATCTGAAAGCCATTCTGTCTCAAAAGCAATCTCAACATTTTTCAATAAGAGAAATGACATATCCACATGTAACTTCTTCAGGAAAATATGACAAGATTCTTGAATTCTCAGATCTGACAGGTCCGCCTACAAAGTAGAGGGGAAAAATTGTCTCAAGCTGCTGGGTTTTAAATGATTTTTCTTAGTTAAAACTTAATATTTAGCTACATTTAATAAATCTGTATTTCCAGAAAATTCATGCCTATAAGAGGGGAAAAAAAGAAAACATAAACTGACTCCCCAGGGAGCAATTATAATGATGACACTTTTTTCTCAACCTAATTTTGGCAATTTTTAAGCATAAATGCACAACAATATGGCATATGTGATTGTACAACATGTGGGAACCTGTAATTTTTGGTTCCTGAGTCTAGAACAATGTCTAGCACTTATAGGTTTGTTCTGTGAAATGTACTGCTAAATTTCTTAGCAACACATAAAAGGTCAAACAACTCCGCCTGCTTCCTTCACCCACAAGCTGTAATGCAGCAGCAAAGTGGCTCTCCTTATGCAATACTGAACAGTCAGATTTAAGCTAAGGATATGCAATCCATCTGATTAGTATTTTCAAACAAGAAAATTTGAAGTTTCAATAAATCAAGCACTCAATTAGTAAAATAACTTACTTTGAATCTGGTTCCATTCTTTAGCATTGTATACATTGAGTTGACAGGGCCGGCATTGTGGCATTGCAGGTTAAGCACCTGCCTGCAAAGCTGGCATCCAGTGTGGGCTCCAGCTCCTGTTCTGGCTGCTCTACTGATCCAGTTTCCTGCTAAGGCACCTGGGAAAGCAGTGGAAGATGGTCCAAGTGCTTGGGATCCCTGTTACCCATGTGGGAAACCTAGAGGAACTTAGAGGAAGCTCCTGGCTCTTGGCTTTTGTCTGGCTCAGACCCAGCTGTTTTACCCATTTTGGGGGGTGTGAGCCAGCAGATGGAAGATCTCTCTCTCTCTGGCTTGCTCTCTCTCTCTGTCTCCCCCTCCTTTTCTTTCTCTGTAACTTCCATTCAAATAAATAAAAATAAATCTTTTTAAAAAAGAATTTGCAAACTATAGCCCCTGTGTGAACTATGTTTCATGGGTGAAATATGGCCTATTATTTATTTTGGTAAATTGAGATTTATTGGTGCATAGTCCTATCGATTCACTAATTCATTACCTATTGCTGCTTTCTTGCTACAGGGGCAGAATCATGCAAACAGCACAAATGATAGCCCACAAGGGTGAAAATATTTTCTGCCTTTCTCTTTACAGAAAAAGTGTAACATCTTTGGTCTCTATATGGGAAATTTTGGACTTTCATAAGAAAGAAAATAAAATTATGCTGTAAGTTGCATCCTTCATTACAACTTGAAAATGCCCTGGCCTCTAGGGAATATACATGTATAAATAATGGCATGCAAAGCATAAAATGTAATCGGATTTGTGGATTTTCAATGAAGAAAAGTGAACTCTTAGGAGGAACACACTTCAAATTCGGTAACATTGAAAACTAAGAGGCACAGGAATGGCTTAGAACAAATATGATCTTTTTAATCTCAACTAAGAGATAAAAACAATGTTCAGTTTCTTCTGCTCAGCCTTGTCCTGACTTTGCGGGCACTGTGGCAACTGCCTGCAATGCTGGCATCCCATATTGGCTCAGGTTCAGTCCAGGCTATTCCACTACCAAACCAGCTCTCTGCTAACAGCTGGGGAAAGTAGTGGAGGATGACCTAAGTCCTTGGCCCCTGTACTCATGTGGGAGACCTGGAAGAAGCTCCTGGATCCTGACTTTGGCCTGGCACAGTCTTGGCCACTGGGGTAGTTTGGGGAGTGAACCAGCAAATGGAAGATCTCCCCACTCCCTTTCTGTAACTCTACCTTTCAAATAAATAAAATGAATCTCAGAAAAGGAGAAGTTGTTGGAAATGCTTTGCTCTCTTGAGCCACATACAAGAAGGGGTCTACTGATCCTACCTTCTAGGTGAAATATTACCCCACTCCATGTTATCCCTTAGAGTTGAGGATTAGTATGGCAGTGTGGGGGATCCTGGGTGAACCACCTTATTTTAGTTAACTCAGTCTTCAGATTACACTGATCACTCTCATCAGATATGCATCCATTTACAATTACAATTTATTAAAACATAGAAGCAGATTGAATCAGGGCCAGTTCTGTGGCATAGCAAGTGTGATGCCTATATGCTATATTGAAATAACCGGCTGAAGTACTGGCTCTCAGTTTCTGATTTCAGCTTCATGCTAAAGCACACTCTGGGAGGATGCAGTAGATAACTCAAATAGTTAGGTCCCTGCTACCCATGTGAGAGGCCTGGACTAAGTGCTGGACTTCTGGCTTTGGTAGTCTGGGAGAGACCTGGGCAATATAAGCATTTGGGGAGTGAACCAGCAGATCAAAGTTTTCTGACTCTCTTTGTCTTTGTTTCCATTCCTTTAAATCATAATAATAATAATAATACATACATGCATACAATTCTGCTTTCTATAAGAATCAGTAGCAGCACTTGTTTGAGAAAGCACATCTTAAAAGGAGATTTTTGGAGCTACAGCACCCCACCCCTGCTGGGAAGAACACAGATGGTAATTGGAGAAAAGAACAACGGCCCATATCATGAATTAGCTGGCTAGTGTGTCTTGGTAGAGAAAGAGTGGCTAATAGCAAGCTCTCAAGTGACTGGAACTATCCATAATACAATTGGTTATAAAATCAAAGATGATTGGTGGACATTCCTTGGGAATGGAAGCCACGAATTTGGGATTGAGCATTAGCAGGGTGAGATAAATTGAGTTATTCAACAAGTTTTGTGGACTCCATATTGTACAAACCATTGAATTAGCATCTCTCCCTTTGCTGAAATTTATGGTCACATAGTTGTTTTCTCATGAACAAATGATGGAAAGCAAAAAAAAAAAAAAAGTCACGCTTGTTTCGCTGATCAGAGTGCTTAGTTTAAGTGCCTGAAAATTGAAAATTAATAGCAGTTGGAAATCCACTTTGGGTTGAAGTAGGAGTGTCCCGACAAACCTACGTGTGCATGTGTTTGTATAATGTATATACTCATAAGCAGTGACAAATAGCTTGAGGGAATGACCACAGACTGGAAAGGGAAAAAAATAAATGTCTTGAAAATTTTATGAGAGACTCTTCTGGGGTGTATTATGGGCTTTTGCTGCCCATATTCATGCAGATGTTTACATCTCAAAGTCTTGTTAATCACTGATGCATTAAGGTTAGATATCTGGTCTAATTATGGTATCTGTGAGGTGGGTCTGTGGCAGGTCTTTAAATTAGTGATGTTGTGCTCTAGGAAAGCAGTTTTTGCAAAAGGGTTGTCTGTGTTCA
This sequence comes from Oryctolagus cuniculus, assembly GCF_964237555.1. Lineage (NCBI taxonomy): Eukaryota > Metazoa > Chordata > Mammalia > Lagomorpha > Leporidae > Oryctolagus > Oryctolagus cuniculus. The sequence goes on from NC_091433.1 coordinate 167,465,371, forward strand.
GTCTATCTTTTCTCTTTGATTCCCAGCTCAAAAGGTAGTCATACTTCTGTTATTCTTCAGCCTCACCAGATGCCTGTACCAATAAGTCAACCCATTCTGGACTGTGAACTTCCAAACTGTAAGCTAAAATCAATCTACTTACCTCCTGAGTTGTTTTTCTCAGGTGCTTTGGTTAAAGTGAAGAAAAGTTGACTGATGGAGAGATCTACCAGAAAAAATTCAGATAATGGACACAGAAGTCTGAAATAGCATCATGGGATAAAAATTTGCGTAGTGAATGTTGATGCTCACTAGTATGCATCCACACCAGTGAGGGCACTAAAAAGGGCACTAAAAAGCCTCCTCTTTGACTATGACCTTGTCTAAACAAGATAAGAGTTGGAGAACTCAAAAGGCTTCCAAAGCCTTGGAAACTCATGACTGGAGCATAGGGAGATTACTGATGCCATAAACAGGAGTGTCATTTTGTAAAGTCAACAACAGGAGTCACTGTGCACTTACTCCTCATGTAGGATCTCTGTCCTTAATGTGCTGTACATTGAGATTTAATGCTATAACGAGTACTCAAACAGTATATTTCACTTTGTGTTTCTATGGGGGTGCAAAACTGTTGAAATCTTTCCTTAATATATACTAAACTGATCTTCTGTAAAAAAAAAAAAAAAAGAAATTATCAATTCCCAACTTAACTCTCACTGGGATTAAACATGACAATAGGTCTGATCTGATTTCATCATCATTTAAAAAATCATCTATTATTTTTCACTTTATGTTTCTGTGTGGGAGCAAACTGTTGAAATCTTTACTTAATGTATGCTAAACTGATCTGTATATAAAGAAAATCGAAAATGAATCTTGATGCGAATGGAAGGGGAGAGGGAGTGGGAAAGGGGAGGGTTGTGGGTAGGAGGGACGTTATTGGGAGGAAGCCATTGTAATCCATAAGCCGTACTTTGGAAATTTATATTCATTAAATAAAAGTTAAAAAAAAAAAGAACACATTAGCTGGTTGATACCAGCTCCCTATGTTATACCTCCCTCCCCTATTTCTGATTCAATGAATGAAAGAACAAAATAGTCAGGAAGGCAAAGACATTCATAAGCACAATTCCCACTTAACAACATGGTAAAAACTACAATTGGTGAATTTCCATCTCATTAACAACCAAGTCTAAACCTAAGCTCCGGATACAATTCAATCCCCAGGACAGCATTTTATGCCTTTGCATCACATTTACTTCATTAAGCTCCCTCTGTCTAGAATGATAGTGATTTATTTTTATAGGGATTGATACATTTTCAGGTATGGATTTTTGTTTCTGCTTGAAGAGCCTCACATAGGTCCACTGTCAAGGGGCTAATAAGTATTTGATATATTTATATGGCAGCATTATGAATAATATTATGTTAATTGGGTTAATTTCATAAAAACTAGAAGTATAACAATGTATACATAACAATGGCATCATATGATTCTATTACAATCTGTCAGAACAGTGGGATAACCTATTCATCTGTGACACTTCTTCATCTGTGAATATTAGTCAATTTTTTCTTGGCAGCACCTGCACACTAAATCAATGAGCATTATACAAACATGATGCTATATCCATAGCAGGTAGAATACATATTTTGGCAAAGCCAAAATAGAGGGAAAATAGAGGGACTCTGATTCTCATTCTGAGTGGCTCTATTGAACAACTGCTTTTATTGGCCCTATAATTCTGGTGGGTTTTGGTGGGGTGTCGCTCCCCGTCTTCATGGGGGAACGACACTAAACCCTGCCTAGGCTTCCTATCCGAGTCACGGCACCATTATGTCGCTCCCCCTCTTCGTGGAGGAACGACACAGGACCCTGTGCTGTTCTTTCGTCTGCTCGGCCCTCCCCGGGTTTGCTGCTGGTTCTTCCCGGGTTGGCTACTATCCCTTCCACCTCCGTGGAAGGGCAGTTCCCCCTGGCCACATTCCCCACTTCCGCAGGGGAGCGGCACACCGCCGGCCGGCTCTCTGGGGGTCTGCACAGGCGTTCCTTCAGCTAGATGTTCCCCTTAGATGTTCCTGGTGCATGCCGTCTCTCTCCTCCTTTATAGTCCTCCTCCGCCAATCCTAACTCAGCTGCCCACACGCCGAGTACGCTGCTCTCCCCCAATCAGGAGCAAGTCCTACAGTTTATTAGTTGAACTGGAGGCAGCTGTGCGGAAGCTGTTTACTTCTCTCCCAGCGCCATATTGTGGGAGAGCAGATGCATAGAATAAGTCTTAATTCCAGTAACTCAGTCCAGTCCGGATTGCTCCCCACAGTGGGGGGCTAAAAAGTGATGGTTTTCAAGGAAAACAGTTCCACCAGGAGACTTAACAAGTGTCAAGTTGAACTTTCATCTACACTTTCAGTTGCGTACTTTGAATATTTGTGCCATAGGACAAGCAAGAAGAAAAATAGCCATCAATAGAAAATACAGTCGATGCTATAGAAGGGGACAGAGAGAAATATGTTCAGTATCTCAAGGATCTAGTTGTAAATTTCTTATTATTCTTTTGTCCAATTTGATAGTAAATGGATAAATGCAACAGTCTAAGCCTGAGATATGGTCAACAAGTGCTCACACCACTCAAGAATGAAGGTCTGGATTATCCCAATAAGGGAATCTACCTAAAACAGTAGAGGTGTTAACCAAGTGTGCGTGGAATCTCGGATTGATGTTCATAGATTGTTATGTTAAGTATCAGTTATGTTTGTAAGATCATCTTTTGTGGCAGGCTGTTAATTCAAGTTAATATCCATCCTATTACAAGAACTTCCCCTATCCTATTCCCACTCTTAATTTTTACAAAGATCTATTTTCAGTTTACATTATACTAATAAGATTAATCCTACACTAAGTAAAGAGTTCAACAAAGAAGGGTGGGAGCATAGGTGGGAAGGGAGAATAGGGTGGGAAGTATCACTATGTTCCTAAATCTGTATATGTAAAATTTGTATACCTTAAATAAAATTTTAAGAAATTTAAACAAGAAGAACTTCTCAAGAAAACGAAGCCCAATGCATGGAGTTCTAAGATAATTACTTCTAGGGCTTATATGAATCAAGTGTATCAGATAAGCCTAATGAATGAACCTTCTTGGATGTGGTACTCTGCAGTTTAGATTTCTCTTCTGTCCAACTGCTAGTAAATTGGTCAACTGAAATTTTTAGCTGTGAACCCTTTCCCTTTGGTAAAATGTAACATTTCCTGAGGTCAAAATCATTTCACATGACAGCTTGTCATATGACTGGCCAAAGTGGAGGTATAAAACGTCTTACTCCCCAACCCCAAACTGAGACCTCTAGAGGGCCAGCCAGCGTCATAGCTCCCTACAGTTTGCCAAATCCTTGTTGAACAATATTGTGACACATATTCTCTCTTTGCTCAATTCCGCTTCCTTACCTTGCCTAAAATATAATGATCTCAAGAACCCTGAGAAATTTCTTCCATGCTAATCTCTGACTCAGGGGAAATTTAATTGACATATTCCCAATTTTTTATTTTCCAAATGATGGACAGTGGTCTAAAAGCAGCACTGTCATGGTAGTTGAAACAATGTACAAGAAAATGCCTTGACTATTGCCTAGAATCTCTGGATATTTAAATAACTGTTAGTACTCTTATTTCATTTTCTTTTCAAAATAATAAAATGATTGGCAAAGTTTATTACTAATATAAAAATATAATTTCTCCTTATTTAAAAATATCTCCTTCCTGAAGATGTCACTTATGAAAATCATTTTAAAATTATATAAATATTTTCTTTCTCTCTTTTGATTACTGTTTCCCATTTCACCAGAAACTAGTTCAAAAACAAGCTTCATTTCAATATATCTTTAATCTATTTAGTGATTCAAATTTATCCTTTACACTTGAAATATACAATATTTCTAGTAATTTGTGGTCATGGCTTGAGATCACAGAAAGTTGGCTCTGATTGCAATTCATTTTCTCACTTATTATTTGGCATTAGGTATTACATTTACCTGTTTGTCCACATAGACATATAATATTTTTTACATAGACCAAATAGAGATTTTTGTAATCATATTATATAATCATCTTAAAATCAAGGGATTTAAAGAATGAAGAGAAATAAGTTCTAGAACAATCTGGAAACAACTCTACTTGAATAGCACATGGGAGAGTTTTTGTGTCAAAGTCCTTGAAGATAACAATTTATTTCAATTAAAGATTGGAATTATATTTTTGATCTTTAGCATTATTTTGTAGTCTGTCATATTAGCTCTCTGCTGCTATAGAACTTCAAATACATCTGATGTAGCTTATATGCCAACATGAAATTTATGTGGAAAAATGAGACTAGAACAATCAGAAAAACTACAGATAACAATTCATGTTCCAGCTGTTAGTCATCTATTTTAAAATCATAGGAGCCCTTAACAACCAGCTTTATTTTACATGTATGACTATATAGTTCTATGTTAATTATTTTCTGGACTAAATTTTATATGACTTTGAGCATTACATTGGCTTCCAATTCAATTCAGTTTAAATACATGGTTGTGTGCTGTGATTGATGTTCTAGAACTTTTAACAGTTATCCTTTTTTTTTTTTTTTTTTTTGGTGTAGAGACAAGTGGACTAATGAAGCTTTATAGGAGCCATTCATACCTGGTTGATGATATGAAAATATGTAGAAAAAAACAGTCAAGTTACCCTCTTATTGGGAACTACAGTATATGAATCTTGTGAAAGTTTCCTAATTGATATCAGTTTTCAATTTCCACATACTCAATTTAGTCCCTTTTTTTATATACCCAGATAGTATTAGAAACAAGAGACTGTATTCCCAATAATAGCTAGCTATCAATTTGGGCACATGAACAAAAGTGATACGGCCCTTTCGGGATCATATCTTCAAAAAAGAAGCTGCCTACCCTTCACTTTGTCTTTCCTTTTGTGACCTTCAGAAAATAAATAAACCCAGAAATAAAAACTTCCTGTAGAAGATAAGAATGGTCTTCAAAACGATATCTTCCTCTGTCACTGTATTTTTAGATATCTCTTTCTTAGAGAGGTTTACTTCAAGCCATGTAAACAAATCTACCATATAAATCAATCAAAACATGAAAGAAAATTCAAGTGCCATGTCTTGGCACATGAACAAGTAACTTGTACAGGTCCTAGGAATCAAGAGTAATACGAGAGTCTTTGAGAAATGAGGTGAGAGGTGTACAATATTAAAGATGCCAGAATTTGAAGAAAAGTATAAGGAAGTAGAAAAGCTTAGAAGAACAGCAACAATAGAGACCCACTAAATGACTCTTACTTAAATAAGTGGCCAGAGTTCATAGCAATTTTATATGAAATCCAAACTGGAAGGGCATGGACACATTGATCTTAATTCAGACGTTCACTTTTATTTTTCCACTGTGGATCCCTTATTGTTTTCCCACAATTCAACTCTGAACTGTAACATACAGTCATGGGGAAGGGGGTGCTCAGAGCTTATTATGAGTATTTAATTTTATGTGCTTTTTAAAATTTTATTTAAGGTCTATAAACTTCATGCATTTCATATATACAAATTTAGGAACATGGTGATTCTTCCTACCCTACCCTCCCTCCTGCTCACACTCCCACCCTTCTTCTTCCTCCTTCTCCTAGTCTCATTTTTTACAAAGATCTATTTTCAGTTAACTTTATGCTCATAAGATTAACCCTACACTAAGTAAATAGTAAAACAAATAGTAGGGAAAAATTACTCCTCAACAGTGAGACAAGAGTTGTTCAGAATCATTACCACTCAAAATGTCAATTGAACTCCTATAGATTACCTTTTATGGACTCTATTGGTTACTACAGATCAGAAAGAACAGGCTCTCATACAGAAATCAACAAACAATGTGGGTAAGGATGTGGAGGAATACCCTAATCCACCGTTGGTGGGAATATAAACTGCTGTAGGCACTGTGGAAGACAGTATGGCGATAAATCAGATAAATGAACATTGTTGTACCATATGACTCAGCCATCCCACTCCTGAGAATTTATCCTAAAAAATCAGCATATGAAAGAGTTATCTGTACCCCTTGTTTATTGCAGCTCAATCAACAATAGCTGAGATATGGAATCAACCCAGATGTCCATCAACTGAAGACTAGGGAATACACTAGGGAATACCACACCTGTGGGGGAAAAAAAGTATGTGCTTTTGTTGCAGAATTTCTCAGACTTGGTCTGAGGTAAGATGGCGGAATAGGAAGGGAGCACACTGATAGTCCGGGGAGAGACAGTTTAATAAAAGTGGAGATACTGCAGATTCAAGGAAGAGTAGGGGAGGAAACAGCAGAAGAAACTCTTCCAGAATGCGTGATTCACAGTGGACCTGCGTGGAGAGCGTGGGAGCCCACAGTTCGGGACACCAGCGGCAGACTCAACACACCAGCGCTGGAACGCGAGGTGAGCCGAACCTCAATAGCCTGAGACACCGGCAGGCAAGCAGAGAGAGGAGACTAGAGGGAACAACCCCCGGGGGGGGGGGGAAGTTCACCAGGCTAGCTGGAAGAGAGAGAGAGAGAGAAAAAAAAAAGGTGACTGGTACGGACACGGGTTTCTCTCTCTCTGCTCACCTCTCAAGGACGAGCAAGACAAAGAGCAGGCGCCATCTTGGACATACGTCATAAGCAGAGTGACCTCAGATCTGCACCGGCCCTAAGCCTAGCAGAAAAACCTGACTCTGGGCGGGGCGAATTAACAGGAGATTAGGACCTAGTAAATTTGTGGTGCTACTAAACTGAGACTGTGAAAAAAGAGACGGTGGGGGAGAGAACTCACAGAATTCACATGAGTACTCTCCAGAGACGCTACAATTCCGTAACTTTGGCAACCCAGTGGGAGACTGAAGGAGAATCTGAACCCACCCTGAGGGCAGAACAGATTCCCTGTGTGGTCCTTGGGAAAGAGCTTCCGATCTCTGGCTCCTGTGGGTATATCATTTGCCTGCTAACTACCTCCAACTTTGTTCAGCTGTGTGGAATTACTTCCCTTTTGAATCAAAAAAAGAAAGAGAGAGAGAGAGAGAGATCTACCACACCTAACCTGGGAGTGTCACCTTTGGCACACCAAACAGAGCTCTCAGGCCACACCCATCTCAAGCCTCTAAGGCTCCATCAAAAACAGACAGTCCACTTAATCTAGAGTCATAGTATAACAAGAAAAAGCACCACAGTGAAGAAACCAAATATCTCCAATATGCCAAATAGCAAACGCAAAAACCGAGGTAATAAAAACAAGGAAGTCACCATGACACCCCCAAATGAAAAAGACACCCCAATTCAAGATTATGAAGATGATGAGTTAGAAGAAATTCAAGAAGCAGATCTCAAAAATTGATAAGAACATTAAGAAGTTCTCAAAAACAAATTCTTGAACTACAGAAATCCTTAATGGACAAGATAGAAAATCTCTCTCGTGAAAATGAAATATTAAGGAGGAATCAAAATGAAACGAAACAACTAGTACAACAGGAAACTGTGATAGTGACTGAAGTGAAGAATTCAATAGATCAAATGAAAAACACAATAGAGAGCCTTACGAACAGAATGGGTGAAGCAGAAGAGAGAATATCGGACTTAGAAGACAGAGAACAGGAAAGGATACAGTCAGACCAAAGAAAAGAAGAGGAAATTAGAAATCTAAAACATATTGTCAGGAATCTGCAGGATACTATTAAAAAACCCAACATTCGGGTTCTAGGAGTTCCTGAAGGCATGGAGAGGGAGAAAGGATTAGAAGGCCTTTTTAGTGAGATATTAGCAGAAAATTTCCCAGGATTGGAGAAGGACAGAGAAATCCTAGTACAGGAAGCTCGCAAAACCCCTAATAAACATGACCAAAAGAGATCCTCACCACGACACGTTGTAATTAAACTCTCCACAGTGAAACATAAAGAAAAGATCCTAAAATGTGCAAGAGAGAAACATCAGATTACTCTCAGAGGATCTCCAATCAGACTCACAGCTGACTTCTCATCAGAAACCCTACAAGCTAGGAGGGAATGGCGAGACATAGCCCAGGTACTAAGAGAGAACAACTGCCAGCCCAGAATATTATATCCTGCCAAGCTCTCATTTGTGAATGAAGGTGAAATAAAGACTTTTCATAGCAAACAGAAATTGAAAGAATTTGTCGCCACTCGTCCAGCCCTGCAACAGATGCTTAAAGATGTGTTACACACAGAAACACAGAAACACGGTCATCAATATGAAAGAAGGTAAAGGAAGGAAAGCTCACAGCAAAAGATCACAGGGAATTCAAAGCATATATTAGAACTTATCTTTGGCAAATGGCAGGTCAAAGTTACCAATTATCATTAGTCACATTGAACGTTAATATGCCTGAACTGTCCAGTTAAAAGACACAGATTGGCTGATTGGGTTAAGGAACAAAACCCATCTATTTGCTGCTTACAAGAAACACATCTTTCCAACAAAGATCCATACAGACTGAAAGTGAAAGGCTGGAAAAAGATATACCATGCCAACAGAAATGAAAAAAGAGCAGGCGTAGCCATCTTAATATCGGACAACATAAACTTTACCACAAAAACTGTTAAGAGAGACAAAGAGGGACACTATATCATGATTAAGGGATCAATACAAAAGGAAGATATAACAATTATCAATGTATATGCACCTAACTACAGGGCACCGGTTTATCTAAAAGATTTGTTAATGGACTTAAAGGGAGACTTAGACCCCAGTACAATAGTACTGGGGGACTTCAATACTCCACTCTCAGAAATAGACAGATCAACAGGACAGAAGATCAACAAGGATACAAAAGATTTAAATGACACTATAGCCCAAATGGATCTAACAGATATATACAGAACTTTCAATCCTACAGCTAAAGATTTTACATTCTTCTCAGCAGTACATGGAACCTTCTCTAGGATTGACCACATACTAGGCCATAAAGCAAGTCTCAGTAAATTCAAAAGAATTAGAATCATACCATGCAGCTTCTCAGACCATAAAGGAATGAAGTTGGAAATGAGTAACTCAGGAATCCCTAGAGCATACGCAAACACATGGAGATTGAACAACATGCTCCTGAATGAACAATGGGTCATAGAAGAAATTAAAAGGGAAATCAAAAATTTTCTGGAAGTAAATGAGGATAACAGAACAACATACCAAAACTTATGGGACGCAGCAAAAGTAGTGTTAAGAGGAAAGTTTATATCAATAGGTGCCTACATCAAGAAATTGGAAAAGCACCAAATAGATGAGCTTTCAACACATCTCAAGGATCTAGAAAAACTGCAGCAAACCAGACCCAAATCTAGTAGGAGAAGAGAAATAATTAAAATCAGAGAAGAAATCAACAGGATTGAATCCAAAAAAAACATTACAAAAAATCAGCCAAACGAAGAGCTGGTTTTTTGAAAAAATAAACAAAATTGACACCCCATTGGCCCAACTAACTAAAAAAAGAAGAGAAAAGACCCAAATCAATAAAATCAGAGATGAAAAAGGAAACGTAACAACAGACACCACAGAAATAAAAAGAATCATCAGAAATTACTACAAAGACTTGTATGCCAGCAAACAGGGAAACCTATCAGAAATGGATAGATTCCTGGACACATGCAACCTACCTAAATTGAACCATGAAGACATAGAAAACCTAAACAGACCCATAATTGAGACAGAAATTGAAACAGTAATTGTGGGGGGCAACTCGGACTAGACTAAGTTACTCGAATTAAGACTTATTCTATGCATCTGCTCTCCCACAATATGGTGCTGAGAAGGGAGTAAACAGCTTATACACAGCTGCCTCTTGTCAATTTGATTGACTGAGCTGCAGGAGCTGATCTTGCTCCTGATTGGAGGAGAGCAGCATACTCGGCGTGTGGGTAGCAGAGTTGGGATTGGTGGAAGAGGACTATAAAGGAGGAGAGAGACAACATGCACCAGGAACATCTATCTGAAGGAACACCTGAGCAGCCCCCGAGAGAGCCGGCCGGCGGTGTGCCGCTCCCCCGCGGAAGTGGGGAAAGTGGCAGGGGGAACCGCCCTTCCACAGAGGTGGAAGGGATGGTAGCCAACCCGGGAAGAACCAGCAGCAAACCCAGGAAGGGCAGAGCAGACAAAAGAACAGCGCAGGGTCCTGTGTCGTTCCTCCACGAAGAGGGGGAGTGACATAATGGTGCCGTGACTCGGATAGGAAGCCTAGGCAGGGTTTAGTGTCGTTCCTCCATGAAGAGGGGGAGCGACAAGTAATAAAGGCCCTCCCAACAAAGAAAAGCCCAGGACCAGATGGATTCACTGCTGAATTCTACCAGACATTTAAAGAAGAACTAACTCCAATTCTTCTCAAACTATTCAGAACAACCGAAGAAGAGGGAATCCTCCCAAATTCTTTCTATGAAGCCAGCATCACCTTAATTCCTAAGCCGGAAAAAGATGCAGCACTGAAAGAGAATTACAGACCAATATCCCTGATGAACATAGATGCAAAAATCCTCAATAAAATTCTTGCCAATAGAATGCAACAACACATCAGAAAGATCATCCACCCAGACCAAGTGGGATTTATCCCTGGTATGCAGGGATGGTTTAATGTGCGCAAGACAATCAATGTGATATACCACATTAACAGACTGCAGAAGAAAAACCATATGATTATCTCAATAGATGCAGAGAAAGCATTTGATAAAATACAACACCCGTTCATGATGAAAACTCTAAGCAAACTGGGTTTGGAAGGAACATTCCTCAATACAATCAAAGCAATCTATGAAAAACCCACAGCCAACATCCTATTGAATGGGGAAAAGTTGGAAGCATTTCCACTGAGATCTGGCACCAAGCAGGGATGCCCACTCTCACTACTGCTATTCAATATAGTTCTGGAGGTTCTAGCCAGAGCTATTAGGCAAGAAAAAGAAATTAAAGGGATACAAATTGGGAAGGAAGAACTCAAACTATCCTTCTTTGCAGATGATATGATTCTTTATTTAGGGGACACAAAGAACTCTACTAAGAGACTATTGGAACTCATAGAAAATTTTGGCAAAGTAGCAAGGTATAAAATCAATGCACAAAAATCAACAGCCTTTGTATACACAGACAATGCCATGGCTGAGGAAGAACTTCTAAGATCAATCCCATTCACAATAGCTACAAAAACAATCAAATACCTTGGAATAAACTTAACCAAGGACGTTAAAGATCTCTACGATGAAAATTACAAAACCTTAAAGAAAGAAATAGAAGAGGATACCAAGAAATGGAAAAATCTTCCATGCTCATGGATTGGAAGAATCAATATCATCAAAATGTCCATTCTCCCAAAAGCAATTTATAGATTCAATACAATACCAATCAAGATACCGAAGACCTTCTTCTCAGATGTAGAAAAAATGATGCTGAAATTTATATGGAGACACAGGAGACCCCGAATAGCTAAAGCCATCTTGTACAACAAAAACAAAGCTGGAGGCATCACAATACCAGATTTCAGGACATACTACAGGGCAGTTGTAATCAAAACAGCATGGTACTGGTACAGAAACAGATGGATAGACCAATGAAACAGATTTGAAACACCAGAAATCAATCCAAACATCTACAGCCAACTCATATTTGATCAAGGGTCCAAAACCAATCCCTGGAGTAAGGACAGTCTATTCAATAAATGGTGCTGGGAAAATTGGATTTCCACGTGCAGAATCATGAAGCAAGACCCCTACCTTTCACCTTACACAAAAATCCACTCAACATGGATTAAAGACCTAAATCTACGACCTGACACCATCAAATTATTAGAGAGCATTGGAAAAACCCTGCAAGATATAGGTACCGGCAATGACTTCTTGGAAAACACCCCAGAAGCACAGGCAGTCAAAGCCAAAATTAACATTTGGGATTGCATCAAATTGAGAAGTTTCTGTACTGCAAAAGAAACAGTCAGGAAAGTGAAGAGACAACTGACAGAATGGGAAAATATATTTGCAAACTATGCAACTGATAAAGCATTAATAACCAGAATCTACAAAGAAATCAAGAAACTCCACAAGATCAAAACTAACAACCCAATTAAGAGATGGGCCAAGAACCTCAATAGACATTTTTCAAAAGAGGAAATCCAAATGGCCAACAGGCACATGAAAAAATGTTCAAGGTCATTAGCAATCAGGGAAATGCAAATCAAAACCACAATGAGGTTCCACCTCACCCCAGTTAGAATGGCTCACATTCAGAAATCTACCAACAATAGATGCTGGCGAGGATGTGGGGAAAAAGGGACACTAACCCACTGTTGGTGGGAATGCAAACTGGTTAAGCCACTATGGAAATCAGTCTGGAGATTCCTCAGAAACCTGAAGATAACCCTACCATTCAACCCAGCCATCCCACTCCTTGGAATTTACCCAAAGGAAATTAAATTGGCAAACAAAAAAGCAGTCTGCACATTAATGTTTATTGCAGCTCAATTCACAATAGCTAAGACCTGGAAGCAACCCAAATGCCCATCAACAGTAGAGTGGATAAATAAATTATGGGACATGTACTCTATAGAATACTATACAGCAGTCAAAAACAACGAAACCCAGTCATTTGCAACAAGATGGAGGAATTTGGAAAACATCATGCTGAGTGAATTAAGCCAGTCCCAAAGGGACAAATATCATATGTTCTCCCTGATCGGCGACAACTAACTGAGCACCAAAGGGGAAATTTGTTGAAGTGAAATGGACACTGTGAGAAACAGTGACTTGAAAAGCTCTTGTCCTGATGGTTGATGTACAATGTAATACTTTATCCATTTTAGTATTTTTTTTTGTTCTAGTACCATTGGTTGAACTCTGTAATTAACACACAATTATTCTTAGGTGTTTTTTTTTTTTTTTAACTTTTATTTAATGAATATACGTTTCCAAAGTACGAATAATGGATTACTATGGCTTCCCCCCCATACCGTCCCTCCCACCCACAACCCTCCCCTTTCCCACTCCCTCTCCCCTTCCATTCACATCAAGATTCATTTTCGATTATCTTAATATACAGAAGATCAGCTTAGTATACATTAAGTAAGGATTTCAACAGTTTGCTCCCACACAGAAACATAAAGTGAAAAATAATAGATGATTTTTTTTAATGATGATGAAATCAGATCAGACCTATTGTCATGTTTAATCCCAGTGAGAGTCAAGTTGGGAGTTGATAGTTTCTTTTCTTTTCTTTTTTTTTTTTTTTTTTTTTACAGAGGATCAGTTTAGTATGCATTAAGTAAAGATTTCAACAGTTTGCACCCCCATAGAAACACAAAGTGAAATATATTATTTGAGTACTCGTTATAGCATTAAATCTCAATGCACAGCACATTAAGGACAGAGATCCTACATGAGGAGTAAGTGCACAGTGACTCCTGTTGTTGACTTTACCAATTGACACTCCTGTCTATGGCATCAGTAATCTCCCTATGCTCCAGTCATGAGTTTCCAAGGCTATGGAAGCCCCTTGAGTTCTCCGACTCTTATCTTGTTTAGACAAGGTCATAGTCAAAGTGGAGGTTCTCTCCTCCCTTCAGAGAAAGGTACCTCCTTCTTTGAAGACCTGTTCTTTCCACTGAGATCTCACTCACAGAGATCTTTTGCCAGAGTGTCTTGGCTTTCCATGCCTGAAATACTCTCATGGGCTTTTCAGCCAGATCTGAATGCCTTTAGGGCTGATTCTGAGGCCAGAGTGCTATTTAGGGCATCTGCCATTCTATGAGTCTGCTGAGTATCTCACTTCCCATGTTGGATCACTCTCCCCTTTATTTATTCTATCGGTTAGTGTTAGCAGGTACTAGACTTGCTTATGTGCTCCCTTTGACTCTTAGTCCTTTCATTATGATCAATTGTGAACTGAAATTGATCACTTGGACTAGTGAGATGGCATTGGTACATGCCACCTTGATGGGATTAAATTGGAGTCCCCTGGTATGTTTCTAACTCTACCATTTGGGGCAAGTCAGCTTGAGCATGTCCCAAATTATATATCTCTTCCCTCTCTTATTCCTACTCTTATGTTTAACAGGGATCACATTTCAGTTAAATTTCAACACTTAAGAATAACTGTGTATTAATTACAGAATTAAATCAGTCATATTAAGTAGAACAGACAAAAAAACTACTAAGAGGGATAATGTATTAAGTTGTTCATTAACAGTCAGGGCTATGCTGATCAAGTCACCGTTTCCCATAGTGTCCCTTTCACTTCAACAAGTTTCCTTTTTGGTGTTCAGTCAGTTGTCACCGATCAGGGAGAACATATGGTATTTGTCCCTTTGGGATTGGCTTATTTCACTCAGCATGATGTGTTCCAGATTCCTCCATTTTGTTGCAAATGACTGGATTTCGTTGTTTCTTACTGCGATATAGTATTCTAAAGAGTACATATCCCATAATTTCATTATCCAGTCTACCGATGATGGGCATTTAGGTTGGTTCCAGGTCTTAGCTATTGTGAATTGAGCTGCAATAAACATTAGGCTGCAGACCGCTTTTTTGTTTGCCAATTTAAATTCCTTTGGGTAAATTCCAAGGAGTGGGATGGCTGGGTCAAACGGTAGGGTTATCTTCAGGTTTCTGAGGAATCTCCAGACTGACTTCCATAGTGGCTTGACCAGTTTGCATTCCTACCAACAGTGGGTTAGTGTCCCTTTTTCCCCACATCCTTGCCAGCATCTGTTGTTGGTAGATTTCTGCATGTGAGCCATTCTAACCGGGGTGAGGTGAAACCTCATTGTGGTTTTGATTTGCATTTCCCTGATTGCTAATGACCTTGAACATTTGGTGGGAATGCAAACTGGTCAAGCCACTATGGAAGTCAGTCTGGAGATTCCTCAGAAACCTGAAGATAACCCTACCATTCGACCCAGCCATCCCACTCCTTGGAATTTACCCAAAGGAATTTAAATTGGCAAACAAAAAAGCGGTCTGCAGCCTAATGTTTATTGCAGCTCAATTCACAATAGCTAAGACCTGGAACCAACCTAAATGCCCATCAACGGTAGACTGGATAAAGGTGTTTAAATTTTAACTGAAAAGTGATCCCTGTTAGGAATTGGGAAAACATTATGTTGAGCGAAATAAGCCAATCCCAAAGGGACAAATACCACTTGTTCTCCTTGATAGGTGACAACTAACTGAGCACCAAAAAGGAAACCTGTTAAAGTGAAATGAACACTATGAGAAACGGTGACCTGATCAGCCCTCACCCTGACTGTTGATTAGCAGCTTAATATGTTATCCCTCTTAGTATTTTTGTTTGTTTGTTCTACTTAATACTTTTGGTTGAATACTGTAATCAATACACAATTCTTCTTAAGTGCTGAAACTTAACTGAAAAGTGATCCCTGTTAAATATAAGAGTGGGAATAAGAGAGGGAAGAGATGTGCAATTCAGGACATGCTCAAGCTGACTTACCTCAAACGGTAGAGTTAGAAACATACCAGGAGATTCGAATTCAATCCCATCGAGGTGGCATGTACCAATGCCATCTCACTAGTCCCAGTGATCAATTTCTGTTCACAATTGATTGTAATGATAGGACTAAGAAACAAAGGGATCACATAAACAAGAATAGTGTCTGCAAATACTAGCTGATAGAATCAAAAAGGGAGAATGGTCCAACATGGGAAGTGAGATACACAGCAGACCCATAGAATGGCAAATGTCCTAACAGCACTCTGGCCTCATAATCAGCCCTTTAGGCATGCGGATCCAGCTGAAATGCCCATGAGAGTATTTCAGGCATGGAAAGCCAAGACACTCTGGGGGGGGAAAAAAAAAAAAAAAACCTAAATGAAAGATCTCCACGAGTGAGATCCCAGTGAAAAGAATGGGTCATCAAAGAAGGAGGTACCTTTCTCTGAAGGGAGGAGAGAACTTCCACTTTGACCATGGCCTTGTCTAAAAATGATCAGAGTCAGTGAACCCAGGGGGCTTCCATAGCCTTGGCAGCTCATGGCAAGAGCCTAGGGTGATTACTGATGCCATAAACAAGAGTGTCAATTTGTGAAGTCAACAACAGGAGTCACTGTGCACTTACTCCTCATGTAGGATCTTTGTCCTTAGTGTGCTGTACATTGAGATTTAATGCTATAACTAGTACTCAAACAATATTTTTCACTTTATGTTTCTGTGTGGGAGCAAACTGTTGAAATCTTTACTTAATGTATGCTAAACTGATCTTCTGTATATAAAGAGAATCGAAAATGAATCTTGATGTGAATGGAAGGGGAGAGGGAGTGGATAAGGGGAGGGTTGCGGGTTGGAGGGACGTTATGGGGGGGAAGCCATTGTAATCAATATTCTGTACTTTGGAAATTTATATTCATTAAATAAAAGTTAAAAAAAAAGAATTTCTCAGACTTAGTTCAGTTCCTTCAATGACTTATTAGACTCTGAATTTCACTTTGTTCTTCTGTATATGAGGATCATATTACCTACTATAGGAAGTAAATGTAAGGTTTAATAAGTAAAAATATTTAAAGGGCTTATTAAATTTCCTGGCACAAAGAAAACATGAATTTAATCAGTTTATTGTTAGAATGTGTTATTGACAAACAAGATCATAATTGATACTGTTTTGTTCAATTATCAAAAGCCTATTGTTATTAAGATACTTGAATGTGAAACACTTTATTGTCTCTCCTTCTGTAGGTTTCTAACATATTAAAGAAGAAAAGACTTACACAACTAGAAAAAGAAATAATGAGAAGTTTGCATCTGCTTTCTTACTTTACAGTGATTGCTGATCCAAAGACATTTTTAGTGTGATAACTCAAAAGTCTATTCTCCAGATTCCTTCATCCATGCAGAATGCTGTACTCTTTCTCTATTTTCAAGTCATAATTTAATATGGGTCAAGGTCCTGGTGTTTAATGATAAATGACAAAGAAAATGGCCTCTCCAAATGACAACAAATTAATGGGCCAAGACCACAGGTTTGCCTGCTTTGCTTACTAAGCTTAGAATTTAGCAAATAGCTCCCTGCATGCACATTAGAATTCTTACAGATACATTTTACAGCACAAAGAAACTTTGTGTATGTAACTATTCATATGGATCATTTTAAGTTTGGGGAACTTTAAATGAGATAGGTAGAGTTCCTGAAGAAAGTAATGAATCATTGGAGCTGAACTTTAACACCCATCCAACATATAATTAGTGGAATTAGAGCCACTTTGTAAGGGAGTTAATCAATGCTTTAGCTTTAGCTGCCCCAATGCTTCTGAAATTCGCTGATGTTATCATTACATCGGGGCGAGACACACTTTGCATTCTAATAAGAGCATTTCTTGCAGGACCTTAGTGGTATAATACAAAGCAAGTACCTACAATACATATATATTTTTTCTACAAAATGAGGACTTTACAAAGACAGCATTATGACCTTATCTGCATAATACAACAAAATAATTTGTCAATCAAACATTGTAGCTTCTTGAAGAGCTGCTTCATAGACTCTATACTTAATGCAGTGTCTGGCATAGACTAGGATTTAAGTAAAATCTTTTTTAACATTGTTTATGTTAGTAGTAATATATAATTACCTATTTTGAATAAACACCTAGTGCAGTGGGTTGCTAAATACCCGAAACAGTATAAAAGTCTCAGAAAAACATTTTCTCTATCCCCTAAATATTTTTTACTTAAAAAATTATTAGCTTGTCACTAAAGTATGCCATGACAAAATGCAAAAGAAAACAGCTTTTAATTTAAGAATTTCTATATTCATATAATATAAAGTGTAACTGCATATCAGGCATGTGACTAAGAACTTAGAATTTTTTATTTACTTATTTTTATTTCATTTAAAAGGTAGAGGCAAAGACAAAGACAGTTCTTACATCCACGGGTTCACCTCCCAAATGTTCAGAACAGCACAGGCTAGGCTAGGATGAAATCGGGTGCCTAGCACTTAATGTGGGTCTCCCGTGTTGGTCGCAGAGACCTCAGTACTTGAGTTGTCATAGGCTGCCTCCCAGAGTGTGCACTAACAGGAAATTGGAATCAGAAACAGAGCCAGGTCTCAAACCCAAGCACTCCGAGATGTGGTTATCCCACGTGCCAAACATCTGCCCAAGACTCAGCATTTAAGATACATTAGCTAATTTAATCCTTACAGCGTTCAATGGTACATAGTACTATTATTATTTGTTATTATTAGCTACATGTGAATGCATTTGAAAATTGGTGAATTAGTAAACTTACTAGAATTCTGAAGATGATAGCCATTAAATGCTGGGAGGCTATTTTAGAAAACTCCATGTATCTAGAGGCTAAGTCTTTAATTGAGTAATTAATTAATGATTTATATTGAATCTAATTATGACTTAATCTTTCTGAAACACATTATGCTCTCCCAAATTTGACCTTTTTAAACTCAAGACATATGGGAATAGAATATGCAATGCAGAAAAATGCAAGGCCTGATATGTAACACATTCAAGAGGTGCTGAGCAAAGAAATCTTGATGGGGCAGGTATATGCCTTAGTGGTTAAGAAACTGCTTGGGACACCTCACCTGTTTTGGAGCACCTGTGTTAAAATGAGTTCAGGCTCTCATTGATGTGCACCCTGGGAGGAAGCAGGTGATGGCTCAGGTAGCTTAGCCCTTGCCACCTATTTGAGAAGAGAAGGTTCCTGGCTTCAGCATGGTCCAGCCTTGGCTGTTGAAGACATCTTAGGAGTGGAACAGTGAACGGTGTCTGTGTCTGTCTCTGCCTGTCAAATATAAAACAAAAAAAAAATATTTTAAGTAAATAATGAAATTAAAATATTTTATCATCAATGTAAAATGTCTTGAATCAACATAAACATCTCCAGCTTTACTAGCTCTCTATGTTAAATGATCATTTCCTTTAATCAGTTCATGTACTGCATCATACTTACCATCACGCAAGCACTCTGAGAAAGACATTGGTTTTGAAGTTCCATGTTGGAATTCTTGTCACTCCTGTCAGTGTGTATTTGAAAAACAATATCATTAAATAATTATTTGATTTAACACTCATTCTCTAACTAGATTATTGTTTCCTCTGCTGGGCACCAGAGGCCTGCAAATATCTAATGTGGTATTTTCTTGATTTTTAATTGGACTTCTACATAATATTTGGGGATTATTAAAATTTTCATATAGGACAACCTGTTCTATAGCAACAGTAATGTTACACATGCCAAAGAGAAATATGTTAAAAAATTGAGTTGTATTAATATTTGTAAGTTAAGTCCATAAATATGCAAAAGTGATGCCTCAATGTGAACATAAAATAGAAGAGAAAGCCTGACTCCCTATATTCCATCCATATGAATGGCCTACAAAAACTCTGTGGAAAATGTGTCTTGTGAAAAAACTAGGTATGGATTTCAATTTTTTTTTCAAGAAAATAAAGGTATCTTATGATTCCATTTTCCACATTTATTCATCAATATTTTAAGGAATTTATAAATACACTAGATTCTCAAGGTGCTAGCAAATGATAACTACCACAACACAATTCTCATCAATTTTCAATTACTGTGATATGAGCAGGTTCACTGTGGTCCGTTGATACAATCCTAAGAATATGATACTTGTTGAAGTACTCTTGTACAAATTGTTGAGACTCATACATTATGATCACTCATTCTTCCTTCTTCAACCAACCCTGCAATTCCATTAACACTCCTTGTTGTATATCCACTCTGAAAGTGCAATGTCATTAAATAAAAGGCCAGGCATTCAGGGAGACTTGGGAGGAAGAAATACAATGTCAGGTGTGGTAACAAAAGTTAGGCAGCAGAAAAACTGTAAAAGTTTCCACAGGGAATGTCTATTGAAGATCATAGTTTTAATACAATTTTATGCTTCCAGTCAAATTGAAAAATTACACAGTACAGGCTAGAAGAGACAAATGTTTGCTAGGAACATAAATTGGGCTAAAATTAGTGAATAAATACTAGCCTTAGAGGTGTCAGTTTAGCAAGAGCATTAACAAAATCCAAATTATCAGTAAAAATTGACAAGGGAAAACTACATATTGACTGGTAATGAGTCCAGGATACCTTGACAACAATAAAAAAACATTGTAGGATTTATGGAAGGAAAAGTTGCAAGACAAGGGCAAGATAATATCATTGCAACAGCTTAATGGAATAGCAGAAACTGGACATTATTCAAAGATTGTGAACAAAAAATTGTGAATCCTCAAAAGAATGCAACAAGATAATATTTTTATGAAGCAGGAGCATACCAAAAAAAATGAAAAGCAGTAAGAGAGAGACAAACTGTGATAAACTACAAAATGCAGAATACAATTAAAATTCACAATATGAAGTAATAGAATAAAACTAGCCTTGCAGAACATGTGAATAGTGTTTTATATGATAAACTGGAGAAACTATTTTACAATTAAAAAATTAAAAGAAAAATTATGACTCAACACATGAGTGTTTAATATGTAGTAGATATATGTGAAAAATCAACTGATGTTTAATGAGGGATTATGAGTGTTGTGTGCCAAAAACACTTTTCAGACTTCACAAGTATTTAGTAACTATTTCTACAGATTTAATACTTTTAATAACCCATTTCACAGATGAGGTAGTTGTCAAAACATATGGAAAATTCAATATGTTTCTTTGGGGGGACAGTTTCAGATATTATAGTATATTCCCCAAAAGTGTGTAACTGTAATATAACCACAAAGAATATTGTACAAAATACTTGACCAGCATTTCTTAAAATTATAAAAAATAATAACTGTTTAATATGAATAAATTCTGAAGTTCAGTTAATAGTAATGCACTATTTATTTCTTTTTAAAATTTACTTAAGGTATGCAAATTTCATATATTTCATATATACAGTTTTAGGAATGTAGTGATATTTCCTATCCTACCCTCTTTCTCACTCATGCTCCCATTCTTCCTCCTCCTTCCTCTCTTTTTTATTATTATTTTTATTTATTTATTTATTTTTTTGACAGGCAGAGTGGACAGTGAGAGAGAGAGAGAGAGAGAGAAAGGTCTTCCTTTGCCGTTGGTTCACCCTCCAATGGCCACCACGGCTGGTGCGCTGCGGCTGGTGCACTACGCTGATCTGAAGGCAGGAGCCAGGTACTTCTCCTGGTCTCCCATGGGGTGCAGGGCCCAAGCACTTGGGCCATCCTCCACTGCACTCCCGGGACACAGCAGAGAGTTGGCCTGGAAGAGGGGCAACTGGGACAGAATCCGGCGCCCCGACTGGACTAGAACCCCGGGGTGCTGGTGCCGCAGGCAGAGGATTAGCCTATTGAGCCACAGTGCCAGCCCCTCCTCCTTCCTCTCTTATTCCCTCTCTTAATTTTTATAATATTCTAATTTCAGTTTACTTTATATTCATAAGATTAACCCTACACTAAGCAATGAGTTCAATAAATAGAAGAAAAAAAACAACACTGTTCCTCAACAGTAGGGACAAGGGCTATAGGCAATCATCAAATTTCAGAATGTCAATTTAGCTCATCATATTACATTTTTGGTACTCTATTAGTTACTGCAGATCAAGTAAAACAATTAGATTTGTATTTTGGGGAGTGACTTATCTCATTAAGTATAATGGTTTCCAGTTGTATTTATTTTGTTGCAAAAGACAGGTTTCCATTCTTTTTTATGGCTGAGTAGTATTCCATAATGTATATATGTCATAATGTCTTTAACTAATCAGTTGATGGACAACTGGGTTGATTCCACATCTTATCTATTGTGAATTGAGCATCAGTAAACATGGGGGTACAGATAACTCTTTCATGTGCTGATTTCATTTCCCTTGTGTAAATTCCCAGGAGTTAGATTGCTGAGTCACATGGTAGATCTGCTGTCAGCTTTCTGAAGTATCTCCATACTGTTTTCCACAATAGCTTTACTAGTTCACATTCACACCAACAGTGGATTAGGGTATATTTTCCTCTAAAACCTTGCCAGCATTTATTGTTTATTTGTTGATTTCTGCATGAGAGCCATTCTAACTGGGGTGAGGTAAAACTTAATTGTGGGTTAAGGTTTATTCATTCATTTGGAAAGCAGTATTACAAAGAGGGAGAGACAAAAAGGACAAAGAGCGAGATCTTCTATCCACTGGATAAGTCTCCAAATGCATAGTCGGGCTGTGATAGGCCATAGCCAGGAACTTCATCTGGGTCTCCCATTTGGGAGGCAAAGGCCCAAACACTAGGGCCATTTGCTACTTTCCCAGGCACATTAGCAAAGGGATGAATCTGAAGTGGAGAAGCTGGGACTCACAGTGGTACTTGTATGGGACATCAGTATCACAAGTGGTAGTCCACAATCACAATCACTGCTAGGCCACAATACCAGCCCCAGGTACTACTGGTTTCTTAGCTGTGACAAATACACCCAAAGTAATGTAAAAAGTTAAGAAAATGAGTAAGGTCGGTGCCGCGGCTCACTAGGCTAATCCTCCACCTAGCGGCGCCGGCACACCGGGTTCTAGTCCCGGTCAGGGCGCTGGATTCTGTCCCGGTTGCCCCTCTTCCAGGCCAACTCTCTGCTGTAGCAGGGAGTGCAGTGGAGGATGGCCCAAGTGCTTGGGCCCTGCACCCGCATGGGAGACCAGGAGAAGCACCTGGATCCTGCCTTCGGATCAGCGTGGTGCGCCGGCCGTGGCGGCCATTGGAGGGTGAACCAATGGCAAAGGAAGACCTTTCTCTCTGTCTCTCTCTCTCTCACTGTCCACTCTGCCTGTCAAGAAAAAAAAAAAGAAAGAAAATGAGCAAATGTGGGAGCTCAGTCTACTCGTTGTAACTTTCCTGTAAATCTTAAACCAACTCTAAAATTTAAAATAATTGATTTAAAATAAAGTAAAACATAAAATATTAATAAACTCTTTCTGATGCAACTAACCTTCCTATAAATAATTGTAGCCTTGCACAACATCACTAAAGAAGTAAAAACTACCTGAAAGCACTTGAGAATGAGCAAACTGCAAACAGATCTTAGAGTGGTCAACAGTTGGCAAATGGAGTAACCCAGAGTTTATCATTTTTAGTTTGCAGACAAGTTGAAGACACAATGCAGGGTGGCCAAATTCCAACAGAATATTTTCAGTCACATCTTGCTCACAAAGGAACAAAGGACAGTTTTCAGACAATCATAGTTGCTAGAGCACAAAGGACAGGGACTAGAAGGGGCAGAAAGATGCTGAAAAAGAGAGAGCCAGAAGTGAAGCCCTACATTATGTGTATAAACTTTCTGTATCTCTGGATGAAACTGAAACCACACATGGGACAGACTCCACATAGCCCAGCTAAGGATAAAATACCTGAATTTGAGATTAAAAAAAAATTTTATCTATTTATTTATTTCAAAGGCAGAGCAGCAAAGAGAAAGGGAGAGGTAGAGAAAGAGATCTTTTATCCAGTGGTTTACTCCTAACATGGCCATAGTAGCCAGGTCTGGGCCGAACAGAAGCCAGACGCCAGAAACTCCAGCCTGGTCTCCCACATGGGTACCAGGAACCCAAGTGCAGGGTCATCTTCTACTGCCTTTTTAGCCACATTAGCAGGAAGCTAGGTTGGAAATGGACTGAGATTTTGAACCGGCATTTTGGGAAAGGATCCCCACTATACCACAACTCCAGCCTGCAGAATTTGAGTTTTGAGTTGATCTTAAACAATAAAGTTTACAGGCTGAGATCAACTAAATGAATTGCTTGCTAAAATGACAAAGTCTACATTTTTCTAAAAAATTATAGGGAATTAATCTCTTGGTAGAGTGTGGGCATTATCTACTTAATTTATTTAAGATTAGTCTATAAGATTTATCTCATTTCTTTTATTTTAATTGTGTATTCATTTATTTATTAACATCTGTATATATTCACATACATTTATTTTGCATTTGAGGTTATAAACTTACGGCATGCTATGTATTTTGTTTCTCAAACTTTTCCAGTTTTGCCTTTGGAATGTCTTACATTTGGCTCCTGAGTCCCTGTAACATACTCACATCATCTGTTTTATTGGGCACTTCTTATTTTTTGCCATGATAAGATGCTTCTTGTTTAGCATGTATTTTCCCTGTTCTAACCCATTGAGGGTCAATGGATTCAATAAGCATACCAAAAAGATTTGTCCATGGAATCTGTAAAATGTAAATATATATGGAAACACTAGATTATAAGTATAGAAAAAGGAAAGTTTTGTATAAATAGTGAGGAGAGAGTAAATTGCATGGGTCCACTGGAAGCAGGAAAATATATTCAATCCAGAAATAAAGTATAGTAATTAAAGTTGTATTATTGTCATTTAGATTCATAGGTAAACAGATATAGGCAAAATGATATAGTACTCATATACAAGTAGAGCTCAAAAATTCATAAATATAAGGGAATCTAATATAAACATTTCATGCAATGTTAGTATGGAAAAAATGAATTAGTCAACAAATCATGTCAGAAATTTTCCTTTCTAATAGAAATACTGTTAGTTTTTTACATTAAATATTCATAAAAATAAATTCCAGATATATAAGCAACTTCAGCAGATGATAATAAAAGCAAAAATTAAAACTCAATTAAAAGTTATAAAAATATAAAATGATCTATTGCAGAATATGGTGATGGACTTTATGGAAATGAAAAAGTAAAAAACTTATGAAGGATGAGAATAGATAAATCTGTCAAATTTAATATTTAAAACCTATGTGCCATATGTAAAAATGATTGATTGAAGAAAGTACCTGAACATACATCAGATAAATTAGTAGCACTCAGAAACTTCATTAAAGGCAAATTATCCAATTTTAAACTGGGAAAGATCCGTGCAAAAAAACTTCATAAGAGGAAATACAAATAGTCAATAAACATATGATTTATATTTAGTAGTAATCAAATTCATGATAATCATGCCAATGAAATATTATTTTTTTAAGATTTATTCGAAAGGCAGAATACATGAGAGAGATAAAGAAAGAGAGAGAGAAAGAGAGAGAGAAACATCCTGTATCTGCTGGTTTACTCCCCAAATGGCCGTAATGGCCAGGGTTGTAAAAGGCTGAAGCCAGGAGCCTAGAGCTTCCTCCATGTCTCACATATGGGTTTAGGGGCCCAATCACTTGAGTCATCCTCTGCTGCTTTCCCAGATGCATTAGCAGGGAGCTGGTTTGGAGCTGGAGCATCTGGATCTCGAACTGGTACCCACATGGGATGTCAGCATTGCAGGTGGTGGCTTAACCATTACACCACAATGCTGGACCTAAGATATTATTATTATTTTTTTTGACAGGCAGAGTGGACAGTGAGAGAGAGACAGAGAGAAAGGTCTTCCTTTTGCCGTTGGTTCACCCTCCAATGGCCGCCGCGGCCGGCGCGCTGCGGCCAGCACACCGCGCTGATCCGATGGCAGGAGCCAGGAGTCAGGTGCTTCTCCTGGTCTCCCATGGGGTGCAGGGCCCAAGCACCTGGGCCATCCTCCACTGCACTCCCTGGCCACAGCAGAGAGCTGGCCTGGAAGAGGGGCAACTGGGGCAGAATCTGGCGCCCCAACCGGGACTAGAACCCGGTGTGCCAGCGCCGCTAGGTGGAGGATTAGCCTAGCGAGCCGCAACGCCGGCCATGATATTATTTTTCAATCAACTAGATCACTGTGAGGGTTTTAGAGTCTCAATACCAGTTTTGTCAAGAATATGTGTGGTGGTACAGCAATTCTGAAGACAATTTGGAAGATTTTAATAACTTTAAAAATGAATACAACCTGTAATCCAATAATATTTATTCTAGATCCAGTGCAGAGGAAAGCATGAACATGGAAATTAATTTATAGAATACTTTAGGATGCTAAAATATTCCAAACAGTTTAATTAGGGGACTATCTCAAACTTTGGTGTGACAATTATAATGGAAACTTTACAGCAATTAAAAAGAAAAAAACGAATATTTACATGTACTATCGAGGAAAGATCTCAAAGTATTTATTTGAGAAAAAAGTTTCAGAAAATAATATATTATAAAATGCCTATAAAATGTAGTCACATGATAAAATATTTATCATTTATAAGGAATATTATATCATTTATAAAGAATAAATAAGGATATTTATAAGGAAAACATACTTCATGTATATTATAACCAATTTGATTCAACCATAGAAATATAAACAGTCTAATTCATAAAGTAGGATTATTATTGACATAATCTGATTAATTTATCTAGTACTGAGCCTTATTAACAGTAGTGTGTGATATCTGAGTAAGATAGTTTTATGACACTATGTTTCTGGTATGATATAATACTATATGATAGTAGGCAGGCAGTAGTTGAAAGACATGTTGCAAAGACACTAAAAATAGTTCAGCCTTTATTTAAAAAAAAAAAAGGTAAAAATCAAATCAAAGCCCTTAGATACTGAAGTATGGAAAGATATGCCAATAATATTATAAAAATAAATATTTTTCTACAATATTATTACATGATTCTTACAATAATGTTGACTAGAATCAGGAAAGGATATAGACTCTCTAAAATCACTACAATTATAAAACACTGTTAAAAAATTCTGGCCAGTCTAATGAGATATAAATCCAAATAATACAATAAAACAAAGAATTATAACCACTAGAGAGGAGGTACACATTTTATGGTAATAGTTCACTGTTGCCTTGAGACAATCCAAAAATCTTGGAAACTCCACCTTTCTATTCTATCTGTTTCTAGAAGTTCATGTGCCCATAATCATTTTTAGGGGTCCCTGAAACCAAATTTTTAAATCTACATGGCTTGTTTATACTATCTGACATTCTTTCTCTACTTAATGGCAGTTTACTTGAAGCTGCCTTAAAGTTATATTCATGGTTAGTGATCATTTCACTGTACTAAACAGAGGACAACATGGCAGGGAAAAAAATTCACCTATACTGTCAGGAATGTTTCAATGATAAGCAACAAATTACTATTTACAAATTTTTTGAGGTAATTGGAACAAGTTTAAAAAGAAGTAACACAAAATCTCCATGACAAAATTCTTAATACAGCCCTGAAAGGCACAGAATTAGACTTCAACAAATATTGACATATACTTGTTTCACAGGCAATAAATAAAGAAAATCAGCGTTATTACCAAGGCATAACATTAGACATTGGCATGTGACCAGTATTCAGTTTATAGTAGGGGTAACAGGTGATTCACCTGACTCCTTAGTGACTTCTCTTTTTTTCTCCCTTTGCGTGTGTCTCTCTGCTTACTTTTCTCCCTTCTCCCTTTGCCTCTGCATCCTTCTCTCCCTCCCTTTCCTCCTTTGTCTCTTCCCCACTTTCTTATTCTCTTCTTTATCGTGATATATTTTCTTCAATTTTGGAGACTTATCTGAGTTCACACCATAATCGCACTAGCAAAGTCTCTGTGCTGTCATCTTCCAGTTCTTTCCCCAATAATAAATCTGTCCCATTCCTATCCACTAGGGGTCCTTTATTCATACTGCATCTGGACCCTTTAGCTCAAGTATTGTCACACACTATGCTCTGTCAAGAAAGAAAAATATTTTAGTATAATTATTTTTTAATTTTTTTTTTTTTTTTTTCTGAGTCACAGAGCAGAGTCAAAAGTTCGAGGGATGCTTTCCTGCATAAGGTGCTTGCTGGTTTATTAACCATGTAAGGATCAGGAAGTGTATTCTTCAGTATATATTAATAAGATATTAAATAGTACATGAAATTAAATAATAAAACCATTCAAAATCTCTAGTGTTTGAGTCATTTACTTAATTATTGTTAAGTCTGCAATAACAAAACCTCAAGACATCACCCTTTGCTTTTAGACTAAATGACGTGGGCACACATACACATCCATGCACTTGCACATCCACATTTCTTACAAGGAAAACTCTATATTGCTAATAATTACTCATAGAGAATCAGAGTCTAAGTTTCAGTATTATAAACTTGTCAGCAGGAGCTCTGGTAATGCTGAACTGGACAATGTTTTATTCAATTTTGCGTCTTTTGGAAAAAAAGCCCACAACAATAAATAAAAAGAAAATTATCTGTTCAGACACCTGGAGCCAGAATCTCAGCATTTTCCTATTTTCATTGCCTTGCAAAAGATCATTCTTAATAATAAGCAAAGGACTTGCTAAAAAAGTAGTGAGATGTTTTCTAAAGCTTCCTTGTGATTTTTCTCAGCTCTTAAAATTTGAAGACAGAATGTTGTATATAATAAAATAATATTATATAATTCTAAGTAAAATGACTAAAATTTAGAGTTTGAATTCCATTGTCTATTATCATTTCAAGTTCAATATAGCTGATATCAAATAAATCACTTTTTTTTTTAGCTTTCTGTTCTGAGTTTTTTTTTTTCTTTATATTTTTTTTAGGAAGCACATAATGTTTTTTTTGTTCATTTTTACTAGGATTCAAACAAAAGCAGATTTCATGGAAAATTCCCTCTAAAAAGATTAGTTGTTGTCAAAGCACTTGTATTTGTCTATTTTGGCAATAATTTAGGATTATTGGCAAGGAGAATACTATCCCCTGGGGAAAAAAAAAGAATTGATCCATGCTATGGAAGAATTTCTTTAAGCAATTCCTTTGTTAATGTCTTTGAAACTGACAGTTCTTCTACTGAGAATGTCATTAAATTCAATACAAAATATGAGATGAGTCGTATGGTATTGAGGCATAATTATTTTGATGTCTAGAGGATAGAAAAGAATTTTAAAAACCTTTCCTCTCATTTTGGGCTGATTGATACTTCCTTTCCAAAATATTAGGCATTGTAAAGTTGTCCTTTAGGAAAAGAATAGATTGTAATGCCTGAGTTAGCATGTAAGAACTTCAAAACTTTTAAACCACTCATAAAAGGTATGAATCTGATTCTCTGTGACACAGGTGCCTTCCTCATTCCCACAGAGCAATGATTCACTCCTCACTGCTGCCAGTTTTTTGTCTCATAGGCAGCTGAGACTCCAGGAGGTTGCATGTGTAAGGCCATTTAGTATTTTCCCCTGAGTCACACTGTATAGAGAAAAAAGGGAAGGTGCACAGGGTAGGAGGAGTGCATTCTGAAGGCTGTAATGAGTTTTCAAATGTTCCTTTCAATGGCAGATGAAACCTTGGATGTTGGTGATAGCTTGATGCTGTTCCTTTCCAAAGACAAAGTGAAGAGGAAAAGAAAAAAGCGTTATTTTATGGTTATTTTATGTGATCATTCACTTTGATAATAGAACTCACAGGATTTGGTAATTTGACTCATTCTCTCTGGTTAAGTTTTCTCCTAGACAAGTATTTTTTTTTTTTTTTTTTTTTTTGACAGGCAGAGTGGACAGTGAGAGAGAGAGACAGAGAGAAAGGTCTTCCTTTGCCGTTGGTTCACCCTCCAATGGCCGCCGCTGCAGCCGGCGCACCGCGCTGATCCTGGCAGGAGCCAGGAGCCAGGTGCTTTTCCTGGTCTCCCATGGGGTGCAGGGCCCAAGCACCTGGGCCATCCTCCACTGCACTCCCTGGCCATAGCAGAGAGCTGGCCTGGAAGAGGGGCAACCGGGACAGAATCCGGCGCCCCAACCGGGACTAGAACCCGGTGTGCCGGCGCCGCAAGGTGGAGGATTAGCCTATTGAGCCACGGCGCCGGCAGTATTTTGCATTTAAATGAACCCTCCTCTGGGCTGTAGCCATGCTTGAAGCAGGTCTGTTGAGAACGTGACAAGGGAGGTGAAGGAGGCAGTTCTATTTTTCAGTATTTCTATGGATGTTTATAAGGTGGAAGAGGAGGAAATGAGATCATTTATGTTGCGTTATTATGAAAGATACATAAATGGTGTTCAAGTGTCATAAGAAGCCAAGGGAAAGAACTGAAGGATATTAAGCCCTGCTGACTTTACATCAGCAACTCCAGTAGCTGCCAAGGGAGAATGTAGCCAAGGCACAGTTTTGTTAATCAAGGAAGGAAAAGAGGGCATGCATGAGATTGTATAAGTATAGCATTATGGCTAAAAGTGTGGAATCTGGAATTAGATTGGCTGAGTTTAAATTCCAGTTTTAAGCCATAATAAAATTTCAATTTGGAAATATCATTCAATATGTCTCCATGTTTTCTCATCCTTATCACAGGGAAAATAATATCCCCTGTCCATTTTAGAAGATTAATAACATATTCCATATGAAGGCCTTGGAACATATTTGAAACATAGCAACAGCCAACACAGAAGTTATTAATGCCAATATTTTAGAATCAGTAAACTTACTGATTCTAAAAAAAAAAAGTGAAGGAGAGGAGGAAACTGAAGAGTATTGACTTGCATATTGGATTAACACTCCCAATAAAATGACTTGAAAGAGTGAAGAAGGGCAAGCTGGACATGAACATACTTTTTGTATTATACCTGCTAAATATTCTAGTGCAATTGTGCAATTGTCATGAAGTGTATTAGATTTCTGAGTGTAAACTTATAGCTAAAGTTATTATTATGAACATCTTCATGTAGATAAATAGTATATAATAGATTCAGCTTGCTCTGAAAAAGTCTGTAGAAGTGAAAGAAATCAAAGATAGAGTCCTGGTACTCTATATCACATTTTGAGGTCAAGTAGGTGAATATGGTATAGAGAGGACACTGACAAGGGCATTTTAACTGTAGTAGAATGTGAAATTTATATTAATAAAATAATTTTATCGTTAAAATAAGGATAGTGGGAGGATTTTTGTGCTAATATGTGACAGCTTGATCTAGATTTTCTGACCCCTGGGGGCAAATGCTCTTGCCTTTAAACTTTAAGGGGCATTGTGGTAAAAATATTTGAGAAGTATGCTACTTTCTCTAAAATAAACTACTTTCTCTTTTGTGCAGCAAAGGTCAACAATGACCTTTAACTCTGTACCCTTGGCCTCACACAGTCATATAAATCATAAGAATGAAAAGGTTTCTCAAATACAGAGATGAAAAGGGCACTGAAATTTCTGTGTTGTGATTCTTTTTCTCCATATATTGCTTCTTCATCTGTTTTACCAGTAATCTCTAGAAAATTCTTATAGGAAAGCAGAACTTTTTGTCTTTGAAAATTAAAAAATGTGAAGTATATTACTTTTAATACTTGTACCACTAATTAATTCTAATTTGATAAGTTAAAAGAAAGATATACAAGAATGTACTATCTCAAGATGTTTTATATATATATATCACATACATATTTTTTATTTCTTATTCTACTATTAAGGAAACATAACTTTCTTTTAAAATACAAATATTCCTTATCAAAATGTGATAATTCTAACAGATCATATATTTTGATTATTTAACTTAGGCTGACACTTGTAATAAGAGATATCTAATGAAAATCATTCAGATGATTAATATTAATTCATAAGCAAATATATGGGTCCTGACAAAAATAGAACTCAATAATAGTGGCAAGACCATGCAGACACATGTAGAAGGACTTTTCAACTGGCAGGGGACACAGGACATTGGCATCCAGTCTGAGAATGCCCTAGAAGTCAATAACAGAATCAGAATATGAGATTGAGGTACTAATGATGACCAGCTTCCCAAAGGCCCCAGTGATAATTTTGGTTGTTTTGTTCATATTGAATGTTTAAAAGAAACACCATGTCCCAGTGATAAAGAAAATGCACTGAGTCGGTTGATGAAGATTCTCTGCTTGGCCAAACTTCGGTCAGGCTCTTGGATGATCTCTCAGCACTTGTATATATTTCCTAATAAAATTCAAAGAACCCTGTTATGTCAGTTTGGCAAAAGTTCTACTCTTCATACCCGATATGCCTCAATAACTGATAGTGGAGTCAGGTTCCTCTGCCATCACTATCTCCCAGGTGACATCTGATCAAGCTGGCCTGTTTCTATCAAAAATCATTTTGGTCAGTTTAGCCGAAACTTTCCTTTCTCCTGATGTTCTGATAATTTTTCACCCAATTCCACCACCCTGTTATTTTGCTATAAATTCCAACTTGCCTATTTTGTAGTCCAAGTTGAGCTCAAATTCTCTCCCTCAGTTCAAGATCTCATTGTAGTGGTCCGTGTACCTATTATGATAGATCTGAATAATCTTCCTTACCAGGCTTCAAGAAGCATCACTGAATATTTTTTCTTTGTACTAAATAGATCTGATTTTGCATCTTGACTCACATTTGACTTTGGACAAGTTATTTATTTTCCTTGAGCTTAAATTTTTCCCATTTGTAAGAGTAATAAGAATTTATCTCAAGACATTCCTTGGAGGATAAAATATTAAGTGAGCAGATACCTTGGATCTAAGCTGTCAACAAATGTCCAGTATTAATACTCCAGGAAATGACAGAGCAATCTCAGGATCTCTTCTTATTTTCATTCAAACAACAGAACCAACTCTTCATTAAGATTTTCAGAAGAAGTAATGACAGATATTTTAGAACTAAAGTATATTGAATATAGGTGCTCAAAGATAATATTAAGCACATGGTCACATATTACAGAAGGAGGACATTGAAAGGGAGCTAGGCTTAACAAAGAAGGCAACTAAGACTTTAAATTGTTCTTAAAATATGTGACCATAATCCAATTGGTTGCACTTGTCTTAATTTTCTAGATGTTATTTAAGACTAAAGTATTCCTCCGTAGTGATGTTAAGTCTGATGAAACAATGTGCCCACATTATGAAGAAGGAAGTTCAGCTACTTAATATTTATTCTAGCACCTTCAGTTAGACAGTAAAAAGGGTGATTCTGATTCCTGTGGAGAACCTCCTACCGAGATGAGTAAAGCATTATGCACCCGGTAGGAGGTCCTCTACAGGCAGTAAAAAGCTCTCCCCAGGAGACAAAGAACTCTCCCAGAAACCACAGTATAATTTAAAGTGAGGAGCTGCATTTAGTCAAAGCTAATAGAAAGCTTCCAGCATTTTATTTTAGGTAGATGTTCATATGGAAAACAAATGAAACAAAGTTATTTCATTTGTACCAGAAGAAAAACTGAACATTGAACAGTTACTCATGTTTTTGAAGTTTGGCTTTACATATTTAAATTTCTTAAATACTCAGACACTCACACCCAATCTTTGCTGATATTCACACACATATACCAGCCTTGCAAAGATTTCATAAATCACCAAAGATAATGATTATTTCCTGAGGATATTCCAAGGGCTTGGTGATACAGAGTCTTGTGCTAATATTCAAAGTTGTTTTTTAAATTAAAATGAAATCATTTAATTGAAAAACAAGTAGAGAGAGAGAGACAGTCTGAAAAGGAGAGAAAAAAACAGAGAGAGTGCTCCCTTCCACTGGCTCACTTCCCAAATTCCCGCAAAGGCAGACATTAGACTTAAAGCTGGGAACTGGGAACTCAATCTAGGTTTCTGCTATGCGTGTCAGGAAGCCAATTACTTGAGCTGTCAATAACACCTCCAAGGGTGAGCATTAGCAGGAAGCTGAAGTTGAGAGCCAAAGTCAGGAAATGAACCCACATAACTCTATGGGCAGAAGGTGTCTTAATCACTAGACTAAATGTCCACTTATCTAAAGATTTGCATGCCAGCAGAGGAACATGTATAATTATATAAGCATTTTTAGTATATTATTTAACAAACATGTACTTTTATGAATAGTACAAAAATATTCTTTTAAATATGTGATTATCTTTTAAATATTTAAATGTTTTGTACATTTAATAAATCAAGTCTTAAATGCAAGAACTTCTTATTTACCCAAATATTTTACAAAGTTTACCATTTTATTTCTCCTGAAAACTGAACTGCAATTACAAGTCTGAAACAGCAGATCAGGTAAATACATGAAAAAATTATTAAAATACATGCATTACAATAATTACAAAACACATTATATATTCCTATTGAAAGCAACTACAATGAAATGAGTTACTGTGATATTAAATTTGCTACTTCTGTCACCATTGTCATGATTATCATCATGCTTTTTATTGTTTTCAACATTTTTATGTCTTTCTGAGTTGTTGGCAAACTTAATAGGCCATGAGAATAAAGACTACAAGAACTGTAATTATTTGATTCTCAAGGGAAAAATAAGCAATAATGTTTAGACCTAAAGAAAATGTTCAGACAGATAATAAGATAATCATTTTCTCCTTTTCAATTTAGGATTTAGTTTTAGTAATATAATGTGCTAGGTTTTAGGACTGTTTTACTAGCATCAGCCAAAATTTAGGATATAAATTTTTTTAAAAATCTTTGCAATGTATTAATGAACAAGTAGGAAAGAAAGCAATTCTGAAATCAAAAGAGTTAGTGAAGAAGGAAATCTTGGCGAAGCCTATGGAGCAGAGCCTTGCTGTCAAGTTGGTCATCCTCAGGACATTTACTAAGCTATATGATCTTGAATTTTAGTTTCATTGCCTCAGAGCACATAGGAAACAAGAGGGCCCACCCAAGTTGGGGAATGTATTAAGAGCTGTGATCCATGAAGCTGGAATACAAAAGACTACAAGATTAGCATAAGAAGGAAAACAAAAAGTTCTTTAATCAGAAATGAAAACAAAAGGAAATTCTATGACCTAGAATCTACTTAGAAGAATTTTAAAAGTCCTTGAGAATCTGAATCAAGTGAATTCTCAGCCAGTTTTATAATCCAAATATACATCATCTATAAACACAGAGGAAGAAATTAGTTTTAAGTGATCTTGCATTGGTACCTTCTGTCTCCTGGAAAAAGCAATGCAAATCTCTGGAGTAAACCAACTTTTTCATATAACTTAAAAATTTTCCATAAATTAATTTTATTTAAATGAGCAGCTCACAGAAAAGAAAAATTAGGTAACAAGCAGAGAAAGGGAAAAGTGGGAGAACCAGGTGTAGCCTGTGCAGTCTCCTGGTTTTGAGACCTTGTTTCTCACCTTCTTAGATAAGGAAGTTTGACCTCAAACTGCAATTAATCACAGCCTTTCCTCCATCTTTGTACATATGCATGGGAGCATGTTTCAAGAAAAGAAATTCCAGATAAGTTTCCTGATTTATCTGGAATTTCCAAGTAGTGACCAAAAGTCCATTTTCCTATGTCTATGAGATTCTTTAAATCCCTGACCTTTCTTTTTGAGCCCAGATTGCAGTCTCTCTGTCCAATTCTGGTCTAGCAGTACACAAGATTGTACTCTAATCCTCTTTTATCTCTCTGCTTTTCTGTTCTGCTACCAGGGATACATTTCTTTGTGTTTTTATGCATCCCATTCATGTGGCTCAGTTTTTCTTTTATATTTTGTCATAAGCTGTATGTTTTGGTTTTCCCAAAATTTAAATGGTGAAATATTAATCTGCCATGTGATGATGTTGGAGATGGGGCCTCTGGGAGGTAATTAAGGTTAGATTAGGTCATAAGGTTATACAGTCATGATAGGAATCCCCTAAGAAGAGGAAGAGAGGGAGAGAAAGAGAGGCCAGGAGTGGGCAGGAGAGAGAGAGAGAGCTCTATTTTCATGTATACACACCAAAGAAAGGCCATGCAAGGACAGCAAGAAGTCATCCATTGAAAGTCAACAATATCCAAATTGGTGGGTAGTTTGATCTTAGATACCCCAGCCTACAGAACTGTGAAAAATAAATTTCTGTTAATGAAATCATCCAGTCTATTTTACTTCTGCTACAGCATCCAAAGCTGACTAAGGATAATATTATCTACATTTGAAATCAATGTACTGAAAGTGTCCTCATCACACATTGCCTTATCTGATGATTTTCTTTGTCAATGTAAAGAAAAATGATCAAGACAACAATAAAATTCAGAAATGGCCAATGTGATTATAGAAACAATACTATCCTAGTGAGAACGGATATTCCTTTTGTAGAAATCATGTAGACTGTACACTTCAAAAGCAGAGGTAGCCATTACTCTCATCTCAGAATATATATAAGGTTAGAATCAGAGATGCAAAAGATCTATTTCTTATTCATAGTCCAGACAGATTCCCCATTATGTTTTGTTGAAACAAATTCCTTGCCAACAACTGAAAACAAAATTACAGCTATGTTATTATTTACTATCCAGTACGGAATAAGTTATTCCTGAAATGACTGAAATACCTCGAGATATTTATTTATTGATTCAGTAAGCATATGTGAAATCCAACTGTGTTCCAATTTTTAAATTTCGAGTCCAGACCATTTACCTCATATCCAGACTTGTATGGCTTCTTCCTTTGGACTTCTCAATTTGAAAATCTAATAAGCATCCCAATTTCCTATTTCCCTCCCGACAAGTTCCAGTTGCTCAGGCTAAGAGGTCTGGATCATCCTTCCTGGTCATTAATCTTTCACACTTCATATTCACTTGCAATTCTAACTCCATTTTTTTTTTTTTTTGCCACCTACACTGCAACAAGCTGTTTAGAATTCACCAATACAAACAATGCAAAAAACTAAATAGACTGTCATTCCTTACAGTACACAGAGTTACAATAGACCTTTTTTATGCCAAAACTTGTAATGGCTCCCCAACTACTTCAACATAAAGGCCACTTCTTTCTGTAGCCTACAAGTCTCATAGGATTCACTCAACACCATCTGTGCTCATCTCCCACAATTCCAGGCTTATTATATCAAAGCTACAGCCGGGGTAAGCATTTGGACTAGTGGTCTGGGCTCCTAAGTTAGCAGAAGCCATAGCACATATTTGAGAAGCATATCAGTAGATGAGAGGATGAATGTTCTTTCTTTCTCTCTCTGCCACTCAAATAAGTAAAATAAATAAATATTTTAAAATAAAGCCACACTGTCTTTCTTGGTAGTCCTAGAATATGACAAACACAGACCTGTCTCAGAGCCTTTTATTCTACTGTTTCCTTTGGCCAGGACCTCTCTATGTGACACAGGTCTCGCTCAGTTACGTGTTCATCTGCCTGATCAAATATGATGCCCTGGGAAATCCCTTCCTTCCCCACCCTTTATACAACTGCACATACTCCCCACATTCCTTTCCTTACTTCCCTTTAAGTTATTCATAATTTTATCCCTTCCCCTTTTCATTATCCACACGAGACTGCATTTTTTTGCGATTGCTGTTAATTTGTTATATTTACTACTGCTAATTACACAGAAAAATCTGCTTGTGCAAAGATTTCTTCACTTTCTTTCCTTTTTAAAGTTTTTGACTGTGATGAGACAAATGTGTATTAGTCATCAGTCATTGAATAAATAAATGTGCCCTTTATCAAGGAAAATACTGACTTATTGGTAGCATTTTTTTTCACAAGGGTATGCTCCATTTTTAAAATCCATCAACTGAAACTGAAAATACTTTCATGTTTTAGAGAAACATTTTAAAAGTTTTTTTTTTTTTTTTTCAGTGAATACGTTTTCGTTCATACTTCATGTAAAAGCCCTATAGACTATGTTGTCTTAGGCAATGAATGCATTACCTGGAGGACTCCCTGCCTAATTGCTAAGAAAACATGCACCTTTTCCTTTGTCCAGACCCTTCTTCTGGATAAAAGGACAAAGATAAAGAAAACCCTGATAATGACTAAAATTCACTTTTTCCCAATCTGTAAAGAATGTGACTGAGATTTGAATTTTAACTGATTTTGAAGACACTGTGATCAAATGATTTGCTTATCATATGTTTGCTTTGCTCCAATGTTTGTATTAAAGGTTTTGTTTATCACATGTTTATATTCTAAGTGACTTAGCATCTTAAGAATTCTATTAGGCACATCTATCTAGCCTTTGCATGTCTTGAACTTCAAGGTCTTTAGAGAATGTATGACTGGAAGTAGTCCTTCTTGATTGATACACCCCTTTCCACTCTCTTAAAACACTCTCATTCTTGATGAGTATTGCTCAAAATAAGAATTACCTGTCCTAATCATTAATGAACCCCCAAACCTTCCATAAAATCTTCCAAAAACCTTCCATAAAATCTCCCATAAAATTTAAGAAAACAATGATATATTTATTTGTAGATGTAAATATAATTGAGCTATCTTTGAGGTAAAGAGAATTTGAGGTTAAATCAGTATAATTTTTAAAACTGAGTCTTTAGGAAGTAGATATAAAGATGAATCTTCATATCACCCATAATTAAACCTTTTGTCAGACTCATACAGATGGAGACCCTTTTGTGGAAAGTTCATGGATATATTATAATGTCTAGTTTAGAGATTCATGTAGGAAAATGTTCTCTATATGCTTACTAAGTGAATGAATGAGCTCCAGATGCTCTTCTATTCTGGTGGCCTAAAATAATTGTGCTTCGATAGAAAAGCAATATCTTATAGTGAATAAGGAGGCAGTGGGTGTTGCTACTTAGATGCCACCAAGAAACTGAATTCTCATGGCCCTTATATGCTATTCTTTTTTGTTTGTTTTTGATAGGCAGAGTGGACAGTGAGAGAGAGAGACAGAGAGAAAGGTCTTCCTTTTCCATTGGTTCACCTGCCAATGGCCGCTGCGGCCAGCGCGCTGTGGCCGGCGCACCGCACTGATCCGAAGCCAGGAGCCAGGTGCTTCTCCTGGTCTCCCATGCGGGTGCAGGGCCCAAGCACTTGGGTCATCCTCCACTGCACTCCCTGGCCACAGCAGAGAGCTGGCCTGGAAGAGGGGCAACCGGGACAGAATCCAGCACCCCGGGACTAGAACCTGGTGTGCTGGTACCGCAGGCGGAGGATTAGCCTATTGAGCCATGGTGCTGCCCTTTATATGCTATTCTGAAAATCTTGTTTTGATTTTCTTGCCAACATTTTATGATAATTTCCATTTATTGATTCACTTCCTATTTGCACTAAAAAGGATGATTTTGAAGCTATAACGTTATTTTTCATGTTTAAGCTTTCACATACTTGACAGTTATTTGTCATATTTGTTTTTCAGTAAGATTTTGAAATTCTGATTCTCTTTGAAAACTACTTATTTGTAAATTACTTTTTTTTCCTACTCATATCCAAATGATCTATTTGCACTAGCTTATTAGTGAACCTCCAGTGTTCATTAAATGTGGTTACATATTCAGTTCTTTAGCTTGTGTTGTTCAAGTAATCTATCAATAGAGTGGAGGTAGAGAGTTTAGGGAAATCAGTATCTGGTACAACAACCCTAAAATTCCTAAGTACATGAATTCAATGATATGAGATATTTTTATTCATAAACTTTTTATAGGTGTGGTGACTTTATCTGCTTTTGTAAAGCTCATACACCCACAAA
This sequence comes from Oryctolagus cuniculus, assembly GCF_964237555.1. Taxonomy (NCBI): domain Eukaryota; kingdom Metazoa; phylum Chordata; class Mammalia; order Lagomorpha; family Leporidae; genus Oryctolagus; species Oryctolagus cuniculus. Next base: position 167,504,552 of record NC_091433.1, read on the forward strand.
AAGGCTAACAAACTGCATTCTTTTTTGGGGTTATATTCAGAAAATATTTGAAGTATTCCTAAAGATCTGGAAACATAACATGTCTGTTTGAGAAAACTGGTTTTTTGTTCTATGGTAGCATTTGAAAGATGCTAAACAGCAGCTTCTTCCATCTCTCTTCAAATTCATTTTAAAAATCCAAATCATATAGTTTAAAAAAAGAGGTATTTAATTATGGATATTCCCTGCATGGGTCTTTAGACACTGGAGTTTGCAGACTACATTATAGAAATTTACAGTATTAGCTAGCTATGTAGTTTAGGACACTATCTCTAATAGAAATAGTGTCAGAATAAATCAGAATAGTTTTATTAAATGCCTACAAAATAAAATAGACGAGAGGAAAACACCTCAGTTATCCAGAAGATGCATTTGTTCAGAATCTCAGATGGGACAATTTCATGTTCTATCGGATTTTAGCTAAAGGCAACCCTGCAGCCTCTAAGTTGAAAGTGGAAGAAACAGAATTTGGAATACGATACCGATTTATATATTGATCCACAGGAAACTGTAAGTTTCTTAAGAGATACTGGCCATAGAATTTTAGCAGTAATAAAGTGCTAAAAATTATTTTACAGCTACTTTTATGGCAGCCTAAATTAATTTAATAGAGCACTGTCAAATCAATTCATTCTCTTAACTGTTAGGCTGCGTCACTGTAATTTGAATTGTTGGAGAATCAGGCCATCCAGCAATTATAGGGCGGCATGACGTTTGATATATTACCCACAAGGCCAGCCACCTGAAGAACGAAAGCAGAGGTATAAAGGAAACTGTGGACTGGATTCTCCACAGATTGCACATCACTGAATGGTGATCCTCGAGTTTCAGGCACACCTAATGCACACCTTTACATCACAGAAAGAGTTACCACGTACATTTATGTTTATAAAGGGTTGAAGAAGTAAGAACTATAGCTTATATATCAGTAGATAAAACAACATACAATTTTAAGCTATAACAATATTTATGAGGCAAATTTAGCATGACATATATACCTTTTAGGCTGTTCAAGTTGAAATATACTTGGAGCATGAATAAGTATGTTTCATGAGGAAAGTCATATGGCAGTACATACACAAAATATCTTGTGAATTGATCTTTATAGCAGTTAATACAAGTGTTGTGTATATCCTAAGTAGTTTGCTAAGCATGCTGGATGTATTATTTCATATGACATTATTTTGAGTGAGATAAATGAGGCTTTGAAAGGTGATGTGGCCTGCCTTAAGACACGCTAATAACAACTGGAATTGGGGTTAGATTCTGGCAGACATCTTAGCTCTTCTGTGGACCCTTATACATGATGCTGTACCTCTATGTCACCTCTATGAGAAAGTCAGAGGCCATGACCCTGTAACACAAATATTCTTCAGTTCTTTATGTGTTACTAGGTAGCTGCTAAGTGCTCACAAGAGTCAGATGGATGATGAACTAATAATGTCAGCTGTACCTTCCTATTTCCCAACAGAACTTTTAAATGTTGTGTTTATTTCTATCAAACTAAAAGTTTAACCTTTTAAGTTATTCAGTGAGTAAACTCATTATTGAAACAGGTTTCAAAAATTGTTTAAAATGGTATTTTGTGCATTCTTTAAGTACGTTAGTCATAGGCTAGATACTAATACAACAATAGATATAATACCACATGGGCATTAACTTTTCATAGTTAACTACAATTCTCTAAAATAAATTCTACATATGAAAAATAATTTGCAATGATTTAGGTGAGCAAAGAAGATTATAATTTTTAGTTTATTAACAATCCCAATGAAAAAACAGTTATTCATTGAAGTTCAAACTTTAGACGACTATGGACTTTTTTTTATAAAGTACATTTTTATATTGATAATAGGAATACATTAGAGTTGCATTGTCAGACCACTGTTTCATTAGACATTCTATGTCTAGAAAAATCATTAATTAAAATGAGAAACATTGCTCCCCTAATATGACAGAGTTGATGTTGAATATAAAGAGTAATGTGGGGGCTGGCACTGTGGCACAGTAGGTTAAACCTCCTTTGGTTCTAGTCCCGACTGCTCCTCTTCCAATTCAGCTCTCTGCTATGGCCTGGGAAAGCAGTAGAAGATGGCCCAGGTGCTTGGACCCCTGCACCTATGTGGGAGACCGGGAAGAAGTTCCTGGCTCCTGGCTTCAGATCTGCGCAGCTCCAGCCTTTGTGGCCAGTTGGGGAGTGACCCAACGGAAGGAAGACCTTTCTCTCTGTCTCTTCCTCTCACTGTCTATTTCTCTACTTCTCTAATAAATAAATAAATAAAATCTTAAAAAAAGAGTAATTTGAAGAAGACATTATAGAGGAGTAGAAGATACGTGGACATGATTTTCAGTTATCTTCCAAATATCTACGAAATCCTGAATAATCGCTACTTACTATAGAAACACTCCAGGGTGGGAGTTTGCCTGTCAGTTAAGATGCTGCTCAGACACATGTATCCCCCATCAGAGCACCAGAGTTCAAATCCCAGCTCCATTCTCATTCCAGCTTTCTGCGAATGTGCTCTCCAGGAGGTAGCAGAAGATAACTCAAGTTTTGAGTTATTGCCACACACATGGGAGAACTGGATTGGTTCATTTAGTGAGTAAACCAGCTAATAGGAGAGCTCTATCTCTCTGTCTCTATGTCTCTCTTAAGCTCTCTCCCTCTCCACTTAAAGAGAAATGCCCCTTTTGAACTTCTATTTTATTTCAGATACAGATGGTTTTATTGTAACTCTTAAAGTCTAATAAATACTAAAATTAGTATAATTGCATTATTATCATTGTGAAGATATTTTATTTGACTATAATACTTTGAAGTTAGACCTACGTTTTTGTGTAATGTAACTAAATACAATTTCAATAGATAGGGTATTACAATGGTGGATGTTCCATTAAATTTACCTAATGTGGTTTATTAGTACCTATTAAAATAATCAAAAGTCACTGAAGAAGATTTTTGGGAGTAATTTTACATAAAATTCAGCAAAGACCCAAGCCTTCCACAGGAGAAGTGTGGGATAGATTTCTATTGTAGTCCGGATTTCAGATGACTGCAGTTCTTGCTGATATTTTTATGGAGCTTCAAGAGAGAAACTGAGCCAGAAACATGCAGATGTGCCATGTCCTAACTCATGATACACACAGACTTTGTTTTAATCTGCTAAATGTTGGGTTAATTTATCACAAGAGACAACTAATAGATAATCACATTTCGTCCACATTGTATTATATTTATTTTAGATATTAAATTACATTTTACATGTCTCATTCTAAGAAACAGAATACCACATTATAAGGAAAAAAGATAACTTTCCTAGAAAAAAAAACTTTGATATTTATTTTACTAGGAATTTGTTTGAAACGAAGACAGAGAGGACAAGAGGAATGTTGCCATCGTTCAGGAAGAGTCGTCACTAAATATTTAACAGAATGAGTTCAAGCTGTACAATGTATGTATCAAAATCCAGATTAACTATTTCTTAGTTACATGACAAGGGAAGATTTATTCTATTATTGTAGCAAATAATTGATTCACATGGAAAGTAAAAATATTTTAACTGTTCTTCTATTAAGTTATGTTATAAATTTAATATGCTGAGACCATTTAATCACTCACCAAAATAATATCTGGAACATACACGAAAAGAGCCAGAATAATCCAAATTTGTATATACTTCTTTCTTTTTTCTAGAAACGAAGATTATGCTATGTAAAAAATAGTATAGCAGCACCCAGTATCAGAATGGATTTTCAAACAAATAGTTTGTCATATTCAGCATCAAATAATGTGAACATCAAGGTCAAATAGAGATCAATCAGTAAAAATGACAGAAAAATAAACTCAATTTCCTTTTACTAAAAGATTATTAAACTTCTAAATGAAGGAGATAGATTAGATAAATTGTATCAGAACTTCAGTCAAAATGCTTTACACGACATTTATAGGGAAAATGATGGAAAGTGGATGATGATACTGTGTGAAAAAATTGTTGTTAGTTTGACAACTGCATTTGAAAGTTATCAATTTATTAATTTGTTTTCCCTGAGAGAGTTCTTGAGTGGCATGCCTCAGGGTTACTTCTTCTCCTTTTGTCAATGACATGAAAATAGATTTCACATTTGTCAGTTTCAAAAAAAAACGAGAAGCAGCGAGCATATTTCAAATGGGGAAAACACTTTTGAAAGTATAGAATTAAATGCTAAAACCCAGAAGATGACGTGTTAGTGAAGGAAGTAATAGGTGTCAAAAATCATGTCCAACATATAGATGTAAAGAAACTTTACTATGAGGTACTTGAAAAACAAAGTTATCAAAACAACTAAAAATTTAAAGTGAGACTATTTATAATGCTATCACAGGTATAAAAATGGAAAAGAAACAATTGCTGATATTTAGCCCTGTTTGCAAGTGAGAGCTTAGCCTACCAGAATTTCATGGGGACTGGCAGAAGACAAGAAACTGCAAGGTCAAAGACAAAGGATTGCTTATTACTTTCAACAGCAACAATCAGAATATCATCATTTGTACCAGTTCCCTATGATCAGTTCCCACAGGATAGAATAAGAGGGCTAGATGACTCCTGCATGAGCGCTGGAATGCATCGCAGAAAAGCTCTGAATGTATAATGTACAGTAAGCAAGCCTGACTTTTGTGTCTGCACTATCTTTCCAAGGATGTTTGTATAACAAATATTCTTTAAATATATTGTGTCTGCTTTCACAATCAGGAGAAGGTTTGCTAATTGTTCAATATACTAGTATTTCCCTTTAAGGCAAAAGACAGTAACTGCTTCTGGTTGCCAGTTATGCAAAAATTTAACAGAGCTATAAGGAACTGCATGCCAGCCTTAGCAATTTGAAAATACAATTAGAAGCTGGCAATCAGATCTCAAACTATCACCATTTAACAGTAAATTGCACAGCTTGCACCATTAGGTTATTTTTTTCAATTTTGAACAGCATATTTTGAAGTTCCCCCACCCCACATTCTGTGGTAACTGAAGCTCAGGGAAGTGGTACAAATAGTGATATTCTAATTTTTGCTATTGAGAAGTAATAAACTCTCATTTATCTTTGACCTGGGTGCCTTTGTCTTCTGCCAGCCTCCATGAAGCTGTCAAGCTAGTTTCTTTCAAGTACTCAGGAGAAGGCCAAATGTGCAAAACAATACACTTGGGAAATTATTGATCTACAAAATATCACAGATTAAAAAAAGAACTAAAAGGAAACTTATTGATGGTACTAAGAATTTTAAGTGACTGCTTTGCAGTGAAAATAGAAATTAGAACTTCATGCAACTCTCTCCATTCCTTAGCTCAGCTACACGTAATACTTCCAACTAAAATTTGTGTTTCTTCAAGTGTGCTCTCAGAATCATTTGAGTTTGAATCATAATCTTTGGAAAATCTCTAGTTTCAAACCCTTGAAAATCATTGCATAATACATACTTGCCTCACTGTAAGACCTAAACAAAATCACTTCTCAGAAAAAGGAAAGTAATCATGAATTAAGAAAATTCTAAATCTGAGCATATTTGAAGTGATAGGAAAGAAAATTCAATCAGGGTGTGAGATAACTAAGAAATTCACAGTCATATACGTGTAGTATAGAAGAAGTAGGGAAGGGTAATGTAGAATAGTCTCTGGGAATCACGGTCATTAGTATGCTAAGGATCTAGAATAGCGCTGACTTCAGAAATTCTGTGTAGAGGAGGAATCCCAGTGAATCTCACTCAAGGACCTCATATCATGTCTTTTGATTCTTATGTACTGTGGGAAATTCTGGCATGGGAGACTCCAGGCAAGCCTAGGAATATTTTTTTTAGGTTTATTTATTTGAAAGTCAGGTACATAGAGAGATGGAGGGAGGGAGGGAGGGAGAGAGAGAGGATAGAGAGAGAGAGGATACAGAGGGAGAGGGAGGTGAAGGGGGTGGGGGGGGAGAGAGAGTCTTCCATCCATTGGTTCACTCCTGGCCAGGGATGGGCCAGGCCAAAGTCAGGAACCTGGAATTCCATTCAGGTCTCCCATGAGGATTCAGGGATCCAACCACGTGGGTTCAGGAGCCCAATTACTTGGGCCATTTTCTGCTGCTTTCTCAGATGCATTAGCAGAGAGCTGAATGGGAAGTGGAGCAACCAGGACATGAACAGGTACCCATATAGGAGGCCTACATCATAGGTAGTGGCTTAACCCACTGCACCATAATGCTGGCCTCGGGAATTTTCTTAATAGTTAAGGATTCAGCAAAAGCAATGTATTATTGGTAAATTAAGGAGAAGTAGGATAGATATTTCCATTTATGACAAAAAAATCATTAGAATAAGTGGTATCTTTAACTGGGGGTAGCAAGAGACAAATAATAAAATGAAGAAATGAATCAAACATAAGATAATGATTTCTAGTGTGGGTGACAATACATCACCTGTGGAAATAGTGACAAGAACATTTTAATTATACAAAGACATGGACATAATATAGACAAAACTTTGGTTGTATGAAAAACTCTAGAGGGATGAATCAGTACAGAGAAAACAATGAATTTGAAAAGTAATTTTATAAAATGTTTCTTGAAAAACGGTGTTCTAAATTTATAGAAATTAGCTTCAGGTATCAGAAGAAGGTTCTGAACTATGTTTTGTGTCTTCATTTTCTACATTGTAATAACCTGAGCAGCTTAAAAAATACTAATTCTAGTAGAGTGACTATAGATAATGATAATGTAATGTTCATTTATAAAACAAAAGAAAGCTATAATGAAGTATTTTAGATATTTTCACCATAAAGAGATGATACATTATGGAAGAGATAAAATATGTTTACCCTGATTATACATTACACAATCTGTACATTTATCAAGACATCACATGGTACCCCATGAATATGTATAATAGTAATGTGTCAGACCAAATTTTCAAGAATTATCTCTGAATATTAATTCCACAGAAATTCTTATATAATTGGCCAGGATATACATATTTAAGAGACAGAGAAGCAAAGAGAGCATTCTCATTCACTAGTTCACTCTTCAAATGCCTGCTGTAGGTGGTCTTGGACTGAAGCCAGGAGTTGAGGACTCAACACAGGTCTTTCACAAGAATGCCAGGAACCCAATTACTTGTGTCATTATAACAGATTTCCAGGGTCTGTAATACCATGAAGATAGAGTCAGTATCCAGAGCTGGGCATTAAACACAGGGATTCTGGTGTGAGACATGGACATCTTAACCAGTATCTTAATTATGAAGCCAAATTAGAACCCCAGGATGCTATTAAATGCCACTTGGGTAACCTGATGTGAAGTTAAAGTTGAGGACCATAATTTAGAAGTGGAGTAGAGACCAATTACAGAGGCTAATCTGAAGATCATTAAACATATATTTGACCAAGGAATTCTTACTATCAGGGGGTAAAGGCTGTTTTTGGTGAAGATGCTGTTTTTGAAAATCTTGGTTGAAATATAAGTGCTACCAGAAAGAATAACAATGTGAATGCATGGAAACACAGAAAACAGTAAAAACAAAGTTACTATTCTTATCATGGCTGATGATTATATGGTATGCATCATCCATGTCACAGGTTCTTGTCCATAGGACACAGAATCCTTATATATTGACTTATACATTATGTATAATATCCATATATGTGAGTCCCTATGCTCTACTGGTCTTTAAATGTTTTAGCAATAACCAGCTATTAGCATTAGTCAATGACATTGAAGTGTGTTCATGAAAAATCTTGCTACTTATCAATTACTAAAGCAAATTAGACAGGGGGCATTTAAAATGTTTAAGAAACCAGGTCAGTAGCAAGAACCTATTGGCCGGCTCCGCGGCTCACTAGGCTAATCCCCCGCCTTGCCGCGCCAGCACACCGGGTTCTAGTCCTGGTCAGGGCGCCGGATTCTGTTCCGGTTGCCCTTCTTCCAGGCCAGCTCTCTGCTGTGGCCCAGGAGTGCAGTGGAGGATGGCCCAAGTGCTTGGGCCCTGCACCCCATGGGAGACCAGGATAAGTACCTGGCTCCTGCCATCGGATCAGCGCAGTGCACTGGCCGCAGCGCACTGGCCGCGGCGGCCAATTGAGGGTGAACCAACGGCAAAGGAAGACCTTTCTCTCTGTCTCTCTCTCTCACTGTCCACTCTGCCTGTCAAAAAAAAAAAAAAAAGAGAACATGAGAACACATTGTTGAATGAGAAGACTCAAGAGAACTCTGGGTAGTCAGGAGATGGCTTGGGTTTCAGTTATCCAGGAGAGGACTATGGTGTTTCACTAGAAAGGAGTTAGGGGCTTATAGTCAAAAGGACAGAGTAGTATGTAGTCACATGATATGTCAACTAAACCCAGGCTTGGTTTAGCTATAGCAAGCAGTATTTTTCTTATTTATTTATTTATTTATTTATTATTTTAGCTGACAGAGGGACAAGTTAGAAGGCTGAGAATAGAGAGACCCTACTCTTGCAGAGTAAAGAACCACAACGCTAAAGAAAAGATGGGATTTCCAGGAGATTGATGAGGGAAAACTGCAGTAAAGAAGGGATAGGAATTATAAGAGCACAGAGACTCAGAAAGCCACAGGAAAAAAAGCATACAACAGCTGCTATCCTGGCTCCCTTGACAGGGGCCTCCATGTTGCTTGGAAAAAAAATATACAAAAAGCTACGTAATTCCCATCATTGCTGCAAACTAGGAGCCCTAACTACAGGAGAATTTCACTGTCCTCACTATCTTTAAATCCAGTCTAAAAAGCTGAGGTCTGAATGACTGCTTTGCTCCAGAAAATAAATGCACATTGTCCCACCACTCACCTCCCCAGTACTTCAAAGCCCTAGACCAGAGCTGCAGCAGTACAACCATTATAAACTCCATTCTATGTTAGAGGAGAACAGGCAGCCCCAGAAGTCCCCCACCCTGGTGACCACATGTCTGCATTCACTCTATAATTGCCATGTGACTGTGGTGTGATATTTGTATTAGCAATCTGTGTTCTTAATCTGTCAGTATTGTCCACTCATTTATTTTTATTATAATATTTCAATGAAATCTATTATAATTATAGGTTAAATATTAGCTAATTAAAATGATAGTATAAAGATTATATATTTATGTGTGAGCTCAATATTCACACATATATACTTTATTTTTGTTCTTTCATTTGAAAGGCAGAGCTACAGAGAGGACAGAGCGACAGAGAGGGATCGTCCATTTGCTGATACATCCCCAAATGGTCATAACAGTCATGTGTAGGCCAGACTTATGCCAGGAACCAGGAACTCTTTCCAGTTCTTCCACATGGGTGGCAAGGGCCCAAACACTTGAGATGTCTTCTGTTACCTTCCAGGTTCATTAGCAGGAAGCTGGATCAGAAGCACAATGACAAGGACCTGACTTTGGACTCTGGTATGGGATGGGATGCTGATGTTGCAAGCTGTGGCTTGACCTATACAACACAATGCAAACACTGTTCCCTGTAAAGCATTTTATTTTTATTAAATTATGGGCAATGAATATGTTATATTATCAAATACGTGCATTTGAAGCCAGCGCTGTGGTATAGGGGGTAAATCCACCGCCTGCAGCACCGGCATCTCATATGGGCATTGGTTCAAGTCCCGGCTACTCCACTTCCTATCCAGCTCTCTGCTATGGCCTGGGAAAGCAGTAGAAGATGGCCCAAGCCCTTGGGCCCCTGCACCCACCCCTGCACACCTTCGAGTCCCAGAAGAAGCTCCTGCATCCTGGCTTTGGATCAGTGCAGCTTCAGCCATTGCAGCCAGTTTGGGAGTGAACCAGTGGATGGAAGACCTCTCTCTCTGTCGCTCCTTCTCTCTGTGTGTAACTGTGACTTTCAAGTAAAATAAATAAATCTTTTTAAAAAATGTGTATTTTATAAGCTTTCTTGAAAATGTGTTGTTTTGGTAGACAGTTATGTCACATTCGTATCATCTTAATACTATCAAGCATGGTTTCAGATTTAGGATGGTTCTGTAGTAGCTGATATACTAGAAATGATTTATTAACACTAATGACCTGCAATCCCAGTATGGAATGGACTGCGTATTCATTAGTATCAAAATCTTACAAAGTTCTATAATAAATATTGGTGCTTATTACACATGAAAGTATATAAGTTGTACTTTTACTGAGATTTTTGGAAAAGGAAATAAACATATGTAATCTAGAACTGTCCCATGATATATGGGTAGGACAATATGTGAAGTTTCAGGATTTGGTTTACAAAATACAAAGAAGACAACACAAATGCAGATGTCCTTTTATTCTTTGTACTGTCATCTCTATGGATCTGGAGCTATAAACTTCTGTCATTTTGAGACATAGAATGAGGATGAATCTTAAACGTGAGTGCAGTGGAACAGAAATGTTGAAAGCAATTTCCCCCTTTTGACAACCTTGAACTGCTGAATACATGTAACTGTATCTACTTCTGGTCTTTTTGATAAATGCTACAGTATATACCCTAATCATCTTTTAAAACATATAAAACAGTGCCTTCATAACTTAGTTTAATATCTGTAAGCCAAGAACCAAGAATTGAAAAGTATGATCAATTATATCATTCCTACTTGCTGCTTGTTTTCCATTTCCTGACATTTTATACTATTCTAGTAAATCATATGATTCTACTAATTTGAAATAAATGTCTCATGAATCTCCAGACAGATACTTTTCTACAAGTTTACCCAAAGAATATATCAATCTCAGAGTGTCTGCCAAAAGTAGCACCCTCCGTTAGGTTCATATTGTGTTATGTCTTTTTTCCAATAACTCTCAGCTTCTCAAATGAAATAATATTCTTTCATGTAGGTGAAAAAAATAGCTCTTTGCCTCTGTTCTCTGTTCTTGCTTTCTCTAGTTGAACTATTATAGCTATTAAGGACTGGTGGTTGCAGAAGTAAAATCTATCCATAGTATTGTTTATCTTCCTCATCTGACAATTTGTTTTAGAAACATGAAGACTAAAACTGACTCTTGACCAGATAAGCTGAAATGTGCATATTTATTATAAATATTGACATGTTCAACTTTTACTTTTCTCAGTTCTATCTTCAGACATAATTAATATCTTAATATTACTAGCAACAAAAATAACAATATTCTTGCTTTAATTTTACATTAAGGAATTACTCTCAGTGTGTTTTGGGAATTTTTTATTTATTTCTAATATGTTTCCCAGAATCTTCACATTTTTCAAGTGATTTATAAGGATTTTATTTTCAACAAGTCCACCTATTAGACTAACAGATGAAAGTGAGGCTGCTCAGAGAATATTTGACAATGTTTAATTGATGGATAGAACATGTGGTATCAAGAATATATAATATATATTCAGAGGAATGTAAGTTTAAAGAGTTTGATAGAGAAATTATTCAGCATAATGGATCTTTTCTTACAATATGATAAAAGAATATATTCTTGACAAGAAAGTTTAACCAGATAGCAATTTAAAAAATTAGAGAAATGAAAACTAGGAATCATTAAGTTGATTTCAAACTGTCCAATTACATTGTTATGATCAGATTACATATAGAATAAAAAAAGTAATAGGAATTTAAAATGTTGATACATGAAATCTGTAAACGTGGAACAAAAGATATTCCACAATCTTTCAATATCATACTGGAGTATTGCCTTACAGGTCTTCCCAAGGACTATTTCATGTTTTGATGTACCTTTCCTGACTTGTTTGCCACTGATAGGAAAATAGATTTTTTTTTGTGAGATTAAAGGAGCATTTTTAGGTTTTTGCCCAGTTGAGATGCAAATGATCCTTGTTTAGTAAAAACACAGCTCCAAACTAACAATGTGTTTCCAGATAGGAAATGAACCAGTTTTTTTCTCAAATTTTGCATATTTATTTTGATATGTCTTCTTGGCTAGCATATAAACAACATTTTTTTCTCTAATTCTTCTGCAAATCAACTTTAGTTTTCAACCAGTTTTTCATTAAAATAAATGCTTGACACATACTTGTTCTCTACATAAAACATGCTTTGAACATTTTTCATAATTATACATTGACAAAAGAATGGGAAAATGTGAACTGTTGTACAGATATGTTTAGGAGGACTTCCTATGAGAAATAAAAATGCTATATTATCAACAAAGACTTACACCACTATGCAACCATGAAATTTGCAGCTACCTTGTATGTCCTGTTACAAAATATGAAATCAAGTTTTTTTTTAAAGTAATGTAATCTTTTATGAAGATATGTATCTTCTGGTTGAAAATCTTTAATAGCAGGATATTCACTATATTTACAAGATAATTATCTTAGTTTCTAAACTACTCATTTATTTAGCAATGTTTTCCTTAAAATGAGCTACACTTATCTGATTTATAATTTAAATCTATCACCATTATTTTTAAATTATGAGGTACAAAGAATATGCCAACTTGCTTATAGATATGCCAACTCTTCAAATATTTCCAGCAATTATAGTTTGCTGAAATTATCCTCTTTTCTAAGTTAAATATCTGTAATTCATATAATTGACTCATTAGAAATTATATATCAATCTATTAATGCAATAATAGTTACAGGACATTTTCAATTTATTCTCAAATTTTTTTAAGGTATGCTTAAGGATCTGATCAAATACATAAGTTTATAAATAAAGCAATGCATAAGTAGCACTGGGAAAAGATATTACTAGAATTAGAAACTTTGAAAATTACTCTGAATTTATGAAAGAAATCTTAAAGGAATGTGGTTCATAAGCCATCACGATCAGCTTATTCTGAATCTTTTTTATAATTTCAAAAAAAATTGACAAAATTCCTTCCATTTCTTTCATTTTAGAATCTTATGAAAGATGTGTGTTGTGCTATCCCAGTAACTAAATCTATATTTCATTAATAATAGTAATCACAGCATAATTAACACATAAATATGACCCTAAAAATTCCCTAACTAACCAATTAGCCATTCAAAATTAGAATTTTACTTTACCATAGCAACCACAAGTGCCATCACAGCAGATGACACCTTTGTGCTAGATACGTATGTGCACGTGGGTGTGTGTGTCCTTTGTGGTTTGTCTGAAGATAAATTGAAGTTCCATGACTATTAGCCACATTTTACAAATGGGAAAGCATTCAAAAGAGAATAGATCGATTGTCAACCTAAACTCTGTGAAAAAGAGTTCTACAGAATTTTGTTTCTTTGTAATTCGTGTATCAATAGTTCTGCTGATCTCAAAAAAGCATGATTTGTGTAATTTATTGAGGATTTCTAATTACCACAAAAAGTGTGAAAGTATGTCACTACTTATTACATACAACCCTGTTTATTTCCTAATAACTAAGCATAAGTACTTATTCCTAAAAATAATTTCAATTAGTCAAATTTTAATTTAAAAGATTATATATATTCATGCATATATTTATTTGAAAGGCTGAGAAACAGAGTGATGAGAGACACAAATATTTCTTTCACTTGTTTGATCAACAAATGCCATATATAGTTGAACTCATTCCACTTCTACATGTCATAAATATTGCAGGATATAGTATATCTTTAAATATGGCAACAAATCCTCCATATTGGATTTGTTTAATATTGCATTGGCTCATCTAGATAGTTTCCATGCATAATTGAATCAGCATCAAATTCTGCCCCCCAAAATCCATGGTTTTGTCCTAAGTATTTTATATTGTTACAATAATATCATAAATAAATTACTTTTAAATATCATTTTACAGCCATTTGCCACTAGAATACCCAAATACAGTTAACTGTATATTGATCTTGCACACTGTGATTTCACAGAATTAATTTATTCATGTTAGCAATTTTTTTTGCAAATTTGTTTTCGAATGTTTATATAAATAATCTTTTGTAAAAAAATTTATTTATTTAATATTTGAAAGGCAGAGTTACAGAGAGGCAGAGACAGAAAGAGACAGAGAGAGAGAGAGAGAGAGAGGTCTTCCATCTGCTGGTTCACTCCCCAGATGGCCGCAACAGCCAGGGCTACACTGATCCAAAGCCAGGAGCCAGGAGCTTCTTCTGGGTTTCCCACGTGGCACCCAGATGGGATGCCGGCATTGCAAGCGGCAGCTTTACCTGCTACGCCACAGCACTGGCCCCTATGTTAATAGTTTTTTCATCTGTGATATTTCAGTTTGAAAATTTTCCTTGAACACATTTTTAAATAGAACTATTGTTTATATTTTAGACTTTGTTTATTTGTACATATCTGTATGTCACATTTAATAAAATATTTTCCTAAACAGAGAATTGTATTTTGAGTACTCTTCCTTTCATCACTTTCAATGTTATTCCATTGTATTACTTGTCCATTGTTTCTGATGATAAATATGACATCAGTGAAGATTTTTTTCTCTTGAATATAATTTATGTTTTGTTCCCATCTGCTTTTAAAATTATTTTTTCACCTTTGGTTTGTAGCAGTTTAAATCTGATGTGCCTACATGTGGTTTCATTCATTTATTTATTGTTAACCAGACTTGGAAATTTTTCAGTTACTTTTCTTAAATTATCCTTCATACCCCATTTTCTTTCTTTTCTTCTGAGGCCTCAAATTATATATATGTATGTCAGACTACAGGTTTTCCATATCAATATTATTTCTCTGTGTTTTCAGATTGTACATTGTCTAATGATCAGCTCAAGTTCCCTGCACATTCTTTTTCCAAACTTCTATCCTTGCCTATTAAAAGTTTTATATTGCATCTTGACCTAGAATTTCTTATGAAATTCTTTGAGTTTCTAATTCCTTACCGATGTTCTTCACTTATTGATTTATTATGATATTCTTTTTTGTCTTTGAACATACTTATAGCAGCTGCTATAAAGCCCTTATACGCTAATTCCAAAAATAGGGTCATCTCACTATCTACTTTTATTAACACTTTCACACATTTCATGTTATTTCCTTTTTGCTCACATGTCCTCTGAAACTTCTTTTATACTAGATTTGATGGATGGCATCCTGCAGAAATCCTTTAACCTCTTATCTTTCTTTTAACAATAGTAAATTTTGTGCTGCCGAACACTTAATATACCGGCTTATTACCTTGAATTTGTGGAGGGTTATTTCATACTTCTTAGAGATGGTCTACTTAATTTTGTGCTATTGTCTTTATTCATGTAGCACAGCCCTTCTAATGCTTCATTGCAAAATAAGAGATACTTACCAAGGCATTGCACCTTGGCAATATTCAAATGGCTACATTCCCTTTCCTTAGAAGGGTGACAATTCAAACTTCAGCTCAGAATTTTCAACCATTCAGCAGCCAGGATACAACAGATTTCTTGAAATCCACACCCTTCACATGCACAACTCATAGGCTGATACAAACTGGAAGCAGCATTCTGAACTCTCCCTCTCTGTTTCTCTCTCCTTGCTGAAAGCTGCCTTTCGATTTCCAACTACTCTGGAAATGGTGCACTCTGAATTCTGAAGTCTGGCAATGGTAAGACTGAGATTTTCTGCTTGACTTCTTGATGTGCTACATCTTGTAAACCAGAGAATTCCCTTGAGCAAATACTGTACAAGTATCTTATCGGTGGAAGTTCCTTCTTTGCATGAAAAAAAAATCCCTCCAAGTTAGAGTTGTACTTGCTTTTGTCAACATTGCTATACCTTCAAATACAACTGTGTGTGAGTGTGTGTGAGACAGAGAGAGAGAGAGAGAGAGGGAGAGAGAGAGAGATCACTTTTGTGTATTTTAAGTCTTTAAAAGCCACCATGCAATTATCAACACTGCAATTTCTCAGTCTAAAATAAGTGAAAATAATTTTTTACCAATTATTAGCCAGACTTTCCATGTTTTTGGTTTAAAAGATTCTTAAAATTGTAATTACAGGCTTTGCATTCATACTGCAAAACTTAAACATATTTGTGTGATACAATTATATGTTCTAATAGTAATGTGTTTTTATTAGAAACCCTATGTAAGTACTTATATTTTAATTTTGAGATTATTGATTATGGCATTTTGAATCTACTTTGAAATCAGAAGAGATTATTTCAGCAGAATCATGTGATTTCAGTAATCTTATTGTGTTTTCTACGTTCAAGAACACTTACAAGAGTAATCATTCCTAAACATGGGAAAAGAAATAACCACCTAAATTTCATTTTGGTTCTTGTTTTTGATGATTTTGTTAGTTTCATTTGTCATATTTTATACTTCTTTTAATAGTAAATACAATTAACCTACTGAAATAACAGTTTTGCTTACTTAAATATAAATTTTATATATAGGATATTACTCATAATAGTCAATCAATAATTACTTTCGATTACTTAGCAAGTTTTGTTTATAATTGAATTTACTTGTGTTTTAAACAACAAATAAATTTTATGAGTTTTTTTCTGTTTATTGCCTTTATTTTAAATTCCAATGCAATTCCACTTATGAATTTTCTCATTAAGAGGAGTTCCAAAAAATGGCAGAAGACTTATTGTGACCAAAATCACTTCAGTTGGAACAATGTCTTATATTTGTAAGTTATCATTAGTTTTCATATTTGATGGAATTTCTAAAGACCTTGAAGTTGATAGATACTTTAGCCATATTGCCTTATCAGGTAAAACATCAGAAATATTTTGGTATAATAATCATACCCATAGATATTAAAGGTATGGATCAATGATTTTATATAAATGTACACATGATCAAAATATAGAAAATTTTCATCTTTGCAGAAAGTCTTCTGCCTCTTTATTTTCTTCTACCCAACTCTCACCCAACACAAGCAATGATCTGATTTCTACCAATACTGAATAAGAATTATTAGGAGTAATATATTTATGTGTATTATTATTGATTCTTTGGTGGAAATAATTTTACTAAATAGATGGCACTTTTAATTTTCATCACAACATTGATTGAATCAAAGTTTAAATATGTAAGGGTCAATTCAAATAATGTTTTGGGATGTTGATTTCATTCTATTTTTTTTCCCAGTGGTGTACACTATAAAAGGTGAAATTTGGGGCCAGCACTGTGGTGCAGCAGGTTAAGCTGCTGTCTGCAGTGCAGGCTTCAGAGTTTGCTGCTCCAATTCCAATCCAGTTCTCTGCTAATATACCTGGGAAAACGATGGAAGAAGGCCAAAGTCCTTAGGACCCTGCATCCAAGTGGGAGACCAGGAAGATGCTCCTGGGTCCTGACTACAACCTGGCTCAGCCCTAGCCATTGTGGCCATTTGGGAAGTGTGAGAGTCTTGAATCTACTAGAGTCCTGGACATCTCCCCCACTCTTTCCTGGTGTCAGGAAAACAAAAACACAAAGGTGTCCTGCACCTGGAGAGCCTCACTGTTCCCACAATTTGTCTCAGCTACAAGTCAGGGAAACACCCTGTGCCTCCCGGTTCCTATCACTGCCCCAACAATGAATCAGGCAGCCCTGGAGACTCCCTGTTTCAGGGACATCCTTTCTCAAGACGGTATCTGGGATCCTCTCCAGCTGCTCCAGCCCACCTCCCACATTCCTTTGTTCAGCCGCTCCAACTCATCTCCCCCCCATCTCCCTCCTCTCTTGACACAAGTTCCCTGTAAAGTCCCAGCATTACAGATGAGCATGGAGCTCTTCTCTCTCTGAGGCTGCTCCCGGCAGTTGTTTGCCCTAATAAAACTCTTTCTTTGCTCAGCATGGCCTTGGTTGTCATTCTTGGTTGCGGTTGAAAACCTTACCAGGGAGTAAGCCAGAGGATAGGAGATATCTCTTTCTATCTATAAATATGTTTTTCAAATAAATAAGTTTTTCTAAAAAGGTGAAATTTATTGTATATAAATTTTAAACATTAAGAATAAATAGACATTAATTCAATTATGTAAAATTAGCATTTGGATTATTAATTTAGGATGTTATTATTCTTAAATTAGGGTTTAGACCACATGCTTTTTTTGGGTATATATCTTCAGGACAAAAGAAGAAGTACATATTCTTAAATTTACTTAGCAGCTTTATTTTTCATAGTAATATTGATACTACTCTTTTGGATTTCATCTACCCACCATCTGTCAACAGTAGATATAGCAAATCAGTTATTAATAATAATGGGACTGGTATTGTAAAGCCACCACTCGCAGTGCTGGTATCTCATAGGGGCACTGGTTTGATTCCCAGCTACCCCACTTCTGATCCAAGCTCCCTGCTAACATGCCTGGGAAAGTAGTGGTAGGTGGCCCAAGTGCTTGTACCTATGCACTCACATGGGAGACCATAAAGAAGCTCCTGGCTTCAGACTGGCCTACCTTCAGCCCTTGTGGCCATTTTGGGGTGAACCTGCAGATGGAAGATATCTCTCTCTCTGTCTTTACCTCTGCCTCTGCCTCTCTGTAACTCTACCTTTCAGCTGAATAAATAAAATCCTTAAAGATAATAATGTTAGTAGGAATCAGTATTTTCAACATAAAAGAAAATGGATACTAATAAATAAAAGAACCTGTTAAATAAATTCCATGAAATATTAATTTTGATCTGGAAATATAATTGTGAACTAATTTCTTCTAAAAATAAACATATTTTACGTCACTATTAGAAATAATGAAAAACAATGATAATGATATCTAGCTTCATGATTATAATTACCACATAGAATTTCCCACAAAAACAGACAAGGATTCTGGGACAAACATAAGATTTCGTGTCTGTGACAGAAAAAGGATAAATAAGCCCAAAGAATTTGTACCAGAAAGCAAAGACCTTATCTAGAACTGATAGGATTATGTCAGATGGACATAAAATCCAACTTCCATGGTTCCCTCTGGCCAATGATGTAAACATTTGAGTGTTATAACGAAGGTGATAAAGAATTGCAATTCAGATATACAAAATTTCATGTGTTTGTAATGATACTTGAAAAATCAAAGAGGATTTCATGATGATGTTTTGAATTTTGCTAACAGCACATCCAGAGAATTTCTACAGATACAAAAAAAAAATCAATCCTTTTTCTATATGGACTTTCCTAGAGAGACGAGATAGGTGATACCTCTACAGAAGAGCTCCAGAGAAGAAATGTCAGGAGTTACAAAATAACTGAGACTTTGCCTCATTTACAATCCCAGAATGTAACCCATTATGATTATGAGGATGTTGGCAGAAGACATGAAAGTAGTACATTCTTCAAACTTCAATTTCTCAAAGTAAGTGATGAGGGACACATGATGTCCACATGCAGAGTGAATGTGTTAAAAGAGAGGAACTCTGAATTTCAGGAATGGACTACAAGCAAACTCATTCAATTGTGTTTCACTATGGCAAGCAACAAACAAATCTGCACTGTGCTCCAGAGGAAGCTGTCATCTCTCTCTTCTGAACTGGTTCATTACACATATATCCTTGAATAAATACTCTGGATTAAAGGCCATCAGTGCCACTTCCGTCAAAATATGAAGAAACACAAGATCATTGACTTGGATCATTGTTGGATCATTGACTCCCAACAATAAATGTAAAAGTAAGATAGAATTAGAAAATCACCATTTTGCAACTTCTAATGAAATAATATAGCTAGGCAGTGATTACCAGTGAATGTAAAATCATTAAAGCAATGGTGGGTGAGGAATTTATAATGACTGCATCAGGCTGACAACACCTAAATCCATTGACCAATGTCAAAATCATTAAAGTGAAATTATCAGACATCACATACATCCTGGTATAATGAAATAGGAATTTAAAAGCAACACTTACATTGTACTCTTGCAAAAATTATTTAATTTGCATATAGAAAGTTCTAGCTCTAATCGCATGTAAAGAGATACAGCAGAGCTAAAAGTTTAAAAAGAAATGAAGATTCAATCCTCAGAAAGTAGAAATTAACAGGTCAAATGTCTTATTCCATAAAAAATGGGGGAAATAAAAACAACCTTGGGATGTTTTAAAATCAGGAGCTGTAACAACCATATATATATATATATATATATATATGTGTGTGTGTGTGTGTGTGTTTTAATATTTACTTGAAAAAACAGAAAAAAGATATTTTGGGATAATCTTGTTAAATTTATCATAAACTAGTTATTAGGTAGCAAGGAATTAACATTAATTATGTTAGGTGTATGTTAACCACCCTGGTATTGATTTTTAAGTAAGGTTCATGTTTTTTAAAATATTCTAAAGTAATTTATGTACAATACAGTGCCCAGGATTCACTTTACAATATTTCATCAGAAGGAAGGATGGAAGGCAGGCAATATTGATAATTGTGTGATGAATGCATGTATATTTAATATACTACCATATCTAATTTTCTGTAAAAACTTACATTAAATGCATTTTCCTATAAAAGCACAAACTTACTAGTATTACCCTTCCTCAAGATAACGTTGGAATGAATAATCAACCTATTATAGCTTGAAATATATATTAATTAAAAAGAAATACATATATGGATTCCCTGGAAGGTTTTGGGTTAGAATGTCACAATACAATCTTGTAAAAATAAACCCTAACATTATAGTACAAGTACTACATCCAAATTTCATATGGTTTACAGTTTTTGTCTAACTATAAGACTGCTAAATATGAAGGTTAGAGACACAGAAGTAAAAGTAGGTCTGATTGGAGCTGGCGCTGTGGCGTAGGGGATAATGTTGGCACTTGGAACGTTGGCATCTCATGTGGGTACCAGTTGAAATCCTGACTGCTCCACTTCCCATCCAGCACCCTGTTAATGTCCCTGGGAAAGCAGCAGAGGAAATCTCAAGTACTTGGGCCCTGGCACCCACGTGGGAGACCCAGAAGAAGCTCCTGGCTCCTGGCTTCAGATCAGCTTAGCTCTAGCCATTGTCGCCATTTGGTGAGTGAACCAGCAGAATGAAAATCTTCTCTCTGTCTCTGTCTCTGCCTCTCTCTCTCTTTCTCTCTCTCTGTAACTTTGCCTTTCAAATAAATAAATAAATCTTTAAAAAAAGAAAGAAATTACAACTGCTTTGCTGAGGTTTAACAGAAAAAAATATATTACCTGATTAAAACTAGGAAAAAGACAAATGCTCCAGTGGTAGGTGTTTGCAGCAGTGGTTAAGGTGCTGCTTGGGACACCTGCATCTCATTTTTAAATGTGTGGATTTTGAATATTGGTTCTGCTTCCTATACCAGCTTCCTGCTACTGTGTAACTTAGGAGCCAACAGGTGATAATTCAAGTACTTGGGTCCCTCCCAGTCATGTAGGAGATGTGGATGAAGTTCCAGGTTCCTGGTTTCAGCCTGGCTCAAGCCCTGCAAATTGTGGGCATTTGGAAAGAGAACCAGCAGATGCATGAACTCTCTTTGTCTCTGTCTCTCTCTTTGTCTCTTTGCCTTTCAAATTAAAAAAAAAAAAAGAGATTGAAATAAAAGAGAAAAGAAAAAAGAAAGAGAGAGAGAAAAAAGAAGAAACAGAGAAAGATGTATCTCAACCATTTTGTAGGAAGCAAAATATTTAAGATCCATTAATTCTAAGTAACCAAAGCAGCTCAGGTTTCAAAGACAGAATTCTACTTTGTGATGGTCAGATTTCAAGGATCCTTCTATTTTTACATAGTAAAGAAAAGTCTGACCTCTTGTGTCACAACAGTAGTGTGTGCCAAACAAAGAGAAAATTCTGGTGAGGGTTATATATACAAGGTTACATATGTTCTCAGTAGCAGCCATGTCAGGCAGTCATCTAGGGATCTGGGAAGCAGTAATCGTTGTGGGAGTGGTGACAAAGAATGAAAGTCTGGAGCCATATAGCAGAACCCACAGAAACTTGGAGAGGGTGCTGTGTGCTCTCTTCCTTTGCTATTTCTCACTGAAGCCCCTCTGAGGAAGCACCATTCTCCTTTCTGATCCAGTGATGCCCCCTGTCTGTAGGGGTCAAGCACACTCAGTCTGATTTGTGATCATTGGTTTGTCTCCCTTCAAGGGAGAGAGGGACCAAAGGTTGTCTTGATTCTGACCAGAGGATTTTTCATACTTGCAAAGATCACTTCAAGTCTTCCCTTCTGTTTTCTGGTAAGATTTCTCTTCAGTTATTTCAAATATATAAATAGACTTCCCATTGAGCGTAGAAACTTCTGCAGACTCTAGGCAGTCCGTCTTCATGAGTCACATGTATGGATAGCTTAACACTGTGTGTTTTTCTTGTGTACTGAATGTTAGTTTCTGGGTGATTCAGTTGATTGAAGAGCCCCATCTATCACTGAAGATTTTGCTTTTCTCTAGAACTTCGTATTTACTGCCTCTTGAGCATATGGTGTGTGGTGTATTAGAGTGATCTTCACTTAAATTACATTTCACTTTGGTATTTAAATCAATGAATTTAGAATACTGCATAATGATTACTTTCAATTAGCCTTCACTTAAGGAAGATGATATAATTAAACGTGTTTGTTTGATCAGGTCTTGCAAATGAACCCACACATTTATATTGGATCTTTGAGATAATTCTCTCTTGCTTTTTAAACCATTGGAAGAGGTCGACAGTCCTATGGCTAAGACAGATTTCTCCTTTTTCTTTCTCCCTCTTATTTCTCCTTTTTTCTAACCTCTTCTCCCTCTTCCTGTTTTTCTCTCCTTTACCCTTGTCCCTTTCCGTATCCTTCTTTTCTCACTGCCATTTACTCTATGACCTGCTGATTGTGTGGCAGACACTGTGCTAAATACATTGTGCTAAAATACTGAATAGCTTAGAAGTTCATTCTGACTTGGGTTGTCAATTAGGGACCAATCATATTTGCTATTGCTTCCCATGCCCAAGGAATTTGCATTGCAATATTGGCCAGAGACACCGTGCAGAAGTTAAAAAGGAAAATCAATTTTAAAGAAAGGTCGGTATGCTACTCCATGTTGCCAAAATGTTGAGATGAATGAGAACGGTAGACGGTCAGCTAGATGATATCACATGCTATTTCATCACTTTTTCATTATCTTCCATTTCTCTCTCTGATATTCTCATGCTTGACTCTACCTTTTTGAATATATGACATGTAGATACAAATACTGTTTTATAACCCAGTAACCAGTTTCTGTTGATGGATGTCACTTTTTGTGTATTATTATAATTTCCTACTCCTTTTAAAAAATACTCATTTATTTGAATTCAGAGTTATAGAGAGAGAGGGAAAGGCAGAGGGAAAAGCAGATAAATACAGGAGGGGGAGAGAGAGAAGGAAAAGGAGAGAAATAGAGGAGAGAGAGAGAAAGAGAGAGAGAGAGAGAGAGAGAACACTAGAATTGAACCAAGCTCCAAGCTGAAGCCAGGAGCCAGCAGTTTCGTCCAGATCTCCCACATGGGTAACAGAGGTCAAAACACTTGTGCCCTTCTCTTACCTTTCCCACATCATTATCAGGGAGTTGGATCTGAAGTAGGGCAACAGGGACTTGAATTCATGTCCAAATGAGATGTTGGTGTTACAGGTGGCAGTTTTACCCACCATGCTACAATGGCAACCCTTCCTGTTCCTTTTAAAGTCTGCTAATTTTTTATTTGCTAGAATTAGGATTTTTATCGTTTTTAGTGCTCTATAATTTTGTAATCCTTTAATGGTGACTCTGGAATCCAATTAACTAAAATTTTGATTTTTCCCTTATATATTTGATAGACACATAAACAGAGAATGCTCATTTACACTTACTTGTTCACTATCCACATGCCAGTAGTAGCTGGGGCTGTGATGGGCTGAAGTCAGAAGCCCAGAACTCTATGCAAGTCTCCCACATGGGTGGTAGAAATCCAATTTCTTGAATCATCACTGCTTCTTTTCAGGAGTCTGCATTAGCAGGAATTCAGCATCAGAAGCTAGAATTGGGAATCAAACACAGGTACTTTGACGTCAGATGCAGGTATCTTAACTGCTCAGTTAAATACTCACTCTCTAATTAACTAATTGGAATCAGTTTAAAATATTTTAAGTTTTTCTTTTAAACTTTTGGAGCAGGGAACAAAGCAATTTCTGGCAGAGAGCTAATTTTGCTCAAATTCTGAGATTAAAGAAAAGCATAACTTTTGAGTACTCAATCATCTACTTTATGAGATTTCACCTGGTAAGAAGCCCAGCTGCTCACAGCTCTTATAAGGTCTGAAGACTGTTGAATTCTTGATCTTTCTAAGGGTTCTTTCCCAACTTTGGTTATTTTCTTCACAGGCACTGACATTTACAACTGAAGGTTCAAGGGGAGCTCTTTATACATTTCAAGAATTCTCTCTTTGCAGAGCTCTCTTCATGAAGCATTTTCTATTCCAGGTGACTCCTTTCCATCCAGCTCTCTCCTCTTGGTACTGTGCTCTAAAGTTCTAGGCAGCTTGAGCTCTGCATTCTTTACTGTGTACCGTCATCTGAAGGTATCTGCTGCAATGTGTTGGCCTCTCTTGTTATGCTGGAGAAGAAAATGCTCAGTGGAGGGATGATCTGCACATTGAGAGAGTTCTTGAGATGTATGAGTTCCTCTTGAACCTTTAGCTGAATATATATGTCAGTGCATGCAAACAAAATACCCAAGGCTGAGAAAGACCTCAGAAAGGGCAAGGTGCCAGGGTCCTTGGAGCTTTCATAATGAGCTGTCATCAGCTGGGATTCCCACCAGATAGAATGGAAAACCTCATAATATACAGACGATTGAGTATTCAAAAGTTATTTTTTTAACTTCAGTAGTGGAGCAAAAGTAGCTCTATACTTGAAACAGCTTTGGTCCTCTATAAACAAAAGAGCTGAAATTCTGCTAGGATAAATCATTTGCTCAAAATCACATATTTAGTACAGACAGAGCCAATAGACAAATGCTGTCCTCTCATATAGAACTTTATAGGTCATATTCATTTAACCTTTGCATTAAACTGCACATTCTTGATCTTCGAAAATCACTATTGAATGGTGGGATGGATAGAAAGTAGTTTCTAAGATCAGAAATAGGTGGCTCCTACTGAAAACGATACGTGTAGACTTATTTCTCCTAGAACTTTGGCTGTAAAGGAAGAAAAAGATGACAACCTGAAATAAAGAAGAGGAATGCTAACCTAAGAGGAGTGCAACAAAATTGAGGGATCTTGTGTACCATACATATTCACTCTCAACCCGACTGCTCTCTAGTCAGTCAGAGAGATGGGCAGTGCTCAACCTAGTCAGAGCTTAGAAGACTCAAGAGGTAGAACGTTCTAGGCAAAGATCTTCAGGAAGTGCTTGCTGGAATAGTTGAGATGCAAGAAAGTCCTGGAAATACTTAGAGGCACGAGGGAATTTGTTGCAGGGAGCTTGGGAGGAGAGGAAGTAGATGTGTGGAAATGTACAAGCTGTATTGCAGGACAGTGAGAAGATAATTTCATGTACAGAAGACAGATTAGTTCATTCTTTCACTGCCTGTATTTTATTACAAAACATATACTCATTGTGAGAACAGTTGGGGGCTGGGGACCACAGACCAGAGTTGCCTATTAGATTGTCTAACTCCCAGTTCCCCATACACACATATTCAGTTATTAGCCAACAAGACTTACTATCTTACAAGTAAATTTGAAAGTTTGGGTGAAAATCATTATGAATATAATTATAAGGGAATCAATGTGTAATTGATATTTATTTCTGCAAACAGATTAGTTCAATTCTTTCATGTTTCAAGTATAGAGCTACTTTTGCTCCACTACTGAAGTTAAAAAAATAACTTTTGAATACTCAATCGTCTGTATATTATGAGGTTTTCCATTCTATCTGGTGGGAATCCCAGCTGATGACAGCTCATTATGAAAGCTCCAAGGACCCTGGCACCTTGCCCTTTCTGAGGTCTTTCTCAGCCTTGGGTATTTTGTTTGCATGCACTGACAGGAATCTGAAGAATACTTTC
Organism: Oryctolagus cuniculus; assembly: GCF_964237555.1. Taxonomy (NCBI): domain Eukaryota; kingdom Metazoa; phylum Chordata; class Mammalia; order Lagomorpha; family Leporidae; genus Oryctolagus; species Oryctolagus cuniculus. Next base: position 167,530,393 of record NC_091433.1, read on the forward strand.
CAATGCTCTATGTTCTATATGATTTGCAGGAAAATTGCTTCATCTGGCCACCTCTTTGCTTATTTATATCAATGACCCCTCCTCTAGACACATCTCTTCATCTTTGTGAAGAATACTGAGGCATTCTGACCTATGGTTAGGTGAGAATTTGATTCATTTGAATTCTTATTAAACGTCTAGTTCATGACAACTTTGGTTGACACATGCAAAGGTAATTGATAATGACAATAAATTTGGAGACAATGTACTCATATTTGTATCTAAGAACAGTCTTGAATATGAAATTCATGTTGCTTAAAGGGATGGAGCAATTCCACTGTAAGATCTTCAGATTATCTGTTTTTTTACATTGAGGCTAACTGTGAGTATTTTTAAGGAGCCTAGACTCCTGAGAAATTAGGAAGTTGTTTCTATTTCTTGGACAAAATCAATTACTATTTCTGAGCAACAGATTACTCATCTATAAAACAAAAGTAAATAACCCACTTTATTAACCTGGGATGTCTTTCCCTTTGTAAGGAAGCCATGCTGGTGGCAAAGAAGTCAGCAAAGTCATAGCAAGGGTAGAGAGTGAAAGACTGGGAGGGAAGACCAGCTGGGAAGAGGAGGGGACTTCAATGGTGTGATTAGACTCTGCAGAATATTGTGTTGAGAGAAAACAAAAACAGCAACAACAACAAAAACAGAAACAGGACAATCACGCCTGAGGGACTTAAATATTGACTCTGGCTGGGAGTACAGTACGTATCTGTTTTCTATTAAGATAGTTCTAAGTAACTTGAATACTGTTACCCTACACTCATATAACAAGAATATTTTAAATGTTGAATTTTATGAGATACATAGGGGGCTCCAAATATATAGCATGCCTATACTACCTCATGACAATAAGTCATCCTGATTTTAACCTGTGAAAGTGTAGAGATGAAAATAGATACAAATGAGCTTCAACTGACAGCACCATGTCCTCAAGGCAACTGTATTTAATTTTTTTAATTTAATTTTATTTCATTGAAAGGGAGAGAAACAGAGAGAGAGAGAGAGAGACAGGGACCTTCCATGCAAATAGTTGAGCTATCAATAGCAGCTTCCCCCAACCCACCCCAGGATGCACATTAGCAGGAATTGGAATTGGAAGTGTAAGTGTTCCAAGTACTATCATAACTGCTATACCAAATGCTCCCCCACATAAAAAGTATTTCAATGCAGCAGGAGGAATGATAGCAATTTCACGATTTCATGAATTTTATAGATACATTTCCAAGAATACAGTGATACTTTCCTTCCTTCCTTCCTGCCTCCATCCTCCTCCTTTCCTATTTTTTTTTTTTTTTAGTTTTTGTGATAACATACTTTCAATTTACTTTATAATCACTGGTGCAGTGCTACTGTAAATAATGAGCTCTACAAGTAAAAGGTAGATAGACCACTGTTGCACAAATACATAGACAAGGGTTATAGATAATGATCAAATCACAAGATGTCAGCTTAGTTCGATATACATACAGTTTCTTTTTTCCATACTCTATATATTAGCTACAACCAGTCAGAGAAAACATATAATATTTGTCTTTTTGGGACTGGCTTATTTCACCAAGCATAATGGTCTCCATTTGCATCCATTTTGTTGAAAAAGACAGGATTTCATTCTTTTTAAGGCTGAGCAGTATTCCATCATGTATATATACCACATTTTCTTTTTTTTTTTAATGATTTATTTTTTTATCTGAAAGTCAGAGTTACACAGACAGAAGGAGAGGCAGAGAGAAAGAGAAAAAGGTCTTCCATCTGCTGATTCACTCCCCAACTGGCTGCAAGGGCCAGAACTGCACCAATCCGAAGCCAGGAGCCACGAGCTTCCTCAGGGTCTCTCACATGGTTGCAGGAGCCCAAGAATTTGGGCCGTCATCTACTGGTTTCCCAGGCCATAGCAGAGAGATGGATTGGAAATGGAGCAGCCAGGACTTGAACCAGAGCCCCTATGGGATGTGAACATTGCAGGCAGTGGCTTTACCTGCTCTGCCACAGCACCGACCCCCTGTTTTCTTTATCCAGTCATCAGCTGACAGACATCTGGGTTGATTCTGTATCTTAGCTGTTGAGAACTGAGTTGCTATAAACATAGGGATAACAGATAATTCTTTTCTATGTTCATTTCATTTCCCTTGGGTTTATTGCCAGGAGCAGGATGGCTGGTTCACATTGTAGATCTATTATCAGATTTCTGGGGGATCTCCAGATTGTCTTTCACAGCTTTACTAGCTTACATTCCCACCAACAGTGTACTACGGTACTTTTTCTCCACATCCTCACCAGCAGTTGTTACTTTTTGATTTTTGGATGACAGCCATTCTAATTGTCACCCAGAAAGACGCTTACCCAGAAAGAATATTACTTAATGTGATATACTAGCAGTCCTAATACAATATATAAGCTACCTGAGGTCTTCATATGTGAGGGAAAGAACTAGGATAATGAAAAAGATGGTGGGGGTCAGCACTGTGGTGTTGTGGGTAAAGCCATTGCCTACAGTACCAGCATCCCATATGGGCACTGGTTCAAGTCTCAGCTGCTCCACTTCCGACTCAGCTCTCTGCTATGGTCTGGAAAAGTAGTGGAAGATGACCCAAGTCCTTGGGCTCCTGCACCTGTGTGAGAGACCCAGAGGAAGCTCCTGGCTTCAGAATGACCCAGCTCTGGCTGTTTCAGTCATCTGGAGAGTGAACCAGCGGATGGAAGACCTCTCTCTCTGCCTCTGTCTCTCTGTTACTCTGACTTTCAAGCAAAAAAAATAAAATCTTAAAAAAAAAAAAACAAAAAGAAAAATATGGTGAACAGTAGTCAGATATTTCTTCATTTTATGGGCAGAAAACATGACATGATATATTAAGGAGTCAAAAGTCATATGTTAGATACTGCTCAAGATACAAACTGAGGGCAATGCATTCTGTTCTTTAGAGAACATATTTTTAACTTTTATTTCTATATAAGCGATCAGAAAGAATAGTATATAATAATAGTGTACAACAATAAATGGCCAATTCTATCCCTGAAAGGCATCAAAGGGGTTACAGGTACTTATGGCTTTCCTTTGTACAATGGCAGAAAACCTATTTGACCTTTTAGACCAAGAAAAAGAATACAGACAGTGATAAGAAATGGAGAAAAATAAATCTATTTTATATGGTTTTTGTGTGGTAAACAAAACAAAACTATCACAGAATAAAAATTAAATAACAAGATAAATATTTTCAAATAATTCTGATAATGTATGTGTGGATGAATATATATATATATATATATATATACATACACACACACACACACACACACACATATATATATAAGTATCTGAAATCCACAGAAAAGAAAGGCAGAGGACAGAAGGGAAGCATGAAAGCAATGAGAAAGAAGCATAAAGGAAGTATCCAAAGGAAGCAAGGCTAATTGGCTCATTGGGGATTGGATCCAAAGCCTTGAAGAAGGAGTTCAGGAATGGGAAAGTGTACAACAAAGTGGAAATAGGAGTCAAAGAGACAAGGCAAACTGTGTCCAAAGAAAGCCTCAAGGACTCATTAAAATACCCAAATATGGGTAGGACTAATGTAAATTAGAGGTGACCAGGAAATATAAATCTCGCAGGGAATGCAAAGGTTGGAGTTGAAGCCTAAGGGACCATGAAAAAAGGAAATTCTGATGCTTTTGAGTTTAGAGAAAAAATATTTTCCATTTTATAGAAATTTATTATATATTAAACCTCATTGCATAATAATTTTTGTAATCATTCCTTTTACTAAGAAATTGTTTTCATTTATGCATATATATTTCAAAAATCAATACAATGTTTAAAATAATAAGAAACAATAATTTATAAAAATACATTTCAGCATTTACTTCTCAATAATGAAAGTAGTTAGACACATAATATAGCCAGATGCTTGTTAAAATCATGAGGTATGTGACAGAAACAAATGCAAGCTAATAGGGAAATCTTGTAATGATGAATCAAAATATAATCAATAGTGGGATTTCATAAATACGGATACAACTTGATCATATACGAATGCAAATGTGTTTGCAAAGACAAATATTTTTGTTAATCTTCCTAAGAGCAAGAACCCTTTACTACTAAACTGAAACTAAGAGAAGTATATATTTGTATAGGATGGCTTAATTCCAAATTTAAAATCTTTGTAGTCCATCAGACATATACCTATCATATCTTAGACATTGTACTAAGCTCTCCGGAATTAAAAAAATGAACGGTAGCCTCTGATCCTAGGAAACTTTAGTATGTTGGGATATATATATACACACATATACATACATACATGCATTCATACATATAATGGCTAATCTGGTTCAAAATTACTGTGATGATAGTTATTGCTAAATTTCTTAGTAACAATTACTAAAGACGTTAAAGTCTGAGATTTGTGCCTATTTTGTGCTTTGAATCCTTTTATGCCTTATATATTAACTGCTTCTAATGGACAAACATAACAACAGTGCCCAGGATCTGAACTCCCCATCCTATCCTAACCTTTTGCATTGTACATGTTCATTCTTTCAGTGGGTCTTCTCTGAAGATATTTAGAGCAAAAGAACAATCTTAGTTTCCCTGTAATTTCTAGTGTGTATTCTTAAGCTAATACACAAAAAGCTTTAACATCTATGAGCCACAGAATCACAATGTATCCCTCTAGCTATATCAACATTAAAATCAGATATAAATACTCTGCCATGCACTTCCATTCCTTTAAACTCCCTTCTAATCCATGTTTGCTTTCTTCTATTTAGATCAAATTAAAGTATGATATATTCCTGAAAAAATCACTTTAGAGGCAGTTAAGATGAACAGGAGGTCAAACCAAATAAAACAGGATTCTGTAAAGCCATCAGTTCTCATTATCAGAAATCTCTGATTAGGGGTTAAATTGACAATTAAGATGCTGGCATCCCATATCAGAGAGCTGGTTGGAGTCCCAGTTACTCCACTTTTGATCCAGTTTCCTTTTAATATGACTGAGAATGCACAAAAATGCTCCAACAGCATGGGTTCCTGTCACCCATGTGGGAGACCAGGAAGGAGTTCCTGGCTCTATGTTTCTGCCTGGCACAGACAAGGCTGTGGCAGCCATTTAGAAAATAAACAAGTGGACAAAGATTTTTCTCTCTGTATTTCTCTTTCTGACTGTCTTCTTACTCTTGCTCTGCCTTTTAAATAAATACACAAATAAATCTTAAAAAATGTTTGAGGGGGACTGGCACTGTGGTGCAGCAGGTAAAGGCACTGTCTGCAGTGCTGGCATCCCATGTGGGCGCTGGTTCAAGTCTTGGCTGCTCCACTTCCGATCCAGCTCTCTGCTGTGGCCTAGGAAAGCAGTGGAAGACGGCTCAAGGCCTTGGGCCCTTGCACCCACACGGGAGACTTGAAGGAGGCTCCCAGTTCCTGCCTTCCGATCAGTGCAGCTCTAGCTGTTGCAGCCAGTTGGGGAGTGAAGCAGTGGATGGAAGACCTCTCTCTCAATCTTTCTCTGCCTCTCCTTCTGTCTGTGTAACTCTGAGTTTCAAATAAATAAATAAACCTTTAAAAATAAAATATAAAGTTACAGCTTAAAGATATAAAAAAAGAAGGAAAATCTACCAAAAACAGAAAAGAATATTCTAATTAGCATGAATTCTTGAACATTTGAATATGTTGATTCAGAAACCTAAACTGACACATGTTCTTATCAAAATATAAATATAAAAGTATAAGGAGTTTCGGGTAGGAAAATTGCTGAACATTTCTGAGCATTTTTCTTTTAATGTACAAAATAGGTAAGATGAAGACTAAAACTATTAAGCTAACACTGAAAAATGACAATGTTTTTTATAATAGTAAGATTATGGAAGTGTTTCTTGAAAAGATTAAACATGAATAAAGAGGGGTTTAAAGAACTACTCTTTAAAAGATTGTCCAAGGGTAAGAAACAGATAATTAAAGATAAATCAATTTTTAAATGGGATCAGAATTGTCAAGCTTTTGAAGAGGGAACCTGCTTTTGTGGCAGGCTTAGGAATCCTTGTCTGATATTTTTATTCATGGAGTTTTAACAGAAAATGAAGCCTATATGGATTTTAACCCATGTCGGTAGAGAGAGACTTAAGAATGAAGTAGAATTAATTACCTGATCCAGGAATACCTTAACATATATTTGGCTGAGTATTTGCAAATAAATGACTTAAAGCTGCAGCAAACCATACTTGTGAGATATTGCAGGAGGAGCCACAAGTTTAGAAATAGAAAGGCTAAGATTTAGGCACGCTATTGGAGGCCTAACATTGAGCAGTCTGACAAGGTCTAGGAAAAAGGGGCCATCTGTGCATAGAGCTGCCGGTGTGGTGAGCTCACATGGAAATCTTGAAGCTTGAGTCAAAAGCTTAAACATTTCCAAGGGCATAGCTAACCTTAACAAATAACCTGCTACATATGCTCTAGAAGAACCAAACAGGAGGGGAAGAAAGAGGGCCAAATAGAGATTTTAGGGCCAATGTTTCATGTTTTTATTGCTGCATTATAAACCCATCCAAAACTTGGTGGTTTATATAAGCAACAATCATTCATTTCACCCCAACTTTTGCTATGTAAGCTGAGTGTAGCAGGGAAGGCTTACTAGGGGGAACAGACATCAACTCATGCTTTCTCAATGAAAAATTGGTCCCCTTTTGGTCTGCCACAGCAAAGGAGCCAAATTAGAATATCTAAGAGAGTATCAAAAGTAATACTGTAGTAAACATATAGTGGTCTGAATATAGAAAGTGAAGTGATAAATTAGAACTTTGATATTATTCAGTGGCTCAAACAAAGGTGTATTGGAAAATGTGCAAAAATTCAACCATCTGTATAATGGTTGTGCAATGCTACCCAAATACAGAGTTCTGAAAACTTGAGAGTTAATGCTTGGAAGAATGCTAAGAAGCATACACATGGGGCTGTAATCACTTCACACTTATACGCTACCTCTGAGGATCAACATTGGTCAAGTATCTGATTCATCTGACTTGTCCAGACAACTGTTTTCCTTACTTAGGAACTTTAGAAACAGAGATTTTCATAAAAATCAATTTTTTCTTTGGTATAGTATGTCACAATTGAAGCAGAATGATAATACTAATATCACCTAACACATTCACACACTTTCTTGAAGTAATAGAAAAAAAATAAAGTAATAAATGAAAAAAGTGCATAATTTAATACCTAGGTACTTTCCATTTAGTCCTCAGTTACTAAATATCACTCATAATCAACACTGGTTTAATCTAGGCATATGAAATAAAAAAAAATCTTAGATCAAGTCTACAGAAATTATTTTGTATGTCTTTTTTTTTTTTTTTTTTTTTTTTTTTGGACAGGTAGAGTGGATAGTGAGAGAGAGAGAGACAGAGAGAAAGGTCTTCTTTTTGCTGTTGGTTCACCCTCCAATGGCTGCCACGGCTGGCACGCCGCAGCCAGCGCACCGCGCTGATCCAAAGGCAGGAGCCAGGTGCTTCTCCTGGTCTCCCATGGGGTGCAGGGCCCAAGCACTTGGGCCATCCTCCACTGCCTTCCCGGGCCACAGCAGAGAGCTGGCCTGGAAGAGGGGCAACCGGGAAAGAATCTGGCGCCCCGACTGGGACGAACCCGGTGTGCTGGAGCCGCTGGGTGGAGGATTAGCCTATTGAGCCGCGGCGCCGGCCAATTTTGTATGTCTTATGAAGGATATAAACACTAACTCTATGATTACTATACAACAATAATAATCTGTATAATGTACAACTTTGTGATTGAAAAAAAGTATATGGGTTGGTTGTTAGGGTTCAAGGCAATCAGATACATACCATTATAAAAGTGGGTGGAGACTGTTTAGGTGCAGTAGTATTAAAGTTGCAGGATTGCAAGATGGTGGAATATGGAAAGTACTACTGCTTTAGACTAGGAGAAAACAGCAAGAACTCAGAGGATGTGCATTTCCAGGGGAAAGTTGGAGAAAAATTTGCAGTAAAAATTCTACAGAAGAGAGATGGACAATGTAGATCAGCAGAGAAGGTGTGGACACACAGCAACTAGAGTGGACACAACACATGACCTCTGCAGCCAAGACACAGAGGATTTTACCAGAAAGAAAAATCTGTATTTCCCACTGAATTTGAGTCTGTCTAGGAGGATTTACAGAGGGTGAAATAAAGACGTTTCATAATAAATGGAAATTAAAAGACTTTATCACTACTCATCCAGCATTACAGAAGATGCTTAATGATGTTCTAAACACAGAGATGAAGATATATTTATCATCTTGAAAGAATGTGAAGGCAGAGGATCTCCAAGTAAAAGTACACAAAGGAAATCCAAAGCAAATAACAGGAATACTAATGGAAAAATGGTAGGGTCAAGTCATTACTTATCAATAGTAACCTTGATTATAAATGGCCAAATTTTCCATTTAAAAGATACAAACTGGCTGAATGGTTAAAAAGCAACACCCATCTATTTGCTGCCTGCAAGAAACACACCTCACCAACAAAGGTACAATCAGGCTGTAAGTGAAAAGATGGAAAAAGACATTACATGCTAATGGAAAGCCACAACTAGCAGGTATATCCATCTTAATATCAGACAAAATAGACTTTAACATAAAAACTGTTAAAAGAGACAAAGAAGAGCATCAGATAATGATTAAGGGATCAATTCAACAGGGAGATGTGATTATAATAAATGTATATGCACCCAATGCCAGAGCTCCTGGCTATTTAAAACAAATGTTAATGATCTAAAGGGAGACTTAGAATCCAATACATAGTAATGTGGGACTTCAACACCACACTTTCATCAATGGACAGATCAATTAGACAGAAAATCGACAAATAAACAACAGAGCTAATCAACACTGAATCAAACGGACCTAAGGGATATCTATAGAATCACAGTTGTAGAATATGATTCTTTGAATCAGTGCTTGGAACTTTCTCTATGATAGGCCATAAAGCAAGTCTCAGAAAATTCAAAAAATTGAACCATATCATGCACCTTCTCTGACCAAAATGGAATGAAGCTGGAATTAAAACAACTCAAGAATCTTTAGAACATATGCAAACACATGGAGACTGAACAATATGCTCCTGAATGAACAATGGATCATTGAAGAAACAAAAAAAAATTCTGGAAGTGAATGAACATGACAATGCAACATATCAAAACTTATGGGTATAGCAGTAACTGCAATAGCAGTGGTCCGGTTGCCCCTCTTCCAGGCCAGCTCTCTGCTATGGCCCGGGAGTGCAGTGGAGGATGGCCCAAGTCCTTGGGCCCTGCACCTGCATGGGAGACCAGGAGAAGCACCTGGCTCCTGGCTTCAGATCAGTGTGATGCACCGGCCGCAGTGCGCTGGCCACGGCAGCCATTGGAGGGTGAACCAACGGCAAAAGGGAAGACCTTTCTCTCTGTCTCTCTCTCTCACTGTCCACTCAGCCTGTCAAAAAAAAAAGTAGCAGCGATAAGAGGGAAGCTCATAGCAACTGGTGTCAACCTCAAAAAAATTAAAAAGTCACCAAATAAATGAACTAGCAATGCATCTCAACGCCCTAAATTAAAACCACAAACCAAACCCCAAATTAGTAGGAGAAAAGAAATAATTAAAACAATAGAAGACATAAGCAAAACTCAAATAAAAATACTAAATATCAGTGGAATGAAGAGCTGGTTTTTGAAAAAAAAAAAAAAAGCAAAATTGATACATCATTGGCACGACTATCCAAAAAAAGAAAAGTCCCAAATAAATAGACTCAGAGATGAAAAAGGAAATGTAACAACAGATACCACAGAAATAAAAAGAGTTACCACGATTTACTACAACGAGCTGCATGCCAACACCTTGGGAAACCTACAAGAAATGGGTACATTCCTGGACACATACAATCTACCAAAATTGAGTCATGAAGACATAGAAAAACTAAATAGACCAATAATCAAAATTGAGATTGAGTCAGTAATAAAGAGCTTCCCCAAAAAGAAAAGCCCAGGACCAGATGGTTTCACTGCTGAATTCTACCAGACTTTTAAATTAGAAATAATTCCAATTTATCTCAAAACAATTGAAAGGGAAGGACTCCACAGAAACTCCTTCTATGAAGCCAGCATCAATAAACTCTAAACAAGAAAAATATAAAACAGAGAAAGAGAACAACAGACCAATATCCTTGATGAAAATAGATGCAAAAATCCTCAACAAAACACTAGCTAATCAAATCCAACGACACATTCAAAAGATCGTTCACCCAGACCAAGTGGGATCCATCCATGATATGCAAGTGTGGTTCAACTTGCATATTTATAAATTTATAAATCAATATCATGATATATCACATTAACAAACTAAATAAAACCATATAGTTATCTCAATAGATTCAGAGAAAGCATTTGATAAAATACAATGTTCTTTCATGATAAAAACCTTAAACAAATTTTGTATAGAAGGAACATTCCTCAGCATAATCAATGCTATTTATGAGAAATCCACAGTTAGCATCTTTTGGAATGGGGGAAAGTTGGAAGCATTTCCACTGAGATCCAGAACCAGATAAGGATTCCCACTTTCACCACTGCCATTCAATAATCCTGAAAGTTTTAACCAGAAACATTAATCAAGAAAAAGAAATCAAAGTGAATCAAATCTGAAAGCAGGAAGTCAAACTATCCCTATTTGTGGATGGCATGATTCTCTACATAGGGGATCCAAAAGACTCAACTAAGAGACTATTGAAACACATGAAAGAGTTTTGTAAAGTTGCCAGGATATAAAAGTAACACAGAAAACTTAGTAGTCTTTGTGTACACAGATAATGGCATGGCTGGGAAAGAACTCCTAACATTAGTCCAATTCACAATAACTACAGAAAAAAAAATAAATACCTGAAATAATTTTAACCAAAGTGTTGAAAGATCTCTACAGTAAAAATTACAAACACTAAAGAAATAAAAATCTTCCATATTCACGGGTTGGGAGAATCAGTATCATCAAAATGTCCATACTACTGTAAGCAATTTACAAATTCAATGTGATCCCAATCAGAATACCAAGGACATTCTTCTCATATATAGAAAAAACAATGCTAAAATTCAAATGGAAATACAAGAAACCCCAAATAGCTAAAGCAAGCTTATACAACAAAAACAAAGCTGGAGGCATCACAATACCAAACTTCTAAACATATTACAGGGCAGTTTTAATCAAATAGCCAGGTATTGGCACAAAAACTGATGAGTAGACAAAAGGAACAGAATAGAAACTCCAGAAATCAATCCATACACCTATAACTGATCTTTGACAAAGGAGTTAAAAATCAATGCCTGGAGGAAGGTCAGCTCTTCAACAAATGGGGCTCGGAAAATTGGATCTCTGCATGCAGAAGTGTGAAACAAGATCCCTGCTGCACACCATTTACACAAATCAACCCAAAATGGATCCAGGATCTAAATCTATGACCTGATATCATCAAGCTACTAGAGAAGAACATTAGGGAAATTCTTCTAGACATGGCATAGGGAAGGATTTTTGGAAAAGACCCCCAAAGCACGGGCAACCAAAGTCAAAATGGACAAATGAGGTTACATCAAGATGAGAAACTTCTGCACCACACAAGGAACATTTAGTAAAGTGAAGAGGCAAATGACAGAATGGGAGAAAATATTTACAAACTATGCAACTGATAAAGGATTAATATTCAGAATCTCTAAATAGAGTTCAAGAAACTCAACAACAACAAAACAAACAATCCAGTTAAGTAATTGACAAAGGACTTTAACAGGCATTTCTAAAGAAAGGAAATTCAAATGGCCAACAAACAAATTTAAAAATGCTCAGGATCATTAGCCATCAGGGAAATGCAAATCAAAACCATAATGAGGTTTGACCTCACCCCAGTTATAAGGCCTTTATATAGAAATCAATGAACAGTAAATGCTGGCAAAGATTTGGTTAAAAAAGTACCCTATTCCACTGTTGGTGTGAATGTAGACTAGTGCAGCCATTGTTTCAGACAATATGTGCAATTCTTTGAAAGTAGAAAATAGTCATATCATATGACTTGCAATCTCACTCCTGGAAATTTACCCAAGGGAAATAAAATCAGCATATGAAAAAGTGATCTATACCCCCATGTTTATTACAGTTTAATTCACAATAGCTAAGATATGTAATCAATACAGATGTCTATCAACTAATAAGTGGATAAAGAAATTATGGTGTATATACACTATCAAATAGTACTCAGTGATTAAAAAAAATGAAATCCTGTCTTTTTCAACAAAATGGATGCAACTGGAAACCAATATACTTAGTTAAATAAGCCAGTACCAAAAAGTTAAATACCACATATTTTCTCTGATTTGTGGTAACTAATAGATTCCAAAAATATAATGAGTAAGAGTGAAATTGGAATTTTGAGGTTTGGGAAAAAATTAGTTGCTAACTCTTTTGAAAATAAATAGCAAATAACAATGAAAGAGAAAAAAAAAGTTGTGATAGTTCAGTGAGAATTTTAATGTAAGGAAAACAGTCACAAGAAATAATTTTGAAAACCCAGCAATAACAACAAAAAAGTAAACCATCTCTTTCAGAGTTCCCAAATGACATTTTCTTGAAATTGATTTCTAAGCTCACATGACCAAACACATTGAACATATATGCCTTAAGGTCCTCGCTTATCAATGAGAATGAAAGATGTTTTGAAAACCATATTTTATTTTGAGGTAGAAGAGGCAAAGAATTAAAAAGTGGTAAGAAACTTATACCAGTAAGAACTTCAGTGGAATATATTAAAGTGCCTGACAAGTTTAAGCCATTAAAGAGACATGATGTGCAATGGTAGTTCAATTTTATTCCAACTGACAGATAAATCTTGCTTTAAAAATAGCTTTTTTGTGATCTGCAAAATGATCAGAAGAAAATTGTGAGTATGCAAACAACTGTAATAAATCATCTGCATATGGAGAAACAATATATCAAATGATGCCAGTTCATATATCTCATGAGAAATTGAATTAACATGAGTAGCAAGAAACTCAACTTAAATTTAAAGAAGGTGAGATAAAAGGTAGGCTTGTATTGATGCCTGGTTCCTATTGCTATTAAAAACAAGGAAGCATCATGTATTGATAGCCAAGATACAAGACCAAAAGTTCTCATTTCAATTCTTAAGACTTAAGAGTTACGTTAGTGTGCAAGGAAAGACAAATGAACTTCAACTATATCTACAGTCATCCAAATGACATACAAAGTTTTATGTTATAATGAATGTATGATTTTTTCTAACTCCATGTTAAACAGAGGCTATTGAATTACATATGATAATTATGTATCTTCAGATAAACTCCTGGAAACAATGTGTATATAGTGTGAGCATGCACACACACACACACTACACACAAACATGTACAAAAATATAAAACACATGCATACATTTGTATACATATTCATAAATATATGTATATGTAAATAATTGTATATTTCAGTTTAACTTTGACTTTTTTGTACAGATCTATAGACTTTTGTTTTTAATTCTATAAAACCTAATACATATAAGCATTCATATAATTATCACTTTTTTATTAAAATCAGATAGAATACTTTCATCACCTATGTTTTCTAGATATTACATGAGGGTACTTCAAATAGTTTTTAGAAAAAAGAATTAAAAGTATGAGTTATTTTTGCATAAAAGTTCTAGAAATCCATGCACAGTATTTTATAATATGCATGACCCACTAGTTATGAAAAAGTTTTTTGCACCAAAACAAGCACATAATTTTAATTCCACCTTTCCATGAACTTTTTGAACTATCTTCATATCTAGAGTCACATAATATGCTACTTGTAAGACCATAACTTTTAGTGGCTTGGTTCATACAGTACAATGACTATGAGAGTTTTCAAAGTTATTACACGCATCAATAATTTGCTTTTTTTATTAGCCCAGTATTCCATAATATAGCTGAACCACAGTTTGGTTATCCATTTAGGCACTGAAGGATGCTTGGGTAGTTTCCAGTTTGGTACAATACAAATACAGCTGCTATAAATATATATGTAAGGGTTTTTCTGTGAATGTTAAGTTTGCATTTGTCAAGGATAAATATCCAGTCTTGGGAATGTTAGGTCACATAGTATGAGTATGTTCAGCTTAGAAGAAACTGTCAAGCCGTCTACCAGAGATGCTAAAACTTAGGTACATTCTATCTACATCCAAAAGTCTCCTTGCATAATGTAATACTTTTAGTGTTTAGCTATCAAACAAGTTTTAAAGAACTTAAGTAGGAGAAAAACTAAATGCATTTACCCAAAGTTTTACAATATCTATTGCTTTTCCCATAATTCTGTTTCATGTTTTCCTTTTTTTTTGTTTAAAAAAGGATTTATTTATTTATTTACTTGAAAGGCAGTTACAGAGACAGACAAAGAGGGAGAGAGAAAAGGAGATCTTCCAGCCACTTTTTCATTCCCCAAATGGCTGCAAGGCACAGGACTAGGCCAGGCCAAATTCAGGAGCCTTGAGCTTCTTCCAGGTCTCCAACGTGGTGGCAGAGACCCAAGCAGGTGGGCCATTCTCTGCTAGTTTCCCAGGTACATTAGCAGGGACTTGATCTATATTAAGTAAAGATTTCCACATTTTGCTCCCACACAGAAACACAAAGTGTAAAATACTATTTGAGTACTAGTTATAGCATTAATTAAACACCTAAGAGTAATTGTGTATTAATTACAGAGTTCAACCAATAGTTTTAAGTAGGATATAAAATGCAACTTTTGTATTGTTGTGGCTCCTCCCCCCCAACCTCCCTCCCTCCCATGGTCCTCCCCTCTCCCACTCCCTCTCCCATCCTGCCCTTCATCACATTTCATTTTCAATTACCTTCATATACTGAAGATCAACTTAGTATATACTAAGCAGGGATTTCAACAGGCTGCACTCACACAACCGAACCAGGTATAGGGTATTGTTCGACTAGTAGTGTTGTTTTTGAGTTTCATAGTTAAAGACATTAAGGACAGAGATCCTACATGGGGAGCATGAACCCAGTGACTCCCGTTGTTGATTTAACAATTGGCACTCTTATTTATGATGTCAGCAATCACCCGAGACTCTTGCTATGAGCTGTCTAGGCTATGGAAGCCCCTTGAGTTCACCAACTCTGAATTTGTTTAGTAAAGGCCATGTCACAGTGGAGGTTCCTTCCTCCCTTCAGAGAAAGGCGCCTCCCTTCTTGATGGCCTGTTCCTTCCACTGGGGTCTTGTTCACCAGGATCTTTCATTTAGATTGTTTTTTGCCACCGTGTCGTGGCTTTCCATGCCTGTGAGACTCTCATGGACCTTTTAGTCAGATCTGAATGTCCCAAGGGTTGATTCTGAGGCAGGAGTGCTGTTTTGGGCATTTGCCATTCTATGAGTCTGCTCAAACAGTAAATTTTTAAAATCTTGGTTATGGAGTTTTTCACTTGTATAATTTTCATTATGTGAATCTTTATATCTTTCAAATCTTTGTTGGGACTTTTTGTTTTTGCATTTTCTTCAAAATTGTTCAGAACTGCTTTTGACAAACTACACAATAGCTGTTTTAAGCATTTTTATGATAATTTCAACATCTGTATCATCTTAACTTAATCATTTGATAACTGTCATTTCCCTATGTGAGCTGAGATTTTTATTTTTCTTTGTAGGTCAAGCAATTTTGACTTGTCCTGGCACATTCTGCACATTTGAATATGACACCAAGGGTCTTTTCTAAACCCTATGGAGAATTTGTTTTAGTCAGCAATTGTCCTGGTTAGATTTGGTCACAGGCTCAAATCTATCTTCTGTGTGCTATGGTTTCTTTTTTATTAACTTTTATTTAATGAATATAAATTTCCAAAGTACAGCTTATGGATTACAATAGCTCTTTCCCCCTCATAACTTCCCTCTAACTCCAACCTTCTCCTCTCCCTCTCCCCTTCCATTCACATCAAGATTCATTTTCAATTTTCTTTATATACAGAAGATCAATTTAGCATATATTAAGTAAAGCTTTCAACAGTTTGCACCCACACAGAAACACAAAGTGTAAAATACTGTTTGAGTACTAGTTATAGCATTAAATCAAAATGTACATATAACACATTAAGGACAGAGATCCTATATGAGGAGTAAGTGCACAGTGACTCCTGTTGTTGACTTAACAAATTGACACTATTGTTCAGGGCGTCAGTAATCCCCCTAGGCTCTTGTCATGAGTTGCCAAGGCTATGGAAGCCTTTTGAGTTCACCGACTTCCATCTTATTCCGACAGGGGCATAGTAGAAGTGGAAGTTCTCTCCTCCCTTCAGAGAAAGGTACCTCCTTCTTTGATGACCTGTTCTTTCCACTGGGATCTCACTCGTGGAGATCTTTCATTTGGTGGTGGTTTTTTTTTTCTTTTTTTTTTTTTTTTTTTTTTTTGCCAGAGTGTCTTGGCTTTCCATGCCTAAAATACTCTCATGGGCTTTTCAGCTGGATCCAAATGCCTTAAGGGCTGATTCTGAGGTCAGAGTGCTGTTTAAGACATCTGCCATTCTATGAGTCTGCTGTGTATCCCACTTCCTATGTTGGATCATTCTTTCCCTTTTATATTCTATCAGTTAGTATTAACAGACACTAGTCTTGTTTATGTGATCCCTTTGACTCTTAGTCCTAGCATTATGATCAATTGTGAACAGAAATTGATCACTTGGATTAGTGAGATGGCATTGGTACATGCCAACTTGATGGGATTGAATTGGAATCCCCTGGCACGTTTCTAACACTACCATTTGGGGCAAGTCAGTTTGGGATTGAGCATGTCCCAAATTGTACATCTCTTCCCTCTCTTATTCCCACTCTTATATTTAACAGGGATTCCTTTTCAGTTAAGTTTCAACACTTAAGAATAATTATGTATTAATTACAGAGTTCAACCAATAGTATTAAGAAGAACAAAAAATACTAAAAGGGATAGAGTATTAAGCTGTTCATCAACAATCAGGGCAAGGGCTGATCAAGTCACCATTTCTCATAGTGTCCATTTCACTTCAACAGGTTTCCTTTTTGGTGCTCAGTTAGTTGTCACCAATCAGGGAGAACATAACGATATTTGTCCTTTTGGGACTGGCTTATTTCACTCAGCATGATGTTTTCCAGGTTCCTCCATTTTGTTGCAAATGACCGGATTTCATTGTATTTTTACTGCTTTATAGTATTCTATAGAGTACATATCCCATAATTGCTTTATCCAGTCTACTGTTGATGGGCATTTAGAATGATTCCAGGTCTTAGCTATTGTGAATTGAGCTGCAATAAACATTAGGGTGCAGACACCTTTTTTGTTTGCCAATTTAATTTCATTTGGATAAATTCCAAGGAGTGGGATGGCTGGGACATGTGGTAGGGTTTCTGGGGAATCTCCAGACTGACTTCCATAGTGGCTTAACCAGTTTGCATTCCCACCAACAGTGGGTTAGTGTCCCTTTTTCCCTACATCCTCGCCAGCATCTATTGTTGGTAGATTTCTGAGTGTGAGCCATTCTAACTGGGGTGAAGTGAAACCTCATTGTGGTTTTTATTTGCATTTCCCTGATTGCTAGTGATCCTGAACATTTTTTCATGTGTCTTCTGGCCATTTGGATGTCCTCTTATGAAAAATGTCTATTGAGGTCCTTGGCCCATCTCTTAAGCGTGTTGTTTGTTTTGTTGTTGTGGAGTTTCTTGATCTCTTTGTAGATTCTGGTTATTAATCCTTTATCTGTTGCGTAGTTTGCAAATGTTTTTTTCCCATTCTGTCGGTTTTCTCTTCACTTTATTACTGTTTGTTTTGCAGTACAGAAACTTCTCAATTTGATGCAATCCCAACAGTTAATTTTGGCTTTGACTACCTGTGCCTCCCGGGTCTTTTCCAAGAAGTCTTTGTGCATCTCAAGGATCTAGAAAAACTGCAGCAAACCAGACCCAAATCTAGTAGGAGAAGAGAAGTAATTAAAATCAGAGAAAAAATCAGGATTGAATAAAAAAATTACAAAAAATCAGCCAAACGTAGAGCTGGCTTTTTGAAAAAATGAATAAAATTGACACGCCATTGTCCCAACTAACTAAAAAAAGAAAAGAGCCAAATCAATAAAATCAGAGATGAAAAATAAAATGTTACAACAGAAACCACAGAAATAAAAAGAATCATTAAAAATTACTACAAAGAGTTGTATGTCAGCAAACAGGGAAATCTACCAGAAATGGATAGATTCCTAGAAATATGCAGCCTACCTAAATTGAACCATGAAGACATAGAAAACCTAAACAGACCCATAACTGAGATAGAAATTGAATCAGTGAATCAGTAATAAAGACGTCCCAACAAAGAAAAGCCCAGGACCGGATGGATTCACTGCTGAATTCTACCAGGCATTTAAAGAAGAACTAACTCTAATTCTTCTCAAACTATTCAGAACAATCAAAACAGAGGGAATCCTCCCAAATTCTTTCTATGAAGCCAGCATCACCTTAATCCCTAAGCTGGAGAATGATGTAGCATTGAAAGAAAATTACAGACCAATATCCCTGATGAACATAGACTCAAAAATCCTCAATAAAATTCTTGTCAATAGATACAACAACACATCAGAAAAATCATCCACCCAGCCCAAGTGGGATTTATCCCTGGTATGCAGGTATGGTTCAGTGTTTGCAAATCCATCAAAGTGATACACCACATTAACAAACTGCAGAAGAAAAACCATATGGTTATCTCAATAGATGCAGAGAAAGCATTTGATAAAATTCAACACGCTTTCATGATGAAAACTCTAAGAAAATTGGGTATAGAAGGAACATTCCTCAATACAATCAAAGCAATTTATGAAAAAACCACGGCCAGCATCCTATTGAATGGGGAAAATTTGGAAGCATTTCCACTGAGATCTGGTGCCAGACAGGGATGCCCACTCTCACCACTGCTATTCAATATAGTTCTGGAACCATCAGGCAAGAAAAAGAAATTAAAGGGATACAAATTGGGAAGGAAGAAGTCAAACTATCCCTCTTTGAAGATGATATGATTCTTTATTTAGGGGATCCAAAGAACTGTACTAAGAGACTATTGGAACTCATAGAAGATTTTGGCAAAGTAGCAGGATATAAAATCAATGCACAAAAATCAACAGCCTTTGTATGGTTTCAATATTCAATGCCAGTTATTGTCTTTCACCTGGTGATCAATCCAGAACCTGAATGGATGTCAATCTCTTAACTGTCTTCAGAGTGTTTGGTATTATAATTGGGATTGAATAGATACATATGCAGCTAGCGGGGCAAAAATCAGAAGCTTAAAAACAACTTTATGGGATTGCCATTTTGTATCTTGGGCTAAGCAGTAAGATAAAAGAGAGGGGAGACTGGTGGAGGAAGGGAGGGTGGAGAGGAGAGAAAGAAGGAAAGAAGGAAAGGAACTGAGAAAATTGGTGGATTCAGCTGCATGCTCTGGGGAGGACTGCTCTACTGAACAGATAGGGAGGCTCACATATTAAGAATTGTTCAAAATTGTGTCTTTTTTTTTCTCACCATAACTTTTCACCACTGAATTACCTTAGGACTGGAACATGATAATAAACAGAAAAGAAACTTGTATGGTGTTTCTCCTGGTTTCTGAGTGTTGGACATTCCTGTCACACTCATCAGTTCAGAACTGGAAGGCATTCTCCCTGAACTCTCTCTCAATAGATATGATTGCCAACTGGGGACTTTGAGCTGCCTTGAGTCAGGACCAGGAAACAGCAGTAGAAAAATTTGTAACCTTGCACTCAGTTTGGTGGTGGTGTTCTTTGAATTTTGTTACTCTTCTCTGATATACTTGATACTTTTATCTCTGAGTCTTTGTTACTTGCTCCAAATTATATAAATAATTACAATAAATATTAATAATCTAAATTCCCAATTAAAAGGCAGAGATTAACAGGGTAAATTTTAAAAATCTTCTCAAAAACAAAGTTGTACTGTCTATAAGAAACTCCCTTCAAATACATTTATATAAGTAGATTAAAAATGAAAGAATGTGTAAGAGATAGTATGAAAAGAAGTTTGATGGGCCAAGATTGTGTCATAACAGGCCAAATAAGTGTCTGCAAGTATAGCATCTTGTGTGGGCTCCACGTCAAGTCCTGGCTGTTCCACTTCTGATCTGGCTCCCTGTTAATGTACCTGGAAAGGAAGCAAAATATGGCCCAAGTGCTTGAGCACCTGTGCCCATATGGGAGACCTGGATGGAGTTCTAGGCTCCTAGCTTTGGCCAGAACCATCCTTGGCTATTGATCCTGGCTACTGCTGCCATTTAAGGAGTGAACCAATAGATGGAAGATGTCTCTCTATATAACTGCCCCCACCATAATTCTGCTATTCAAATAAAATTTAAAAATAAATCCTTTTTATAAAAGAAGTTGAGTGGTTAAATCAATATTATAAAAAATTGAGTTTAGAACACATGAAACAATTCAGAACAGCTAGGGACTTTGTATAATGTTAAAAGTCAATATATTCATATATAACAATCTTAAAGGTATGATCATAAAACAAAAGAGCAGAAAATATGTGAGGCAAAATTAAATTGATGGACCAGCATTGTGGTACAGTGAGTTAAGCCACTATTTGCAATGCTGGCATCCCATACTAGATTGCTGCTATGAGTCTTGGCTACTCCACTTCTGATGAAACTTTCTGCTACTGTGCACAGAAGGTAGCAGAAGATGGTCACCTGTGGGAGACCTGGATGCCATTTCTGGCTCCTAGATTTGGCCTGGCCCAGACCTAGCTATTGTGTTTATTTGGGGAATGAACCAATATATCCAAGATTCTCTCTCTCTCTCTCTCTTTCATTATGCCATTCAAATATGGAAATAAATCTTAAAAAAATTTATTGAACTGAAACAGACCTATCCACAATTAAGGTTATAAACACCTGAAAGAACAAATGAAGAAGAAAGATACAAAACTAAACAATATCTTCAACCAAAAGAATTTTATTCACATTTATAAAATAATACCATAACAAAGCAGAAAGCATATTCTTTGAAGTTTCCATGGAATATAAAGCAAACTATATCTTACCTTGTGCTATTACAAAATAATCAAGTTTTAAAGAATTAAAATCATACAGACCATTTTCAAATGAGAAATCAGTAACAGAGTTCTAATAGAGGAATCTCCAAACACTTGGAAACTAAACAACACACTTTTAAATAATTCACAGGTCAAAGAGGTTGTCCCAAGGGAAATTTAAAAAAATACACTTAACTGAATGCAAATAAAAGTACAATGAGTCAGAACGTGATAGACATATCTAAAACAGTGTTGAGAGTCAGAATTACAGCATAATAACTTGCACAGGAAGAAAACAACATCACAGACCCATCATCAGTTTCTGATCAGGCAACTAAAAACAAAAGTAATGCTCATCTATAGTAAACAAAAAGAAAGAAACAATAAACCATAGAAATCAATGAAACATAAAATAATAGGACATATAATCATAGAACATAAAATAGAACATATTAATATATTAAAAATTTGGTACTTTTTAAGAAGTCAATAAATTTGTCAAATCTGTAGTAAGAATGAGAAAGTACAAAAAGGAGATGACACAACTCCAAATATCAGGAATAAAATAGGAGATATTACTTCAGACTTTGATGTCAAATGGTTAAAAAAATTCTAAGAACAACTCTACACACACAAATTTGAAATGCCTGGAATAAGCGGATCAATCCTTTGAGAAATACAACTACTATGATTCATCCAATATGAAATAAATAATTCCTGTATCTATAAAAGGAATTCAATTTTTATTCATAGAGAATTTTTCATTTTATGTAAAATGTAAATTTAGAGATGCTAGAAAAGCAAACTTTAGAAAGACAAACCTTATCATGTTTTAGTTTTAAATTATCATATGTTAAATTGATCTTTTAATTTTGCTATACAGTTATTTATATCAGGAATATTCAAAACCTCCTCTACCTTGTCAACTCTTGTCAACCATACTTATCCTGCTAACTAAAGTATGTCAGAAGCTATTCCTCCTATTTAAACGTACTGATACTCACTAACCATCCTCTTTCTACCCATGCTGTAATTGCATCTTATTCTTCTTTTTCAAATTGTTCTATCTAGCCAGCTCCTAAGCCCTTCCATATAAATTTTTGAATCAGCTGAGACAAGAAATTTTAAGAGAAAATACTTACATCCTTAATCTTAACCAATTTAACCAACATAGGGATGAAATTACAGTTTTAACTTCTCTTAAGAAGAAAAACCAATATTATATATTTTATGGTGATTTACAAATATATATCTGATGTGCACAGATACCAATTTATAGAATATTAGCCAAAAATATTTAATATTAAAGACTCTTGTTTTTTGGCTGCTATTGATTTATATCAGTTTAATTATTTCCCACAGACATAAACTGCTATTTATATATATATATGTGTGTGTATATAAATATATAGCTAGCATAGTAAAGTGAAAATAACAAAATTAAATACATCTAAGAAACTTTAAAAAAATTGAGCAGCAGAGAGACAGACAGATTTCACAACCACTGGCTCACTGCCTCAATGCTAGCAATAGCTACAGCTTTGGGCAAATGATGGGAGATGGTAAAGTCTCCCATGTGAATGACAGTGGCCCAACCATTTGAGCCATCACCTGCTGCTCCAAGGCATGCACCTGCAGGAAGTTAGAACCTTAATAGGAATTTGAACTCAGTGTGTCTTATCTAGTGTATTAATCACTAGATAAATACCACTCCTTAAATATCATTACAAATAACAAGATTTGAGCTTTGTTAACCCTCAAGGTAAATAATAAAGCCATCTATTTGAGACATCTAATATTCCATATATCATACCCCCTTCAATACCTTACTTTCCACTAAATCCTATCCACCTCATTGAACACAAAACTTGACTCTTTCTTTCCTATCCCCCTTTATAATGAACCAATTCTGGGGCTGGCACTGTGGCTCACTTGATTAATCCTCCGCCTATGGTGCCAGCATACCATATGGGTGCCAGGTTCTAGTCCCAGTTGCTCCTCTTCCAGTCAAGCTCTCTGCTGTGGCCGGAGAAAGCAGTGGAGAATGGCCCAAGTGCTTGGGCCCCTGTGTCTACATGGGGGACCAGGATGAAGCACCTGGCTCCTGGCTTTGGATCAGCGTAGCTCTGGCCGCAGCGGCCATTTGGGGGGTGAACCAATGGAAGGAAGACCTTTCTCTCTGTCTCTCTCTGTAACTCTGTCAAAAAAAAAAAAAAAAAAAAAGCTTATAATGAACCAATTCTGGAAAATGGTATCAGGAAACTTTTGGTGGAATTCTGGAAAAGTTTTTCTCCAAAATGACACAAAGAAAAAACGCCTGCCTTCATTTACTCATGATGTATCCATGTTTGGATGTCTTAGGCAGTAATCATCCTGTGACAATGAGAATAATCATGGCAATAAGTGGTGTGACTGAATGTAACAATAGATGAGTGTGTCATTGATAAGATTTCTGCATTTCTGTTTTTGCAGCCAGTTCTGGATCTGCCATATGTCTCCAGAACAACTCCTTGAGATAAATTATCCTATCTTCTAAGTCATTTTTGGTTGGGATTGCTATTATTTTCAAAGGCCTCTTAATACTTAAATCTCCATAAATGTACAAACAAGAGAAACATAATTTTATTGTCTCTTCATTTCTTTGGCAGAGAAACTGAAAGCCTTTAATAAAAGAGTAAGACATTCACTCAGGACTCCTACATGACCATGTAGTGAAAAACAATTCTGTCCAAACACTCTGACTTCCTTTATTAGAAATCTATTCAAATTTACTCAGTTGTGAATTTCACAGTTGTGGTTTATAATTAAAATGGGATACATGGAGCAAAAAGAACTACACTTGGTGTCCTCAGATCTCAATCTTGTTTCACTATACTAGTAATTAATTCATCGATTAGGGTGATTCATTAGCTACTATGTACTAATAAAAACTGACCCCTCTATGGAAGTATTGTAAATTCTATAAGAAATTAACTACTACACTACCAAACCATCACCCTAACACACAAACTCACTGTACTGCTAAGGAGTATACCTAAAATAAATGACAAATATCTAATTATACATAGAACGAGACTTGGGATCCTTCTTAAGGTTTCTGTTTTTGTAAATTTTGAAATATTCATACTCTCTATTTGCTGGTTCCTGTATCTTTGGTAGAATGCAACAAGCTTTCTATTGTCTCTCAATTGAGATCATCATCACTCACCTAGACAAACACTAGGTGGCTTAGGAAAATTCTGTTACTGAACTTGCCTGAAAAGTTTATTATTTCTACAATTCTTCCTGCTATTATACTAGAAAAGTAATCAGGTTTAAGATTATTATATAAAGATAGAATGAAGAGGTCAAGAAACTGATTGAAACTTCATCCAGAGGAGAAAATAAAATCTGTGCTTTCTTTTAAGACTCATCACAAAGCCGGCGCCACGGCTCACTAGGCTAATCCTGTGCCTTGTGGTACCAGCACACTGGGTTCTAGTCCCGGTCGGGGCACCGGATTCTGTCCCGGTTGCCCCTCTTCCAGGCCAGCTCTCTGCTGTGGCCAGGGAGTGCAGTGGAGGATGGCCCAAGTGCTTGGGCCCTGCACCCCTTGGGAGACCAGGATAAGTACCTGGCTCCTGCCATCGGATCAGCGCGGTGCGCCGGCCGCAGCGCGCCAGCCGTGGCGGCCATTGGAGGGTGAACCAACGGCAAAGGAAGACCCTTCTCTCTGTCTCTCTCTCTCACTGTCCACTCTGCCTGTCAAAATAAATAAATAAATAAATAAAAATAAAAAAAAGACTCATCACAACAGTGTGATGTCAGATTTTCTTCTCTTGTTGACATCCTTAGCAATTCTGCATATTTCCTAGGCCCTTAAGTAACCAGATACTTTCCTCTGGATATCTGGGCCATTGTGTGCAATCATTGTATAGGTGATTGGCAAAAACTGAAGGAAAGAATAACTGTCAGTTAACGTGAAGAGATATGATCTGCACTTTCATTGAATAGGACTAAAAATTTGTAATAAAGGACACTTACATAATCTTTAGAAATGTATATCACTTAAATACAATGAGAAATTAATTCATAACAGCTCTAACAAAACTGAGGAAAAGTATCGAACCTAAAAACATGGCTTGAAAAGTACAGAAATTGGCAGAAGTAGAAAGAGTAGTTGGAAGAACATTTTTTTCCCGGAGCTGTGCAGATCCAAAGCCAGGAGCCAGGAGCCAGGAGCATCCTCCGGGTCTCCCATGAGGGTACAGGGGCCGAAGGACGTAGGTCATCTTCTACTGCTTTCCCAGGCCATAGCAGAGAGCTGGATCTGAAGTGGAGCAGCTGGAACTCAAATCGGTGCCCATATGAGATGCTGGCATTGCAGGCAGTGGCTTTACCTGCTATGCCACAGAGCCAGTTCCAGGAAGAACATGTTTTTGTAGGAGACCAAAAGCATGGTGATGTCTTGAAATGTGAATAGGTGAAGAGATTTCATCTATTGCTAAATATTTTATTTAGAACATCACTTTTTATGATCCATAGATATACAAATGTGTTATTTGTCAAGTAAAAATAAACAAAACTTTTAAACTTGCAAGCATATCAAAGATAATGCTTTGATATGTTAATTATATCATATTTGAAATACCTGAATTTCTTAGATTTAATCCATGCTTAACATAGTAAGCATGAATTTTTATTTGTGTACAAGGCACTCTAATGGTACTAGGGCAAAAAGATTTTTGTCTTAGGTTACAACAGTTTTAGTCTTTTTCTTTAATTGCCTTAATCTCTAAACAAGAAGAATAAAAATAAAATAACTACAATGAAATGTCCTATCTGGTATAGTAAGCAAATACCTATTAGAAACTCTGGTAAATACTGAGTATTCAAAGGGTACTTATTGAAAAACAGAGATAAATTGATGCAAGTGTGTGCATGCCAAATTATGTGATGGTTCTGTGATCAGAGGAATGTTTAGGAAATATTTACTAGAGGAAGTGGGTGTGGAAGAAACAGTAGGAGCTGATCTTGATGAACACAGAGCAGAATGGCATCATAGGCACAGGAAGTGTGCCTGAAGAGTCAGAGAGCTACATTTGTAGAATTGTATTTATATTTGGCAAGAAGTCTGTCCCAGAGGAGGCCTTGGCATTTTGTTAGTGTTCTGAGGGTATTGTGGTTAGCCTCCACCTATCCAAGATGGGGAGTGCTTGTAGTCCGTTGCTCCTGGGAATCTGATTAGACAGCATTGAGAAAGCTGTTTGTTCATTCACTGAGTCATATATTCTTGTATTCAGATACATTTAAGTAAATATTTCCGTGAAAATCTGTGTTACTAAATCTGTGAAGCCTGTAACCCAGGGTGTTTCCCTGGCACAAGAATCATCTCCATCACCCAGCAGTTTGATAGAAATGCATATTATCAAGTCAGCCTCCAGCCTACTCAATCAGGCTCTGCATTTAATAAGATTCCCAGAGAGTTCATATGAATATATCTTAGGGATACAACGAGCTTGCTTACAGCTTTCCAGGACTTCTCAGTCTAACAGTGGAAATGAAATTCATACACCAACAATAATACTGTAAGACCCATACCTATGTGGCCAGTGCCAATGTGTGTAACACAGCTGGTTTTATACAGCCTGACAGATATTGTGTAGTCAGACTAGCCTCAACAAAAACAAAATCTCAGGTGAATATTTTCTTTGTGAAGTTGGGCAAGTGGTTTTCCTTTCTCTGACTCAATTTCTTTTGTAGACTGAGTGTTAATACAAGAGGTCAGGTATACAGATAGAGATATTTGACACTCCAGTCATGATTTTCAACTATGTGAGCTACATTTCTTACCCACACAGCTGCTACTTGAGAGTCAAGGACTTTATATGTTATAACAGAACATCCATCATGCAATTTGGACCTGATGGTGAATTCAGACTGATCATCAGTGTAGACTGATCTCTCAGCCCATTCAATAATATAGAATAAACTAGATAGGTCATTCAAATGCATAACTAATTTTGTTGCTTCAAAATACTGTTAAAACTAAATTCTTTCAAAATAAGCTAGCTACCTCTTATTATCCTTTTATTTCTCCTAGAATTAAAATGAAATGGCCTGGCTTCTTTCTTACTGTTGAAACACAGTGAAGATTTATAAAATTCACAAAATTCAAACATGAGTATTCATAGTGAAGAGACAAATACACATCATGCATTTTAGAATTTGTTGCAATTTGTTAACTATTTTTCTTGGTAAAGCATAGACTTCTATTGTACATTGTTTTATTTAAGAAATTGTAAGCAAGTAAAATCATTTCATCAAACTCACCTTCATTATCAAAGCCATGATGGGTGGCAAAAACTTGTCTTTTCAGTGTGCATTAGCAAGAGCTTCCAGCTCCCTTATATCAAACACTGAAGAAAGGCAAAGTGTCTAAATCGTACTAATGAGACCATGACTAATGCCTAGCCACTTAATTATTTCACTGCAATTTTGAGTAAATTTCTAGTTAAAAGTGTTCTAGCTAACACTCATTGTGGAACTATTCAGAAGGTAAGACAAGGCAGTAAGGGACTTCATATTTAGGGACATGCCTGTATTATTATTGAGTATTCCAAAACTTTTCTTCCTCTCCCAAACCCCTGAACAACTAAAATGAAACAATCTTCAGAGGATAACAGAAGTTACATAGAGATCAGACACAGGTATAGGAAACAGAACTCAGGGCTTCCTCATCAAATACCCCAGTCCCTCAAGGGCTCATATATTTCCATCTGCCTCAGGTTCTGCTTTTTATCAATTATGCTGCTTTTCTTTGTCTTTATCTTTTTTTCCTCCCATTGGGAGCCTGTAAAGTGGATGTTAAGACTTCCATCTGCCTTCCACCTGCTTACTCAAGAGAGTGAATTTTTGCTACAGGCAAGAAATAGACGAGGTGCTGAAAGCTTTTAGGTTTAGGTGTTTCAAGAAGGTCATAAAGCAGGAATTTCCAAAGTGTGTTCACAGGGTTAGTAGTAGTGGACTCTTGATATTACCGTATGTTCTATAAACAGCTTGACAATTCAGGACTAAAAATTAATGAAGTGCTTTGCCCCAATTGTTCCACGAATTTTAATATATGGAAGGTTTTCACTAAGATACTGTTACAAGCTTAAAAAGTTCACTCGTTTTTATAAGAAGATACTTTGAACAGCTCTTCTCACATACCTTTGCATTTATAGGTTTTCCTTGTCACAGCAAAGTATTTTCCCATCTTTTGAATGTATTATTTACATACACTAATTTGGCACATCCATTGTTTTTGTTACTTTTTATTTTAAATTATGATAAAAGGTCCATTAAACTCAAAAAAAAAAAGATACACTAAAGTACAAAGGAACAATAAAAGAGTCTGTGTGTTCTAAAAAGGGAATATGTAAGTGAGGTTACTTTATACATATTTCAAACAAAAAGCCAGTTAGAAGTATGATATAGCCATTGGAAACAGATTTTTTTGGAATTATAATCACTTTTTCCTTTAGTCCTCACTGTCTTATCTGTTTAAAGAAATTAGCAACAGGTCTTGAAGCCAAAGATTATTTTTTTTTTATTTGACAGAGTTAGACAGTGAGAGGAAGAGACAGAGAGAGAGAAAGGTCTTCCTTCCATTGGTTCACCCCCCAAATGGCTGCTAAGGCCGGTGCACTGCACCAATCCACAGCCAGGAGCCAGGTGCTTCCTCCTGGTCTCCCATGCGGGTGCAGGCGCCTAAGCACTTGGGCCATCCTCCACTGCCTTCCCGGGCCACAGCAGAGAGCTGGACTGGAAGAGGAGCAACTGGGACTAGAACCTGAGCCCCTTATGGGATGCCATCACCACAGGCGGAGGAGTAACCAAGTGAGCCACGGTGCCAGACCCCAAAGATTATTTTCTAATAAAACACAAAAACCTATCTGCAGTATCAATAAATTTTCCTTCACAAGTGTAGAATAATGCTGTCCTGTATGGTTTTAATAGATATGGTCACTCATGGGGTTGAAGATACACAGAAAGCTGTTTCACTTATGAAAAAAATAGCCAATTGTTTGTAGAGTAGCTTATGAAACCAGCAGCAAAATTAAACAGTGTTCTCATAGAGAAACTAAGGAAGCATTGCCAAAATCTTTTATCAAATGGCATCACTGAATATCATATAGTAAGTACCTTTAGGAGTAAATGAAGATATTATCACGTGTGGAGACTTGCAGACATTTATTTTTTTAAAGATTTATTTATTTATTCATTTATTTGAAAGTCAGTGTTCCACAGAGAGAGGAGAGGCAGAGAGAACCATCTGCTGGTTCACTCCCCAGTTGGCTGCAACAGCCGGATCTTCATGGATCTAAAGCCAGGAGCCAGGAGCTTCTTCCGGGTCTCCCACATGGGTGCCATCTTCTACTGCTTTCCTAGGCCACAGCAGAGAGCTGGATTGGAAGTGGAGCAGCCAGGACTTGAACTGGTGCACATATGGTATGCCAGCATGCAGGCAGCGGCTTTACCTGCTATGCCACAGCGCAGGCCCTAACTTGCAGACATTTAAACACACATTATTCTAAAACTGTGCAGTGTTATGGGACCAGTATTGTGGCAAAATGGGCAAAGCTGCCATCTGAAATGCCAGTGTTCCATATGTGTGCCAGTAAGTGTCCTAGCAGGTCTACTTCCAATCCAGCTCCCTGCTACTGTCCTGGGAAAGGAGTAGAAAATGGCTTAAGTGCTTGAGCCCCTGCCCCTCACAAGGGAGACCAGAAAGAAACTGTTGGCTCCTGTCTTAGTCTGGCCCAGGTCTGGCCATAGGTGCCATCTGGGGAGTGAACCAGTAGATGGAAGATTATCTTTTTCTCTTTCGCTTTCTCTCTCTCTCCTTTCCCCAACCTCCCTCCCTCTGCCTCTCTCTCAGTAACTCTTCCAAATAAATATTTTAAAAAGCAAAAAACAAAAAACTATGTAGTATATAAATCTATTCCTGGCATACACATTTTGAGTAAATATTTATTATTTGTAGCTTTGATTTAGGTGTAAACAGCTTTATTAGAATCAAGGCAAAGACTGATGTTGTCTCTCAAATAAAGGTGTGCCCCTAATTGCTTGTGCACCCTTGCATTATTCACAGAAAACTGTCAAACGATGGAAAAATAATGTCTCATTTTTGGTATATAGTAAAATAAAAATAATGAAATTGTAAATATAGTCAAATAACAACCATACTGAAATCAGCATTCTTTAGGGAAACTGGCTGTGTGCAAAATAAAATTTACAAATACATGGTAATTGAACAATATGGTCCTGACAAACAAATGAATCACTGAAGAAATTAAAAAAGAAACTTAAAAAATCTTATAAATGCAAATAATAACAACACATCAAAATATAGCAAAAGGATTATTAAAAAGAAGTTGTATAGTAATATGTGGTCACATTTAAAAAAAGATCTAAATAAATAATTTAATAATGCAGCTCAAGGGCTTAGAAAAACAAGAACAAACCCCAGATTAGCAAGAGGTGCTAAATAATATTGAAAAATAAATAAATAAAATTGAAACTAAAAAATACAAAAGATACACAGAAGAAAACATCCTTTTTTGAAAAGGATAAACAAAATAGATAAACCTCTCATCAGTCTAACATAAAAAATAAATATTCAAATACATAAAATTAGAGATTAAAATGGAGACCTTAATCACTATTAACACAGAGATAACAAAGGATCATAAAAAAGTACTATGAACAACTGCATGCTAACAAATTGGAAAACCTCAAAGAAATGGATAAATTCCTGAATGCATATAACCTATCAAGATTAAATTAAGATGATAAAGAAAATCAAAACTGATCCATTACAAGTAATGAGATGAAGCAATAATTAAACATCTATTGAAGAGAAGTCCAGGAACTGATGGCTTTACACCTGAATTCTACAAGACATTTAAAGAGCAACTAATTCCAATATTGTTTAAACTATTCAAAAATACTGAAAATGATTGAAGTCTGTCAAACGCTTTTTTTTTTATTGTTGGGTTTTTTTTTTTTTAATCTTTTATTTAATGAATATAAATTTCCAAAGTACGACTCATGGGTTACAATGGCTTCCCCCCCCATACCGTCCCTCCCACCCTTCCCTTTCCCACTCCCTCTCCCCTTTCATTCACATCAAGATTCATTTTCGATTATCTTAATATACAGAAGATCAGCTTAGTATACCTTAAGTAGGTATTTCAACAGTTTGCTCCCACACAGAAACATAAAGTGAAAAATAATAGATGATTTTTTTTAAATGATGATGAAATCAGATCAGACCTATTGTCATGTTTAATCTCAGTGAGAGTCAAGTTGGGAATTGCTAATTTCTTTTCTTTTTTTTTTTTTTTTTTACAGAAGATTAGTTTAGTGTACATTAAGTAAAGATTTCAATCGTTTGCACCCCCATAGAAACACAAAGTGAAATATACTGTTTGATTACTCGTTATACCATTAAGCCTCAGTGTACAGCACGTTAAGGACAGAGATCCTACATGAGGAGTAAGTGCACAGTGACTCCTGTTGTTGACTTTACAAATTGACACTCCTGTTTATGGCATCAGTAATCTCCCCATGCACCAGTTATGAGTTTCCAAGGCTATGGAAGCCCCTTGAGTTCCCCGACTCTTATCTTGTTTAGACACGGTCATAGTCAAAGTGGAGGTTCTCTCCTCCCTTCAGAGAAAGACACCTCCCTCTTTGAAGACCTGTTCTTTCCACTGGGATCTGACTCACAGAGATCTTTTTGCCAGAGTGTCTTGGCTTTCCATGCCTGAAATACTCTCATGGGCTTTTCAGCAAGATCCGAGTGCCTTTAGGGCTGATTCTGAGGCCAGAGTGCTATTTAGGACATCCGCCATTCTATGAGTCTGCTGAGTGTCTCACTTCCCATGTTGGATCACTCTCCCCTTTATTTATTCTATCGGTTGGTGTTAGCAGATACTAGACTTGTTTATGTGCTCCCTTTGACTCTTAGTCCTTTCATTATGATCAATTGTGAACTGAAATTGATCACTTGGAATAGTGAGATGGCATTGGCACATGCCACCTTGATGGGATTGAATTGGAATCCCCTGGTATGTTTCCAACTCTACCAATTGGGGCAAGTCAGCCTGAGCATGCCTCAAATTATACATCTCTTCCCTCTCTTATTCCCACTCTTATGTTTTTTTTTTGTTTTTTTTTTTTTTTTTTTTTTTTTTGACAGGCAGAGTGGACAGTGAGAGAGAGAGACAGAGAGAAAGGTCTTCCTTTGCCGTTGGTTCCCCCTCCAATGGCCGCCGCGGCCGGCGCGCTGCGGCCAGCGCACCGCGCTGATCCGATGGCAGGAGCCAGGTACTTCTCCTGGTCTCCCATGGGGTGCAGGGCCCAAGTACTCGGGCCATCCTCCACTGCACTCCCTGGCCACAGCAGAGAGCTGGCCTGGAAGAGGGGCAACCGGGACAGAATCCGGCGCCCCGACCGGGACTAGAACCCGGTGTGCCGGCGCCGCTAGGCGGAGGATTAGCCTAGTGAGCCACGGAGCCGGCCCCCACTCTTATGTTTAACAGGGATCACATTTCAGTTAATTTTCAACACTTAAGAATAACTGTGTGATAATTACAGAATTAAACCAGTCATATTAAGTAGAACAGACAAAAAAAAATACTATGAGGGATAATGTATTAAGTTGTCCATTAGCAGTCAGGGCTATGCTGATCAAGTCACCATTTCTCATAGTGTCCATTTCACTTCAGGAAGTTTCCTTTTTGGTGTTCAGTCAGTTGTCACCGATCAGGGAGAACATATGGTATTTGTCCCTTTGGGACTGGCTTACTTCACTCAGCATGATGTGTTCCAGATTCCTCCATTTTGTTGCAAATGACTGGATTTCATTGTTTCTTACTGCGGTATAGTACTCTAAAGAATACATATCCCATAATTTCTTTATCCAGTCTACCATTGATGGGCATTTAGGTTGGTTCCAGGTCTTGGCTATTGTGAATTGTGCTGCAATAAACATTAGGGTGCAGACCACTTTTTTGTTTATCAATTTAAACTCCTTTGGGTAAATTCCAAGGAGTGGGATGGCTGGGTCGAACGGTAGGGTTATATTCAGGTTTCTGAGGAATCTCCAGACTGATTTCCATAGTGGCTTGACCAGTTTGCATTCCCACCAACAGTGGGTTAGTGTCCCTTTTTCCCCACATCCTCGCCAGCATCTGTTGTTGGTAGATTTCTGTATGTGAGCCATTCTAACTGGGGTGAGGTGAAACCTCATTGTGGTTTTGATTTGCATTTCCCTGATTGCTAGTGACCTTGAACATTTTTTCATGTGCCTGTTGGCCATTTGGATTTCCTCTTTTGAAAAATGTCTATTGAGGTCCTTGGCCCATCTCTTAAGTGGGTTGTTGGTTTTGTTTTTGTGGAGTTTCTTGATCTCTTTGTAGATTCTGGTTATTAACCCTTTATCTGTTGCGTAGTTTGCAAATATTTTTTCCCATTCTGTCGGTTGTCTCTTCACTCTCCTGACTGTTTCTTTTGCAGTACAGAAACTTCTCAATTTGATGCAATCCCAATAGTTGATTTTGGCTTTGACTGCCTGTGCCTCCCGGGTCTTTTCCAGAAATTCTTTGCCTGTGCCAATATCTTGAAGGGTTTCTCCAATGTTCTCTAATAACTGAATGGTGTCAGGACGTAGATTTAGGTCTTTAATCCACGTTGAGTGGATTTTTGTGTAAGGTGTAAGGTAGGGGTCTTGCTTCATGCTTCTGCATGTGGAAATCCAGTTTTCCCAGCACCATTTATTGAATAGACTGTCCTTGCTCCAGGAATTAGTTTTAGATCCTTGATCAAATATAAGTTGGCTGTAGATGTTTGGATTGATTTCTGGTGTTTCAATTCTGTTCCATTGGTCTATCCATCTGTTTCTGTACCAGTACCATGCTGTTTTGATTACAACTGCCCTGTAGTATGTCCTGAAGTCTGGTATTGTGATGCCTCCGGCTTTGTTTCTGTTGTACAAGATTGCTTTAGCTATTCAAGGTCTCTTGTGCCTCCATATGAATTGCAGCATCATTTTTTCTAGGTCTGCGAAGAATGTCTTTGGTATCTTGATTGGGATTGCATTGAATCTATAAATTGCTTTTGGGAGAATGGACATTTTGATGATGTTGATTCTTCCAATCCATGAGCATGGAAGGTTTTTCCATTTTTTGGTATCCTCTTCTATTTCTTTCTTTAAGGTTTTGTAATTTTCATCGTAGAGATCTTTAACGTCCTTGGTTAAGTTTATTCCAAGGTATTTGATTGTTTTTGTAGCTATTGTGAATGGGATTGATCTTAGCAGTTCTTTCTCAGTCATGGCATTGCTTGTGTATAGAAAGGCTGTTGATTTTTGTGCATTGATTTTATATCCTGCCACTTTGCCAAACTCCTCTATGAGTTCCAATAGTCTCTTAGTAGAGTTCTTTGGATCCTCTAAGTACAGAATCATATCGTCTGCAAAGAGGGATAGTTTGACTTCTTCCTTCTTGATTTGTATTCCTTTGATTTCTTTTTCTTGTCTGATGGCTCTGGCTAAAACTTCCAGAACTATGTTAAATAGCAGTGGTGAGAGTGGGCATCCCTGCCTGGTGCCAGATTTCAGTGGAAATGCTTCCAACTTTTCCCCATTCAATAGGATGCTGGCTGTGGGTTTTTTATAAATTGCTTTGATTATATTGAGGAATGTTCCTTCTATACCCAATTTGCTTAGAGTTTTCATCATGAAAGGGTGTTGAATTTTATAAAATGCTTTCTCGGCATCTATTGAGATAATCATATGGTTTTTCTTCTGCAGTCTGTTAATGTGGTGAATCACATTGATTGATTTGCGAATGTTGAACCATCCCTGCATACCAGGGATGAATCCCACTTGGTCTGGGTGGATGATTTTTCTGATGTGTTGTTGTATTCTATTGGCCAGAATTTTATTGAGGATTTTTGCGTCTATGTTCATCAGGGATATTGGTCTGTAATTTTCTTTCAGTGCTGCATCTTTCTCTGGCTTAGGGATTAAGGTGATGCTGGCTTCATAGAAAGAATTTGGGAGGATTCCCTCTTTTTCGATTGTTCTGAATAGTTTGAGAAGAAATGGGATTAGTTCTTCTTTAAATGTCTGGTAGAATTCAACAGTGAATCCATCTGGTCCTGGGCTTTTCTTTGTTGGGAGGGCCTTTATTACTGTTTCAATTTCTGTTTCAGTTATGGGTCTAATTAGGTTTTCGATGTCTTCATGGTTCAATTTTGGTAGATTGCATGTGTCCAGGAATCTATCCATTTCTGATAGGTTTTCCTGTTTGCTGGCATACAGGTCCTTGTAGTAATTTCTGATGATTCTTTTTATTTCTGTGGTGTCTGTTGTTACGTTTCCTTTTTCATCTCTGATTTTATTGATTTGGGTCTTTTCTCTTCTTTTTTTAGTTAGTTGGGCCAATGGGGTGTCAATTTTGTTAATTTTTTCAAAAAACCAGCTTCTTGCTTGGCTGATTTTTTGTAATTTTTTTTGGATTCAATCCTGTTAATTTCTTCTCTGGTTTTAATTATTTCTCTTCTCCTACTAGATTTGGGTTTGGTTTGCTGCAGTTTTTCTAGGTCCTTGAGGTGCGCTGAAAGCTCATTTATTTGGTACCTTTCCAATTTCTTGGTATAGGCCCCTATTGCTATAAATTTGCCTCTCAATACTGCTTTTGCTGTATCCCATAAGTTTTGATATGTTGTGTTGTTGTCTTCATTTACTTCCAGAAAGTTTTTGATTTCTCTTTTGATTTCTTGAATGACCCAGTGTTCATTCAGGAGCATGTTGTTCAGTCTCCATGTGTTTGCATACTTTCTGGGATTTCCTGAGTTGCTAATTTCCAGCTTCATCCCGCTGTGGTCTGAGAAGCTGCATGGTATGATTCTAATTCTTTTAAATTTGCTGAGACTTGCTTAATGGCCTAGTATGTGATCAATCCTAGAGAAGGTTCAATGCGCTGCTGAGAAGAATGTGAAGTCTGTAGATGTAGGGTTGAAAGTTCTGTAGATATCTGTTAGATCCATTTGGGCAATAGTGTCAATTAAATCTGCTGTTTCCTTGTTGATCTTCTGTCCGGATGATCTGTCTATTTCTGAGAGTGGAGTATTGAAGTCCCCCAGTACTATTGTATTGGAATCTGAATCTCCCTTTAAGTCCCTTAACATATCTTTTAAATAGACCGGTGCCCTGTAATTAGGTGCATATACATTTATAATAGTTACATCTTCCTGTTGAATTGAACCCTTAATCATTATATAGTGCCCCTCTTTGTCTCTCTTAACAGTTTTTGTATTAAAGTTTATTTTGTCTGATATTAATATGGCTACACCTGCTTTTTTTTTTGGTTTCTGTTGGCATGGAATATCTTTTTCCAACCTTTCACTTTCAGTCTGCATGCCTCTTTGTTAGAGAGATGTGTTTCTTGTAGGCAACAAATAGTTGGGTTGTGTTCTGTGAGCCAGTCAGCCAAACGGTGTCTTTTAACTGAAGAATTCAGACCATTAATGTTCAATGTGACAATTGATACGTAGTGACTTTGCCCTGCCATTTTCCCGGAAATATTTTCTAGTATATGCTTTGAGCTTCCCATGCTCTTTTACTGGTAGGTGTTCTTCCTTTCCCTTCTTTCATATTGATGGCCGTGTTTCTGTGTTTCTGAGTGTAGCACATCTTTAAGTATCTTTTGCAGGGCCGGACGAGTGGCCACAAAGTCTTTCAATTTCTGTTTGCTATGAAAGGTCTTTATTTCACCTTCATTCACAAATGAGAGCTTGGCAGGATATAATATTCTGGGCTGGCAATTTTTCTCTCTTAGCACCTGTGCTATGTCTCGCCATTCCCTCCTAGCTTGTAGGGTTTCTGATGAGAAGTCAGCTGTGAGTCTGATTGGAGATCCTCTGAGAGTAATCTGATGTTTCTCTCTTGCACATTTTAGGATCTTTTCTTTATGTTTCACTGTGGAGAGTTTAATTACCACGTGTCGTGGTGAGGATCTCTTTTGGTCATGTTTATTGGGGGTTCTATGAGCTTCCTGTACTACGATGTCTCTGTCCTTCTCCAAACCTGGAAAGTTCTCTGCTAGTATCTCACTAAAAAGGCCTTCTAATCCTTTCTCTCTCTCCATGCCTTCAGGAACTCCTAGAACTCGAATGTTGGTTTTTTTAATAGTATCCTGTAGATTCCCAACAATATTTTTTAGATTTCTAATTTCCTCTTCTTTTCTTTGGTTTGACTGTATGTTTTCCTGTGCTCTATCTTCTAAGTCCGATATTCTCTCTTCTGCTTCACCCATTCTATTTTTAAGGCTTTCTAATGTGTTTGTCATTTGATCTATTGAGCTCTTCATTTCATTTTGATTTCTCTTCACTATAACACTTTCCTGTTCTACTAGTTTCTGAGTTTCATTTTGACTCTTCCTTAAAATTTCGTTTTCACGAGAGATATTTTCAATCTTGTCCATTAAGGATTTCTGTAGTTCAA
Organism: Oryctolagus cuniculus; assembly: GCF_964237555.1. Classification (NCBI taxonomy): domain Eukaryota; kingdom Metazoa; phylum Chordata; class Mammalia; order Lagomorpha; family Leporidae; genus Oryctolagus; species Oryctolagus cuniculus. The sequence continues at coordinate 167,568,074 of NC_091433.1, forward strand.
GGATTTGCTTTTGAAAACTTCTAAATGTTCTTATCCTAAATTTTTTGAAATCCGTGTCTTGCATTTCTTCTATCTCATCATCTTCATACTCTTGGCTTGGGGTGGTTTGCTTATTTGGAGGCATCATAGTGTCATCGTTGATCTTGCTCCCTCTGTTTCTGTGTTTGTTACTCGGCATAGTTAATTCTTCTTGCGTCACTGTGCGTTTTTTTTTTTTTTTTATACTGTGTCCGTGTTAAGTGGACTGCCTGCTGTTGGAGGAGCCTTGGAGGCTTGAGATGGGTGCGGCCTGAGAGCTCTGCCTGTTCTTCCTGGTTAAGGGTGTGCAAAGGTGACACCCTCAGGTTATGCGTGGTAAATCTCTCTCTTTTTATTTATTTATTTATTTTATTTATTCAGGGGGTAAGTAACACCGCAGGGCTGTGCAGAATTGATGGTATTTAGCTTCCAGTCTTTGGCTCCTCTGGACTCCCACTGGGTTGCCTAGGCTACTGAATTGTAGTGACTCAGTTCCTTAGCTCTCCCCCATTGATATGTAAATCCAGAGAGGAGGCCTGCTCTTTGTCTCTTGGGAGTTCTTCAAGCCTTGCAGCCTTATAACCTTTGCAAGGTTAGGGGGAAGAGAAACCCCGAAGCTTTTTTTTTTCCTTCTTTCCGGTAGTGAGTTTGCTGCACTTTCCGGCCCCCCTCTAGATTCTGACCCCCGTTTCCCCACCAATGTCTCTGGTTATTGAGCTCACCTCCCCTTCCAGCGCCGATGTGTGGACTCGGAGCCCTGAGCGTCCCAAGTCTCCCCGCTGTTGTCTGTGTGACATGCACTCCCCTTGGAGCACTGGCGCGCAGACCCTGGGGCTTCTGCGGCTCGGTCCCGCGACTTGGCTTCCGGGCGGTGGGCGACCCAGTAGGTCCTCCGATTCACGATTCCCGTGCAATTTTTTTCCTGGTTCTTTTTTCTGCGGCTACCGTAACTCCCCTTTTATTAAACTAAATTTTCCCGGACTATCCGTGTGCGCCCTCACTATTTCGCCATCTTCTGTCAAACGCTTTTTATGAGGCCAGAAAATTACTCTGAGACCAAAACCAAAGACACTATATAAAAAGAAAAATACAGACCAATATCCTGAATGAGATAGTAAATTGAATGTAATACTATTTCAAACGATCCTACATCACAAGCAAGTGGGATTTATCCCTCAGAAGCAAGGGTGGCTCAATATTCACAAATCTATTAGTGTTATAAATCATATCAACAGAATGACAGAACCTATATTATCATCTCAATAGATGCAGACAAAGTATTTGATAAGATTCAACATCTGTTCAAGCCACTATGTAATTCAGTCTGGAGATTCCTCAGAAACCTGAATATAACCCTACCGTTTGACCCAGCCATCCCACTCCTTGGAATTTACCCAAAGGAAATTAAATTGGCAAACAAAAAAGCAGTCTGCACCCTAATGGTTATTGCAGCACAATTCACAATAGCCAAGACCTGGAACCAACCTAAATGCCCATCAACGGTAGACTGGATAAAGAAATTATGGGATATGTACTCTTTAGAATACTATACCGCAGTAAGAAACAATGAAATCCAGTCATTTGCAACAAAATGGAGGAATCTGGAACACATCATGCTGAGTGAAATAAGCCAGTCCCAAAGGGACAAATACCATATGTTCTCCCTGATCGGTGACAACTGACTGAACACCAAAAAGGAAACCTGTTGAAGTGAAATGGACACTATGAGAAATGGTGACTTGATCAGCATAGCCCTGACTGTTAATGAACAACTTAATACATTATCCCTCTTAGTAGTTTTTTTGTCTGTTCTACTTAATATGACTGGTTTAATTCTGTAATTAATCCACAGTTATTCTTAAGTGTTGAAATTTAACTGAAATGTGATCCCTGTTAAACATAAGAGTAGGAATAAGAGAGGGAAGAGATGTATAATTTGGGACATGCTCAAGCTGACTTGCCCCAAATGGTAGAGTTAGAAACACACCAGGGGACTCCAATTTAATCCCATCAAGGTGGCATGTATCAATGCCATCTCACTATTCCAAGTGATCAATTTCAGTTCACAATTGATCATAATGAAAGGACTAAGAGTCAAAGGGAGCACACAAACAAGTCTAGTACCTGCTAATACTAACCGATAGAATAAATAAAGGGGAGAGTGATCCAACATGGGAAGTGAGATACTCAGCAAACTCATAGAACGGCGGATTTCCTAAACAGCACTCTGGCCTCAGAACCAGCCCTAAAGGCATTCCGATCTGGCTGAAAAGCCCATGAGAGTATTTCAGGCATGGAAAGCCTAGACACTCTGGCAAAAAAAAAAAAAAAAAAAAAAAAAAAAAAAAAAAAAAAAAAAAAAAAAAAAAAAAAAAAAAAAAAAACCCTAAATGAAAGATCTCTGTGAGTGAGATCTCAGTGGAAAGAATAGGTCTTCAAAGAAGGAGGTACCTTTCTCTGAAGGGAGGAGAGAACCTCCACTTTGACTATGACCTTGTCTAAACAAGATAAGAGTCAGAGAACTCAAGGGGCTTCCATAGCCTTGGAAACTCATGACTGGTGTATAGGGTGATTACTGATGCCATAGACAGGAGTGTCAATTTGTAAAGTCAACAACAGGAGTCACTCTGCACTTACTCCTCATGTGGGATCTCTGTCCTTAATGTGCTGTACATTGAGGCTTAATGCTATAACGAGTACTCAAACAGTATATTTCACTTTGTGTTTCTATGGGGGTGCAAACTGTTGAAATCTTTACTTAATGTATACTAAACTGATCTTCTGTTAAAAAAAAAAAAATAGAAGAAGAAATTAGCAATTCCCAACTTGACTCTCGCTGGGATTAAACATGACAATAGGTCTGATCTGATTTCATCATCATTTAAAAAATCATCTATTATTTTTCACTTTATGTTTCTGTGTGGGAGCAAACTGTTGAAATCTTTACTTAATGTATGCTAAATTGATCTTCTGTATATAAAGAGAATTGAAAATGAATCCTCATGTGAATGGAAGGGGAGAGGGAATGGGAAAGGGGAGGGTTGTGGGTGGAAGGGACGTTATTGGGGGGAAGCCATTGTAATCCATAAGCCGTACTTTGGAAATTTATATTCATTAAATAAAAGTTTAAAAAAATCAACAAATTAGGTATAGAAGGAACATACCTCATAATTACAACGACTATATATGACAAACCAACAACCAATACCATTCTTACCGAATGGGGGAAAGTTGAAAGCATTTCCCCATAGCTGTGGAATGAGGCCAGGATGTTCACTTTCACGGGTGGGTCTTATTCAATATAGTGCTAGAAGTAGCAAGAGCAATTGGTGGGGGGTGAGTGGGGAAGAATAAAGGAAATCAGAATTGGCAAAGAAGGAATCAAAATAACCATGTTTGCAGATAGCATGATTTTGTAGATGGAAAAACTTACATACCCCACCAAAAGGCTGTTATATCTGATAAAGCAATTTAGTAAACTCACAGGGTACAATCTCAACATACAAAAAAATAGCATTTTTAAATGATTTATTTTACTTATTTGAAAGGCAGAGATGCCGGCACCGCGGCTCACTAGGCTAATCCTCCGCCTAGCGGCGCCGGCACACCGGGTTCTAGTCCCGGTCGGGGTGCCAGATTCTGTCCCGGTTGCCCCTCTTCCAGGCCAGCTCTCTGCTGTGGCCAGGGAGTGCAGTGGAGGATGGCCCAAGTGCTTGGGCCCTGCACCCCTTGGGAGACCAGGAAAAGCACCTGGCTCCTGGCTCCTGCCATTGGATCAGCGCGGTGCGCCGGCCGCAGTGCGCCAGCCGCGGCGGCCATTGGAGGGTGAACCAACGGCAAAGGAAGACCTTTCTCTCTGTCTCTCTCTCTCTCTCTCTCACTGTCCACTCTGCCTGTCAAAAAAAAAAAAAAAAAAAAAAAAAAAAGAAAGGCAGAGAGAGAGACAGAGAAAGAGAGAGAGAGAGAGAGAGAGATGGAGAGAGAGAGAGAAATATTTCTTCCATCCACTTGTACACTTCTGAAATGGCCACAACAGCCCAGGTTGATCCAGGTAGAAGCTAGGAGCCCAGAACTCCATTTAAGTCTCCCATATGGGTGGCAGGGACTCAAGTACTTGGGACATTGTCTGCTGTTCTCTCGGTCACATTATCAGGGAGCTAAATTTGAAACAGAGCAGAGTAGACTCAAACCAGTGCTCTGATTTGGGATGTCACTGTTGTAGGCAGTGACTTAAGCCTTACACCACACTGCAGGCCCAAAAGATCTTTGCACTTTTAGTGGAAATACAAATTAATGTAGCCTCTTGGGAAAACAGTATAGAGATTTCTTTTAAAACTTGAAATAGAACTGTCATAAGACCCAGCAATACCACTACTGGCTATATATCCAAAAGACACAAAATCATTTTATCCAAGATACCTCCTCCACCATGTTATTGTAACAGTGTTCACAATAGCCAAGGTATGGAATCCAACAAGTTGTCTATTATCAAGTGAATGGCTAAGGAAAATGTCACATATACATATTCAATGTAATGCTAAAATAATGAAATCTTACATTTGTAGCAAAATGGGGTAAACTAGAGGACATTATATTAAGTGAAGTCAGAGAGCCAAATATTGCCATATTCTCCCTCATATATAGGACCAACAAAATTAACTCAACTTGAACATAGAATGTAGATCACTAGTGCCTGGGAGGGTGAAGAGTGACAGTGGGAGTTTGGACTGAAAAAAGAGGTGAAGTTGGGTGTGGTTCTATGAGTTGTGAAAATACTAATAAAAGATGTTAATGGAAAATCTGGGTGTGCAGTATATGGGAACTCTTATAACTTTATAATTTTTGTTTTTTAAATGTAAAGCTATACTGAAATAAAAAGTTAGAAATATAAATTTAAAAATAGGCAATAAAGCAAAATATCCCTTTTCCATTCTTATGTTAGCCAACAGCAATGGTCAGATACTCAAATAATCATTATAAGTGACTGATGGATTAAAAAAATTTTAATGAACAATTATATGATTACTAACATTTTGTTCAAATGTTGTTAACAACTGAGTTTTGAAGACATGTAAGATGTTACTTTACAACTGAAATATGGAGTCAAAGTGGTAGATGAAACATCTGGGTTCTATAAGCAGGAAAAATTCAATGCAAGTGGATCAATTACTCCGAAATGTATTCTTTCCCAAAAAGTAATAGTTATTTTCATTCATCTGCAAATCACCCCTGAATGCCTAGACAAAATGTGATGAAATTCTTTCTATAACAGAAAGCGATAAATAAATGGATAGACAAACTGTTCCTATTTCCCAAGCTAAACATAAAATGTCAATTTACCTGTTAGTGGAAGCCATGAAAAACTTAATAAATACTTTTCCCTTCTGATTTTATGTTTGATCCTAATATAGCGATCTAACATAGTTGTCAAGTAAGTATTCTTATTCCAGACAAACTATCATTGTGAGCTAAGGTAGTATCAAAAAATAAAAAATAAATAAAAGAAACTAAGGATCACAGTCAAGCTACTCACCATTAAATCAAATAAAAAGAATTTATGGAAAAAAACAAAATTAATATCATTTAAGATAGGAAAAATAATAATTTATATGATTATATTTTCTTAAAGATTTATTTTTTATTTATTTGAAAGACAGAGTTACAGAGCGAGGTAGAGACTGAGAGAGTCTTCCATCTGCTGGTTCACTCCCCAAATGGCCACAACAGCTGAGCTGAGCCAATCCAGAGCCAGGAGCCAAGAGCTTTTTCCAGGTCTCCCATGTGGACACAGGGGCCAAACACTTGGGCCATCCTCTAATCCCTTCCCAGGCAACAGCATAGAGATGGATCAGAAATGGAGCAGCCGGGACTTGAACCAGTGCCCATATGGAATGTCCGTGCTTCAGGCCAGGGCTTTAACCCACTGTGCCATAGCGCCAGTCCCTACGATTATATATTAAACAATAATGAATAGGTGTTTTATAATTTGGAAGATGGCATATTGTTAATGAATATGCATATTAAGTGGTCTGCTAAAGTTAGACATTTTCAATAACTACAAACGCGAGGCAACTGCTTAGACTTTTAATCTCTTAATTTGCAACTGTCATGTCAGCATTGGTACTCCCATTTTCTAGAGAAAGAGAGAAACTGAGATTGCCCATCCACTGATTTTGTCCCCCAAAGCTTAGAGCAGTCAGAGCTGGGCCAGACCAAAGCCAAGAGCCAGGACCTCAATATGAATTTCCCATATGAGTAGCAGGGACCTCACTTCTTGAGCCATAATCTGCTACTTCCCTGGGCTCTGCATTGGTATGAAGCTGGATTTGAGAGCAGAAACAAGAATCTAACATAGACATTCCAACATGTGATGCAGGTGTCTCAAACAGCATCTTAACCATTACACCAAATGCACACACTGTATACAGGCTTCTTAATTGCTAAGAAAATTCCTGCACCTTGGAAATGTTTTACTTTGCATGCATATTCAGCAATCTCTTCTAGCTGTGGATAAAATTTAAGAAGAAAAATATTTACCTTAAAATACTGAAATACTGGCCAATGTTAGCTAGGTTTCAGCATGATGAGAAATGAGATATAATTCTCCTTTCATTTCTTTTAACAACCTAATTTTCTTTTTAGAAGTTTTTATATCCCAGGGTTCCTGATAATATGCCTTAAGTTACTAGTGCCTCATTTATGGTGTGGGGCACTCTGGGCATCATTCAACTTAGAAGTTTATATCCTTCATCTCTTGGAAAGACCCAACACTATTAATCTTTAAAAAGTTTTATTGATAAATAGTTCACATATCACATAATTCAACAATTTGAAATGTAAGATCAAATAGTATTTGAATATTCTAGGTTTAACATCCATTACTATGATCAATATATAGACATTTTAATTACACATCCCCTCCTCAAATAAAGTACCACACTTAGCCATCAGTACCCATCTATCCCACCCATCTCTAGGAAACTACTAATCTACTTTCATTTCAAAATTCTGTCAGCTAGGATATTTCATATAAATGTATAATCCTTTGTAACTGACATATTTCACTTAGTTTTCTTTCTAGGTTCAACTATGGTATAACATGTATCAGTGCTTTATTTCTTTTTACTGGAGAATAATGTCATATGGATATGTCCCATGTATTTACCTGTTCATCAGTTGATAGATATTTGAGTCATTCCCAATTTATAATGAATACTTTTGTAAAAATTTTATGTGTACAGATATTTCTTCATTTCTTTTGATTACAAACATAGGAATTCAATTGCTGCATCATTTGATAACTCTGTATTTAAGTTTTTGAGGAACTGCTAGGATATTTTCCAAAGGAGCTATACAGTTGTACATTCCTAAGAGCAACATATGAAGGTTCCATTAGACCAGTATCCTTTCCAACACATTATTAGCTTTTTCTATTATGACAGACTAATGGAAGTGAAATGGTTTCTTATTTTGATTTTGATTTGTTATTCTCTTATGCTTAATGATTTTGAACATCTTTTCAAAATCTTTTTGACCACTGGTTTGTCCTCCTTGGAACATTGTTATTCATATCAATTGATCAGCTCTAAAATTTACTTATCTATCTATCTATTTGTTTGAAAGGCAAACAGAGAGGTGGAGAGCACTAGAGAATGGGGGGAGGGAGGGAGGGAGAGAGAGAGAATTTTCCATCTGTTGGTTCACTTCTCAATACCTGCAAAAACGGGGGCTGGGCCCTGCTGAAACCAAAATCCCAGAAGTCCATCATGGTGTCCCACCTGCATGGCGAGGACTAAGTAGTTGATTCATCATCTGCTGCCCAGGTGCCTATGCAGGAAACTAGAACTGAAGCAGAGGCAAAACTCTCAATTCCAGGCACTCTAATATGAGATGTGAGGCATCCTAAATGGTGATTTCTTTTTTTTTTAAAGATTTATTTATTTATTTGAAAGTCAGAGCTACACAGAGAGAGAAGGAGTGGCAGAGAAAGAGAAAGGTCTTCCATGTGCTGGTTAACTCCCCAATTGGCTGGAATGGCCGGAGATGCGCCGATCCGAAGCCAGGAGCCAGGAAGTTTCCTCTGGGTCTTCCCTTGTGGGTACAGGGGCCCAAGCACTTGGGCCATCTTATACTGCTTTCCCAGGCTACAGAAGAGAGCTGGATTGGAAGTGGAGCATCTAGGACTTGAACCAGAGCCCCTATGAGATGCCGGCACTGCAAACAGTGGCTTTGCCTGCTATGCCACAGCGCTGGCCTCCCAAATGGTGGTTTCACCTGTTGTACCACAATACTTGCTGCTCAAATTATCTGTTTTTCACTATATATTTAGTTACTTTATTATTGATTGGCCTATTTTATTTATTTGCCTATTTTCTCTGACTAGAACTTTATCCAACAGAAATTGTGAAAACAGACATCTTTAGCTTGTTCTTGATTATAGGGGGATAGATTTCAGGTTATCATTAAGTATGATATTAGCTGTGAGATATTTATGTATGACATTTGTCATGTTTAACAAGTTCACTTCTATTCCTAATTATTTGAAGGTTTTATGTGTTACATTTTGTTAAATACATTTTTAATCAATGTAGATAGTCATGTGGATTTAATATGATGTGTTACATTTATTAAGTATATTTTGTTGAATAATCCTTGAATTCGTGTAATATAAGATCCCAGTTGTTCATTGTTTTAAATCTTTAACAGCTGCATTTAGTTTGCATTGTACATCATTTTGCAAACACTTTGTAGTTCTCTCGTGATGCCTTTGTCTAGGTTTCTTGTTAGAGTATCTTTGAAGAGAATGAGGTAGGAAATAATCTCTTAGATTGACAGAGACTTTGTGAAGTAATGGTTATTATTTTTCATCAAAACTTAACAAGAGTGAAGCTATCCATCTAGATTGTTTCGCTGTTTGGGGGAGGTTTATGATTATTGATTCAATCTCTTTACTTTTTGTTATCTACCTGGATTTTTTATTTCCTCCTGAGTCAGTTTTGGTAGTTTGTAAGTTTCCAGTGTGTTTTCTACTTCACCAAGGTTATCTAATTTATTGGCATACACTATTATTTATAACATTGATCTATAGTCTCATCTCATTTTTAGAAGGATGATACAAATGTTTCTACATTCTTTTATGATTTAGAAATATCTACCCCTTTAATTTATTGTTAATTCTAGCTAAATTTTTGTCACTTAGGTTAATCTTTTCAAAGAAACAACTTTTGCTTTCATTAATTTTTGTCTTTATTTTTTATTCTTTGTTTATCTCCACTCCAACCTTTATCTCTACTTCTTTTTTTTTTTTATTTATTTTTTTATTTTTTTACAGGCAGAGTGGATAGTGAGAGAGAGAGACAGAGAGAAAGGTCTTCCTTTTGCTGTTGGTTCACCCTCCAGTGGCCGCCGCGGCCGGTGGGCTGCGGCCAGCGCACCGCGCTGATCCGCAAGCAGGAGCCAGGTACTTATCCTGGTCTCCCATGGGGTACAGGGCCCAAGCACTTGGGCCATCCTCCACTGCACTCCCAGGCCACAGCAGAGAGCTGGCCTGGAAAAGGGGCAACTGGGACAGAATCCGGCACCCCTACCGGGACTAGAACCTGGTGTGCCGGTGCCGCAAGGTGGAGGATTAGCCTAGTGAGCCGCGGTGCTGGCCCCTCTACTTCTTCTATCTTTAGTTTTAATTTGTTCTTGTTTATCTACTTTTCCAGGGTCTGGAATTGTTATTATTTTAAGAGATTTCTTCTTTGTTTTTTTGTTTGCAGATAAAAATTTCCCTTTGAACAGTGATTTTACTACATCCTTTAAATGTTTGGTACATTGGTTTAATTTTCATGCATATCAAGTTATTAAACTATTTTCTAACTTCGTTTGTGACCTATTCTTTGACAATTGTTTATTCTCCTATGGAACTGTGGTCTTCGTACATTTTACTTGTTGAATATTATGATTAGTGGTGAATTAATTTGTGAACACAGAATGCATTAAAATTATGTCTTTGCAAAAACTGATGTAGAGAGGTGGAGGGAGGCATATTGGGGGCAGCAGGGGAGTGAGGGAAGTGTGACTGTCTTCTTGGAACTGTAGCTATGGAATGCATAAAATCTGTTCTATTTATATTAATAAAAATATAAAAAGAATGTTATTTAATGTCTACATGGAAATATATAATTTTCTTTAAAGTTTCTATTTCTATTCCATTATTGTTGGAGAAGATATTTTGTACTATATCAAGTTTTAAAAGTTATTTTCAAGATTAAACTTTGATTTATCCTGAAAATTGGTTCATATTAACTTCAAAAGATTGTATTTTTTACTCTTGTTTTGTGGAATGTTCTTTACACGTGTATTAGGTTCAGTTGATTTATAGCGTTTTTTTGTTTTGTTTTGTTTTGTTTTGTTTTTTTGACAGGCAGAGTGGACAGTGAGAGAGAGAGACAGAGAGAAAGGTCTTCCTTTGCCGTTGGTTCACCCTCCAATGGCCGCTGCGGCCGGCGCACCGCGCTGATCCGATGGCGCTTTTTAAATACTCTTTTTCCTTATTGGTTTCCTAATTGTTATATGTGTTATTGAAAGTAGGTCATTGGAGCCGGTGTTGTAGCACAGAGGGTTAATGCCCTGGGCTGTAGTGCCAGTATCCCATGTAGACGCAGATTCAAGACCCAGCTGCCCCACTTCTGATCCAGCTCTCTGCTATGGCCCAAGTCCTTGGGCTCCTGCACCTGCGTGGGAGACCCGGAAGAAACGCCAGGCTCTTGGCTTCGGATCAGTGCCTTTCCAGCCGTTGTGACCAACTGGGGAATGAACCCTCAGATGGAAGACCTCTCTCTCTCTCTCTTTCTCTCTGCCTCTCCCCTCTCTGTGTAACTCTGACTTTCAAAGAAATAAACAAATCTTTAAAAACAAAGGTCATTGTAGTCCCCAGTTTAAATTACAGAAATATCCATTTAACTTTTTATATTTTTCTAATTTTGCTTCATACATTTTTTCATTCTGTTTTAGGTGAATATACTTATATTTTTATAGCTTCATGATAAAGTGATACTTTTTAATTACACAACATTTTTACTTAGTGCCCTGTACCAATTTTTTACTTGAAGCCTAATTTTCTGATACCAGTATAACATCACTGTTATTTCTGATTAATTTCACTTTCAAACTATTTATTTCTTGTATCCAAAGCTGGTGTCTTATAGAGCTTAATCCATTTACATTAAAAGTATCTGCTAATAAATTAGGATTTCTATTATTTGTTTTTTATTCTTTATGTCATCTATTTAGTACATTGCTTCATTGTTGTATTTTATGATAAATTGATTTTTAGTTATGTATCTTTTGTTTCCCTTCCTATTTCCTTTTATGTATATATTGTAGTAATTATCTTAGAGATTAATTTGAGCTTTAAGATGTACATTTCCTCTCCAGCTTTTATAATGTATATTTTTTGATTTAGTATTTTTTTTTGCACTATGAAGAAGTGGCTCAATTACCTTCCAATACTTTGGAAGAACATTCTTTTCAAAATCAAAAATTTTGTTAGGCAAAACAAAGTCAGTGCCTTGTGTCACTTCTTCAAAGATTTCCTTACACAGATCAGGCAGAAAAAAAATTCCTTGGAAATGATGTTAACTCTGCTTCCTTCTTAACCAGGCATCTTCACAGGGTTCATGGACTGCTATCTTCAAAACTGCTCTCAGTCTTGGAAGAGGGTTATGAGTCAAGGTAAGTAAAAATACCACATATCTCTCCTATTGTATTTTGGAAGCCTTCATCCTCATTAAGCATCTGGTTGGCTGCTGTAAATCCTTGACTATCGTCCACAGATCTGATAAGGCTGCTTTCTGTCAGTTCTGCCAGATTGTTCCAGGTTTTTGAGAACACATGGGCCCCAGGATTGTTCCAGGTTTTTGAGAATACATGGGCCCCAGGAGTCCCCTGCTCCATCGTTTTCGCTGACACCATTTGCACGATTCTTGTCCCTTGTGCTGTGGAAAATGGCTTATGGATTTTTTTGTCTAGAATTTTTAAATATCTGTATTGAGTTTTTTTAAAATCTCTATTCATGGGAGCCAGTGTGTGGCCCAGTAGAATAAGTCACAACTTGCTACACTACCATCCTATATGGAGTGCTAGTCTGTGTCCCAGCTACTCTGCTTCCAATCCAGCTTCCTACTAATGTGCCTTGGAAGACAGTGGATGATGGCCCAGGTACTTGGGCCCATGCCAAGCACTTGGGAGACCAGGGTGGAATTTTTAGTTTCTGCCTGACCTAGACCTGGCTATTGTGAACATGTGGGGATTGAACAACTGAATGAAAGATTGATCTCTCTCTTTCTATTTCGCTCTCTCTCTCTCTTTCTCCCTCCCTTGTTCCCTTTATCTCTCCCTCTCCATCTCACTGTTGTTATGCTTTTCAAATAAGTAAATATTTTTAAAATATGTATCCCTAAGTGAGATAATTCACAATAATTTTACTGTGCAATGTTCTTTTCATATCAGCTGCCTTCTCTGCTATACATGTACAAGGTCTGAAATAATCTATTACTTAGAATACTATGTAAATAACATTGGATACCTACATAACAGTTTATGTCTGTGTGTTTTATCTAGTAGTACATTCATTCTATCTAACGAACCATCAAGACAACCTTAGTGACATAAAACAGAAAATGTTTGTTTACTACTACTATCTTTGTATCTTTGCTGAGTTGGGTTGAATGTACATATTTGGGTGTCAGCTGGCTGCTGACTAATTTTGGATAGCCTTGAGAATTGAGGGAATTTGGCTTTGTTCCAAATATTTCTCTTTCCCTAACAGTCTAGCTTTGGTATGATCTCATGAGAGTACTGAAGGTGAATAGGCAAGCAAAAGCTTGCAATCCATGTTACCTAACTTCTGTTGCTATCATGCAAATATTTTGTTTGCTAACATTATATTTACTAACATTTTGTTGGTCAAGTAAGTCACAAGGTCAAACCTAGATTCAAGGAATAAGGACATAGGCTTTGAGAAACAACAAAATCACAACATTTAAGAATCTGAATACAGAATAGGGTAAAGAATTGGGTTCATGGATATTAAAGTTTTTTTAAAATGACAGATGGATGCATATTAATAAATTAGACTATTTCCTAAAATCAGTTTTTGGGAGGTTTAGATAAAGACACAAGCAGGAGAATGAAGAATGTGCTAATGATAAGGTCTGGATTTTGGGTAGCACTGAAAAACAACCAGTGGAAGAGCAAAAGGCAACTTTTATTAATTGGTAATTTGTAAATGGTCACAAATTATTTATAAAATATATAGTTTCAATGCATATCAGAAAGCTCACTTTTAAATGTATTTCATTTAGTCATTAAGAGTTCTAAAATTTAACTGACATGATATATCACAGAGCAATACATAAAATAGCAGTGTGAATTCAAGTATTGTAATTCTAATTTTCGCTAACTTATCCTAAAGTAAGTCATGTATCAGAGAGTAGCTGAAGGTAATATTTGATGGGCAGCTTGAAAGAGAAGAAATGAGCAATTTCTTACATATCTAAGATAAATTATCAGCTGCCTGATACTATATTTTAGCATGCTAGTTACACCCTGAAGCTTTTCAGAAAAATTTTCCACAGAAACCTTTTTCTTCCAAGTAACCATGTCATTTCTTGCCTATACCAATTATATTATTTTTCTGTGATTGGTTTGGCTTTTCTTCTCTGTTGACTTATATGCATATCTTCTTTTTCCAAAATAATGTCAACTACTGGGCCAACCTTTTCCCACATTCCTTATCCATTCTATTGCTTGTTATTAGTTTCATTTTTAGTTGAGAAGGAGGGAAGGAGAAAGGAAGGCGGGGGCGGGGGGAGAAACAGACAGGCAGACAGGCAGAGTAAGCGCCCATCCATTGGCTCAGGACCCAGATGGTTAAAACATGAACTGGGCCAGGCTAAAGCTCAGAGCTGGAAACAATCTAGGACTACTGTGTGGGTGGCAGGAACACACTTGAGCCATCACTACTGCCTCCAGTGGTCATCAAGAGCAAGAAAGCAGAATCAGTTGCCAGTGCCAGGGATCAAACCCAGTTACTCTGATATGGGATGCATGCACGTTAATGTGTGTCTTCACCACTAGGTTAAACTCCTGCTCCACTATCTGGTTTTTAAACTAATACTGTTGGAAAAAAACAATTATATTTTATAATAGGGAATGTGTGATTATGTTTTCAAATGAAGAAGTGCCATGTTGAGTGACTACAACAGAGACCCATGCAACATATAAAACAACATAAAACAAAAAATAAAAATAGTATTCCTGGCCTTTTATAGACTGTTTTACTAGGATATAAATTGTTCATGTGCAGAGATTTAGTAATGTTTTTCAAACACTTGATGAATGAGTTGTCTCAGTTTTAACGCCATCTGATATTTTATAGTGAATTTGTTCAACCATATATAATTATCCGGAGGATACTTTACCAGGGATGTCACTCATATTTAAACTGCCTTCAATAAAGGTAAAACCTTGTTGGAAAGTTATGAGTAGTTATGTATGAATTAGAGGTATTTTCATACTTACTGATGGTTTGGTAAAGTAAGTCTAGAAGGTCCTCACAGGACTAGAGCAATGCATTTTGACAATTTCCAATTAGCAGCCCCAAACTGAATCTCCAAAGTAAGACTGCAACTTCTCAAAAGACCCATGCTCTCCCCGGGCAGAGCTGAATTGCTATAAATCATAGTGACATAGTGCACTCACCCATAAGACCCAATATAAGGATAGTCTCCCAAAACACATTCCAATTCAGCCTTATCATAAAAAGCACCTTGGGGCACACTGAAAACTCTGACCACTTCAGTCTTTTTATAAGTTATAAATGGATGAATCTTAAAAAACGAATTTGTGTGTTAAGAAAGCAAAGTAAAACTTGACTGTTTTGAAACATTTTAAAATTAATAGTCAGCATTGTGGGTGATGCAGACTAAGTTCAGGATCATTACATTTTCATTTACATCCAGAACTAGCAATCCATATGAATAAAGTTAGTCTAGCTGTTTAACATCTTGCGGCACACACCCCTATAAGTATAGCCAAAAATACAGAGGTTTAGTTATTTATCTGTTGAAGTAACATGTTTATCTCAATTGGGTGTCTAGAAATGGTTTCTTAGCTTTACACATATGTAACGTGTATTGCTGATACTAGAAGAATGCAGGAACAAAGAGATAATTAGATGCTTAACTATTTAAAAAATCAGATTACTAACACATTTAAGTCATAGATTTTTTTTTTAGCAATAGATAAGATTTGAAGGAATATCTGGCCAGATAAACTCATTTTAGAAATGGGCAAAGAGAAAAGTACTTTGTCTGAAGTCTAACATCTAGGCAGTATAAAGACTAGGATGAGATGCCTTGTGCCCAGTTCCTGATTGGGCAACTACACATTGCTGTCTTCTTATGATATTAATCCTAAAGAAGATTTCTACCATTTTACTCCTCTTTGATAAGAATCAGATGAGATTTCATTTTGCCTGATTGGAAGAGAAAGGCACCATTATTCCCACATAGCGGATTACACAATTGAAGATTGGAAGTGAGAAGTGATCTGCCCAAAGTTAGGCTGCAGGAGGTTTGAGCACCTTCTCTGCTGGTCTCTTCACTGGACTCCCACAGAGGGGGCTAGTTTCTGCATGACGCTTATTCAACAATTTTCATTCCACAGACAATCAAATGGTGTATTCTGTAACTATATGGCCACAGGGCATGATTAATTTCAGTGTGTGTTAATTTAGATGTTGTGGAAATTAAGAGATAATTATATGTCACTAAAATTATCTGAATACATCACCAATTAACTTAGACTCCATTGTTGGCAGTAACACTGCCCTATAGGAAAAAAAAAAAAGACAATGTAATGTGAAAAAAATACATTTTTTCTAAAACAAAAAAATAATTTCTGATTATCATGGTGGTATACATCACTTAAGAGAAGTGACATTCTTGACTTGCGATATTATATTCTTTCTTTTTTTGTAATGAAAATCCCTAACACTGTCTTGTGAAATGATAATCTACCATCTATATTTCCCATAGTTTTAATGTGCAGATGTTGACTTCAGTCTTCATAAACTACTTTGAAGCAGTACTTTGTTAAGGAACAGGAACTCTAAAACATATCAAAACATGTTTTCAGTGAGATGTAAATAGGAAAACACAAATCTAAACTCTGACACCTCATCATAACAAGGCCTTCTCTAAAAACCACTTGTAATTATGAAAAGAATAGGGCTCATTGTGCTATTCTCCTAAGTTTCCCTCTTTCTCACATCTCTTCGATGTGTATTTTCTAGATAATAGTCTACAGTAAGCATTAGGAAATGGAAACAATTTAATGAACATGATTTTAAGACTCTTCTAAATCAATTAATAAATCATTTAAACATATATCTTAATGCTATCATTATACTTTAAAAAGCAGATCAACTTCTATGTAGTATTTTAAGACTTTCATAACATTTCATGTTACAATCATTAGTAAATTATTTTCTGAGTTTAGAGCAATCCAGATGATGGCAAAGAAGAGAGGTGGTGAATGATACATGTGTGCTTGTATGAATTTTAGTGAGGGATGGCTACTGCTGATCAAGTCAATTTAGCTGTCATGATGGAATTAGGCATATTTTGTCCTTAGACATACTTTAGGCAATTAACTCCAAGTCAAAGAATAACTATATTTTGTTTGTTTTGTGTGTCAGGTGCCAATCATTTCTTCTTATCCGGGGAAGGAGTACATATTAGTTTGTGTGTCATGGAGAACAGTTTTTCAAAATCTAGATGCCAAACATGCTACTTCTTTCTGAGGAAATCAGATAGAAGAAGAGAAATTTATTCTGCCCTTCATAAAAACTTAAATAAAACTGGGTTATTCAATTTTTTTATACCAGTAATAAAATTTTCCTGTCATTCTTGAAATTCTGACATACTTCATTCTCTAAATTCCTGAAAATAAAAATGCCTATGCTGTTACTAATACAATATTGTCATTATTCTTAATACCCCTATGATTTCTTACAATAAATTCTCAGCATATCAAAGAAAACAGGCAATGTAACAGACTGGGAAGTTGGAAAAAGCACCATTGCTATACTTCAGAAGAATGCTCATGGATTAGGAAGGAAACACATGTTTCATCAGTGCTAATCTGCTTATTTTCATTAGTTAGTGGACAAGAAGTCTTTAGAATCAAATCTACATTTTCAATAGTATTTCCACTACTAAACTTTCTAGACTTATCTCAAATTATAACCCTACTTTCATTATTCATTCCAAAATAAGTATTTTATGATCTAACTATACATAATAGCTTATAGGATAAATTCAGTTCTTTCTGCTCAGCTCTTTCCTATACTCTTTCTCTTACGTTTGACAGTATTTTACTGACCTGTTAAGATCTAGCCAGAATGCTTTGCTCACCAGCAATGAGATGTAACCATGAGATATAGCCTCACCTTATCTCCCCACACATGCACATCTCCATCATCACAATGTGTCTCTTACTGCAAGAGCTTCATTACCTACCTCTTCATCTCAAATGACAATAAGACATTTAGGAAAATGACACTGATTCTAAAACTCTTTATATATTCTGCAGGGAGTAGGACATGGGCCACCATATGGTTAATGCTTGAATAATTTGATGATCTGAGCAGAGCTGAGTTGATTCTCATTTGGCCTGTCCAGTAACATTGCTTTTTTTCCTTTTAGTAGTCTTGATTAGGTGAAATAATGAACTTTGCCCTGTTTAGAGCAACCTGCTTCATAATAATGTCTTTAATCAATTATTTTCAAAATATGGATCAAAGAGAATGAAAATAAAAATGTCTTCAAGAATTGAAATAAAAATATTCCCTAACAGTTAACAATATAAAATCCAGTAACAAGAATGGGTTTTTCCGCATGCATAACAAAAAATTGCATTTTTGTGACTCTTATTAAATCTACCCCAATCAGATTTCAGAAATTTCACCCTGAATAAATCTCATGGTAAAAGTGACCTAATTAGTTATTCATGAAGGTTATTAATGAACTGAAATTGTGAGTAAAATAATATTTCCTCTGCTTTATTTGATTTCTTCTAAAGCTTTTTAAATATTTTACATTTATTGCATTATTTTAGACTTTCTAGTTTTTGCAAGCTGGAATCAATCAGGTATTACTTAATACTTTAAAAAAGTTAGTAACTGAACAATAGTGGTCTATTAAATCATCTCTTTAAATCTTGTCTTTTCTTTTTCTCTCCCCGTGGATATGATACCATTCCTTATATTTCTGAGGTTCGTTTCTATTTCTCCCAGGAAAATTTGTGGTTGTCTGGCCTATCTGGTGCCCCACATTTACCCTTCCATGAATTTAAGTACATCTCACTAAAATGTGTGTTTTCAATATCTAACAGACAGATATCTACTGGGCAATCAATAAATATTTGGTAGAAAGTGAAATGACTTGTTTCAACTATGCAAGATATGTATCTGACTAATGTCTAACTTTTTCTAATTTTATACAAATATACTCAATGTGCTTCTCTAATATAAGTTGAACTAATTTTTCATCAAAACTAATTTTGATGAAAAAACTAAATTTTTCATCAAACAGTAAATTACCTTGATCGTTTTTATCTCTTCTATTCTCTTTCTAAACCCCCTTAGAACACACACACCAAGCAGAATTCAGCAACTGAAGCATAATGATAATTACTACATAATTCCTGGCATTTTCCCACTTTTAAAAACACTACTGACTGAGCAGTTATGACAAGCACTATTTGACCATGCAGAACGTTATTTCTAAAAACAATTCATTGCAACAAAATTTATAATAAAAACATTGTTTACAGGAATTATATCTTTTTATGTATAATAGAAAGTGTTCTCTAAGTAATTATTAATGCAAATCATTTATAAAATTAAACAAATTTTGAATATTTGCCTTGCACTATTCTAATAGGTAAAAATGAACAGTATTTTTAAAGCGCATGACTTATACTTTCAAGTTAACTGAGAAGTGATTTACCATTTCTAGAAAATGACTTGAAGTAAAAAGAGTAGTTCTCCATCTTGATTTTTTTGAGAGTTTTTGGATTACAGTAAAAACTTGGAAAATGCTAAGTAGATCTGCTTTTTAAAATTTATGCAGAATGTGGTGCGCCGGCCGCAGCGCACCAGCAGCGGCGGCCATTGGAGGGTGAACCAACGGCAAAGGAAGACCTTTCTCTCTGTCTCTCTCTCTCACTGTCCACTCTGCCTGTCAAACAAAACAAAACAAAACAAAAAAAACCTATGCAGAATGGCCACAATGCCTTTCCCTACTTGTGACCTCTCCACTTCATTACAGTTCGAGCATCTCCTGATATTACTGAGCACTCTTTGCAATTGAGGCTAATCTTACAAGCAAGATTTCTGAATTGGAATTTAGAGAAGGGGTTCCATTACAAGTACATGTACAACTGTATGACAAGAAAGATGATAACGTATTTTCCCACTAAGTATAAAAAATAATATATCATTAGCTTCTTAATTTCCTTTTGAGTTTCATAAACTATATTTCTTTTTATATAATAATAATTTGTATAAAAACAATTAGGGCCGTGACTCTGTTGACTATTGTATTTCAAGGATTAAGTAAAAACCATTTAACAGGTAAGAAAAGAAAGGAATGTAATAAAACTAGTAAGTGATCTAATTACATTCTTTGAATTAAAAAGGTCTCAGGCATCTTTTTTTCTACATTTAAGTTGGGGGCTTTATCTTCATTCAGCCCTCAAATGAAGGTAATCTACAAAGACAGACTTTCTGTGTTTGGTACCATTTGTTCTTAGAACTTGAACAATCACCTCTGTGAAACATTTCCATGAATCTCTTCTCTGTCTCTCCTCTATTATCATCAAGCTTACTCTTTATTATTTAGTCTAATTTTACAGTTTCTCTTTTTGACAGGTCTCAGTTGGAATCCTGTCATTTATCTCCAAATTATAACTTTATCAGGGCTGGCATTGTGGCAATAGTGGGTCAAACTGCCGCCCACAGAGCCAGCATCCCATATGGGCACCCATTTGAGTTCTGGCTGCTCCCCTTCCGATCCAGCTCTCTGCTATGGTCTGGGAAAGTAGTAGAAGATGGCCCAAGTCCTTGGGCCCCTGTACCCACGTGAGAGATCTGGAAGAAGCTCCTGGCTCCTGGCTCCTGGTTCCTGGCTTCAGATCAGCCCAGCCTCTGGCAGTTGTAGCCATCTGGAGAGTGATCCAGCCAATGGAAGACGTCTCCCTCTCTCTCTTTCCCTCTCCCTCTCTCTCTCTCTGCCTCTCTGTAACTCTTGTCTTTCAAATAAAATAAATAAATATTTAAATATTTAAAAAAATAACTTTATCTAGGTTACCCGTTTGAATAACGGTTTTCCAGACATGAATATCTACCCAGTCTCTTTTTTACATTTCCTTTTTTTTTTTTTTTTTTTTTGACAGGCAGAGTTAGACAGTGAGTTAGAGACAGAGAGAGAGAAAGGTCTTCCTTCCATTGGTTCACCCACCAAATGGCCGAAACGGCCGGTGCACTGCGCTGATCCGAAGCCAGGAGCCAGGTGCTTCCTCCTGGTCTCCCATGTGGGTGCAGGGTCCAAGCACTTGGGCCATCCTCCACTGCCCTCCCTGGCCACAGCAGAGAGCTGAACTAGAAGAGGAGCAACCGGGACAGAATCTGGCGCCCCAACCAGGACTAGAACCCGGGAGTGATGGTGCCGCAGGTGGATGATTAGCCTAGTGAGCCGCTGGCTCCTTTTTACATTTCTGTTTCTTTACACTCAATAATTTACCATATCCTACTATTTTGTTTAATATCTCTAGGATTAGTCTCCTTGTATTCACCATAGCTTCCCAAGGCCCTAATCATCTTTGTTTTGTCCTCCTGCAGTTAGTTATCTCCTCAATTAACTGCTAGGAAGCCATCTATATTCCTCAAATATAAGGTAGATAACTTCACTCTCTTCCTAATGATTCTTCAGTGTCTTCTCATTGCCTATAGAATACAATCTAATTTTCTTGACTGACGTTCAATGCCCTCTAACATCTAGCCAATTTTCCAGGATTATAAGATTTTATACATACTGAAATAATTGCAGAGGATTTGTCTGCAGTCTTCAAGATGGCCGTATATCATAATATTTCCAGACTCAGCTAACCGTTCACGTGAAACGCCACCTCCTGGATGAAATCTCTGATCCTCTCCACATGGTTTTGCTAGCCTTCTTTTATACCACAAATTTATTTCCATCTACCACTGCTGTTTTTTTCATATACACCTGTCTCCATATTGCCTAGGAAACGTCTACAAACAGGGATTGGATTTTATTTAGCTTCAAACCTTTCAAAAAACATTGAGTGAATCACATCAGTGTTCTCTGGAGGATTCATTTGGATATGTCATTTCTTTCACAAAGAGGATAGGATGTTACATTTTCAATCTGTTGTGAGTAGGAACATGGGTAGGAGGAAGAACTGAGGTTTGAAAGCTCTGGGTGATTCTCCAGCAGTACAGGCTGTTGTTTGACAGCTCCTGTGCAACTCACTGGGATGGCCCTAATGGCTCTGTTGGGATGGTTCTGGTGGCCAACCTACTGCAAGACAGCCATGTCCACCCTCTGCATCACAGCCCAGCCCAGCCCACATGACAGCCTACCCAGCTAACATGACAATCCCGTTTCTGTGCACCATTCAAATTCCCTTCCCTGTCTGTGCACCATCCAAGCCTCCAATTTTGTGGAAATCCAGGTGCACCTCCTGTGTACCACCAAGCCCCCCACCTTCTCTGCAGAAGAAACTGCAAGTCCCATGATGTTGCAAACTTAGAACCAGTGCCAACTGGAAATATCCAATCTGCCTGCTGGATATATTCTGATGCTGACCTTCAGGTCATTATAATATTATTATAATAAAATATCCACGGCCAGTATTCTCATTTTCATCATGTACCTGACATCGTGACACTTCTGATATTTCCAAAATAAGGTCACAGAAATAGCTAACACTCAATCGGGTCCAAACCTCCATCTATATTCTTTAATTCAATTAAGTTCTACCCATGACACCATTTCCTGTGTCTCCTCCTAGTATAGAGGAACAGGCAAACCCTTGTTGCAGGGTGTTTGTTTCATTTGGGCTTTTATTTTTTTAATTTTTGTTAATTCTCTTTCTCTGTGTTTGTTGAACTGGCCTGACTTATTTCTAGACTGTACACTTTTACTTTGAATGAATCCTGTTTGCCTTTATACTTTATTCCTCCACTTTGAATTCTTTCACTCATGGAAAGAACAAGCTGGAATAAATCGAGCTGAGGACCTGGCTAGCTGCAACACATTCACTGTGCAAGGCCAAATTTACTTCTTAAAAAGTACTTATCTATTTTTTAAAATTTATTTGAAAGGTAGAGAGACAGAGTTTGGGGAGGGAGGAAGGGATGGAGGGAGGAAGGGATAGAGGGAGAGAGGGAGGGAGAGAGAAGGAGAGAGAGAGAGAGAGAGAAAGAGATCTCCCATCTGCTCATTCATTCTACAAATGACAAAAATAACCAGGTCTGGTGTAGGCCAAAGACAAGTAACAGGTACTCCATCCTAGTCTCCCACATTGTGCCAGGAGCCAAAGTACTTGGAATACCTTCTGATGCCTTGCTAGGTACATTAGCAGGAAGCTGGATCAGAAGCACAGCAGCCAGGACTCAAGGTGGCACTCTGATACGGGATGTTGGCCTTGCAAGTGTCTGTTTAACCCACCATGGGCAATACCAGCATCCCAATTTACCTTTTTTTTTTTTTAAGATTTATTTATTTATTTGAAAGGCAAAGTTACAGAGACGCATAGGCAGAGGCACTGGCAGAATCAGAAAGAGAGAGAGAGAGAGAGAGAGAGAGAGAGAGGTGGCTTCCTTCCTCTGGTTCACTCCCCAGCGGCTAGAGCTGGGCCAATCCGAAGCCAAGAGCCAGGAGCTTCCTCTGGGTTTCTCAAATGGGTGCAGGGGCCCAGGGACTTGAGCCATCTTCTATTGCTTTCTCAGGCCATCACAGAGAGCTGGATCAGAAGTGGAGCAGCCAAGATTCGAACCGGTGCCCATATGGGATGCCAACACTGCATGAGGCAGCATTTCCCACTATGCCACAGTGCTGACCCACCAAATTTACCTTTTAAAATTGTATCCTTATCTTAGATGAGATAATCAGTTTAATCAGACATAATAACAATAGAGTCTTCTATAATTTCCTGATCAAGAAATATCATCTAGTAATAATTTAGATAATTAAAATAAGTATCCTGAGATACAAACACAAATTTAACATGGAATGACAACTTCTAAATAAGCATGCAAATGGGCCCTTTAGCCATGTAATTACTCAGTTGGTAGAACAGATTCCTGAATAGTGTGGCTTGATCAGTCTGTGCTACAAGAATATTTTCTGTTTATTTTATAGCTTTTGTTGTATTTTATTTTATAGTGTATTTAATACATATACATATATGACAGTCCTCCAACCCCTGCCAATAAATAAATAAATAAATAAATAAATACAAACAAACTACTCCAGCTAGAGAAATTTGCAGCACTCAGAATCTTGAATGTTTAAAAACGCTGAGTGGATCAAAAGTGAAGAAATAAAACTGTTTAGTCTGTGAAAATACAAATAAGACAGGTTAGCCTGAGGCTTGAAGTGCATAGGCTTCATTTAAAGGTCATCTGTGTCAGGATCTGTCAGACCTCAGGGCACAAATAGTTAACCACAAACCTAGTAAGATACATTGCCTCAGCAGCAACTTTAACAAGTCAAACTGCCAGAACCATACATGGCAAATGAGTAGCTTTGCCCTTTCTCTTCTTGCTTAACATGGCAACTAGCTATGTGTGAAACTCCCTGTCTCCAACCCCTGCTTCCCCTTATGATGATGAATTGTTACTGATGAGGTTTTTCTTTTCCTTATTTTTCTTTTTAATATTTTTGCATGTCTGGCCCTTTGTTGCCAACCACTTCTCAGGGCCAATAGCCTAAAGAGACTCTACCCACTGGCTGGGTGGGACTGAAATCTTACTTCAAGTCCTCTCTGCCTGCTGTCTGGGCAGGCTGAAATCCTATTTTACTATGCTGTTCTTTATAAAAGCAAGCATCTTTTCTGCCTTGACTAGTCATCTCCTGTGGGTGATTCTGTGCCTGGCTGGGAGACTGCCTGCCTGTTATATATTTCTGTTAGCTGTCACAAAACACACCAAACACCGGAGTAAGGGAAAGAGTTTATTGGGGACAACGCAGCAGACTGGAGGGACGGGGCGAAGAAAGAAAAGAGAGGTGGAGACTGTAAGAGAGAGACAGAAGGGAGACGAGAGGCGGAGAGGAGAGCAGAGAGGAGCCAAGAGAGCAGGAGAGAGGAGCCAAGAGAGCAGGAGAGAGGAGCCAAGAGAGGAGAGCAAGCAGGAGAGAGCAGAGCAGGAGAGAAGAACCAAGAGAGAGGAGCCAAGAGAGCCACGTGTTCAGGGAAGCAGGAGCAGCGAATCCCATTAGGATGGGGGTGGAGCTTGACAACAGAGGTTGGGCCATGTGGCCACCTGGCTTCCAGCAATGGCAGCGGGGCTAGAGCTTGGGATGTAAATCAGGGTGTAGATCATGCCAAAGATAAAACTGTGCCAGTTTCCTAACACTGCCTAGCCCATGCAGGAGGTTAACCTGACTGCTGGCAGGCAGCAGGAGCCCCAGGTGCATTTCCTCCACTCCCTCTTTCTGTTGAAGAGCCTTGTAATTGCCAATCAGGTAAAGTGCTCCCGGGTGTGGCCCAGGTCCATCAGGAAGGCTACATGACCTTCACGCTGATTGGAGAAGCACAGCAGTGCCAACATCAGCTTTATCCTATAGAATCAGTGTTGCCCTGAATTAGCTATGCCCCCTCTGCCTGCCCTTTAAAGGGTTGTGCTTGATCGTTATTAAATGGACATATTCACCTAAACTTGTCTCCAGTGCTTCTTGTTGAAGAACGTTGTCACCCCACCATCCTGGCAGGGTGGACCTTGCAGGCCGAGTCTGCAGTCTCCCCTGCACCTTTTTTTAGACCAGTTATCTTAAACCTAACATTGATGCTAAAACCCAGGAAGGAGCCTTTGTGGCAGCTGGTCTGTGGGCAACCCCCACCTCCCCATTGCTCCTCAAACACATCACACTGGTCCTGGGAATGGAAGTGAGTTATTTTGAGGCCCATCTTGAGGTCTGAACCATATTCCTGTTTCTCCAAAAATCCTAACCCTTGGTCAAGGTCCTTCCCCTAGTCTGACGAACTGTCTCTTCTGTCCTGAGCTTCTGTTGCATGGACATCCAGAGATAAGAGATGGCCTCACCATTTTAAAGCAGAGAGAGGGATGATTGGGGGATGCCCTTCTTCCTCCTCCTTCCACTTACTGACTCTAGAAGTCAGCATACACTCCTTTCACATGGAAAACACACCCTCATGCCCACCTAAGGATTTGTCCCTGGGGTGTCTCCTCCAGAACCTTAAGACCCTATATCGAGAAGGAGAAATTAAGCAAAAGAGGCTCATGTTTTTTCTGCAATTCAGTTTGGCTACACTATAAATCAGATAATAATAGTCAGTTGCCTTCAAATGGGACCTCTGACCCCCAAATTCCCTGAGACTTAGTCAATATCATCAGTCACAATGGAAAATGCACTGAGGTTCCCTGTGCTTGGGTATTCCTCTTGGTCAGTAATTGTCCTTTACTCCGTCAACTTTATACCACCTATCATAAATCTCCCTTTTAGAGAAAAGATCAAATCTTTAACCCCTGATCCTCTAAAGCCTGGGTCTTAATTTGATCTTGCTGATCATGTCCTTCTACCTTCTCCTCCTCCCAACTATCCTTGATACTCCGAGACACATCCTTTCCTTCCAAACCTTTTTCTCACATGTATGTCTCAGCTTTCAGTACTTTGCTGAGGTTCCCTGCCTGGTCTGTCAGGTGCATTTTCTCCATTAAACCATGTAACCTTTCTTCTTGCTTACCACAGTCTGAATGACTGGCACACTCTGTCTCATATTCCATCTGGAAATGCTCATCTGTTCAGATAGATGCCCTACTCATTAAAACATGCTGTCTTGCTTACTCTCCTCTATGTCTCATGCCTAAATTCTTTACTTACAAAAAAATACCATCAGCCATCTTCAGTAATATTTTTGATAGAGCAAACCAAGAGAGAATGATTCCAATGGCTAATTTCTAGGGTTCATAACACTTTGATAAAGTATAATTATGTACCTGTTTTCTATTTATTTGTCCAAAATTCAAAAACTGCCTTAAAGTAGCTGTGGATTAAAATGCTGTATGTTCTATCGCTTCTCGGCCTTTTGGCTAAGATCAAATGTAAAATGCTGTATGTTCTTTAAAATATGTTTTTCTCTTAATTTAAAGGTATCAAGTGATTGTTTTAGGATGTAAATTAAAGGAACTGGCAGGAAGGAAGGACAATTGTGGATACAGCTATAAGCATGAGAATATATTCTTGGTGATTAAATATTAAAAATGATAGAAAAATTTTTAGATTCAAAGAAAAAATGAGGGAATTAGTATGTTTACTGTGAAAAGATTTTTGGAAATTAATTGCTGTGTGAGATTAGGATGGATGAGAGTAAAATGAAATTATTTGAAGCTAGCTATTCTATGTCTTAAAGGTCCAGATTGGCTGGCGCCACGGCTCAATAGGCTAATCCTCCGCCGTGCAGCGCTGGCACACCGGGTTCTAGTCCCAGGTGGGGCGCCGGATGCTGTCCCGGTTGCCCCTCTTCCAGGCCAGCTCTCTGCTGTGGCCCGGGAAGGCAGTGGAGGATGGCCCAAGTGCTTGGACTCTGCACCCGCATGGGAGACCAGGAGAAGCACCTGGCTCCTGCCTTCGGATCAGCGCGGTGCGCCGGCCGCAGCGTGCCAGCCGCGGAGGCCATTGGAGGGTGAACCAACGGCAAAAAGGAAGACCTTTCTCTCTGTCTCTCTCTCTCTCACTGTCCACTCTGCCTATAAAAAAAAAAAAAAAAAGTCCAGATAACAGGATTACCTGATTTTTCTACCTCTTTGTTCCTTGATAGATTTAACTATCTTAAGTAATATTTTTGTAACTAACCTAGGTAATAGAAACTTTATGTATTTCAGGAAGGGTTTCTCATGTTTTCTGTCATTATTCAGACTTAATTACTTGAGAAAGCTGAGTCTTAAGGGAGTTAACTTTATCTGCCTTCTAAAAATAGTTTAAACCTCTGAAAATTCTTAGATTTAAATATCCAAACTCAATCTTTTGGCCTTGAGGCTTCCACATAGATCCCCTGAAGTCTCTAAGGATAAGACTCTCACCTGGGAGAGATAAGAACACTTTAAGTTAATTTAGACTGTAAAATATATTGTAAGTTTATAAAATGACGCCAAACTTATGCTTATATAAAGGTTTGTTATTTTGTGTTCTGGGATCAATGGCATGCAGTTCAAGAACTAACCCCTCTCTGCCTTGGATTTAGATTGGTTACACACTGATGGGGGCGTAACAAAAATGTGTGCTGTCTTCTCCATGCTCAGAGTCTGACTAGGGCTGACCAACACGACACAGGGAGCTGGCTGCCCTCTCCCACTGTACTCCCATCCTTTCTCAGAGCCCTTTTCCCCTTTCTTCTTCCTACTGCATGTCCACGCTCCCAGAAGCCACTCCAGCTGCTCATCCCCTGCCATCCATTCCTCTTTTGCCTCTTTCTCTCTTGCCTCTTTGTGAGGTGGCTGGCACTGAAGCTGTCATCCATGTCCACGTCCTCTCTTTCTGACCTGGCTCAAGTTGCAAAGTGCCTGGGTTCCTATACCAGGGATCCTGACCAATATGCCAAAGATTCACTGTACCTTACCTACACCTATGACCTCAAGTAACACTCTGCTGAAACACATGCTGTTCCTTCTAATGAACTCAAATGGAATTACAATAATATTAAAAATTCACCTAGGGCCACTGTTGTGATGTAGTGGGAAAAGCCACTGCCTATGATGCATGCATCCATATAGGTGCTAGTTTGTGTCCTGGATGCTCAACTTCTAATCCAGCTCCCTGCTAATGGACTGGGAAAAGCAGGGGAAGGTTGTCCAAGTGCTTGTGCCTCTGACACCTGCAAGGGAGACCTAGGAGAAGCTCCTGTGTCCTGGCTTCAGCCTGGTCCAGCACTGGCCACTGTAGCAATATGGGAAATGAACAAGCAGGTGGATGATTCTCTCTCTCTCTTTCTCACTCTCTCTTTCTCCCTCTCTCTGTAACCCTGACTTAAATAAATACATATATTTTAAGAAATAATCACTCAAAGACTTGGTGAGAACCCTGCAACTTTTATGAGCTGACTCACAGAGGCCCTTCTTAAATACAATTTAGACCCAGTGTCAGAGGCAGGGAGATTCTACTCTAACTCATTTTATTTCCCAAGAATCCCAAGATATCTGAAAAAAGATAGCTCAAAAAATTAGAAGATGGTATCCAAACCCCTCAAGAGGATCCCAGAACCTTTAAAAATAGCAGGAATCTAAAACTCAAAAATGATAATGAAGACCAGGCTAAATACCAACTACATGCTTCCATACTTCAAGGAAGCAATAAGAGACATCCTGTTTGGCACTCTTCTAAATCCCAGGGCCTTGCTTCAAGTGTGGCAAGGGAGGACACTAGACATGAGCCTACCTCAATCTCTGTGCTGTGCTGAGTCCATGTCTAATGAGTAGGGGACAGGAATCCCTGAAAGTCTGAGTGCTGCTGCTTCTTTGAAGGCAGGGTCACTCCTTCCAACCCCAACCAGAGCTGGGATTATCTCTTCCTGACCTCTTTGGACTGGCTACTGAGGATTGATGAGGTCTGGGTTTAAAGGACCCCACCACTTTCATCAGCAGTACAGACCCCAGGGTTTGTCTCATGGTAGTAGGCAAGCCAATCTCCTTCCTTTTGGACACATGGGCAACTTATCTGGTCTTATGGAAACATGTAGGACTTTAGTTCCTTCCTCTCTATTATAGGGGTCAGTGGCCAAATTTTATAGCCACCAATGCATGATTCAACATCTTATTTGATCAAGGATATAGTATATTTACTCCCAGCTTCCTTATTTTATCTGCCTGTTCAATTCCACTCCTTGGGTGAAACATGTTGACTAAGCTACACTTCATCATTACACTACAGCCCTTTGACTCTCACCTAACCACTCTCCTGTTACACACTCCCTCTCTTGAGACCCCAAACATCTCACAACTTCTGAATAACCTTTCCAGCTAGCTAGACCCTCTTTTCTGGGACACTCAATGTCCTTTACCACACCCCATTAATGATAGCCTTCAAGGACCCCTCTTCATTCCACAGGCAATCTCAATGTTCCTTTAACCCACAAGCCTTACAAAGGTTCCAACCTATAATCACTAGACTTTTAAGCCAACTATTAAGCCCTTTTAACACCCCCATTTGTCCTGTCAAAAAGCCTGACAGAACATATCATTTGGTCTAAGATTCACATTTCATAAATGAGGCCACATTTCCCACAGTTCTGGTTGTCCCTAACTTGTGCACCGTCCTCTCTTTTTCTCCCACACATTACTCATTTCACTGTCATAGACCTCAAAGATGCTTTGACCCCACTATGAAAGGTCCTCACTTCATCCGTGGTCCTTACTCTCCCCATTCCATATAAATACTTTCATTTATATATAGAGGCAAAAAGGGTCTTCATACTTGAACTCCTTGCTCAGTTTTTGTGTCTCAATATCCAAAAAAGTAGCTGACCTTCTCTAAACAGTTGAATAAAACTGATGGGTTGGCCAATCTGTTTTCATGCTCTTGCTGTGGTCTCACAGTTACTACTGCAAAGCTGAAGATTGTTTCTTTCTCACAATATCACTGTATACCACTCACATTCTATTCAGGCCCTTCTATCTCACCAGGCCATCTCTATGACCTCAGCTACTCATTCACAAATCCTCCATGCCACCCTTCTATAAAACCCCAATATTACACTTCAGACATGCCCCTCTCTTAATCCAACCACCCTCTTTCAGACTCCTACCCTCCCTGATTCCAATGGTCTCTAACACAACTGTGATAGAATTCTTGATCTATTCTTAAGCCCCTTTCCCCAAGTCTCTAATTCTTCCTTACCTAAATCCACCCCACCCCACTCCATGCCCCACCCTCTGCAACACACACACTAAGGGTTCTTCATTAGCAGGCACTCTCAATGCCTGGGGAAATGAACAAGGAACAAATCAGGCATTTACATATTTAAACCTCCATTCTCCATCCATCTGTCTTGGAACATGAACAACTTTCTTACACTTACCTCCGCCTCCTAACAACTGGACTGGAACATTTACTCTTGCTTTTTTGTCCCCCAGTAACAAATCTCTTTTGGTCCCTCTAACAAGCAGGATTCACAATAAAGAGAACTGTCACCCTAACATGCCCCCTGGCTAGCTTAGGAATTGCTGCCATAATGGGTGCAGGAGAAGGACTTGCTATATCCCTCTCCTACTACCAGGAGGGTCTCTGCTTATCCCTATAGAAAGAATGCTGTTTTTATGTCAATTATTCTGGTCTCCTCCATGAAGCCACTCACAAACTGGCAGATAAGACATCCAAAATTTGTCATTTAAAATTCCACAGTGAACGTCTGACCCTTGGAGCAACTGGTTTCAAAAATCTTCCTGCATACCTTGGTTTGAAACCTTTCTCATTCCCCTCATAACAATTTTCTTCTTATGTCTCTTGGCCATGCCTCCCTCAGTTACTGAAGTGTTTTGTTCAGTCAGTGCTCTGGAACCTCATTCAAACCCATGGTGACAATATCTTCCTAATGAGGGACCTCCAGTACAAACCACTGCCCCAGTGACCTCAGTCCCAGTATGGAGGAAGAGGGGAGCCACTTTCCTAACTAAATCCCCTCTCAGCAGGAAGCAGCTATGGAGATTTGCCTTTGCCCCTATTTCTTAGTCCCCCCTCCGCCCAATAAAACCCTTTTGATATAACACCAAAAGTTTTCTTTCTATATATATGTATACTGCCTTTGTCAGGATCTGTCAGACCACATGGCACAGATAGTGAACCACAAACCTGGTAAGATACACTGTCTCTGCAGTAACTTACAAGCTGCCTGACAAGAACATTTCTAAACTGCCAGAAGGATCCACTGTAAATGAGTAGTCTTGCCCTTTCTCTTCTTGCTTTATCATGGTCAGTAGCTATGTGAAACTTCCTGTCTTCCTAGACCAACTCTGCTGCCCCTAACAGAATCAATAGTTACTGATGAGATTTTTCTGCACATCTGCTTGTCACTTAACAGGATCCACTCCCCTCCCAGCCACTAGCTTAAAAGGCTTCTGCCTGCTGGCCAGGCTATGCCCACCCTGCCCCTGCTGCCTGCTGGCTGTGTGGGCTAAAATCCTACTTCACCATGCTGCCCTTTCTAAAAATAAGTATCTTTTCTGCTTTGACTAGTCATTTCCATACCTTTTTTGGACCAATATCTTAAACCTAATAATCTGTGGAAGTTTTAAATAGTGATATCAGCCTTGAAGCCAACTACAGTAACACAGAATAAAAACTAAATAACTCTCTAAAATATGGTGTCAGAATGGAGAAAGATTTCAGCTGAGACCCCCAGAAAATGGAACCAATGAAAAACAGGTTTTATAATTGAATATTCTGCCCATGTGCTTAGCAAAATGTAATTATACAGATGTAGAAGGAACCCTGGGTTCAAGTTAAGTCCAGAGAGTAAAAAATTCAATAAATCTCTCCCCATTCATTGCAGTCTATTAATTTCATAGAAGGTAATGCATGGGCAACAGCTGTTTCTTAAGCTCTGACAGCTTAAGTGAGTAAGAGGGACTGGCATTGTGGAGTAGCAGGTAAATATGCCACCTGCTGTGCCAGCATCCCACGTGGGTACCGGTTCGAGTTCCAGCTGCTTCACTTTTGATCCAGCTCTCTGCTACGGTCTGGGAAAGCAACAGAAGATGGTCCAAGTCCTTGGGCCCCTGCACCTGAGTGACCTGGAAGAAGTTCCTGGCTCCTGGCTTTGGATCCGCTCAGCTCCAGCTGTTGCAGCCATCTGGGGAAGAGCTCTCTCTGTAATTTTGTCTTTCAAATAAATAAATAAATCTTTTTTAAAAAATTTAAGGTGAGAGGCAAGATTTTCTAAAAAATGATAACACTTGCTATGTAGAGGTATGAGGAAGTCATTCTCACAGGAGTATAAAACAGGTCACTGAATGTGACTGAGGTTCCCATCAACAGATATTCTGCACATAGTTGATTTGTGTCTACATGTTTTTATCTAGTCTACGGGAACTGTCATGTGAAACAGGCATCTCTGTCTTTTGTCCACCCTGCAGACTCCCTTCATTTACTCCCCATCCTAAGAAGTGCTTAGTCTGAAAATGGCATGGAACTGTGGGTAGTAGGAAAGAAAAACACTGGGTAGTGACTGTATACATTAAAAAAAGTATTATCTTCTCCAGATTTTTTAGTTGTTGGAACTCAGAAGAGAAGCATTTTGACACTTATGCTACAAACATATATCTAAAAACTCTACAAGTCAGTTTTCCTAAATACCAAAGATAAAACAACTAGGACTTGCTTAGACAAAGTGGAGGCTGTATGACTTGCATAAAGTCTTGAAAGAATGCAACAACTTTAATAAGCTGTGGTAAAGGTATATAAATAGGAGAAAGTTAGAAATTATAGCTCACTAATAGAATTGTTTTATTTTACACTTGAAGCTAATATGAATCTCTGATAACTATAAATATTAAGAAATTTGACTACAAGAAATACAGTGAAATGATCACATTTTACATAAGACTTATTAATTCAGGCCTTCTGTGACTTTGGTAAAACTAGCAATAATTTATAGGTGTATCTCTTATGCTGTCTCCATGTGAGAATAAACATCAAAACGAATGAAAAATATTTTGTTAAAATTTCCATGTTTTGTTTGTATGAAACTATATGTTCAGATATTAGTTCCAGTAGGGAAAATATTGTAAAGAAAAGTAACTATCAGAATATACTTTATTTAAAATTCAGTAGCCATCATCAATTCCTGACCACAGTAAATCAAGATACAAATAGAATTCACCCTGAGTACAAGATATTCAAATACTGTTCGTATTGGCCTCTTTTTTGTTAGGTTTGGACTAAGAATTGCCATTTTATACATTATTAATCAAATGATACAATCCCTTCATAATGATTCCACTACCTACTTTTCAAATATATCTCTATAAGCTTTATATTGGAATATAAATAGGCCTTTCAAGTGCTGCTATTTGCTTCCCAGCATTCTTGCCTTAGGCTTTCTTTAAATCTAAAGTATCTATAGACACTTACGTTGCATTTGAAAATGCCATCTGCTTTAATATGATATTTAGCTTTTCTTCCTTAATGAAAACATTTTCCAGTTATTATGCATGTCTTAAGTTTTTAAATTACCATAATTGGGCAATGTTAAGATATGTTATAATGAAAAGTCATTTTATTAAACAATATTTTTTCTGTGTGCTAAGAACGACATACATATTTCAAATCAGAAAGCTTGTATTATTCTCCTTCATAGGAGAATTGAAGCCAGCAAAGATTAAAAGGAGGCAATCTGATTTAATGGTTTGCAATTATAGATGATAAAGAAATGTGTTAATCTAAAAAAACTAACTTGGATTATTTCCTATAGAAAAACATGAAATCAAAGAGAGTAAAATTGGAATTTAGCCTTCAATTTTTTCTTTCCCATATCAGTATAGTAGCAAAGACATATGTTAAGGAGAGTATCAGCAAATGGAGTCTCATTCTAAAATTGCACCTAGATTGTTTGAAAATTATGTCTTCATAAAATGAGAAAAACTATGAGTGAAACTGTGCTGCTGTGAATGCAAACACTAAATGTGATATCATAGCTCATGAAAATGGAAGTGAAATGAATCTTTAAATCATATTTATCAATGCAAACTGAAGAGTATATTCTATAGCTGCAATTCCCAAAAATGTGCTGTCTTGGATTATGAAGGGTCATAATAGGATTTTTTGTCAAGCTGTGAAATGATGTGCTATTCACAATATGAAATACTATTGCCAAAAACAAAATCCAACTTCCATTCATTATCTATGCCTTACAATTTTATTATGATGATAAAAAGATGACACTTAAATATATTTTCATGAAATTTTATATAGATTGAATATGGAGACAGAAAATTCTCGACCTTGCATTGTGTTGGTACACTTCTTGTGATAAATTAAACTTAGTCACAAATAGTGTGGGAAGGTATCTGGAAAACACATTAGCTCAAATTCTCAAAAATATAAGACATTTTTTCTCACTAAATCAAAACAGTTGTTTCAGGTGAAGACAGAATTGTTTTGGAGCTAACAGAGAATGTAACAAGCCACTATACAAGACCAATGCAGAATGTTTTGCAAGCTGTTGAGTGACAATGGACATTTGTTAAAAGCAATAATTGATCTTAAGAAAATAAGCAAGGAGAAATCTTTTCATGCATCATATTGCATTCAAGAACTGATTTTGAAGCAAAATTTCAGGCATAGTATTTTCAGTTTGCTAACTCACATGAAATTAAAATGAAAATAAAGGAGACATTCAACCTTCTCATTCTTGGACACAGTTCTTCATTTAACCTATTTTCTAGCAGAGAGGCAGAAAGACTGATCTCACATTCAATTGTCTTAAGACAATTCTAATCATCTGTTTAGATGGAAAGAGCCATACTTTTCAGGTTATATTTGTTCTTGAAAAATGTCTGTTAAGAGCTCCTTGCTTGTTCTCAAACATGTTTCAGTTGGAAAATAGGTTGACATATATTTAAGAACCTTGAGATTGGTATTTTCAATACAGGACACATGCCTTCATTTCCTCTATTTCATCTAAATATGTTTCCTTCTATGTGTACCCAGGTATATGCCTGTAAGAGCATAAAACTTCTTTAATTAAAGATATATAATAAGTTAAAATATTTGTTACTACACAAGAATGAGTACTTTAAAAAGTTTTTCAAAAATTGGAACTAATTCGTGCAAAAAAGTCATGATAGACTTTTTATAATGTGTGCTATCTGAAGACCCCTTGTAATGTAGAAAGACGTCGATCTTTTTAACATTACTTTATGTATAAAGTCTATGATATATGTTTGTTTTTCAATTAATGATGATTTCTGTTTTGGCCATCATAAATTTTAGGTCTAATTTCTCACAATTTACCAAGAACAAATGTAATTTATAGTGATAATCATACATTTTATTATTTAAGGAACACCATATATGTGATTTGTTAAAATAATTTGAATGAGTTATATGGAGCCCAACTTCAGTTCATAAACTTCCCCAGTTACCCTGTACAGGATCAATGAAGACATTTCTGT
Organism: Oryctolagus cuniculus; assembly: GCF_964237555.1. Classification (NCBI taxonomy): domain Eukaryota; kingdom Metazoa; phylum Chordata; class Mammalia; order Lagomorpha; family Leporidae; genus Oryctolagus; species Oryctolagus cuniculus. The sequence continues at coordinate 167,603,580 of NC_091433.1, forward strand.
TATCTGTCTTGTCCCTGTGAATGTTTGTGAAATATTGTTAACATTTAAATTATTAATAATAGCTCAGTATAATAAAATTCTACTCTAGAGTAGGGGAATCTGGACTCTAGCTCAGACTCCATAACCATGGAAATAGCATTTCTTACATGGTTGTCTAAGTTTCTTTCTCAGTAAAATGGTAATAATAGCACTATTCAGAAGTATCCAGATTATTGGAAATACGACAATAAAGCTCTAAACAAATCATGGCTACCATCCCACTTTTATACAACTCAACAAAGATATCTGTACAGTACAATGATGATGATTACATCATTCTGCAAAAATATTTAGTATGGTACTTGGAGACCAAGGCAAGGTTATAGAAAACTACTTAATGAATCAATGAATCAACTATTTTTTTCTTTCTTCATTGACTCTAAGTTTTTGTTTGTTCACTCATTTTCTTTTCTTTTCTTTTTTTTTTTTTTTTTTTTTTTTTTTTGTGACAGGCAGAATTAGACAGTGAGAGAGAGAGAGAGACAGAGAGAAAGGTCTTCCTTTTCTGTTGGTTCACCCCCCAAATGGCTGCTACTGCCGGTGCACTGCAGCCAGCGCTCTATGCCATTCTGAAGCCAGGAGCCAGGTGCTTCTCCTGGTCTCCCATGCGGGTGCAGGGCCCAAGGACCTGGACCATCCTCCACTGCACTTCCAGGCCACAGCAGATAGCTGGACTAGAAGAGGAGCAACCGGGACAGAATCCGGTGCCCCAACTGGGATTAGAGTCTGGGGTGCTGGTGCTGCAGGCAGAGGATTAGCCTAGTGAGCCACAGCACCGGCCCACTCATTTTCTTATGACTGTTTTTACGTCGGATGAATTAAGTGTGAGTTAGTGGCATGTGTCCTGCATCTGCCTGTTTGAGGAGGCAAAATGTGTTACATGAGTATTTCTAAGAGTATGAGTCAGTGCCTCTAAAATGAGGAGTGCCATCCCTCCACCTCTTCTAGGTTTTTATACATTTGGGTTCTGATGCAACATCAGGGATTTGACCCCTGAGGCTTGAATACAGCTCTTTACACAGCATATTCTCTGATTTCTTTTTGGTTCATTTCCCCCAACATAGACACAGTCATATGTAGACAAAGCTTGAAAAAGCAGCATTTGGAATAAAGAAGAAAAATATTCCCAACTTTTTTAAAAAAATGTTTCAACTGGCATTATAGACAACTCAGTAGTTGAACTGACACACACTTTTTATCACAAAGCCTATGAAATCACACAGTCATCCCCGCCTCATCTGAGAAATGAGTCCAGAGTACCATTCCTCTAGCTAGCTGGTTAGCATCATGGTCATTGATTCAGCTCCCTGCTTTTCATTTCTGTGACTAAAACCAGCCAATACTTTGTTAGTTAAGCCCTCCTAGTTGACTGAATGCCATGGTAATATTTCCCAAAGATGCTCAGAAAGTAATTGAAAGGGCTCAGAGTAGAGAAAGGCAAACTAAAATTGGTGAAGAGTGACAGACACGTAATCTTGAGTCGGATTGCATGCCCATATTTAAATGTCAAAATGGAAAATTCTCAATTCTGCCACAATACACAAACACCCTGAGACACATAAATTCAATGATAGCTGATGAAGCTGAATCTTAAAGTCACATTGTGGCTAGAAATTAAAAGAAAAAAAAGATAGTTCATAGTTCTTTGAAATAATAACTTCTGTTATACTGAGATATAAATTTTTGTCAATTTAAAAATTTTAAGTTAATTATTATCTATATTTGTCATTGTAAGATAACAATAAGCAATAAGTGATTAATTAAAATTCTATTTTAAAATCCATCCTAGGTCTTGATTATATATTCTCTGTGGCAATTTGGCTCTCGAGATGTTTTAGTCTAACTGCTATCTAATTACACCATTTTTGCAAAAAGTTCAGCTCAACCTTGCTTTGAACATCTTCTACCTAAGGATTCATGATGTCTTTTGGCTGTCCTTTCAGAGATCCAGAAATTTCAATCTGCCAGCTAATCAATGCTACCATTTCTTTCAGATTAGACAACTCATTTCTACATTATATTTTTCTTGTTTTTATTTCAGAAAAAGAGATTTAACCAATATGAGTCAACAAAATAAGACATATACTGTAGTATTCATCAATAAAAATTAGTCCATTCTAAAAATTATCATGTGTGCTCAAATTAACTTAAACATAAAAGAAACAATAGAAAAAGTGAAATTTCCCTTGTAATCCCCAAGCCCATTTCCTTCACTGGCTTCTCAGAAAAAAGCATTATTATAAATGTGATGAGTATTATTTTAGTTTATGTTTATGTATATTATCCTATAAAATATAATTTTACTTTTTTTAAATGTGAATTCTCTCTCATGAATGTAATGTTTTCCAAGCTATGTTGGTTCTTATTTTGGTATTTATCAATGGTGCCTCATATAAGTCTCATAGACTTGAACTTTTACATAGTAGTCTGTGGTGGAATGAGAAGGCAAAGCCAAGATGGCCACTGGCAAGCCAGTGTCAGTTACTCAGGAATGGCTTCGAAACCCACCTGGCAATGGAGTCTGCCTGGCAACAGGCTGTGATTGGTTAGGGCATAAACTGCCCCTTGACCGGATTGGCTGCCTTGGCTATTTAAGCTGTTGTACCAACTAAAATAAACGAGTCTATGGGCTACTTGCCTCTGATCTGCTTTCACCCGACTCCCAGGATCTGTGTGGTGACTCTGCACTTCTTGTCCCCACCACGTTCCTCCTCTCAGAACGAATCCTCAGCAACAGTAGTCTACTGTGTGGTTATAACACGTCTTATCTATCCATTTCACAGTAACTTGAACTTAGTAGTTCCCATTATGTTTTTTCTTTTTTTTTCTTTATTTATTTATTTTGCTTTCAAACTTTTATTTAATGAATATAAATTTCCAAAGTACAGCTTATGGATTACAATGGCTTCCCCCCCATAACGTCCCTCCCACCCGCAACCCTCCCCTCTCCCACTCCCTCTCCCCTTCCATTCACATCAAGATTCATTTTCTATTCTCTTTATCTACAGAAGATCAGTTTAGCATACATTAAGTAAAGATTTCAACAGTTTGCTCCCACACAGAAACATAAAGTGAAAAATACTGTTTGAGTACTAGTTATAGCATTAGATCTCAATGTACAGCACACTAAGGACAAAGATCCTACATGAGGAGTAAGTGCACAGTGACTCCTGTTGTTGACTTAACAAATTGACACTCTTGTTTATGGCCTCAATAATCACCCTAGGCTCTTATCATGAGCTGCCAAGGCTATGGAAGCCCCCTGAGTTCACTGACTCTGATCATATTTAGACAAGGCCATGGTTAAAGTAGAAGTTCTCTCCTCCCTTCAGAGAAAGGTACCTCCTTCTTTGATGACCCATTCTTTCCACTGGGATCTCACTCATGGAGATCTTTCATTTAGGTGTTTTTTTTGTTTTGTTTTGTTTTGTTTTTTTTTTTTCCTACAGAGTGTCTTGGCTTTCCATGCTTGAAATACTCTCATGGGCTTTTCAGCCGGATCCACATGCCTTAAGGGCTGATTCTGAGGCCAGAGTGCTGTTTAGGACATCTGCCATTCTATGGGTCTGCTGTGTATCTCACTTCCCATGTTGGATCATTCTCTCCCTTTTTGATTCTATCAGCTAGTATTTGCAGACACTATTCTTGTTTATGTGATCCCTTTGGTTCTTAGTCCTATCATTATGATCAATTGTGAACAGAAATTGATCACTGGGACTAGTGAGATGGCATTGGTACATGCCACCTTGATGGGATTGAATTGGAATCCCATGGTATGTTTCTAACTCTACTGTTTGAGGTAAGTCATCTTGAGCATGTCCCAAATTGCACATCTCTTCCCTCTCTTATTCCCACTCTTACATTTGACAGGGATCACTTTTCAGATAAGTTTCAGCACTTAAGAAGAATTGTGTATTGATTACAATATTCAACCAAAGGTATTAAGTAGAACAAACAAACAAAAAAAAACTGCTAAGAGGGATAACATATCAAGTTGCTCATCAACAGTCAGGGTGAGGGCTGATCAAGTCACCATTTCTCATAGTGTTCATTTCACTTTAACAGGTTTCCTTTTTGGTGCTCAGTTAGTTGTCACCTATCAAGAAGAACAAGTGGTATTTGTCCCTTTGGGACTGGCTTATTTCACTCAGCATAATGTTTTCCAAATTCCTAACAGGGATCACTTTTCAGTTAAAATTTAAATGCCTAAGAATAATTGTGTGTTAATTACAGAGTTCAACCAGTGGTACTAGAACAAAAAAAATACTAAAATGGATAAAGTATTACATTGTACATCAACCGTCAGGACAAGAGCTGATCAAGTCACTGTTTCTCATAGTGTCCATTTCATTTCAACAAATTTCCCCTTTGGTGCTCAGTTAGTTGTCACAGATCAGTGAGAACATATGATATTTGTCCCTTTGGGACTGGCTCAATTCACTTATGTTTTTAATCAACAACAATGCTGCACACATCTCTTTGCAAGTATCCCTCTATTTACCTTGGCATGAAATTTAAGGGATGGTAGAAGTGTTCTCAATTTTGCAAAGTATGAAAATTTCTAAAAAATATACCTGTGGTAAACTGTATTTTTCTTAGCATGGTCTGGAGATTCACATTACCTCTCATTGTCACCAACAGTTGACAAATTGTGAATTTTTCAATAATATGGAAGTGGAATAATACTTCTCTGTTGTTTTCTTGATAAATAGTAAAACTGAGCCTCTTTGTATGTGTTTATTTTCCAAATGTTTTTCCATATTGCATTGCTCATATTTTTTAAAGATTCATTTATTTATTTGAAAGGCAGAGTTACAGAAAGACAGAGGCAGAGGCAGAGAGAAAGAGAGAGGAAGAGAGAGAAAGAGAGAAAGAGAGAGAAAGAGAGAGACAGAGAGAGAATGTCTTCCATCCTCTGGTTCACTACCCAAATGGCCACAGTGGCTGGAGCTTGGCTGATCTGAAGCCAGGAGCCAGAGCTTCTTCCAGGTCTCCATGCGGGTGCAGGGATCCAAGGATCTGGCAAATCTGCTACTGTTTTCTCAGGCCATAGCAGAGATCTTGATCAGAAGTAGAGTAGTTAGGACTCAAACCTGCGCCTATGTGGGATGTTGACACTGCAGGTGGTGTCTTTACCCACTATGCCTCAGCGTAGGCCCCAACATTGTTCATATTGAACTTTCTGGTCTCTGCTTAGTGACTCAAGTTTTCTCTGCAATTGGATACTAAGCACTTCTCCTTGACATGCAGTATAAATGATATCTTGTCATCTGTCACTTGTTAAAAATTTGACTGCAGAGATTTAAACAATAAATCAATATTAATCTTTGTAATCAAATTTATGATTTTATCCTTTAAGTGTTGTATTTTCTTCATATTCTATGTATTTCAGGATACTTATTTTCCTCCAAAATCATACTCACATATATTTGACATACTTGGTTTGTTTGCTGTACATGTCTTTATTATATAATAGTTTAACCTATAATATTTGAACTAGGATTTTTGTCCTTTTTTAAGCAATAATCTCCCTAGACAATTATCCATAAGGTCATCATTTTTTTTTTTGACAGGCAGAATGGATAGTGAGAAAGAGAGAGAGAGAGAGAAAGGTCTTCCTTTTGCCGTTGGTTCACCCTCCAATGGCCGCCGCGGCTGGCGCGCTGCGGCCAGCGCACCGCGCTGATCCGATGGCAGGAGCCAGGTGCTTCTCCTGATCTCCCATGGGGTGCAGGGCCCAAGCACCTGGGCCATCCTCCACTGCACTCCCGGGCCACAGCAGAGAGCTGGCCTGGAAGAGGGGCAACCGGGACAGAATCCGGCGCCCCAACTGGGACTAGAACCCGGTGTGCTGGCACCGCAGGTGGAGGATTAGCCTAGTGAGCCGCGGAGCCGGCCAGGTCATCATTAAAATACAGAACTATCTGGCCGGCGCCGCGACTCACTAGGCTAATCCTCCGCCTAGCGGCGCCGGCACACCGGGTTCTAGTCCCGGTTGGGGCGCCGGATTCTGTCCCGGTTGCCCCTCTTCCAGGCCAGCCCTCTGCTGTGGCCAGGGAGTTCAGTGGAGGATGGCCCAGGTGCTTGGGCCCTGCACCCCATGGGAGACCAGGAGAAGCACCTGGCTCCTGGCTCCTGCCATCGGATCAGCGCGGTGCGCTGGCCGCAGCGCGCCAGCCGCGGCGGCCATTGGAGGGTGAACCAACGGCAAAGGAAGACCTTTCTCTCTGTCTCTCTCTCTCACTGTCCACTCTGCCTGTCAAAAAATAAATAAAATAAAAAATAAAAATAAAATACAGAACTATCAATTTACTTTGAGTGTTTTTTTTTTCTAGGTCTAACATTGCCAGTTTCTTCAACTCTTTTTCTTTGTAAATTTAGTACTTTTAATATTCTAATTGTTCCTCTTAGAACATGCCTCAGTTTTCCTGTATGTGTTCATGAACATGTCAATTAGAACTTTACAAAATAAATTATTTTAAGATTGATTTATTCACTGTAGAGCAGATTTATTCTTCTTTTGCTTCAGATGTTATATTGCTCTTAAAGCAGCAAAATGCATTGTTTTCAGGTCTTGACAATTAAAACTCTTTATCCAGGAGGGGCCTTTAGCACAGTGGCTAAGACGTCACTTGGGATGCCCACATTCCATATCATAGTACTGAGGTTCAAGTCCCAGCTATACTTCTGCTTCCAAACTCCTACTATGACACAACCAGGGAAGTAGCAGGGGATGGCTCAAGTACTCAGGTCCCTGTCACCCATATGTGGGATCCACATCGAATTCTGGGCTTCTAGATGCTTTGACCTGGCTCAGCTGCTGTGGGCATTTGTAAAGTGAACCAGTAAATGGGAGATTGCCATCTCTTTGTCTCTCCTTCTCTGCTTTTCAAATTAATAGAAAAGTAAAACCCTTTGTCCTTTGTACAATGTTTCCTATTAACAGCACCCTCCTTGGCTAGTATATGTGAAATTTGTTGGAATTTTAGTACATTGATATTGATTAAATTTCCCATTTTAAAGCAGAGAACACATGGTTTTAATCTGGAACTAATTAAATTTTGATTCTGTCATCTAATATTTGTCCCACTCTACAAACTGTGTGTGTGTGTGAGAGAGAAAGAGAGAGAGAGAGAGACAAAGCAATCTCTCCACTTAGAACTCTTAATTCATTGCTTCACTCTCATAGAAATTACATGAATTTGATACTTTTTATAGGTTCTTGAACATCTGTAAAATAGGAATTACAATAGTTATCTCTCACTATCTTTGCGAGACTTAATTTAGATACTATACGTAAAGACTCCACATGCAGGGTCAGCCTGAAAATGGGACTCACTAAATGTTATTTTCTTCCACTTTTATACTGTAAACTGTGTGTGTGTGTGTGTGAGTGTGTGTAAGTGTCTGTGTTATAATCGCTTCTTGTTGGGAAACAGATTGGTGTTTTACATTTCCCATCTTTCACCTCAGCTACCCTCAGACCTGTCGGAAGACACTTGTAGGCTTTGTTGCCGAGATTCCTTAGAGGTTTCAGTCCCCAGCATCCAGGTAATCCCCGCAGACCTCACCTAGGCTAGACCACAATGCACTAACATTTCATAGCTATTGCCATTATCTAATTCACCAACAGTTGTGATAATGATTTAATTACTTCTCCCAGATGACATTTTGAAATGAGAGAAACGTGAAAGATTAAAGAGACTTTAGGAACTGAGAAAGAGACATAAACACACATACTCTAAGTATATGAATGATTTTTCTTTTGTTGATTTACAATGAGAGACTGAAACTCAAAACTGAATGGACAGTTGCAGTGTCGAATGCTTCCATTTAATATTCAGATAAAATAAATAGAAGTAGATTTTTGTACGTCCGATTGTGACTTGTGACACATGTCTTTCAAAAAGAGCAGTTCCCTAAGTTTTCTGAATAGGTTTAGGTTATGTATGAGGAAGTGTTACTCATCAGCAATGATCCCCACCCCACTCACTTACTCTACCAAAAACAAGGGAATGAAAATGTAAAATCTCAGAAGGTTGTTGGGGCTGGAGAATAAATGAATGCTTTGATAATGGTGCTATTTACATCAGTCCCAGAGGTCTCTCTATTTTTTCTGAACTCAAGAGCAAATTTTGGTATCCTTTGGCCTAATGGCCATCTCACCCTCAGGGATTTTTATTGATTTGTCTACTCTGCTGACATAGTTGAACAGTGTTGGCACCGATATTTGAAAAGGGGCTTTGATCTCCTGAAGGTGATGAATGCTGTCATCCTCAAAGTGTCTGTCACAAATGCTCCGAACAACACAACGAAGGGTCCGGTGCCCGCGTGGGGCTGCCTCCTGAGCCTCTCTCTGTATTTCTCAGATGTTCTCACCTTGTTTGTGTACAAGAGTGGGACTTTACTCGTTAGTATCTGAACAAAACTTTTGATTACAAACACTGTATGTATACAAATAAATACACATTAATATATATTTCAGTGCCTCTAAAATATAGTCCATTCCTAAATCAATAATTGGAGCTTTTATTCCTTTGGATCCTGACTTTCTTAGAGGTCATTGAGTTCTCAGATTCTCTGCCCTAAATTTAAAAGGTGTTTTTGTCAAATGGCTGCTTTTTTTCAAAAAAGGTTTGTTTATTTGAAAAGAAGAGTTAGAAGGAGAGAGAGAGATTGAGAGATATACCATCTGCTGGTTCACTCCTCAAATTGCCACATGGCCAAGGCCAAGCCAGATTGAAGCCAAGAGCCAGGGTCTCCCACATAAGTACAGGGTGCACTAACAGGGAGCTAGATCAGAACTGCAGTAGTCAGGACTGGAACCTGCACCAAATGGGATGCCAGTGTCACAGGCAGCAGCTTTACCTGCCACACCACAATGCTGGCTCCAGACTGCTTTTTTTTTTTTTTTTTTTTTAATAATTATTTGAAAGAGTGACAGAGGGAGGGAGAGAGAGAGAGACAGAGACAGAGAGAAAGACAGAGGTCTTCTTGGTTCATTTCACAGATGGCTGCAATGGGGAGGGCTAGGCCAAGCTTCAGCCAGTAGCAAGGAGCTTCTTCCAGGGGCCATATTCTACTGAGGTTCCCAGGCCATTAGCAGGGAGCTGGATCAGAAGTGGAGCAGTTGGGACACAAATTGGTGTCTTTACTGGATGCCAGCATTGCAGGTGGTGGCTGTAACAGTTATGACAAAACTCCAGTCTCCAGATGATTGTTTTCTTAAAAAGCACTGATTTTATGGATTGTATCTAGCATTTTTGTTTCCAGGGTTAGAACTGATTATTTAATTAATGATTGCTATCTTTATTAAAGTCTTTTAATATATAAAAAGTGTTTTCGTAGAGTATATCTCTGCAGATATTTTGTTTCTGCAGTAACTGTTATTGATAAATGTCACCTGAGTTTACTATCCTTCTGAAGGTCTCTTTTTCCTATTTAAATACATATTACAGCATGGTAACAGATTTTTATAAGATCCTTATGATAAAAAGGGAATTGATTTAATGTGGCAGAAAACAACCAATGGCACCATAGTTGACTCAGTTTTTCATTCAGTCATTCAACACACTCTTATTTGAGAGTTAGTTTTTCCAGTGTCACTGAAATGCAGCAAGGATGGTACAAGCATATGAGTTCATAAGTCTTAAAATCAGAAAGATGACTCATTGGGATATGCACATATGCAAATAAAGATGTTACAGTGCTTTATACATTCACATAATGGTAACTCAAACTTTTGTACCACAATTTACTCAGAGAAGGGGAAATAACTTCTAGACAGAGGAGATCAGGGGAGTCTGATGGTAAAAACTGCATTTGATTTAGTGGTAAGGGCTAAATGCCTGAAATAGATTGAGAAAGAGGATATTTCTATGCCATGATCAATGACATAATGTGAGACAAAAAAGGCATTTTCAGGGACTGCTAAGCACTCAGTTTTACATCTATAATTTGGTTGATTTGCAGTAGGGAAAAATATAGGTTGAGTTCATAAGGGGAAGCTTAGATTAAAAAGTCCATGCCTTGTTTGAAAATCCAAAAGGAACTCTGAAATGTTTTGGAGTAGAAGAGATCTCTGCCTTGGAAGCTCATCGTGGCTGCTTTGTAACAAATTGATTGTGGGAAGGGCAATGAAGGGAGGTGGGAGGTCACACATTCAGTTACTAAGGTGAACTAAAAGAGATGTCCTGTGTCAGGGTGAATTTAGGAGGAGCTAGCAACGTTTATAAATAGAGGGCACTGCATAGGCTTACAAAGTACATAATGCATAATGTAGGATTAAACATGACTCTAAGATTTCAAGTACTGATTGCTGTAAATCAGACTGCTTACATTTAAATCCTTACTACCATTTGCTATCCTGCGGTACCTCAGGCAAGCTGTACCTCTATGTATTGCAGTTTCTCATCTGTGAAATGAGGATGATCATAAGAGTAGCTAGATAATGCACTGTTGTGTTGATGAGTTATTGAGTGTAAAACTGTTAAAGAGTTTTTTCCTGATATGCAGTAAAATAAATAATGGGTGTATTGCTATCTAACTATATTTTCTTAGTTTTCAACATCACCAAATAATGAGTCCCAATTTATGTTTAAAGAGAGCAAGCAGCCTTCTGCATTATCATATTGCAAGATGCTTTATGAAATTCCATCTAAAATTTCCATCTAAAAGCTTGTCCCACATTGGAAGATGGTAGCCAAAATAATTGTAGATATTTTCCTATACTGTTGTTCCTCTGCCTAATCATTGGCACTATTAAAATTTACTTGAGGTGTAATTAACATCACCATTTTATACATTAATTTACAAGACCAAGTAGAATTGAAATATGATTTATCTGAGATCATACCTATTGGGAAGTAGATATAAGACCTGAACCACTCCTAAACTAGACGTCTACAAACTTTATTCTCTCTCTCTCTTTTTTTTTTTTTTTTTTTTTTTTACAGGCAGAGTTAGACAGTGAGAGAGAGAGAGAGACAGAGAGAAAGGTCTTCCTTTTTTCCATTGGTTCATCCCCCAAGTGGCCACTACGGCCAGCGCACTGCACCAATCCAAAGCCAGGAGCCACGTGCTTCTCCCTGGTCTCCCACGCGGGTGCAGGGCCCAAGGACCTGGGCCATCCTCCACTGCCTTCTCGGGCCACAGCAGAGAGCTGGACTGGAAGAGGGGCAACCGGGACAGAATCCGGGGCCCCAACTGGGACTAGAACCCGGGATGCCGGTGCCGCAGGTGGAGTATTAGCCTAGTGAGCCACGGCGCCGGCTTATTCTCTTTTAGCTCTTCACTTCAGAGACCCAAAATTGTCAAGCTGTTAGTATAAAGCCACTTCATAGCTTGGAATTAGATCTGGTGTCAACTCAAGCCCTATCATTCAAGTACTTGTATAAAATACCTAATTGGTTCGGAATAAGTAAGGACTATAGGGCAAGTCTCTTGACTCCTATAGATGGCTCTTCACAGGATGTGTCATTTTAAATACATGTTTTTTTTCTTCTGTTGAGAAATAAAATACTACACACATAATACATATATACTCACTATATGTTTCTATCTACCCACATAAATGTCAATACAGTAATGAGCTAGTTCAATACATTTGCATTTTGCTACCTCTTTATGCTTTTAAAACTAACCCCTCCATAACCCTGAATGCACATACTTAGGCATGTTATTCTTGCAGTAGAGTTTGCTTTTCAAAATGAATTCAAGGAGGGTAGTAGCAGACGGAAGACTCCCAGATATGGCATTTATCTTATAGGAAAATCTAAATCATAATACAATTTTTGAGTAAGGAAAACAATGATGAGCATTGTGCTCCGTGTGGTCCTATGATCAAGTAAGGGGCAGAAGGTGTTTGTTATCTGGGACTTCATTGCTATTCAGTCATGTAAATGGCCTGCGGCAAATTGGAAGGAGCAAAACATTCAACCATGTCAGATTCCAGAGGCCTGTGTAGACAAAATTCCAGAACCTGGAAGGCAGCCTTTCCACCAGTCTTTTACCACCAAACAATATCCGTGTTCAGAAAGATAATTGGCAACATCAGAAATCTTCTCAGCTCACAGCCTTGCATTCATCTGTTGCTTTAATTTAACCCCCTTTAAGGCCTTCGTTAACTGAATGGAAAAGTTCTATTTTTATTATTTTTGAAAGATCATTCTTTGGATTTTGTTTTTCTAGGGACATTCATACAACTAGTTTAAGGTTAACTGCTTAGATTATTTGTTAAAACTGCAAGACATAGTGGGAGCAACATCACTGACAATTTTTGTTGTTTTGTTTTCAGAAGCCAAGCTCCAGTTTGGTAATGTTTATAGCACTTGTCTGTACTCCTGAGGAACAGTGGTTTTTCTATTTCGTATTTGTTGAGTTCTTCATTTGGTGGAGGTTAAGCTTGTGATTATAAAGTAAATTGAAAATATGTCATTGCAAAAATTAAAAGAAAATTAAGAAAGGAAGGAAGAGGAGTTGTGGGAGTGAGTGAGGGAGCGGTGGTAGGGAGGGAAGTATCATTATGTTCTTAAAGCTATATATATGAAGTACATGAAATCTGTGCCCTCTATATAAGTAAAAAAAAAAAAAGCTAAGTTCTTATGCTCTCTCTCTCTCTCTTTCAACCATTTTCTTATTCACTCCTTTGTTCACTTTTAACTTCATAAGGAAGAAAACATCTCAGAATCTACACAGTGACTATTGAAGTTGGTTTTTTTTTTTCAAGATTTATTTATTTATTTGAAAGTCAGAGTCACACAAAGAGGGGAGAGGCAGAGAGAGAGAGAGAGAGAGAGAGAGAGGTCCTCCATCCAATGGTTCACTCCCCAACTGGCCGCAATGGCTGGAGCTGCGCAGATCCGAAGCCAGGAACCAGGAGCTTCTTCCAGATCTCCCATGCAGGCGCAGGAGCCCAAGGACTTGGGCCATCTTCTATTGCTTTCCCATGCCATAGCAGAGAGCTGGATTGGAAGAAGAGCAGCCAGGACTAGAACTGGTGCCCATATGGGATGCTGGCACTTCTGGCCGGGGCATTAACCGGTTGTACCACAGCGCCGGCCCTGACTATTGAAGTTTAAATCATGACTTTTCAGGTTACCCAGAACTGAAGATTTAAAATCAAGTATAGAGGACAGAATCCATGCCTACCTCATACACAAAATTTGAATTACTGGATTTTGGGGGAAACATTTGCAAATTTGCCATAATAACCTGGGAAAATTTAAAATATCAAGTGTTAGCAATCAAATATTCATAAAATAACTGAAATTTTTTATTTACACCCACACCAAACATACAAACACCCCTAAAGGCATATGTATACTATGTGTTCTTTTTTTAATAAAGATCATTTTCAGTCAGCATTGTAGGTAGCCTTTGAAATGCATCTTACATATAATAAAAAATAAAACTTTAAAGCAAACAGTATAGAAGCCAGCATTATGGCATAGCAGCTTAAGCTGCTGCTGGCAATAAAAGCATTCCATATCAGAAGACTAGTTCACATCACGGCTGCTCCACTTCAGGCCCAGCTTCCTGCTCCCGCATTTGGCAAGGCAGCAGAAGATGGCCCAAGTGTTTGGGTTCTTGACACCCATGTGGAAGACCAGGTTGAAGCTCTTGGCTCCTAGATCTTGGTTTTGGCCTGGACCAGCCCTGGCTGTTGAGTGAACCATCAGATGGAAGATGTCTCTCTGTCTCTGTGTCACTCTACTTTTCAAATAAATAAAAAAATTTAAAAAAATAATTGTTTTCTAAAGTTCTTTCTATTAATAAATGTTGTAATTACTAAAAATAGGGTTAACATATATCATATATTTGTACATAGATGTATATGGACATATCTACATATATTATGTCTATTTTAAATACATATAATCAACCAACTGTTCACAACAGACAGTATCTAGGAAAAATAGTTTTGATAATCTGATAAATAACAGTGTGAGATATTTTTGAAACAAACTAATATATGATCTATACAAATATTTAAAAATACAGACTTAGGACAAGTTATTTCATCAGATATTAAATAATATGGTTAAATGTTAGCCAGTTTAAATTGATCAGAAACACTAGGAAATGTTTTATGATCATTTATTATACATTAAGTCCACAAACTTTGAGTTATCAGGCTATGGAGATAGGTTAAAAACTGTTGGATGATAATATGAGGATTTACAATAAAATTAACTTCAGGCACTGGATAAACAATTAGCTCAAGATTTCTCCATAACAGAGGTTTTCAATCTGACTTCCCTGTGAGCACGGCACTTCAATGGTGTGGCCTTGCTAGAAACTTCATCCTGAAAAGAGTTAGTAGCAGTCTCTGGTTTGGAACAAAGTAACTTGGATGTGACCTGATTAATGTGTTGTAACTTCATGGAAGATTTTCCTTGAAATAAATGTCTCTATTGCCAAACTTGTTTTGAAAACTGGTGATCCAAACAGTAACTCTTTTTTCTTAAAAACCTACTTTTCCTTAAAAATCTTTAAATGCTCGGTACTTACAATTTCCAACTCTATATCCAGATGTTCTTTTCCATGCTTGTATCCTAGACTCCCAGCAGATGTAAAGTCCCTGTATTTCCCTAGTAATTTCTTAAGCTTCCATTTGGGAAAAAAAAAAAAAAAAGATAGAAAGAAAGAAAAGAAAAGCACACAAAAAAAGCATTGCTTTAACACCAAATTTTCTCATAGCTACCTCCTCCTCCTTCAGTTTTTCTTAAGCCACATTAACAAAGCAGTTGCATTTATCTTGTGACAGCTTTCCAATGTTTAAGTATTTACTCAGCTTTATTATGTTTGTCTACCTTTCTCACTTTCTAATTTCAAACTATTCATTCTGCTATTTGCCCCTATTACAGTGATTAGCACACGTTAGACAGTCAATTGGTAATGTCATATTAATAAGAACTTTATGAAAAATTTTGGAAGGAAATAGGAGAATGAGTCAACTTGCTTAAGATGCTGACAAAGGGAAGGGAGCATTTAGCATAGCTGTTCAGACTCCTGCTCCCCACGTTGCAGCATCTGCACTGGACTCCTGGCTCCAGCGCCTGACTCCCCCTCACTGCTAACACTGAGCTTGGAAGGCAGCAGTGATAGCTCAGGGGATCAGCTTCTTTCCACTCATATGGGCAAACTGGATTTTGTTTTGGACTTTACCCAGGTCCAGCTCTAGCAATTGCAGGCCTTTGGAGAATGAACTAGTAAATGGGTTCTCTCTCTCTCTCTCTCTCTCTCTCTCTCATATGTTTTTAAAAAGATGCAGTGGCACAGTAGGTTAACGCCCTGGCCTGAAGCACCAGCATTCGGAGACCCGGCTGATCCACTTCCAATCCAGCTCTCTGCTATGGCCTGGGAAAGCAATAGAAGATGGTCCAAGTCCTTGGGCCCCTGTACCCATGTGGGAGACCCAGAAGAAGCTCCTGGCTCCTGGAAGCAGCTCCTGGCTCCTGGCTTGAGATCTGTGCAGCTCCAGCTGTTGTGGCCAATTGGGGAGTGAACCATTGAGTGGAAGACCTCTCACTCTGACTCTCTCTGTGTAACTCTGACTTTCAAATAAATAATAAATCCTTTTAAAAAAGATGCCACAATCAAGTATTTAATGGACACCTACCATATCTTTAGCACTGACTAATGGACAGCTTATTGGACAATTATAAACTCCATGCAGAGCAGAGCGAAAGTGAAATACAAAATAATTAATGGAGGTAATGTCATAATCTGCTATACTTCAGGCCTAATATTGGCCAATGTTTTTCAACTCCAAATGTACCTTATCATCTTTAATGATTTCAAATACTTTCACTTGTCCAGAATTAGACCAATTAAAATAACAACCATGGGAGGAGATGTGTGTGCTTGTCTGTCTTGTCTTTTTCTTCCTGTTGTCAGCTCAAGCTTATCACCATACATTCATAGTTTTCGGTTATTCAGGTCCATGTCAGATTCTAGCCACTGTTCTCTGTTCATCCCAAGAGGATATATGTCAAGCTCACTGGGGAGCCTCCATGAAGCCATTCTCATTATGCTTTAGGTAAGCACAAGACACTTCCATCCTTCGCTTTAAAAAGTGAACCACGTAAGATGATGCATGGGGCACAGGCATCACTGGTCTCAAATGTCTCATGATAAAAAGGATCTCTTTTTAATCACCTACTTCAATGAAGAAAAATTCAAAGAGTGGGTTATTAGGCATGAGATAATTATAAGAAATACATTTTAGTCTTTCCCCTCCACCTCATTCCCCCTTCCTCCAGGTACCCCTTAAATAAAGAGCCACCTTGAAAAGACAAATTGAAAGGGCAGGACATCGTTTGTCAGGGAAGAGCATTTCTGCTTAATGGTCCCTTGAGTAAAGTGTTTCTTTAGGACATCACAGCTTGTGTGACGGCAGATTTAAAGGCCAGGGCATCAATTAGAAATCTACAGTCTTGCTGTCTAATCGTTCTTTGTAGGGCTTCTTTTAGCAAGATAAAAATACCATCAAAATGGAAATGAGAATTCCCCAACAATTCCAGTTCTTCCCTTAGGCCACAAATGCTCAGTAGTGTCAGACATAGCATTTCTGTGTCTCTGGTAAGGTTGGGAAGGATTATATAATATTTATCTAGTTTGACGCTATCTGCAATGCTGACTTAGAGAGAGGCATCAGCGAAGAACAGTCTGTAACTGACTTGGTACTGACAAGTTTTAGAATAAAAGTGATCACCAAAGAATTAGGCAAAACTGCTCAATTCTTTCTTTCTTATAATGATGTAACTGAACACAGATTGCTGATATTTATGTACACATGTGTGCATATGGATATATGCACACAGGTCTTAAATTTGTACATAGTTTTCATATGTGTGGACATATTTGTCTTAAAATTTCAGGAAAAAATTAGCTTTACATCCCAAAAGAACAAAAACTGTATAAAGATAATAATGTCCATTTCACTACTGTACTTGAAGTATTTGAAATATTTGAGGAGTTCTTTCTTTATCTTTATTTTATGGAAGCATTACAAAGGATATCCATCTCAACACTTAGATAGGGTCCCCTATCTCTAATCCGCAGGGTTAGTCACCTCATTATTCGCTACATTAAAAAAAAAAGACATCATAGAAATGTAATTTTTAAAGCTCTAGAATAGAAGGATAAGGATTATCTTTTAAGACTCTGAAACTTGCTGGAATCTAGAACAATAAGGGGCATTTTATCTCTCAGGTAACACTCTTCCTGATAACCCTGCTTGTATTTGACCTAGAAAGCAATTTACCTGACTCAACACTCATTTGTGTGGCTTCACATTTCTTAATATAAAATGGATTCACTTCCAAATTTGCTTTCGTCATGTTTTCTGCCTGCTTCAACCTACTAGATGTGGCTAAATAATCAATGTTTTAAAATTCTGTCATGACCACAGAAGCTCAACTGCCTCAGTATAAAGCCCTCATTTTGTGGGGTATAGGATATTTCCTTCTTTCGTGATCTTGCATTGTTTTCTGGGGCCAAAGAAACACATTTGTTGCTTGTTGTGAGTTTCGCTGCCTACGTTAATCTGTAACTCCTACGTTATAAGGAATCACTGTTTGGACATTCCAACAAGATTGTTCCTTTGGTTTTTAGTTCCTTTGATTTTTGCTAATTAATCAGTACCTTTGTCTTGTCAAATTCCTTGATTCAAGTTTCTCAGAACAAGATGAATAAAATTATTATTATTGTCTAATACACAGAAAACAGTCACTTTAACTTAACTGTCTACTGTTTACTTTTGCTCTGGATGTAAGCACAAATACTTGTCTATTGGCAATTTTTGTTTCTGATTGTTCCCAGAATTTTCACTTTCTTTCCTTTCCATATCATTTCTCTGCCCATTTGTGAAGGTAGAATGTATGTGAGAGGTACTAGCTGGAACTGTTCCACTAAAGGTCATGGTCACTATTTTCAGATCATTGACGGTAACTGTAGAGAATGCTGATAACCATTGGTAAATATCGCTTGAAATACGTCATATGTATAGGCTATAAAGTCATGATAGGGTATGTTATAGCCTTAATCAGGATAATAACTTTCAAAATTTAACTAGAATTTCCAACTGTATGAACAAATCAACAGCAAGAAGGAGCCAACACTTCTACTAATGTTGCAATTTCTTTATGGATGCTGCATAGTAACACACAATCCCTTAGAACAATCATGGCAACCAGAAAAAGTCTAGAACACTCATAGTCCAGAGAAACTTTGCATAGTGGTCATGGAATCAGTTCCTTACTGCAGTTCAATTTCTGAGAGTCTTGATAAAACAAAAGACTCCAGAGAGGGTCTGCCTTGTGGTACAGTGGGTTAAGTGGCTGGTTGTGAAACTGGATCAAGTCCAAGCTGCTCCACTTCCAAATCCAGCTTCCTGTTAAGAACCATGGAAAGCAGAGCAAGCTGACCCAAGAACTTGGGCCCCGATCACTCAAGTAGACCAGCATGGATTTTCTGGTTCCTCAAGCTGGCCTGGCCCAAACCTGCTGTTGTGGCCATTTTGGAAATGAAACAATAGATGGAAGATTGATATTTCTCTCTTTCTCTCTGTCTCTTGCTGTCTCTCTCTTTGCTTTTCAAGTTAATCTTTTTTAAAAGGAAACATTTGGCTTCCAATTAGAGATGGCTCCACCAGAAAATACTGGATGAGGCAAATTATGTTATCTTCAAACTATGTTGGGCCAAATTTCTAAATTGGGATAGAGACTGGCTTATAAAATTCATCTTTGTGAGTATATTAAAAATGAATATATACCACTGTCACTTTTCTTTCCTTTTCTACATCCTAATTAATTGAGGCTTTCTTCTTAATATGAAAAATAAAATTTAGTATATTTAAAACAGATTGAATATCCACATTTTTTATGATTTAAATCACGTTCATTTGTCTTAGTGTAATGTTGTATGTGTTAAAGTTTTAACCTTCTTTGCCCTAATAAAAGTAGTCTTTTTAAGCATTTTATTGAACATATATCTACCACATGACCTAGCCAGCCCACTTCTGGGAATTTACACAATAAAATACAAGAGTTATCTGAACCTCCATGTTTACTGCAGCCCAACTCACAATAGCTAAGATATAAAATCAACCCAGATCTCCATCAACTGATGGCTGGATACAGAAATTGCAGCAATATATAACGGAATACCACTCATTTGTGAAAATGAATGAAATCCTGTCTTTCAAAACAAAATGGATGGAATTGGAAACCACTATACTTAATGAAATAAGCAAGTCCCCCAAAGACAAATACAATATATTTTCCTGATCTGTGGTAATTTATAGACTACAAAAAATGTATTGTATGAGCAAAATTGACATTATGAGATTTGTTATTGTTTACAGCCCTTGTCTCTACTATTGAGGAACAGTGTTATTTTCTGCTTCCCATTTGTTGAATTCTTTACATAGTATAAAGTTAATCTGGTGAGTATAACATAAACTGAAAGTAGATAATTGTAAAAATTAAAAGAAGGAATAAGAGAGGAAGGAGGAGAAGTGTGGCAGTGTGAGCAGGAGGGAGGGTAGGTGGGAAGTGTCACTATGCTCTTCAGTTTGTATGTCATGCATGAAATTTGTGGACCAAAAAACTAAATATATTTAGTGAAAAGCCAGTCACAAAAATACAAATACCATGTTTTCCCTGATCTGTAGTACCTAACATAGTTCAAAAATTTAATGTATAGGAGTGAAATTGACATTTTGAAAAATCTGATGATTGTTTACAGCCCTTGTCTCTACTATTGAGGAACAGTGTTTTTTTTCTTCTTACTATTTTTTGAAATCTTTACTGAGTGTAGGGTTAATCTTATAAGTATAAAGTAAACTAAAAGTGGATAATTGTAAAAAATTAAGAGTGGAAATAAGAAATAAAAGAGGAAGAAGCATTTGAGCATTAGCACGAGGTACAGTAGGTTGGGAAGTATCATTAAATTCCTAAATCTATATATATATGAAATACATGAAATTTGTTTACCTTAAGTAAAATTAAAACCCTGCAAGTGCCTCTCAATCTTTCTATGTAGCTGCTAAATGAAATTACTGTTATTGAATACTTGTTTGTTTCTTCTTCTACATAATTTCCAGAATCTAGATGGAATATAGAACTTATAACCTATAATTATTTAGTCTGTGAATCAATGCCTATTTCTGTTACGAGTTAACATAGATGACAATCCACATTTTCTTATTCATTATATACTTGTTATGAAATAGATACCAATATGCAAGTGTAAGTATATAACAGAATAAAAAAACAGGGATAATGTGAAAGGCAAACAAAATTATTAATTGCAAAGTAATAATAATACTGAGGAATTTTCAGCACCAAGCACTTATTTATGTTTAAACTTTTAATTCTTTAACCATAAAGAAGATAACATGCTTTGAACATACTAATGCTTTATGTATTTTATTTTAAAACAGGTAAGTAACTTTGGTATAAATTATTTAAAACGCTGAATTGAAGTAGTTCACTTATATAAAGATGCTATGTAAAAAAAAACCCACAAAATGCGTATGTTTGTTTTTATGTTATATAAACATTTAAGAGAAGAAAACTTGATCTATGTTTGTTTCTAGACCTTATTTAAAAAAAAAGTTTTACTTTTTCTAAAATCAAATGATAAATTTGGGTCTAGACATGATAGAAAAATGTGCTATGTATAACTTCCATTCTTAACATACTGTCTTTTTTTTTTTTTTTTTTTTTGACAGGCAGAGTGGACAGTGAAAGAGAGAGACAGGGAGAAAGGTCTTCCTTTTGCCATTGGTTCACCCTCCAATGGCCGCCGCAGCTGGCGCACTGTGGCCGGCGCATCACGCCTATCCGAAGGCAGGAACCAGGTGCTTCTCCTAGTCTCCCATGCGGGTGCAGGGCCCAAGTACTTGGGCCATCCTCCACTGCCTTCCCGGGCCACAGTAGAGAGCTGGCCTGGAAGAGGGGCAACCGGGACAGAATCCGGTGCCCCGACCGGGACTAGAACCCGGTGTGCTGGCGCCGCAAGGCAGAGGATTAGCCTACTGAGCCGCAGTGCTGGCCAACATACTGTCTTTAAACATGATTTGCAAGAGATTTCTCTGCATGGTTTAATGTCCAGTGCAACACAGCCACTAAATTTGATATGCTTTCAAAACAACACTATAATTTTATTTTATAACTCATGCAG
This sequence comes from Oryctolagus cuniculus, assembly GCF_964237555.1. Taxonomy (NCBI): domain Eukaryota; kingdom Metazoa; phylum Chordata; class Mammalia; order Lagomorpha; family Leporidae; genus Oryctolagus; species Oryctolagus cuniculus. The sequence continues at coordinate 167,624,811 of NC_091433.1, forward strand.
AAAAAAAATTAGAGCATTTACTAGTGTAACAAAAAGAGTACAGCTACCATCTTAGGGTCTTTTTTGAAATGTAAAAATAAATGCTCAATTTAAAATTATTCACCTAGAAAGCACAGACACACAATTGTTATTGGATTTGATAAGCAAATATACGTGAGTGAACAACCTAAAGCAATAACATTCAAGAACATTTCTAGAGTAGTAGTAGAGCTCATCTTCAGGGAGACTTACAATACTAGAGCAACAAAAATAAAAAGCATTATATGTCCAAATGAAAAGCTAATGGGATCTCAGAAACCGTCCAAACTTCTCTAATCAAAGAGAATTGGGAGCTCACAACACAGGAATTGAAAGAGCCAGTAGTAATATGAGAAAAATACAAAGATATAAAGGCAAGGAGAAAAGCATTCCATAAGGTTGTTGAGAGTCAACACAGAGAAATCATGTCCATAGTTCAAAAATAGAAAAAAATAAAGCCAAATAGCTGTTATCTAAAAACAAGCTGAAATAAACTATATGAGAAAGAAAAATGTGCAAAGTTAAACTTCTACTAGTCACAAAGCACATTCTTATCAGTCTAATCGCAAAAACTTGTCAGATAAACAAAATCAGAGATTTAAAAAAAATTAGAGAGCTGAGGTTGCAAAAATATATAAATATATAAATCACACAAACTAATAAGTCCGATTAGAGAAATGTGAGCCCTAGTATCTTCCATCTTTATCAGAGTATTGTTAAGAGGAAGAATCTACCATAAATATGAATAAAGAAAACCTAGTCAACCATCTAATGATTTTTTACAAATGCTTTGTTTATTTGAAAGGCAGAGTGAACTAGAAAGAGGTGAGAGAAAAAGAGAAAGCGAGTGAGAGATGAGATATTCTGTCCGCTGCATTACTTCCCAAACAGCAACAGCCAGGTCTGGGTCACACCGACTACATCCTGGTCTCCCAAGTAGATGGCAAGGGGCCAAATATTTGGGCCATCCGTCACTGCCTACCTAGGTGCATTAGTATGGATCTAGAACAGAAGAACAGCTGGCACTAGAACCAGTGCAAAAATATGGGACACAAGCATCACAAGCAGTGGCTTAATGGACTGTGCAGCGATGGTGGTCCCTGAATTTTAATAGTTGTGTATAGATTAGCATGATGGATTAATAGCCTGAGTAGTTCACAAAGAAGGATTTTATACCCACTTGACAAATCTTTCTCACCTGCTCTCTCACTCCTGGTAAAAGGGTAAATGAATTATACTAAAATAACTAACAGAATTTGCTATCAGGCAAATTGAACTTTCCCCAGTGAGAATCAAAGAACTTTTTTAGGTGGTATTTAGTGCAGAAGAACTCAGAGAAGTCCTTCTGCAGTCCCTGGCCCACCCCCACTGAACTGCAACTCCAAGCCAACAATATCAAATCCCCTAAAATATGCAAACTTGGATTCTCAAATGAAAAGAAGAGAGAGAATGGGAGCAAGGGCACACTAGGTCATACCCCAATCAATATGCTGAAACCAAACTAGGCAGCTAGAAAAAAATGGTATAATAGAAATGGCATAAAATTAATAAGATGATGGCTGACTTCTCATCTGAAACAATAGAGGACAACAATTATGGAATGAGAGCATTAAAGAGTTAAAGGGAAAAAACATCTACCAAGATAGAATTCTGTGTACAAAATGAAACATTTCTCAAACATTAAGACAAAGCAAAGTTCTTTTCCTATGCTCAATTTTTTAAAGAATTTATGTGCAGTAGACTTTCACATCACAAGAAATACCAAAATACATAAAATGAAAGCCAGTAACTGTAGAGATGAATGAAGAGCAGCAGAAATGAAAGTATATGCTTCTATATAAAGCTATATCAAACACAAGAAGCTAGTACAGGGCAGTTTTAAATAAAGACAATAAGAAATGAAAAGAGGGAGTAGGGAGGGAGCTTGCTGCTCAAGTCTAGGAGAAGATAGTTTAAAAAAAAGTGTAGAGTGCAGCCTCAGGGAAGAGTTAGAGAGAAAAAAAGCAGAGGAAACTCTATACAAATTGGATGAACACAGTGGACCTAAGTGGAGGGCAAGGGTGCACATAACGTAGGACCTCAGCAGCTGAGAGCCTCCACCAGTGTTGGAGAATGAGGTGAAACCAGACTGCAGCAGGCCAAGCCACTAGTGAAAAAGCTGCAGGAAAAGCCTAGAGGGAATCCAGCTTGGAGCCCCATGGGGGATAGTGTACCCACCAAACTAGAGAAAAAACAAAGAGGGGGCACATTTTCTCTCTCCCTGATCATCCTGCAAAGACATCCTGTAACAAGCTAACAGACAGCAGCCGCCATTTGGGACATACATAACAGCTCCACCAGCTCATGTCCACACCATGCAATGAGCCAAGTGGAGACTCCCGAGTCTGGTGGGGAGAAAAGACAGGGGGCTGGGTGCTTGGGACTGTGGGAGGCTTGTGTGCTGGGACTGTGAAGACAATGAGGCTGTGTGGGTGGACTCAGGCTGTGGCTGGGACATTAGGCAGTCACTGTGGGAGATTCCTGGTTACCTGGCAAGAGACATTTCTGGGGAATCTGAGCTTACATGGAGAACTGCACAGAACCATTGTGTTGGTCCTTGTGGCAGAGCAAACAAATAATATACTCATTGGGGCTAGCACCCAGGCACTGGTCTCCTTTGAGGAGAGGAGTTCAACTGAATCTACATCAACAGACAAGAAGAAACCTCCCCTCTCATTAAAAAACAAGAGAGAGAAAGAGAGAGAGAGAGAGAGAGAGGTTGATTGATTGATTTACCAGGATAAACCTGGTGTGTCATCTCAGACATGACCTCCAGCCTGGAGCACTTAAGAGAGCTCCCTGGCCACACCTACCACATGCCTCTAGTTGTTTCCTTAAAGCAAACACTCCACTAATACACTCCAACATAGTCCAAAGATAAAATCCGCTACAGGGAAAAATCAAAGAAACCAACTAGTATCTCCACAAATGCCAAATAACAAATGCACCAATTGATGACACAAGAATAAGGAAGACAACATGACACCCCCAAAAGAACACAACACTTCAATACTAGATTGTGAAGATCATGATATTGAAGAAATGCCAGAAATGGAATTAAAAAATTGATCACAGTATTACTTAGAAGTAATCAGAAACAAATGCATGAAGTAATGAAATCCATACAAGCCATGAAAGAAAACTGCTTCCATGAAATTGAGATCTTAAATCAAAAGGAAATCTAGGAAATGGAGAATTCAATAGAACAAATAACACAGCAGGAAGCCTTAACAACAGAACTGGTGAAGCAGAAGAAAGAATATCTGATTTAGAAGACAAAGCACAGGAAATTATACAGTCAGACCAAACACAGTAAGAAGAAATTAGAAAACTAAAAAACACTATTGGTAATCCTCAGGATTCTATCAAACTACTGAACATACAGGTTCTAGGAGTTCCTGAAGGATAGAAAGGATTAGAAGGTCTTTTGAGTGAAATAATAATTTCCCAAATTTGGATAAAGAGGATATCCAACTACAGGAAGCACATAGAACTCCTAATAGATATGACCAGAAAAAGTCTTCATCATGACACATTGTAATCAAACTCTCCACAGTAAAACATAAAGAAAATATTCTAAAATGTGCACAAGAGAAACACCAGATTACTTTCAGAGGAACTCCAATTAGAATCACAGTTGACTTCCATTTAAAAAAAAAAAAAAACACCTTACAGGCTAGGAGAGAATGGCGAGATATATTCCAAGTCTTGAGAGAAAACAACTGGAAAACCAGAATACTATACCCAACAAAACTACCATTTATGAAATAAGCTGAAATAAAGATCTTCCATGACAAACAGAAATTGAAATAATTTGTTACCATTCATTTAGCCCTGTAGAAGATCCTTAAGGATGTGCTACACAGAGAAACACAAAAACATGGTCATCAGTATGAAAGAAGGTAAAGAAATCTCCCAGTACAAGTACAAAGAAATCCAAAGTAAAAAATAGGAATATTTATGAAAAAATGGCAGAGCAAAGTCATTACTTATCAATAGTCACCTTGAATGTAAATGGCCTTAACTCTACAGTTAAAGTCACAGACTGGCTGAATGGATTAAAAAACAAAACCCATCTGTTTGCTGCCTACAAGAAACACATCTCACTAGCAAAGATGCATACAGACTGAAAATGAAAGGATGGAAAGATATTCTATGCTAACAGAAACTAAAAAAGAGCTGGAATAGCCATACTAATGTCAGAAATACCAGACTTTAACAAAAAACTGCTAAAAGAGACAAAGAAGGACACTAGGTAATGATTAAGGGATCAATTCAAAAGAAAGATGTAACTATTATAAACTTATATGCACCCAATTACAGGGTACCTGGCTATTTAAGGGATCTAAAAGGAACCACAGACTCAAATAGAATAGCAATGAGGGATTTTAATACTCCACTTTCAGTTATGGACAGATCAACCAGAAAGAAAATCAGCATGGGAAGAGCAGAGTTAATCAACACTATAGATCAAATGGACCTAACAGATATCTACAGAACTTTACATCCTACAGTTGCAGAATAGACATTCTAATCACCAGTGCATGGACCTTACTCTAGGATGGACCACATGCTAGGCCATATGGCAAGTCTTGGCAAATTCAAAAAAATTTAAATCATACCATGCATCTTCTCAGACCATAATGCACTGAAGCTGGAATCAGCAACTCAGGAATCTCTAGAACATATGCAAACACTTGGAGATTGAACAACATGTTTCTGAATGAACAGTGAGTCATAGAAAATATCAAAAGAGTAATCAAAAGATTTCTGGAAACAAATGAAGGCAAATACAACAGTAACATATCAAAACTAAGGGGATACAGAAAAAGCAGTGTTAAGAGGAAAGTTTATAGCAATTGGTGCCTACATCAAGAAATTGGAAAGGCACCAAATTAATGAGTTATCAAAGCATTTCAAGAATCTAGAAAAACAACAGCAAATCTAACCCAAAACCAGTAGGAGAAAAGAAATAATTAATATTAGAGAAGAAATCAACAAAATTGAATCCAAAAATAATTACAAAAGATCATGAAAAAGAAGAGCTGTTTTTTTGAAAAATTAAACAAAATTGACACACCATTGGCCCAGCTAACCAAAAATGGAGAGAGAAGACACAAATGAATTAAATTATAGATGAAAAGTGAAATGTAACAATAGACACCACAGAAATAAAAAGAGTCATCAGAAATTACTACAAAGAACTGTATGCCAACAAATTGCGAAACCTAGAATAAATGGATTCCTGAACACATACAACTTACTGAAATTGAGCCATGAAGACATAAAAAAAAAACTAACCAGACCCATTAACAAGATGGAAATTGAATCAGTAATAAAGACCCAGCAAAGAAAATCCCAGGAGCAGATGGCTTCACTGCTCAATTCTATGAGACATTTAAAGAAGAATTAATTCAACTTCTCAAGTTATTTAAAAGAATTTGAAGGGAGGGAATCCTCCCAAATTCTTTCTATGAACCCAGCATTGCCTTAATTCTTAACCTCAGAAATAGAACTACAGATCGATTTCCCTGATGAACATAGACACAAAAATCCTCAACAAAATTCTGGCCAATCAAATCCAACAACATATCAGAAAAATTATCCACCTAGACCAAATGGGATTTATCCCTGGTATGCCAGGATGGATCAACATTTGCAAATCAATGTGATACTTCACATTAACAACCTGAAGAAAAAAGCCATATGATTATGTCAATAGATACAGAGAAAGCATTTGACAAAATACAACACCCTTTCATGATGAAAACTCTAAGCAAATTGGGTATAGAATGAACATTCCTCAACACAATCAAGGCAATTTATGACAAACCCATGGCCAGCATCCTATTGACAGGGGAAAAGTTGGAAGCATTCCCATTGAGATCCAGCACCAGACAAGGATGTTCACACTTGCCGTTGCTATTCAATATATTCATGGATGTTTTAGCCAGAGCCATTAGGCAACCAGGACTTAAACAGGAACCCATATGGGATGCTGGCACTGCAGGCTGCAGCTTAAACTGCTATGCCACAGAGCCAGCCCCAATTTCATTTTTTTAAAATAAATAATGCTGGAATAATTCAATGTCCATTTTATTCTATATTGATGATATAGATGAAACATATTCTTATCACTTCCTACACAAATGGATGATAGATCTAAATGTAACATCTTGAAAAATACAATCTAGAAAAAAATAAGAATGATGTCTTAATGGTTTTGTAATAAGGATATATTTCTTAGATAATATAAACACTAAATATACAATGACATAATCTTGTGATTTTATTTGAGAAGGAGAAAGAGAGAGATTCCATCTACTGTTCATTTTTTTAATTCCAGCCAGGGCTGGGCCAGGCTGAAGCCAGAAGCCAAGAACTCAACACAGTTTTCCCATGGTGGTGGCAAGGACCCAAATACTTGAACCTTAACCTTCTGCCTCTCATGGTACACATTAGTGGGAAACTGAAATCAGGAGCAGATCTCAGACTTAAACCCACGTTCTAGAATTTGGATTGCATACATACCAAGTGGCATACAACTCAGTAAATGAAACACTCACCTCAGAATGATAGAAGTTTTGGCTACATCAAGGGCACAAATAATATGAGATAAAAAGTTATAGAATGGAAAAATAATCATTACATGTGAATACACAATTCAGCCCAGAATATAAAGGATTCATATGAAGATTATGTAAGGGGCATTAACAAATATAGAGTCAAATGTCAAACAATACTATAAGCATGGGTAAAAGACATTATTATTTTTTATAAAGAAAATACATAATACAACCTCAATGCTTCTTAAATTCCAACACAATACAATGGTTAAAATGTAAAAGACTGATAATAATACAATAACTGAGCATTGGTGAAATGTGACTCATATGTTCTAAGGCTACTAAATGAGTACCTCTGTGTTAGCTTTAGACTTAGCAAGGAAGGTCAAAAGAAACTTTTCTAAAAAGCTATAGTCAAATCACTTTTAAGATTTAATTGGTGGGGCCGGCACTTTGGTGTAGCGGGTAAAGCTGCTGCCTGCAGTGCCTGCATCCCATATGGGAGCCAGTTCTAGTCCTGGCTGCTCCTCTTCCAATCCAGCTCTCTACTATGGCCTAGGAAAGCAGTTGAAGATGGCCCAAGTCTTTGGACCCCTGCACCCACATGGGAGACCCGGAAGAGGCTACTGGCTCCTGGCTTCAGATCAGAGCAGCTCCAGCCATTACGGCCAGTCAGGGAGTGAACCAGTGGATGGAAGACCACTCTCTTTCTCTCTGCCTATAATTCAAATAATTCAAATAAATAAATCTCAAAAAATAGATTTAATTGGTGAAGGGGGTGAGAGAGTTATTCCAGTAGAGGAAGCAAGAATGAGTATGGCAAATATAAAGTAAATAAAAAAATGCCAAATCTGGGAGGGTGGAGGAAAGCAGATAGAACATGATGTAACACAAAGATAATAATGGAATGGTGGGAAAGCTCCACTCAAAGAAAAGTTTTAAAAACCTATCCATGGGGCCAGCGCCATGGCGCACTAGGTTAATCCTCCGCCTGCAACACCAGCATTCCATATGGGCACCGGGTTCTAGTCCTGGTTGCTTCTCTTCCAGTCCAGCTCTCTGCTGTGGCCCAGGAAAGCAGTGGAGAATGGCCCAGGTGCTTGGGCCCCTGCACCCGCGTGGGAGACCTGGAAGAGGCACCTAGCTCCTGGCTTCGGATCAGCCTAGCACCGGCCGTTACAGCCATTTGGGGGGTAAACCATCGGATGCAGGACCTTTCTCTCTGTCTCTCTCTCTCTCTCTTTGTCTGTAACTCTACCAGTCAAATAAATAAATAAATAAACCTATCCACAATGTAAAAGACAAAGAAAGCAAAAGAACTGATTTGAATATCTGAGGTGCTTTTGTTTCAAGAGCTCAATAAGTGTGTTTAGAGAACAACCATGAATCACTGTTATCTTACAATTCATCTTGGGGTAACTCAGAAAAATACTTATTGCTTTTAATTAGATGGGCTTGTAATAATACATCTTCCTCACAGACAGGGTGTGATGAAATATCTTGGAGAGAACTTTAGGAAGCTTGGCTTTGGATACTGCTTTGTCAGAAAACAATAACAAGATCTTGGTTGATTCTTCTTACCACTCTTGATCTTAGTTTCTGCACTTACAAAATAGATGATTTTACTAGCTTAGTTCTGGTATTCTTCCTTAATCTCCTTAAATTTCATACTGTAACTTCTGAACATATAATTTAGGATAATGTTTCAATATGGTGGCATGGTAAGGGTTGCAGGTCTTTTGAACAATAAGTCTAATTAATCTCTTTAGCAAGAAAGAATAGCTGGAAATAGCTGTGTAATACATTTACTACCATGCATATAGATACATTCTGGGTTATAAAATTTTCCTTACTAATGTTTTTCAGAGCTTATGACAATCAGTCCATGTTAGAGATTTCCCTTAACTCTACTATGTCTTCAATCAGAGGATCTATAAATCTGTGTGTACCTAACATGAATAATCAATCATTCTAGGCAGTATAAAGAATAAATAAGAAACAATACAATAAGTGTATTCTGTGCAGTAATTCTTACTACATAAAGGATTTGAGGAATTAAGTCTTAAATACATTTTTACTTTTCACATTCAAATTTGCTCACTCACTCATTTACTTATTTAATCGGGTATTTTATGCATATTTATTGAAAGGTTGCTATGTGTCAGGAATGATTATATGTACAATGGGATAGAAGAGAACAGACGAGAAAACTAATTTATATGGCTAGAACATATGTGATAAGGTGAGAAGTAATAATGGGCATGCATACATATGGAACACAGGCATCTAATCAGCATATTAATTATTAGGTTAAATACCTGCCCCATTGAATCTATAAATTGCTTTTGGGAGAATGGACATTTTGATGATATTGATTCTTCCAATCCATGAGCATGGAAGATTTTTCCATTTCTTGGTATCCTCTTCTATTTCTTTCTTTAAGGTTTTGTAATTTTCATCGTAGAGATCTTTAACGTCCTTGGTTAAGTTTATTCCAAGGTATTTGATTGTTTTTGTAGCTATTGTGAATGGGATTGATCTTAGAATTTCTTCCTCAGCCATGGCATTGTCTGTGTATACAAAGGCTGTTGATTTTTGTGCATTGATTTTATACCCTGCTACTTTGCCAAACTCTTCTATGCGTTCCAATAGTCTCTTGGTAGAGTTCTTTGGGTCCCCTAAATAAAGAATCATGTCATCTGCAAAGAGGGATAGTTTGAGTTCTTCCTTCCCAATTTGTATCCCTTTAATTTCTTTTTCTTGCCTAATAGCTCTGGCTAGAACCTCCAGAACTATATTGAATAGCAGTGGTGAGAGTGGACATCCCTGTCTGGTCCCAGATCTCAGTGGAAATGCTTCCAACTTTTCCCCATTCAATAGGATGTTGGCTGTGGGTTTTTCATAGATTGCTTTGATTGTATTGAGGAATGTTCCTTCCAAACCCAGTTTGCTTAGAGTTTTCATCATGAACGGGTGTTGTATTTTATCAAATGCTTTCTCGGCATCTATTGAGAGAATCATATGGTTTTTCTTCTGCAGTCTGTTAATGTGGTGTATCACATTGATTGTCTTGCGCACATTAAACCATCCCTGCATACCAGGGATAAATCCCACTTGGTCTGGGTGGATGATCTTTCTGATGTGTTGTTGCATTCTATTGGCGAGAATTTTATTGAGGATTTTTGCATCTATGTTCATCAGGGATATTGGTCTGTAATTCTCTTTCAGTGCTGCATCTTTTCCCGGCTTAGGAATTAAGGTGATGCTGGCTTCATAGAAAGAATTTGGGAGGATTCCCTCTTCTTCAATACCAATCAAGATACCGAAGACCTTCTTCTCAGATCTGGAAAAATTGGTGCTGAAATTTATATGGAGGCACAAGAGACCTCGAATAGCTAAAGCAATCTTGTACAACAAAAACAAAGCCGGAGGCATCACAATACCAGATTTCAGGACATACTACAGGGCAGTTGTAATCAAAACAGCATGGTACTGGTACAGAAACAGAAGGATAGACCAATGGAACAGAATTGAAATACCAGAAATCAACCCAAACATCTACAGCCAACTTATATTTGATCAAGGATCTAAAACTAATTCCTTGAGCAAGGACAGTCTATTCAATAAATGGTGCTGGGAAAATTGGATTTCCACGTGCAGAATCATGAAGCAAGACCCCTACCTTACACCTTACACAAAAATCCACTCAACATGGATTAAAGACCTAAATCTACGACCTGACACCATCAAGTTACTAGAGAACATTGGAGAAACCCTTCAAGATATTGGCACAGGCAAAGAGTTTCTGGAAAAGACCCGGGAGGCACAGGCAGTCAAAGCCAAAATTAACTATTGGGATTGCATCAAATTGAGAAGTTTCTGTACTGCAAAAGAAACAGTCAGGAGAGTGAAGAGACAACCGACAGAATGGGAAAAAATATTTGCAAACTATGCAACAGATAAAGGGTTAATAACCAGAATCTACAAAGAGATCAAGAAACTCCACAAAAACAAAACCAACAACCCAATTAAGAGATGGGCCAAGGACCTCAATAGACATTTTTCAAAAGAGGAAATCCAAATGGCCAACAGGCACATGAAAAAATGTTCAAGGTCATTAGCAATCAGAGAAATGCAAATCAAAACCACAATGAGGTTCCACCTCACCCCGGTTAGAATGGCTCACATTCAGAAATCTACCAACAACAGATGCTGGCGAGGATGTGGGGAAAAAGGGACACTAACCCACTGTTGGTGGGAATGCAAACTGGTCAAGCCACTATGGAAATCAGTCTGGAGATTCCTGAGAAACCTGAAGATAACCCTACCGTTCGACCCAGCCATCCCACTCCTTGGAATTTACCCAAAGGAATTTAAATTGGCAAACAAAAAAGCGGTCTGCAGCCTAATGTTTATTGCAGCTCAATTCACAATAGCTAAGACCTGGAACCAACCTAAATGCCCATCAACGGTAGACTGGATAAAGAAATTATGGGATATGTACTCTTTAGAATACTATACTGCAGTAAGAAACAACGAAATCCAGTCATTTGCAACAAAATGGAGGAATCTGGAACACATCATGCTGAGTGAAGTAAGCCAGTCCCAAAGGGACAAATACCATATGTTCTCCCTGATCGGTGACAACTGACTGAACACCAAAAAGGAAACTTGTTGAAGTGAAAGGGACACTATGGGAAACGGTGACTTGATCAGCATAGCCCTGACTGTTAATGAACAACTTAATACATTATCCCTCTTAGTAGTTTTTTTGTCTGTTCTACTTAATATGACTGATTTAATTCTGTAATTAATACACAGTTATTCTTAAGTGTTGAAATTTAACTGAAATGTGATCCCTGTTAAACATAAGAGTAGGAATAAGAGAGGGAAGAGATATATAATTTGGGACATGCTCAAGCTGACTTGCCCCAAATGGTAGAGTTAGAAACATACCAGGGGACTCCAATTTAATCCCATCAAGGTGGCATGTACCAATGCCATCTCACTAGTCCAAGTGATCAATTTCAGTTCGCAATTGATCATAATGAAAGGACTAAGAGTCAAAGGGAGCACATAAGCAAGTCTAGTACCTGCTAACACTAACCGATAGAATAAATAAAGGGGAGAGTGATCCAACATGGGAAGTGAGATACTCAGCAGACTCATAGAATGGCAGATGCCCTAAATAGCACTCTGGCCTCAGAATCAGCCCTAAAGGCATTCAGATCTGGCTGAAAAGCCCATGAGAGTATTTCAGGCATGGAAAGCCAAGACACTCTGGCAAAAGATCTCTGTGAGTGAGATCTCAGTGAAAAGAACAGGTCTTCAAAGAAGGAGGTAACTTTCTCTGAAGGGAGGAGAGAACCTCCACTTTGACTATGACCTTGTCTAAACAAGATAAGAGTCGGAGAACTCAAGGGGCTTCCATAGCCTTGGAAACTCATGACTGGAGCATAGGGAGATTACTGATGCCATAGACAGGAGTGTCAATTGGTAAAGTCAACAACAGGAGTCACTGTGCACTTACTCCTCATGTAGGATCTCTGTCATTAATGTGCTGTGCATTGAGATTTAATGCTATAACGAGTACTCAAATAATATATTTCACTTTGTGTTTCTATGGGGGTGCAAACTGTTGAAATCTTTACTTAATGCATACTAAACTGATCCTCTGTAAAAAAAAAAAAAAAAAAAAAAAAGAAAAGAATAGAAACTATCAACTCCCAACTTGACTCTCACTGGGATTAAACATGACAATAGGTCTGATCTGATTTCATCATCATTAAAAAAAATCATCTATTATTTTTCACTTTATGTTTCTGTGTGGGAGCAAACTGTTGAAATCCTTACTTAATGTATACTAAGCTGATCTTCTGTATATTAAGATAATCGAAAATGAATCTTGATGTGAATGGAAGGGGAGAGGGAGTGGGAAAGGGGAGGGTTGTGGGTGGGAGGGACGGTATGGGGGGGAAGCCATAGTAATCCATTATTCGTACTTTGGAAACGTATATTCATTAAATAAAAGTTAAAAAAAAATAATATTGCAGAATGAACAAAAGTGTTTAATCATGATTCTCTATATTAATCATCTTATATCTTACATGAGTGTTTTAATAAAATTTAATTTTTTTTCTTTTCAAAAAAAAAAAAAAATACCTGCCCCAATCCCTCATTAGTATTAAAATCCATTAATAATCCTTGTCTGAATCGATTATTATTTGATACTTGAAAAATGATTCCTAATTCAATTCCATCATTTATTTCTAGTTTGTTTGCATCATTATGGATTCGTTTATTTTTATTCAATAGATTACAGTACTGATTATTTGAAATTCAACCATTATAGTTCTTGACATTTGCTCCTTTTGTTTTTGACAAATTTTAAAATGTAATTAATTAATTAGTTAGAGGCAGAGATGACAGAGATAGAGATGATAGCAATGAAGGGTGCCGATCTGCTAGTTTACTTTGCAAATGCCTGCAAAGGGCTCAGATTAGGCTAGGCTGAAGTTGGAAGTTTGAAATTCAATGCATGTCTCCCACATGGGTGACAGGAACATAATTCGTTAGGCTTTCAACACTGCTTTCCAGAATCTGCACTGGCAGGATCTTGGAGTCAGGAGGTAGAGTTGGGGCTCAAACACAGATACTGTGATATAAATGTGAGTATCTTAACCCCTAGGTTGAACATTTGTCCTTTGCAATATTTTTTATTGTTCATTATTGTTTACTTTTCTGACACAGAAAAAAATAATCCAGACTCACTTTGTTCTGTAGTAGCCAACTAACCAAATATTTATTTAAAGGTATTGCATATGCTAATTGAAGATATTTATAAATCTATACAGGAGTGCTAGTTGTACTCATTGCTACTAGGGCAACATTTTCAAGTATTCTCTTGTACCTTTCATATTTCTCACATTTATATTTCATGTACTTATTTATATAAATGCACATCAATGTTTTATATTTATCTTTTAAAACTAATGAATTGAAACTGATACAAGCAATTTCAATCTATCAACATCCATTTCACTCTAGCTCTCCCCTTTTATTTGTAATCTGTTTTTCTAATAATGAGAAATTATTCTTTCTGAAATTCCAAACATTTATTCATTTTCTAAAACAAAAGTGAACAAAGTGTGGTTTCAGACCAATTAATCCATTCTCAAAAGGAAGCCTACTGACTGACTAGAGTTTAATATTTATTTAGGGTTTTGTTTCTTTACTCTGAGAACACATAATTCAAATTCTGTGCTTAATTTTATTTCAGTTGTTTCTATCTCCTCCAAGACTTTATTAATTTGGCAAGTCTACACTCCAAATTTGCCTTCTTAGTCCATTAAGACAGCAGCTTTCAGGTGTTTAAAAGAGTTTCAAAATTTGTTTATAAAAGATCAGTATGAGTGTGGAGCCTACTTTTTGTTTCTCCTATTTTCAAAGCTTGCTGTCCCTCAGGTCTTGCATATATGAGTTACTCTCCAATGTCATTTCATTAAGGCTATAACTAGAAGTCAATTATTGTCATTAAAAAAAAAAAAAGAAATTATCAATTCCCAACTTGACTCTCACTGGGATTAAACATGACAATAGGTCTGCTCTGATTTCATCATCATTTTAAAAAATCATCTATTATTTTTCACTTTATGTTTCTGTGTGGGAGCAAACTGTTGAAATCCATACTTAATGTATACTAAGCTGATCTTCTCTATATTAAGATAATCGAAAATGAATCTTGATGTGAATGGAAGGGGAGAGGGAGTGGGAAAGGGGAGGGTTGTGGGTGGGAGGGACGGTATGGGGGGAAAGCCATTGTAATCCATAAGTCGTACTTTGGAAATTTATATGCATTAAATAAAAGTTTAAAAAAAAAATGTTTAACTTTCTGGTCACTCAACTTCAATATCTACATTGTTTCTGGGCCCAGTTTCTACCGTTATTATTTTCTCTGCATCTTCAGTCAAATGTTTGGTCTTACATTTTGTGAGACAATACAAATTAGGCTTAATGCAAATCAAAGATTTTAACCAGTAAAAATTTTCCTTATGATTTAAAAGACACAGCAAAAGGAAAACATAGAGTGGGTATTGTTTTATTGAACAGAGCTAATGTATTAGTCTTAAACTTTTATAAAATTTCCTTCATTTCAATCTAAAGTATTCGTTCTGGTCTCATTTTATTCAGAAATGGTTGTAATTAATGCATATTACATACTGTTTAAACAAATGAGGTAGGTAACTTATTTATATCTGATTTACATGCTTTTAATTGCATAACTTAACTGATATTTTCCAAAGAGCTTAGTCATACATCCACACATGTCAGATTTATTTACAATAAAGAACCTACATGAACCACATATCTTCTAATAAACTTATTATATATATAAGAATTATTTTATTAATAATCCAGGAGATCTGATGCTAACAAGTTTTCATCAGTTTAGCATACATTTAGTAAAGATTTCAACAGTTTGCTCCCACACAGAAACATAAAGTGAAAAATACTGTTTGAGTACTAGTTATAGCATTAAATCTCAATGTACAGCACACTAAGGACAAAGATCCTACATGAGGAGTAAGTGCACAGTGACTCCTGTTGTTGACTTAACAAATTGACATTCTTGTTTATGGCATCAGTAATCAACCTAGGCTCTTGTCATGAGCTGCCAAGGCTATGGAAGCCCCCTGAGTTCATTGACTCTGATCATATTTAGACAAGGCCATGCTTAAAGTGGAAGTTCTCTCCTCCCTTCAGAGAAAGGTACCTCCTTCTTTGATGACCCATTCTTTTCACTGGGATCTCACTCATGGAGATCTTTCATTTAGTTTTTTTTTTTTTTTTTTCCCCAGAGTGTCTTGGCTTTCCAGGCCTGAAATACTCTCATGGGCTCTTCAGCCAGATCCAAATGCCTTAAGGGCTGATTCTGAGGCCAGAGTGCTGTTTAGGACATCTGCCATTCTATGGGTCTGCTGTGTATCTCACTTCCCATGTTGGATCGTTCTCTCCCTTTTTGATTCTATCAGCTAGTATTTGCAGACACTATTCTTGTTTATGTGATCCCTTTGCCTCTTAATCCTATCATGATCAATTGTGAACAGAAATTGATCACTGGGACTAGTGAGATGGCATTGGTACATGCCACCTTGATGGGATTGAATTGGAGTCCCCTGGTATGTTTCTAACTCTACCGTTTGAGGTATGTCAGCTTGAGCATGTCCCGAATTGCACATCTCTTCCCTCTCTTATTCCTACTCTTACATTTGACAGGGATCACTTTTCAGTTAAGTTTCAGCACTTAAGAAGAATTGTGTATTGATTACAGTATTCAACCAAGAGTATTAAGTAGAACAAACAAAAAAATACTAAGAGGGATAACATATCAAGTTACTCATCAACAGTCAGGGTGAGGGCTGATCAAGTCACCGTTTCTCATAGTGTTCATTTCACTTTAACAGGTTTCCTTTTTGGTGCTCAGTTAGTTGTCACCTATCAAGGAGAACAAGTGGTATTTGTCCCTTTGAGATTGGCTTATTTCACTCAGCATAATGTTTTCCAAATTCCTAACAGGGATCACTTTTCAGTTAAAATTTATTATTAATTATTAAAATTTTTTAAAAGAATTTTGTTAATAATATAAATCTCTAAAGAACATAGTTTCCTAATTGAGTATACACTTTAAATTGAAATTTACTAAAGGGAAATGAAATCAGAAAGTGAAAGTGTTATCTGTACCCTCATGCTTGTTGAAGCTCAATTCACAATGGGTAATATATGACATAAACTCAGATGTCCATCAACTGAAGACTTGATAGAGAAACTATTGCAAAATGAATATTTATGGAAAAATAGCAGAGCCAAGTCACTACTTATCAATTGTAACCTTGAATATAAATGGCCTAAACTCTCCAGTTAAAAGATACAGACTGACTGAAAGGATGAAAAAAAGCAAGCCATGTCTATCTGTGGTCTACAAGAAATACACCTCACCTAAAATATAAACTGCAATTGATATGATAGACAAATATATTCTGCTTTAACATAAACTAAAAAAGATCTGGTGTAGCCATCCTAATATCAGAAATAAATCAACCTTAATACAAAGCTGTTAAAACAAAAAAAGAAGGGCCCTATGCACTGATAAATAGATAAATGCAACAGGAAGATGGAACTATAATGAACGTATATGCAACCAATGCCACTGCATCTTGCTATTTAAAAGACATGTTAATGGATCAAAAGGGAGACATAGACTTCAATACAATAGTAATGGGGGATGTCAACACCCCACTTTCATCAATGGACAGATTAACCAGACAGAAAATCAACAAACAACAGAGCTAATTGACACTATAGGCCAAATGGAACTACTAAAATCTACAGAACATTTCATTCCACAATTGGAGGATACACATTCTTCTCATCAGTGCACAGAATTTTCTCTAAGATTGAGAACATACTAGGCAATAAAGCAGGTCTCAGCAAAATAAAAAAAAAACAAAAAACAAAAAACAAAAAAAAAACACTGAAATCATACCATGCATCTTCTCTGACCACAAAGGAATGAAGTTGGTAATCAACAACTCAAGAATCTCTAGAACATAGGCAAACACATGGAGACTGAACAACACGCTCCTGAATGAGCAGTGGGTCATAGAAGAAATCAAGAGAGAAATCAAAAAATTTCTGGAGACAAATGACAATGACAATACAACATATCAAAGCTTATGAGATACAGCAAAAGCAGTGTCAAGAGGGAAGTTTATACTAATCAATGCCTACATTGAGAAATTGGAAAGGCACTAAATAAATGAACTAACAATGCACTTCAAGTACATAGGACAAAAACAAAACAAACCAACCCTAAAGTTAAACATTAGGAATTAAATTTAGTGATTAAATTTATTAAATATTAAACTTATTAAATTAAAATTAAAATTAGGAGAAAGAAATAATTAAAATTAGAGAAGAAATAAACAAAATTGAAACCAAAAATCAATATAAACGATTAGTAAAATGAAGAGCTGTTTTTTTGAAAAATAAACAAAATTGATACACCACTGGTCCAACCACTCAAAAGAAAAGAAAGGAGACACAAATTAATAAAATTGGAGATTAAAAAGGAAATGTAACAGACACCACAGAAATAAAAAGAATCATCAGGAATTATACAAATAACTTCATGTTGGCAAATCTGGAAACCTACAAGAAATGGATAGATTCTTGGATACATACAATCTACCAAAATTAATTCATGAAGACACAGAAAATCTAAACAGACCAATAACCCAGATGGAGATGGAATCAGTAATAAATATCCTCTCAACAAAGAAAACCCTAGGACTGGATGGCTACACTACTGAATTTTATAAGATATTTAATAAAGAACTAATTCTGGTTCTTCTGAAACTATTCAAAAACAATTGAAAGGGAATGAATCCTCCAAAACTCCTTCTATGAAGCCAACATCACCTTAATTCTTTTTTTTTTTGTTTTTAATTTTTCTTTTTGACAGGCAGAGTGGACAGTGAGAGAGAGAGACAGAGAGAAAGGTCTTCCTTTGCCGTTGGTTCACCCTCCAATGGCCACCGCGGCCGGCACGCTGCGCTGATCCCTAAGGCAGGAGCCAGGTACTTATCCTGGTCTCCCATGGGGTGCAGGGCCCAAGCACTTGGGCCATCCTCCACTGCACTCCCTGGCCACAGCAGGGAGCTGGCCTGGAAGAGGGGCAATGGGGACAGAATCCGGCACCCCGACTGGGACTAGAACCCGGTGTGCCGGCGCCGCAAGGTGGAGGATTAGCCTAGTGAGCCGTGGTGCCAGCCAATCACTTTAATTCTTAAACCAGAAAAAGATACAACAGAGAAAGACAACTGCAGATCAATATTCTTAGCAAAAATAGATGCAAAAATCCTCAACAAAATACTAATAATTGAGTCCAACAACACATCAAAAGGATCATTCATCCAGACCAAGTGGGATTTATCTCTGGTATGCAAGGATGGATCAACATTAACAAATCAATCAATGTGATACATCAGATTAAGGAACTGAGGAACAAAAACCATATAATTATCTCAATAGATGCAAAGGAAGCATTTGATTAAATACAGCATCTTTTTATGATGAAAATCTTACGCAAATTGGGTATAGAAGGAACTTTTCTCAATACAATTAAGGCAATCTCTGACAAATCCATGCCAAGCATCTTATTGAATGGTGAAAAATTGGAGGCATTCTCACTAAGATCAAGAACCATACTTCATTTGCAGATGACATGATTCTATATATAGGGGATCCAAAGAATCAACTAAGAGACTATTGGAACTCATAAAAGAATTTAGTAAAGTGACAGAATATAAAATTAACACAAAAACAACAGCCTTTTTTTTACACACAGACAAAAGCAAGACAGAGGAATTTCTAAGATCAATGCCATTCACAGTAGCTACAAAAGTATAGATTAATTAAATAATTAAATATTTTGGAATAAATTTAACTAAGGATGGCAAAGATCTCTTCAATGAGAATTACAAAACATTAAAGAAAAAATAGAATACAAAATTGGAAAAATCACTCCTGCTCATGGATTGGAATAAATAATATATCAAAATAATCATACTACTGAAAGCAATCTCCAATTTCAATGAGATTCTAATAATAATACCAAAGGCATTTTTTTTCATATCTAGAAAAAAAGACTCTAAAATTCATATGGAAACAGAAGAAACCCCTAATAGCTACAGAAATTTTGTACAATAAGCACAAACACAGAATAAACTAAAAATATATCTTTGTAAATATTCAGAATGGAAATAGTAGAGAAAGGATGAAGAAGGGTGAGATTATGGGAGGGACAGAGTGTATGGTGAAAGAATCACTATGTTCATAAATCTGTACATAAAAATGTATGAATTTGTAGACCATAAAGAAATTTTTAAAAAATGAAATCTCATTGTCTAGATCTACAAATACTAAGCAAGCCATATTTCTATGGAAATGAGTATTCCATAGAAATATTTATCAATGTTGATGCAGTACCCTCACTGTGTTAATTATATGTAAATAATTTTCTCATCAGTGTTTCAAAAAAATCTGAGATTTATATGAGCATTTACACTTGCACATTGGCTTTGAGAATGTATAATTTACCTATTTCAAAATCTACATAATCAAAAACCAAGTTAGGTATTATGAAGCCTTAACTTAACAAATCTTTCAGAGAGAATATTATTGTACATAATTAGCACCTGAGTACAAAGAAATGGTTAGTATCCATGGTAACAATCTCATTTACTGAAAAGTATGTCCATTTTACCAGAGATGAGTGAGATTTATATTTTTATCACTCAAGTGTTGAAGGTGAGAGAAGATGGAATCAAATGGAAAACAAAGAATGAAGTCTTCATGCTTAGATTTTTACTGATTTTCTGTGATTTTTCAGTTATGTTAAGAACTCTACAGGAAAGACAGGTATGGAGTGAGTAGCTGACCTCCAACAGTGACAATCTGAAGAAGCTGTGAAAAGACTTGACATAATTTGGGCATGCTACATTTTAGATTAATTACATATTAGAAATACATAGATCATTATTTGGAGAGAAAGAGAGTTAAAATGATAGATTTGGCATCCTTATTACTCTAAGTCATGGATGAAGTTATCACAATTACAAAAATCACTCACAAAGGAATGTAGCTAATTAAGAGAAAAATTTATTTTTTATATTAAAAAGGATAAGACTATTTGTAACCATTAATTTCCCCTGGTAGTTAGGGCTTTATTTAACAAATATTAAAATCATATAACCTAAGTACTTATAACTATGAGAACATACTCAATCTATATGTTATTTGAGTATTATATTGTCTTACTTATTGAGACTTTAAAATATTTCATACTACTTATAGGATTTCTTAGAAATAATTCACTTCTATATGATATTTAGATTGTACTAAAAATATATCATATTTTACTACCATTCAATGATACATGCTCATACACAGAAACAAGTTTCCATTTGTTTTGTAGAAACAGTTCCAAAATTTGTATCTTTTGTCTTTATAAATTTAATTCTACATCAGATTATTTTTCCTTATTCAGGAATAGGTTACTAATTTTTTTTAAAAGATTTATTTATTTATTTAAAGTCAGAGTTACAGGGAGAGAGAAGAAGAAAGAAGAAGAAAGAAGAAAGAAGAAGAAGAAGAAGAACAACAACAACAACAACAACGAGAGAGAGAGAGAGAGAGAGAGAGAGAGATGTCCTTCACCTGCTGGTTCACTCTCCAATTTGCTGCAATGGCTGGAGCTGTGCCCATCCAAACCCAGGAGACAGGAACTTCCTCTGTGTCTTCCCATGTGAGTGCAGGTGTCCAAGGAATTGGGTCATCTTCTATTGTTTCCCAGGCCATTACAGAGAGCTGGATTGGAAGTGGAACAGCCAGTACTTGAACCGGTGCCCATATGGTATGTTGGCACTGCAGGTGGTGGCTTTACCCATCAAGCCACATCATTGGCCCCACTAAATCTTCTAACATATGTGCCTTATATTTAGTTGTCTCATTATTTCTAATTATTTTTGGATTGTTCTTTTAGTTTTATCAAAGATTATGTCATCAACATATGGTCATTTTTTTCCACTTTCTATCTATCTTTTTTATTTTTTTATTTTTTTTAACTTTTATTTAATGAATATAAATTTCCAAAGTACAGCTTATGGATTATAATGGCTTCCCTCCCATAACGTCCCTCCCACCTGCAACCCTCCCCTTTCCCACTCCCTCTCCCCTTCCATTCACATTCACATCAAGATTCATTTTCATTTCTCTTTATAGACAGAAGATCAGTTTAGCATACATTAAATAAAGATTTCAACAGTTTGCTCCCACACAGAAACATAAAGTGAAAAATACTGTTTGAGTACTAGTTATAGCATTAAATCTCAATGTACAGCACACTAAGGACAAAGATCCTACATGAGGAGTAAGTGCACAGTGACTCCTGTTGTTGACTTAACAAATTGACACTCTTGCTTATGGCCTCAGTAATCAACCTAGGCTCTTGTCATGAGCTGCCAAGGCTATGGAAGCCTCTTGAGTTCGCCATCGACTCTTATCTTATTTAGACAAGGCCATGGTCAAAGTGGAAGTTCTCTCCTCCCTTCAGAGAAAGGTACCTCCTTCTTTGATGACCCATTCTTTCCACTGGGATCTCACTTGCGGAGATCTTTCATTTAGGTGTTTTTTTTGTTTGTTTTGTTTTTGTTTTTTGCCAGAGTGTCTTGGTTTCCATGCCTGAGATACTCTCATGGGCATTTCAGCCGGATCTGCATGCCTTAAGGGCTGATTCTGAGGCCAGAGTGCTATTTAGGACATCTGCCATTCTATGGGTCTGCTGTGTATCTCACTTCCCATGTTGGATCGTTCTCTCCCTTTTTGATTCTATCAGCTAGTATTTGCAGACACTATTCTTGTTTATGTGATCCCTTTGGTTCTTAGTCCTATCATTATGATCAACTGTGAACTGAAATTGATCACTGGGACTAGTGAGATGGCATTGGTACATGCCACCTTGATGGGATTGAATTGGAGTCCCCTGGTATGTTTCTAACTCTACTGTTTGAGGTAAGTCAGCTTGAGCATGTCCCGAATTGCACATCTCTTCCCTCTCTTATTCCCACTCTTATATTTAACAGGGATCACTTTTCAGTTAAGTTTCAGCACTTAAGAAGAATTGTGTATTGATTACAGTATTCAACCAAGAGTATTAAGTAGAACAAACAAAAAAATACTAAGAGGGATAACATATCAAGTTGTTCATCAACAGTCAGGGTGAGGGCTGATCAAGTCACCGTTTCTCATAGTGTTCATTTCACTTTAACAGGTTTCCTTTTTGGTGCTCAGTTAGTTGTCACCTATCAAGGAGAACAAGTGGTATTTGTCCCTTTGGGATTGGCTTATTTCACTCAGAATAATCTTTTCCAAATTCCTAACAGGGATCACTTTTCAGTAAAAATTAAACACCTAAGAATAATTGTGTGTTAATTACAGAGTTCAACCAGTGGTACTAGAACAAAAAAAATACTAAAATGGATAAAGTATTACATTGTACATCAACAGTCAGGACAAGAGCTGATCAAGTCACTGTTTCTCATAATGTCCATTTCATTTCAACAAATTTCCCCTTTGGTGCTCAATTAGTTGTCGCCAATCAGGGAGAACATATGATATTTGTCCCTTTGGGACAGGCTTAATTCACTCAGCATGATGTTTTCCAAAATCCTCCATCTTGTTGCAAATGACCGGGTTTCATTGTTTTTGACTGCTGTATAGTATTCTATAGAGTACATGTCCCATAATTTCTTGATCTAGTCTACTGTTGATGGGCATTTGGGTTGCTTCCAGGTCTTAGCTATTGTGAATTGAGCTGCAATAAACATTAATGTGCAGACAGCTTGTTTGTTTGCCAATTTAATTTAAGATCTTATTTCTGTCTCAAATCAAATCATATTGAAATGATCAAAAAACTGTACTATCATACAGTCATGTATTTTTGTTTATTTCAACTTTAATAAGAGTGCTTTTATTATTTATCATTAAATGTGTTTTAGCTTATGGTTTGAAAGCAATCTTCTTTATAACATATAGGAAGTATTCTATGCATAGAAGTTTCAAGGTGTGTACATGTGTGTGTCTGTGTATTCAGTTATGATTAGGTGGTGAATTTAGATTAGAGAAAATGTCATTCAGGAGCAGGCATTGCTTCCCAGTGGTTTGTGTCTCTGCTTGGACATCTGTATCCCTTATCTGAGTGTCAGGAATTGTATCCCATCCCTGCTTCTCATCCAGCTGCCTTCTAATGCACCTTGAAGCAAGAGATGCTAGCTGTTGGATTTCCTGACTCCGGGCTTCAATCTGGTCCATACTTAGGCTCAGAAGTTGTGTGTTTTAGTCAAGTTAACCAGTAGATGGTCTCTGTCTCTTCCGCTCTTGGTTACTCTGTCTTTCAAATAAATAAACCTTTTTCTTCTAAAGTTCTTGATTTGAAATCATAATTACTAAGTACATTTCTATCTCTTTGTTGAGACATCAATGTATTTTATATCAAATGACACATTAATATGCTTTATTATCTTAATGCATACCAATATAATTCATGCTTATGTAATTCACTTTGTTTATTTTGACAATGAATTTCCCTCTGTAGATTCATAGATATAAAAATTCTAATTATGAAACTCATTTTAAAAGAAAATCACAATTACAAAATATAAAAAAGCTACAAAAGAAAAAATAATTTTATGTTAATGAATGAAATATGGACAAAATTTTGATTGTGCATAAACAGCAGCAGTGCTTTTGAAGAGATTCTATTTAATCTGAGTAATAAAGAATGCACAAGATTTTAGAGAGATGAAAGTTGGAAATAAAATAAGATGGGTCATGGAAACCTTGTGTGCATGGGTGTGTAAGGATGTGTGATTATGAATGTGCATAGAAGTATGTGTTTATCATTGTGTTTCATGTTTTGTGAAAACAGAAACTAGGGTAGGTGGAGATAGTTAAAAGCAAAATCATCACTATTTTACTTGGCTAAGCACTCAAGTGAAATAGAGGAAAATTTCAGTCATTAGTATTTGTTTAAAGTTTTCACATTTGTATTATTGAATTAATGAGGTCTACAAGCAAGTGCTTTAACTTTTTAGAGATCAAAATTGCATTTGAAATGCTGATATGATTTCTAATGTCTCTCTATTTCATATAGTTCATAAATGACTGCAATTAGCTGAAATAACTGATTACTAATATATTTACATATTCTTATGTTGTATTTTGCTTTTCATTGGTGTTCTCACTTCAATTTACCATGCTTATTAATTTAATAAATATGGTATATACCAATGTTTATATTACATTTAAATGTAACATAAAATAACACTTGTAGACATTTTATAAAACAAGAGATGAAAAATTAAAATATGGACATGGTGGGAGGCATTGTGGTACAATGAATTAAAATACCACTTAGGATGCCTGTATCCCGTATCAGAGGGCCTGTTCGAATAGCTACTACTCTACTTCTTGTTCAGCTTTCTGCTAATGCATAACGTCAGAAGCAGAAGGTGAGGATGGCTCAGGTACTTAAGTCCCAGCCACCAAAGTAGGAAACCTAGATAAAGTTCCAGGTTCCTGGCTTCCACCTGGTACAGGACTGTCTGTTACAGGTATTTGGTGGGTGAGGCAGTGAATGGAAGCCCTCTTTTTCTCTCTCTCCCTCATTTTCAAATAAATAAAAATGAACACTAGCAAATTAAAGCAACACCAAAGACTCTCAGGTAAAAATAATCTATACTCTGTTTGGGAGGAAGTGATTTGGCATAGTTGTTAAGGAATTATGTATGATTTCCAGCTCTGCCTCAGATTCCAGCTTCCAGCTAATGTACGTCTTGCTAGCTAGCATGTGATGGTTCAAGAACGTGAGTCCCTGATCCCCCACAGGGAAACCCAGATTTATCCTGGTCCAGCCCAGGCTCTTAAAGGTGTTTGGATAGAGAACTAGCAGATAAGCATTTCTCTTTCTGTCTCTGTCTCTTTTTCTCTCATTGTCTCTTTGCTTTTAAAATAAAATTTAATAAATATTGTGTTTTTGTGTTCCATTTTCATCTGTGCATATAACTGCCTATCAACAGAAGCAGAAATCATAATTTTCCCATTTACCTTTGTAACACAGCATGGATTTTTTACTATTTAAGTATTATTATAAAATATAATTTAATACTGGTGTGTAATTTTGTAGATTTAACAGAGTAAGATTTTACTATATTATTTACAGTTGTTCCCCAACTTTTTCTCTTAGCTCTGATATAAATTTCTTAGTTCCAAAACCATGTATCAGATATTACGGCAGAAATGATATCTTTCTATGTACACTATAGTCACTGGGAGAACTGACATGACTGAAAGATACATGTAATTTTTGTCTTTGATTTCAAAAATTATTTCTTGACAGTCGGACAAGCAAATCAGAGCTTCAAAAATAAATATATAGTTATTTAAGTTCTAAATGAGTAAACGGATAGATGTTTTAGAAAATAGCTATTCCACAGAATAGAAAGGTGTGAAGACAGAAAAACAATTTCACCCCACACAAAGAGAGATAAAGTTTTGATTATCCAATAAAAGGAAGAAAATTTAATGAAACATGAGGATTTACATCTTAGGAAATAACCCAGATGGCTCTCCAAAACTATTCCTGGAGGTTATCATTACAAGTTGCAAATAGCTTTTGTGAGATGTGAGGGAAGAAATGATTTGTTTCTTGGAAGTCATTAATGGCTCCAGTAAACCTAACAGAGAAATCATCATTTCAAACATGGCAATATAGAAATCAGATATCCATGATGATAAGCTCTAAGTAGGCACATTTAGTCTGAGTTTGACTATTTAGTATTCTGCAGGAGAGGATTCAACTGTCATTATACCATCAATGTTTAGGACAGTGTAATTTACATGAAAAGGAGGAGGAAGAGTAGTAAATGAACAAGAACAACATAAACTAAACATTCAGAAAACAAAAGGGAACATGGAGTTAACAACTCTGCATTTTGGTGAGTTACAAAGGACCAAAGGCCACTGGCGGTTGTGTATTTCAATAGAAGACAGCATGCTCAGATGCCAAGGTACAGAAAAGATTGGTTTGTGCTGAGAATTTCTAAGCATCTTATAGTTCATGGCATCTTAGAAAGAAATGAAGAACTTTAATTAAAAAATGAATTATTTGGTGCTTATTCAAACAAGACAATATGTACTCCAAGGTTAATGTGTCTATTAATTTAATAATTACATAATTTAATTACTCACTGTTGAGAAAAATGGATGACTGAAAACTGAGTTCACTTATGGATTAATAAACCATAGGATTGTGACTCTAAAACTCTTATTACCATAGATGTTTCGTAATTTTACTATCATTAATAAAATGTGAAATTGTCCATTAAAAGATGATTCTGTGGAATAGTCCAATTGTAGATGAAATAAACATTATTCCACTTAATAATGCCAAACTTCCTGGATTATGTTTATACTATGTATAGATTTTCATCTTGTTATATATTTCAGATGCATATATTCTATTTTAATTTTGGTAAATATCAATTGGCAAAATAATTCATGAATTATTCAACAAAATATACCTTTTATAATTAATAGGGTCACACATATGAGTGTAAGCTTGATTTCTTTATTCCTAATCCTAACTGGAAATCAATAACAGAAAAGTAACAGGAAAAGCCCTAAATATTTGGAAATTAAACAAAATACCTTGAAGTTATACATGGATAAAGAGAAATAAAATGTTTGAGCAGCCCCCCATTTTTGTCCATCTTCAACTTTCCATTAAAATTAATCCTGGGAAAGCAATAATTATTTAATTTTTATTTTCCATTTCCTTTCTTACAGAGGATTACCTGACTTAGGTGTCAGAAAGCATAATTTTGGCCTCATGAATTCAAGGTGTTTTTCATCTGCTATTTTCTGGAAGAGGCTGAATAATTGATGTTATTTCTTCTCAAAGAGTTTGGTGGAATGCACCATTTAAATAATAAGAGACTTGAAATTTTTTGGATATTTAGTGATGAGTTTATTTTTAACAAATAATAAAGGTGGATAATTGTTATTTTGTGTTGTTTGATAACAGCAAAGCTTAAGATTATCTACCGAAGAGTAAATGTATTAGAATCAAAGTGATACATGAGTTAATCAGTGCATAGTGATATTTTTATTCAAAATTAAATAACTTTGATATTCCAGAAAATTATATCATCCTTCTAATTTTATGTGAGTGAGTGTTGCTTTTCTAGTATTAATACATTAGCTTTATTTAATGCAATGATAGAATTATTGGATTTTTGTAAATTGTCTCCTCTGCAAATAAAATGAAATGCATTGCCAAACAAACTTTGAAATAAGATACTTGAAATTATATGATAAATTAATTGGCATTTAAGTTTGATATCTTACCCCCCAATTTTTTTTTTTCTTTTTGACAGGCAGAGTGGACAGAGAGAGAGACAGAGAGAAAGGTCTTCCTTTTTGCCGTTGGTTCACCCTCCAATGGCTTCCGCGGCTGGCGCGCTGCTGCCGGCGCATTGCACTGATCTGAAGCCAGGAGCCAGGTACTTCTCCTGGTCTCCCATGCAGGTGCACCTTGGGCCATCCTCCACTGCACTCCCTGGCCACAGCAGAGAGCTGGCCTGGAAGAGGGGCAACCGGGACAGAATCTGGTGCCCCGACCAGGACTAGAACCCAGTGTGCTGGCACCGCTAGGTGGAGGATTAGCCTAGTGAGCCACGGCGCCTGCCCCCAAAATTAACATATAATTTGATCAACTCCAAACACAATGGAAATTATTTTTAGTCAGGTTTGCAATTTGTTGGTATCTTCCAGAAACCTTCCCTATAGGTTTCATAAATGAACCAAGGACAACTGAAAATGACAAGTTCATTTTCTTTTCACAGAAGGATCCAGTGACTATTGTATGACATACTGAGTGACATCTGTGTTTTTAAGCCATTAAACTATTTTGAACACAGTCTTGCTTTTATCCCCTCAGTTGAAACATTGTTATATGCAATTAAAATATTCCTTTGACCACATACAGAGATAGAAAAAACACTTTCACTATATTTCTTTGTTTGTTTGTTTGTTTGTTTGTTTCGCTTTCTAACACAGTGATAAAAAATCAGTTCTACAACAGGAGAAATGTCCCATTAACAACAACAAAATGACCAAACACTTACAGCTTCAATTTTGTTGAAAATGTGTTATATAATGATAAAGATAGTAAAAACTGCAGCATGTCACTTGGCAAAATGATGTCTATAGTTATTTTTACAGCTAAAGGGTTCAATGCACCAAGAAGATGAGTTTTAATAACTACAATACTCAATGTTTCTAAAGAGCTGCCTCATGTGCAAGTAGAGCCATTAACTGTCTCCAGCCCTGATTTGCAAGGTTCCTCTGGGGATATCTCAACCAATAGGTGGTTTGATTCCATCAGTCTAAATAGAGGCGTTTCAAGAGAGGATGTTTTTTTTTTTGGAAAGTAGAAAGAAGAAGATCAATGATTTCCAGTCATTTTCTGCTGCTCACTTATAATAAATAATGCTTACTGAACATGTATTTTGGACATCTTATAAATTCTTTCAGATGTTACTTTATTTAATCATCAAAAACCTGATGTGCTAGTTAGATTTGCCATCTGAAATTTATAGTGGGAAGGAACTGATGATGGAGAGTGCAATTAGTTTGCCTATTGTCATACTGCCAAGAAGTGGCAGAGTCTACAGTCAACACACAAGTCTGTCTAAATCCAGGATTTAATTCAGGACCTTATTTAAACATCCTCCATAATTATTAAAGATTAAGAAAACAGAGATGTAACACCTAATAATATATAGAATGCAATGCAGGTATTTATCCCAAGAATTGGAATTAAAATCTTAGTGAAATAAGCCAGTCCCAAAAAGAGATATATCATACATTTTCCCTGATCAGAAGTAACTAATAGAGTACCTGACATGTTATGTATTGGAGTGAAATAGACATAATGAGATTTCATGATTGTTTATAGCCCTCTTCTCTTCCACTGAAGAACAGTGTTTTTTTTTTTTTCTTCATTATGCTATCTGTTGAACTCTTTTACTTATTGTAGGTTTAACTATATGATCATTAAGTCAACTGAAAATAGATCTTTGTGTGTCGCTCCCCCTCTTCGCGGAGGAACGACACAGGACCCTGCGCTGTTCTTTCGTCTGCTCGGCCCTCCCCGGGTTTGCTGCTGGTTCTTCCCGGGTTGGCTACCGTCCCTTCCACCTCCGTGGAAGGGTGGTTCCCCCTAGCCACTTTCCCCACTTCCGCGGGGGAGCGGCACACCGCCGGCTGGTTCTCTCGGGGGCTGCACAGGTGTTCCCTCAGATGTTCCTGGTGCATGGTGTCTCTCTCCTCCTTTATAGTCCTCTTCCACCAATCCCAACTCTGCTACCCACACGCCGAGTACGCTGCCCTCCTCCAATCAGGAGCAGGTCCTGCTGTTTATTGGTTGAACTGGAGGCAGCTGCGTAGAAGCTGTTTCCTCCTCTCCCAGCGCCATATTGTGGGAGAGCAGATGCATAGAATAAGTCTTAATTCCAGTAACAGTATAGTCCGAGTTGCTCCCCACATTTGTGAAAATTAAGAGTGGGAATATGAGAGGGAGGAGGAGGAAGGGTTGGAGCATGGGCAGGAGGGAGGGTGGGAGGGGAAGTGTCACTATGTTCCTAAGTCTGTATAAATGAAACACATGAAATTTGTAAAACTTAGATAAAATTAAAAAAAACAAACAACTAGGTGTTTCTCCATTCCATGCCATTGTATTATTGGGCAGCATCCAGGTGTATAAGAAATACACCTGTGCTTTGGGGGTCTTATACAAGTCATCTGCTACACCAATACCTTGAATTGTTTCCCCTGTTTTTTTCTGGCAATTTTATAGTTCATGGCCTTACATTTAGGTCTTTTATACCTCTTGACTTTAATTTTGGATATGCTCAGAAGGAGGGATCCAATTTCATTCTTCTACATATATACACTTCCAGTTTTGCCAGCACCATTTATTGAAAGGACAATCCTTTCTCCAATGTATAATTCTTGGACACAGAAAGACAAATGCCACTTATTTCTACCTTTTATTTGGGAGCTAAAGTCTTAAAATAACTCAATCTGAACACAGAATGTTGATTGCTAAAAGCTGGAAGAGGTGAGAGGGATAAAAGAAATTTGCCTAAAAAGTAGAGGAAGCTAGATATGGTTAATCAATTGTGACAAAGATGCTAAGAAGAAATGTTAATAGGGTGAGGGGTTTTGGGAACTCTTTGTATTACTTCCTCTTAATTTTTGTTTTGTAAATTTAAAACTACTCTGAAATAAAAAAGTTTTTTAAAAAAAACCAGTAAGCTTAAGTACAGAGAATCATTCTTAAAAGCTAAACAGATACAGGCTTATATATACATTTAAGGAGAGTTCTCATAGACTTCACATATATGTTAATGATAAATATTAACTGAAGAGGAATCATATTTCCCCAAAATACGAAAATCAAACCCAAACTTTTCAATGTTTTGGTTACCCTTCTTAATTAACTAAATTTTCTGACCTTGGAGCTGAAATTCCAAAAATAAACAGATGGCGTGCAGCATCACTACCAGTAGCAGCAGCAGCAGTAGCAATGAAGAATCAACACATATTGAATAGTTGTTATGGGACAGACACTGTGTTTAACTGTTTGCAAGCATGAGCTAACCCTTGGAGTTGTGACATAAGAGCTAATTATTCCCATTCTCTGGGTGAGGAAACAAGCTCAAGCTTGCTAATTAATATTTGTAAATTCACACAATTAGGAAATGGCAGTGCCAACATCTGAGAATATTTTGTTGTACTGTAGTGTTTACTTTTGTAACTGTTAAGCAATCCTTGTGCACATATATTTAACAAGAGCTCAGTGTATGTTTGCAGGTAATTAGTGTATTGAATATCATAGTATATATGTAATTAAACAGCTAGAAATATTTTGGTGGCACATCCAGAAAGAGAAAATACATCTGAAATGTAATGAGGACTCTTTAAGATCATCTAATGACAATAACTGCAGCTGTACTATTTATTGGCTAATCCCTGCAAATTATAAACTGGTGCAAAATCTGGAAGAATTTTTCTGTGAAAATCACCATAACTTTGCAAAAAATTCTATGTGTGCTCAAGAGTGTTTCCTTCTATGAGAAAAAAGGTTATCTGTTTATTATATTGTTGTCACTTGGAAAATATTTTATTCCCCCTGAGTTCTCTGCTCTGCATATGTTGGCCTTTCTTAAAAGAGCATAATAAACATGACACAAACAGCTTCTAGGTTTTGAAGGATTTCAGATAAGTATGTTTATAATGTTTTAGGATGGAAAAATGGCTTGAAGATCCAACAAATTTGTATCTAGTCCAACAACAGTGAAACAGGGGCAGAGGAGCATATTGCTACACAATGAAACTTATTTTTAAATCCAAATATCTGCATTGCCTATGACCATTATATCTGTCAACCATGCACATAAAAAATGATGAAGGTCAAAGCCTCTCATAGTAAATTCTGTCACAAGGAACCTGAGTTGAAGAACTTCAGAAGTAGACAGGTAGTGAATAGGAATATGTTGATATTTTGCCAATAAGAGTTGGTATTGATGACTGAAGTAGTGTCACTGGTGACTATTGAGTTAAGATTTTATTCGGGGCCATCACTGTGGCATAGCGAGTAAAGCTGCCATCTGTAGTGCCAGCATCCTATATGCGTGCTGGTTCAAGTCACAGCTGCTCCACTTCTGAACCAGCTCTCTGCTATGACCTGAGAAAGCAGTAGAGGATGGCCCAAGTCCTTGGGCCCTTGTACCTACGTGGAAAGACCCAGAGAAAGCTCCTGGCTCCTAATTAGCCTACCTCTGGCTGTTGTGGCCATTTGAGGAGTGAAACAGTAGATGGAAGACCTTTCTCTGTCTTTCTCTCACTTTCTAAGTCTCCCTTTAAAATAAAAAAAATAAATCTTTTAAAACATATTTGCCATAATCCAACTCTTTCACATTTTTGCAGTGTGTATTATCATCTTTTATATTTTTGTTGTTGTTGAAGGAACATCTGTGTTTGCAAGATAATATGCCATGGATTTATAACTCTTTCCAAATACTGTTTAGTTTCCTGTCTCAATAGTATATGGATAGTCAATAAAAGCTGTCTCTAATTTATAAATGGGTTGCATTCCAAAAAATCATTTATGAGTTGGTTGTCTGGAAGTTAGAGTAAATTTTAGCATATAACCAATGTAATAAATTGTGGTCACCCAGTCAGATTGTATTAATGCAAGTTCTATATCCTAGAATCAATGATTTTATGTATAGAAGAGGAAGGAAAAGAGAAAGAACAACTTAGGAGAAATATAAGTAGAAGTTTGAAAACAGAGAACTATGATTTTTTTAAAAATCCTTCATCCTGTTCTTTTAAGAGTTGCTCATATATTACTTGTATATTATACATAGGCTTCTCTTCTTTACCTTGAAAGTGATCATAGCAAATGTTGGTGCTCCCTTACCTCTTCATTCCCATTTTCCTAGGTAGTCCTACGCAGCCTGAACCTGTTCCATATCAGCTCAATAGCCTCTCTGTTGCCTATTCTAATGTGAAACTCTTATCTTCCTCAATCATAACAGTTTGCCCCTCCAAAAAGACTAATTCAGCTGTGGGATGAAGGCTATTAAATCTATTTTGATAAAGTGGTGAAGGACTCAAATATACAAGCTGCTTTAAAGAAGAGCTATGCCTACTCACTCCTCTATTGTATCCTACTACTTCAAATAGTCCTTAGATAATACTTAGCATTATTCAGTGTTTTAAATGTATAATAATATATCTTCTTTTAGATTTATTTATTTATTTGAAAGAGTTACACAGAGAGAGAAGGAGAGGCAGAGAGAGAGGTCATCCATCTGCTGGTTCACTCCTCAAATGACCACAACTGCCAGAGCTGGGCCAATCTGAAGCCAGGAACCTAGAGCCTCCTCTAGGTCTGGTGCAGGGGTCCAAGGACTTGGGCCATCTTCTACTGCTTTCCCAGGCTATAGCAGAGAGCTGGATCAGAAGAGGAGCAGCCAGGACTAGAACCGGCACCCATGTGGTTTGCCCGCACTGCAGGCGACGGCCTTACCTGCTATACCACAGGCCCCAATAGTATATCTTTTAATTCTATATCTAATTATAAACAATTTAAAGGAATTATATATTTTCTGTTATCTACTAATGATATTTTTTAATGTATTTGTTTATTGGGAAGGGTTACAGAGAGAGAGAAGGAGAGTTAGAGAGATATCTTCTATCCACTAGTTCACTCCCCAGCTGGCCACAATGGCCAGGGTTAAGCCAGGCTGAAGCCAAGAGCCAGGGACTTAATTTGGGTCTCTTACATAGGAGGCAGGGACCCAAACACTTGGGCCATCTTCTGCTGCTTTTCCCAGGCCGTTAGCAGGGAGCTGGATGAGAAGTGGAGCAGTTGAGACATGAACAGGCATCCATATAAGATGCTGGTGTCACAGTCAGGGGGCTTACCTTCTGTACTACCATACCAGCTCCAACAATAAGGTTTTTATAGATCCTTGCCTTATACATTTTTAAACAAATGTGACTGAGGCCAGGTGTGGCCAGGTAAGCCACCACCTGCAATGCTGCCATCCCATATGGCGCCAGTCAATCCCCAGCTTCTCCACTTCCAATCCAGCTCCCTACTAATGCATCTGGGTAAGTGGAAGATGACCCAAGTAGTTGGACTCCTTACATACACATGGGAGAATTATGGAGTTTTAGGCTGCTGCTTTGGCTAGGAGTAGCCTAGGCTGTTGTGGTCATTTGTGAAGTAAACCAGAGAATGAAAGATCTCCCTCTCCCTCTCCCTCTCTCCCTCTCTCTCTCCCTCTCTCTCTCTCTCTCTCTCTCTCTCTGACTCTGCATTTCAAATATGACAACTTTTTCAAGTGAAGTGAAATGATATATACTGAGTAGCTACGAGGTCCTGGGCACTTTAGATGTTTTATATAAATTTACTTAAAGTAAAATTTATGGAATAAATATCATCCCAGTTTTTAGATCTGGGAACTGAGGGTCCGTGAGTTCAAAAAACTACTCAAAGTTGGTCTCTGTGAGAGTTGACAATCAAACCCTCTATGTAAAACTTCCAATCTACCCTACTTCTATTAAAATAAACTGAAAAGGAAATGAGACATGTTAATAGCTATAACTGTTGTAGATGCAGAAAATGAAAATAAAGATTTTAGAAAATATTGACGAAGAAAAGTTGCTGATGACTACTGTTTTATTGATTTGTGACAAAACCATTCAGGTCTTAACACCTGCTTGACATGCTGCCCTCTGACTGTAGCCCTTTTACTGTCTTTTGTTGTACCTCAGGGCCTTATATTTTCAAAACATCTTATGCTGCCTGAAGACAGACGTTGATGCTACAGATTTCTCTATCTCCATATGCAGCTCTGTGTTCAATCCTTCTCTGTTAATAACTATTTTTGAATGCATAAATGTCCTCTAGATCATCACATAGGTGACTATTATTTCTTGAAAAAGACTTGCCTTCATTTATATAATTTTTAATTAATACATACATTACATTTCTATTCACAGTCCTAAAATGTTTCTTCCATTTTACTTAGATATTTGCAAAAGCTGGTTAACACTTCATGTTAAAATCTATGGCTGTTGCTAAGAGGCATTATGAACCTAATTCTCTGTATTTTGTGATTGAAAAATGCATATAGATCACAGACAGTATTTTTGGAGAGGTGGCAAGGTAGAACTTCAAGCAATAATCCTGATGACTGGCATCAAACCACATGGTTTATCTGAATAATTCACACAAGTTTTGTGTTAAGAAAAAAAATGAAGCACTTGCCTGAAGTTATCTAGACAAGAGAGTCAGTACTGAAAACCTGGGGCAGGGCATGGCATGCTTCGTGGTGCTGAGTCATGTACAGGAGTTAAGCAGTTCATTCATCCTCTTCCCAGGAGATCATCTAAATCTACTAAGACAGCATTACCTGATGGTGTGGCATTCAGACTAGTTGAGATGAATTACACAAAGACTATTTGATTCTTTTTTGATTTGGCTCTTAAATATTGAGAGTCTTTCTCATAAAAGAAGAAATTGAAATTCAAATTTAAGCACACAGAAATTTAACCATTAAGCCATTTGCTCTCCATGACATTTTTTTGTACTCCAGATACTAATATATTACTTTCTAGTGCTTCAGATTCTTATACTGGATTGAGTTAGGTTTGTAGAATTTTAAAGTACAGTATTGAGAGAAAAAAATACAATGATTTAATTCAGGTGGAAAAATAGTGTCATTTATATCAGTCAATACTTTCTTGTCTTTTTAAAGTAACTGTTACATTTTATCAGGTTGGAATGGATTATGTTGTCAAGTATCAGTGGACTCACATAATAAAAGTATATGTCCTGCTTTATTATATGAACTACATGATTCAGAACATGTACTCAGAGACCCAGACATCATAGCAGTGGGAAGTAACTGCAGCAAATCCAAATAATGCACTGACTCTTTTAGGCTCTCCCTGGATGTAAGCTATCAGACTCATTTTATTGTTCAAAGCAATGCTCATTCCTAACTTCAGAATCAGATGAGAATGCAACCTATCTTGTGCTCTGGAAGTCAGAGTTCCAAAAGGTTGGTTGATTACTACATTTGTCACATCACATACTTGCATTTCTCCCTTTGTTGGAATCTCAAATCCTCATATCAGAAGGTATGATGATTTAATGCTATAACTAGTACTCAAACAGTATTTTTCACTTATGTTTCTGTGTGGGAGAAAACTGTTGAAATCTTTACTTAATGTATGCTAAACTGATCTTCTGTATATAAAGAGAATCGAAAATGAATCTTGATGTGAATGGAAGGGGAGAAGGAGTGGGAAAGGGGAGGGTTGCGGGTGGGAGGGACGTTATGGGGGGGAAGCCATTGTAATCCATAAACTGTACTTTGGAAATTTATATTCATTAAATAAAAGTTAAAAAAAAAAGAAGGTATGAGGTCAAAGCAGATCATACCGTTTGCTGCAAAATATTTAGCAAGTAACTAAACATCCCTAGGCCTCTATTTTTCTCATCTGTACAATGCAACAATAACAGCAACCTGAAACTCAAATGTGTTTAGTATTATGGAGATAATACATGAAAAACCTCTTAAAACACTTAAGATACTTAAAAGTACTCAAAAAATGTCAGAAGAAAGATCACAATATGAGGGGCCTGTGTAGCAGGTTAAAGCCCCAGCCTATAGTGCTGGCATCCCATATGGGTACCAGTTCTCATCCTGGCTGCTCCACTTCCAATCCAGCTCCCTGCTAACGTGCCTGAGAAAGCAGCAGAAGATGCCCCAAGTCCTTGGGCTCCTGCACCTGTTTGGGAGACCTGGAAGAAGCTCTTGACTCCTGGCTTTGGATCTGTTCAACTCCAGCTATTGCAGTCATTTGGGGAGTGAAAAAGTGGATGGAAGACCTCTCTTTCTGTCTCTGTCTCCCTCTGTAAATCTGTTTTTCAAATAAATAAAATAAATCTTAAAACATCTACAGCCAACTCATATTTGATCAAGGATACAAAACCAATCCCTGGAGTAAGGACAGTCTATTCAATAAATGGTGCTGGGAAAATTGGATTTCCACAAACCATGAAGCAAGACCCCTACCTTTCACCTTACACAAAAATTACTCAACATGGATCAAAGACTTAAATCTACGACCTGACACCATCAAATTATTAGAAAGCATTGAAAAAACCCTGCAAGATATAGGTAACGGCAATGACTTCTTGGAAAACACCCCAGAAGCACAGGCAGTCAAAGCCAAAATTAACATTTGGGATTGCATCAAATTGAGAAGTTTCTGTACTGCAAAAGAAACAGTCAGGAAAGTGGAGAGACAACCGACAGAATGGGAAAATATATTTGCACACTATGCAACTGATAAAGGGTTGATCACCAGAATCTACAAAGAAATCAAGAAACTCCACAACAGCAAAACAAACAACCCACTTAAGAGATGGGCCAAGGACCTCAACAGATATTTTACAAAAGAGGAAATCCAATTGGCCAACAGACACATGAAAAAATGTTCAAGATCACAAGCAATCAGGGAAATGCAAATCAAAACCACAATGAGGTTTCACCTCACCCCAGTTAGAATGGCTCACATGCAGAAATCTACCAACAATGGATGCTGGCGAGGATGTGGGGAAAAAGGGACACTAACCCACTGTTGGTGGGAATGCAAACTGGTTAAGCCACTATGGAAGTCAGTCTGGAGATTCCTCAGAAACCTGAATATAACTCTACCATTCAACCCAGCCATCCCACTCCTTGGAATTTACCCAAAGGAAATTAAATTGGCAAACAAAAAAGCTTTCTGCACATTACTGTTTATTGCAGCTCAATTCACAATAGCTAAGACCTGGAAGCAACGCAAATACCCATCAACAGTAGACTGGATCAAGAAATTATGGGACATGTACTCTATAGAATACTATACAGCAGTCAAAAACAATGACCCGGTCATTTGCAACAAGATGGAGGAATTTGGAAAACATCATGCTGAGTGAATTAAGCCAGTCCCAAAGGGACAAATATCATATGTTCTCCCTGATTGGCGACAACTAACCTAGCACCAAAAAAGGAAACCCATTGAAGTGAAATGGACACTATGAGAAACAGTGACTTGTTCAGCTCTTGTCCTGACAGTTGATATACAATGTAATACTTTATCCATTTTAGTATTTTTTTTTATTCTAGTACCGCTGGTTGAACTCTGTAATTAACACACAATTATTCTTAGGTGTTTAATTTTTACTGAAAAGTGATCCCTGTTAGGAATTTGGAAAACATTATGCTGAGTGAAATAAGCCAATCCCAAAGGGACAAATACCACTTGTTCTCCTTGATAGGTGACAACTAACTGAGCACCAAAAAGGAAACCTGTTAAAGTGAAATGAACACTATGAAAAACGGTGACTTGATCAGCCCTCACCCTGACTGTTGATGAGCAACTTGATATGTTATCCCTCTTAGTATTTTTTTTGTTTGTTCTACTTAATACTTTTGGTTGAATACTGTAATCAATACACAATTCTTCTTAAGTGCTGAAACTTAACTGAAAAGTGATCACTGTTAAATATAAGAGTGGGAATAAGAGAGGGAAGAGATGTGCAATTCGGGACATGCTCAAGCTGACTTACCTCAAACAGTAGAGTTAGAAACATACCAGGGGACTCCAATTCAATCCCATCAAGGTGGCATGTACCAATGCCATCTCACTAGTCCCAGTGATCAATTTCTGTTCACAATTGATCATAATGATAGGACTAAGAACCAAAGGGATCACATAAACAAGAATAGTGTCTGCAAATACTAGCTGATAGAATCAAAAAGGGAGAGAACGATCCAACATGGGAAGTGAGATACACAGCAGACCCATAGAATGGCAGATGTCCTAAACAGCACTCTGGCCTCAGAATCAGCCCTTCAGGCATGCGGATCCAGCTGAAAATGAGAGTATTTCAGGCATGGAAAGCCAAGACACTGTGGGAAAAAAAAAAAAAAAAACCTAAATGAAAGATCTCTGTGAGTGAGATCCCAGTGTAAAGAATGGGTCATCAAAGAAGGAGGTACCTTTCTCTGAAGGGAGGAGAGAACTTCCACTTTAACCATGGCCTTGTCTAAATATGATCAGAGTCAGTGAACTCAGGGGGCTTCCATAGCCTTGGCAGCTCATGACAAGCGCCTAGGGTGATTACTGAGGCCATAAACAAGAGTGTTAATTTGTTAAGTCAACAACAGGAGTCACTGTGCACTTACTCCTCATGTAGGATCTTTGTCCTTAGTGTGCTGTACATTGAAATTTAATGCTATAGCTAGTACTCAAACAGTATTTTTCACTTTATGTTTCTGTGTAGGAGCAAACTGTTGAAATCTTTACTTAATGTATGCTAAACTGATCTTCTGTCTATAAAGAGAAATGAAAACGAATCTGGATGTGAATGCAAGGGGAGAGGGAATGGGAAAGGGGAGGGTTGCGGGTGGGAGAGACCTTATGGGGGGGAAGCCGTTGTAATCCATAAGCTGTACTTTGGAAATTTATATTCATTAAATAAAAGTTAAAAAAAAAAAACAAATTCACAATGTGAATGCTTTGCTTAGAAATATCTTCAGCAGCTGGAGCTGGCGCTGTGGTTCACTTGTTAATCCTCCGCCTGCAGCACTGGCATCCCATATGAGCGCTGGGTTCTAGTCCCGGTTGCTCCTCTTCCAGTTCAATTCTCTGCTGTGGCCCAAAAAGGCAGTGGAGGATGGCCCAGGTGCTTGGGCCCCTGCACTCACATGGGAGACTAGGAGGAGGCACCTGGCTCCTGGCCTCGGATCGGCGCAGCGCCGGCCGTGGTGGCCATCTGGGGAGTGAACCAATGGAAGGAAGACCTTTCTCTCTGTTTCTCTCTCTCCCTATGACTCTACCTGTCAAATAAAAAAAAATAAAAATAAAGAAATATCTTCAGCTAAATATACATGATTGTTGCCTACAATTTCTGTTTTCTATCCAAGGTTAGAATTCATTTCAGTCACCTGTTTTTGCTACATTATAAAAGATTACCTTTACTCCAGTTTTCAATAACATCTTACTAATTTCCTTCTTATACTTTACCAAAACCACCATTAATGTTCATATTTCCACTAACATTCTTCAACATGATACATGTATTAAGATGATAGAAATTTTCCACACTGTTCATTTCATTTTTGCTTGAATGCTCACCAAAATGCAGACCTTTTCTATCATAAACCTCAAAATTCTTCTAGTCTCCACCCATTATTCTGATAAAATGCTCAATTTTTTAGAAATTTGAATTTGGTTATTGCAGTCCCCCACTTTCTGGTACAAAAATCTGCATTTGTTCCTGGACCTGCCATACAAAGTGCCACAAACATCTTTCATTCTGGAAGTCAGAACTTTGAAATCCACACACAAGTAGATTTCTTTCCTTCTGAAGGTCCAGAGGAAGATTCACATCATGTCGCTCTTCTGGCTTCTGGGAGCTGTTGGCAACAACTGGTGTTCTTGATGTGGGCTCCATAGCTCCCAACAAGGAGTTTTCGTTTCGTTGGGATCATCACTTTTAATAACCCTAGGATGCTGGGCGAGCGCTTTTCTGCACAACCATTCACTTCCATAACGATCACACTTTGTAAAAGTAGATATAAGAACAAGATAACACTGTCTACAACGGATGACATTTAAATGAAAGATGAAGGTATCTGGGATGAAAAACTATACTATTAAATATAGGAATAAGAGTATGTGGGTACATTAATATCAAATACAGCAATCGTTACCACAGAGAGTTTATCAGAGCTAAAGAGACACTCATAACTGCAAAACTGTCAATATATCAAAAAATCAAACAATTATGAAAATTTATATGTATACATGTTACAGCATAATAATAGCAAGAATAGACAGAATTAAAGGAAAAAAATAAAGATAAATCAATCCTTTTTGGAACTACCATTATTTATCTTTTCAGTAAGTGACAGATAAGCTAGATAAAGAGGAATAAGATAAAGTTTTGAGTAGGATTATTAATGGGTTGTAATTTATTTGACATTAATATGTCATAGAGAAAATGAAGAATGTGTATGATTTTATGTGTACAAATCCTGAATTACAAACTAAGTTTCAATTAATTTTAAAGACTGAAATTATTTCAGTAATTATCCTTTGTCCAAATGTCTTGAAAGTATTCTGAGTCTTTGCAGTCTGAAGATTGTCTTATTCCTTGCTGTTTGGCAAAATGTTGGCTAGCCGATAGTCCTAGCTTTCTGCAATATAAGTTGTTTTTATATTTGTCTTGCCTAGGTTCTGCCACTAACAATTTCCTTTGCACCTATCATTTTGGTGATAGATACTTTAGTTTAATTT
This sequence comes from Oryctolagus cuniculus, assembly GCF_964237555.1. NCBI lineage: Eukaryota > Metazoa > Chordata > Mammalia > Lagomorpha > Leporidae > Oryctolagus > Oryctolagus cuniculus. The sequence continues at coordinate 167,666,054 of NC_091433.1, forward strand.
GCACATCAGTATTGGCCTTATCTATAACAAAGATATCCTTACTTCCCAATGTCCATTATTATCAATGTGTGGCTAACAGGACCCAACTTGGTAAAAAAAGAAAATAAGCAGCCTTAAAGTAAGCCAACACTGTAACATAGTACTAAAATCACCTGAATTTACTTAGACTTATTAATATAGATAGAGGAAAAATTAGAACTCATATCTTTGTGTTCCACACAATCTACATAAACTAACTTTATGTTAAATTCTGAGTGTCACATTTTGAAATAGGAATTGTCAAGAAAGGGAAAGCAAAGTGAAGGGCAACCAGAATGATGAACTGATGGAAATGTGAACATTGGGAAAAAAAGAAACACAGAGAGAGAAAAACATGTAGAGACTTTCCCCCTAGAGATAAGAGGTCTTAGTGGAGACATGACAGATGTTTTAAAATATTTGAGGTGCTGTCAAAGGAGAGAAGAAGAGAGTATAGAATTAATGTTTGTCACTGCTAAGAGCAGAATCATGATTAAAGTGTGACTTTGAAACACTGATCTCCTAGCACACTGAAAGGAAAATATCTGTCACAGTCCCATCCATCTAAGGAAGGAACCACTTGTCTTAAGAAGTAATATATTCTCTAAGAATTCTGTCTGCAACAATTGGGAGAAATACATGCTTTAATATGTACATGTGTATGAAAATGGATTCTTCCTTAGTATACATTCTATACTGCCTACTGAAGCATTGCATAGTGTCCCATAAACATGTACAATTTAAATATCTTGAATTAAAAAAAAAACCATTTATTTATTTATTTATTTGAAAGTCAGAGTTACACAGAGAGAGAAGGAGAGGCAGAGAGAGGTCTTCCATCTGCTAGATCACTCCCCAATTGGTCACAATGACTGGAGTGCGCCAATCTAAAACCAGGAGCCTGGAGCTTCCTCTGTGTCTTCCCATGCAGATGCAGGGGCCCAAAGACTTGGGCCGTCTTCTACTGCTTTCTCAGGCACAGCAGAGAGCTGAATTGGAAATGGAGCAGCCAGGACTTGAACTAATGCCCATATGAGATACCGGCACTGCAGGTGGCAGTTTTACCCACTATGCCGCAGCGCCAGCCCCCAAATATCTTAATATTTTTAAAAATTGAAACAGAAATACTGTGATTTTTAAATGCTACATATTTAATGTCTTCTGAAATGCATTAACCAAATAAATTTGTTTATTATAAATAATATTTCACAGATACCCTTGCTTTCAAATTAAAATATATTAATCATGTAATTTTAAATTAAAACATGCTTCATTCAGAAATACAATAAACCTCATTATAAAACAAGAATGCAACAGTGATACCCAATAAAATTCAAAATATAATATGGAATTCACATCAGTGGATTATGAACACTTTCACATATAATGTTGATGACTAAAATATAGGGGTCTATAACATTTCATGAATTAAAAGTAAATCTTGAAAAATTTCTACAGTGAAGCAAATGAGGCTTGAAGTCAGCTAACTTTCAGAACTCATGCCATTGAGCATAGGATGATTATGAGTATGTCTTATGTCACTGTCTACTAAACTAGACTTGATTTACCTTTCAAATATGAACGCTAACATGGAAGTAAAACAGCAAATTCCTCTGCAGAACTTGAAGTGCATTTTTTATCTTTGGGAGTTTCTGAAATTAGCATTTCGTAATAGAAATGCTAGTTTCACATTCTCATTGTTGATATTTGAAAGCTGCTCAAACATGTTTTCTTCCTTCAAACTATTACAGTTTGATTTCAATAAATTCTCAGGTCTATTTACCTTTGTCTCAATCAAATTTATAATTCCTTCTCTATTGCAATTTATCTTAGCAGCAAAAAGAGACTTAAAGAGAAATACTAAGTGCTATGAAACTATTTCAACACCAAATATAATATATATCTTATAAAGTTTATAATAGTTTATTTTGATGATTTATTTGATGATTTATTTTGAATGCATGTGTATTTGCAGAAGAAATCTGTGAAAAGGCTGAAAATAACTATGTGAGATCTTTGAATTATAATATTTGAATACATTTTTAAAAGTCAAAAAACATTACAGTGTTGACTTATTAATAAAAGGTTAAAACCACAATTTAAAAAACCCTTGTGATTAACAAAAAACTTTAGCAAATGTGGGCTTTATTCTCTTTGGAGAGTATAAACAAGAGTATGTTTCCAAACAGACCCAAAAGACCATTATTGAAGAGGATGAAATTCAGTTGATATATTTATAGTTAAAGAATTTTTCAGATTTGGGACTGTGAATAGAGCTATTATGAACATTACCATGTAGAATTTTGGGTGGATGTAAGTTTCATTTTCTTGGGGTAATAGGAATAAGAATGTTTTGCAATATGCCAAGTCTGTGTTTTATTTCATATAAAAAAAGAGAAAGCTTTCAGATCTTATGAAGCAGTTGCCTGTCATTCCTACTATCAATATTAGAAAGTACCACTTTTTCATAACCTCACCGGCACTTCCCATATAGTCAGTGTTTGTCTTGTAGATGTGTGCTGGTGTCTCATTTTAATTTGCAGTTATCTCAAGAAAAATGAGGTTGAACAGATTTTCATATGCTTACTTGCAAGGTGTACATCTTTTTGGTGAGGTGGTTATTCATGCTTACCAACTTCAGTTGTTTCTTGTTATATTATTTAGTTATGTGTGGTTTTTATTTTTATTTTTATTTGAGACCGAGAGAGAGAAAGAGGCAGAGAGATAGAGACAGAGAAAACAGCGCCCATGTGCGATCTCAGCACTGCAGGCAGCAACTTTATCTGCTACACCACAGGTCCAGCCTCAGTCGTTTCTTAAAAAAAATATGATTATCTAATTGTTTAAGCATTGATTCCAGGGGAGAAACAGGTTTCTTCATTCAATTGTCTCAGAGCTTTTGTCAAATATGTTTCTGAGTTTTTAAATTTGTTCCATTGATTTTTGCATCTATTCTTTTGCCAACACCACATTATACGTATTAAGTAATGCTAAATTTAGAAGTCAGATCAAGTGAATTCTGCAAATTCATTCCTTTTCTAAGTCTTCTGTCATATAATTTTAGGATCATCTTTTATTTATCCCTATCCCACTACACCTCATAAGCCTTCTGGGGATTTTGTTTGGGGTAACATTGAATCCATATATTAATCTGGAGAGAATTGGCTTCATAAAAATGCTATCTTTTAATGTTTTAGCTTGGCATCATTCTTCATTAATAGAAATTTCTCATTGCATTGATTTATGTTTTATACACATACCTTTAGCACATACAATTTTTTAAAAGATTTATTTATTTATTTGAAAGTCAAAGTTACACATAGAAGGGGAAGCAGAAAGAGACAGAAGTCTTCCATTCTCCCCAACTGGCTGCAACTGCTGGAGCTGCGCCAATCCAAGACCAGTAGCCTGGAGCTTGTTCAGGATCTCCCACATCGGTGCAGGGGCCCAAGGACTTGGTCCATCTTCTACTGCATTTCCAGGCCGTAGCAGAGAGCTTGATTGGAAGTGGAGCAGCCAGGATTCGAACCAGCTCCCATATGGAATGCCAGCGCTGCAGGCATTGGCTTTACCCACTATGCCATAGCACTGGCCCCAGCACATAAATTTAGTATATATGTGGTAAGATTTATCCCTCATCACATTATGAGGTTTTTTGGATTTTATAATTTTTTCATATTTCAATTGGGTAGAGGTTTATTGTATATATTATCATATTGCTATTGTGTTCTCAATTTTAATGACATATTTTAAGTTTTTCATATCTCCTTTTATTTCATTAGACTTAATTTGGTCTTCTTTGCTAGTTTCCAAATCATAAAGTTTACATCAATAGCTTGACAACTTTCTTCTTTACTATAATAAGCATGTCACGCTATAAATTCCATTTCAAACATTGTTTTGTCTTCCACTTTCAAACTTGGATATATTATTTCATTACTATAATTCAAATACTTTCAATATTCTCTCATGACTTTTTCTTTTAACACATGGGTTACTAGAAGTTTCTTTGTTGATTTCCAAATACTTTGAGATTTGATTTACTTTTCACATTTGTCATGCTAAAGAACAAATTTTCTTTTATTTCAATTATATTAAGATGGTTGAGGCTTTCATATTTTAGTGGTCTTAAGTGTATCATGTGTACTTCCAAATAATTCAGTTATTTCCTTCTTAGATGGAGTATTTATAAACACTCATTACAAATTTTGGCTCACAGTTCAGATTTTCTAGATCCATGTTTTTTACCTTTTCAGTCTAATATTTAATATAAATCTTTAACTGTACTTCTGAATTTAGCTATTTTTTCATTATTCTCAAAACTTTTATTTACTTAAGAAGCAGAGAGAGAGAGAGGGAGAGGATGAGGAAGACAGAATGAGACAAGAAAGACAAGAGAGATAGATAAGAGATTGTATGTTCCATTCTCTAGCTCACTCCCTATAGGCGTGGAGTAGCCAGATCTGGACTAGGGCCAAAGTTGGGAGCTGAAAAGGCAATCCAGGTCTCTCACATGATCGGCAGAAATAAAATTACTTGATCAATTACCAACTGGTCTTCCAAGAACTTCATTAGGAGCAGAGCTGGGTATCAAACCCAGGTACTCCAATTGTGGAATGTGAACCCCTTAACTGCTAGGCCAAATGCTCACTACTGTTTTCCAGTTATGTTGAGGCTGAACATTGAGAAATATTGTAAGGAACATATTATTTAAGATTGTTATGTATTCCTTATGAATTGATTCTTTCTTCATTAAATAACACTCATTATCTCTATTGGGTTTCATTTTGTAAACTCTGTTAATACAATTACTTTGGCTATTCTTTTTATCACATTTTTTATTTATATAAGGTGAACAATTTTATGTATTTCATATATACAGATTTAAGAACATACTGATATTTCCTACCCTATCATTTTTAGATCCAGGTAGAATCTAGGAGCCTGGACCTCAACTGGAGTCTTTCATGTGGGTAGCAGGGACATCAAGATTTCAGTCTTCAGTTGCTGCCTTCCAGATGCTCACCAGCAGGAAGATGGATTGGAAGTACAGTCGGGACACAAACGCAGGTCCTCTGGTGTAGGATATGGCATCCCACGTGGCACCCTAACTGCCACGCAAAACATTAATTTCTCTGACAGACTTCCGGTAAATGTGCTTTTTACTCATTTTTAATTATTATTTCATTTAATCTTCATTTTCTACTGTTTGGAGCTCCCATAGAGCATACAATCTATCATAATCTATCTTCATATATAATTTTATAATTTATCGTAATCTATCCTCATATATCATTTTATGATTTATGTAATAACTTCATAATATTCTGAAGTTCATCAAAACCTTCATGCTATTATGCCATTTATTTTAATTTCATAAGTATATTAGATTTCTCATATTATTACTCATTTTGGTTTTAATTGTTAATTATCTTTTGTAGGAGTAAAAATAGCAAAAATATATTATAAAAATGTGTCTATGTGTCTATGTTAAGCTTTGCCTTTCTGTACTTTAGCATTTCTTTGTTAAGGTTTAAATTTGATCCAATATTATTTTCTACGTTTTTGAAGAACTTCCAGTAACACTCACTGTAGCACCATTTTCATGTTTGTTATTTATTCTTTTCTAAAGTAGTGTTTATTTCACCATTTAAAGATGATATTTACTGAGTTTAGGTAGAGATTTATTCTTTTTTAGATTTTAACAGATATCCTATTTTCTTGTAGTTTGCATGTTTTCTAACAAGAAACATTCTTCATATCTTAGTTATTTTCTCTATAATATTTTTTCTCTTCCATCAGCTTTCAGATCTTTCTTTTGTTTTAGTATGTAGCACCTTAAATGCATCTAGATGAATTTTCCCCTTATTTTGCGCTCTTGTAGAATCTTGGTTCTATGGTTTGACAGTTTCATTTAAAGAAAATATCCTGAACATTTCTCTGGAGGTCCAATTGTGATCCTTTTTTATTTGTAACTTTTATGTCACCTTTAGTTTCAGTGATGTTGATTTCTTTTTCTAGAAATTTTTTCAAGCTCACTGATTTCCTTCCAAAATAAGTTTGGCTAATGAGTCCATCAAAGAGATTTTTCATCTTTGATATCACGATTTTATAAATCTAGCATTTATTTTTATTCCTTTTTATATTTTAATATCTCTATTAGAAACCCATACCTATGCATGTGAGTCATCTACTTTCTCAACATATCCTTTAACATATCATAAAATCATTATCTTAAAATCCTTGTCCTTTTTCCATTACTTTGGTCATCTGTTAGCATGATTCTGTTGATCACCTTGTCTCTTCACAATGGATTGATTTCATTGTTTTAAGTGTCTTTAATCTCTTATTGGATGGTAAGTTCAATTTATACAATGATGCTGATAAAAGTTAAATCACATTCATACTTGAAAAGGAATAGGTCTATTCTTCTCTCAAGTGATTAGTTGAGGCTGTGTAATCAGGAGTTGAGCAAGGTTTGAGGCCTTCATTTCTATATTCATGGTTAGGATATGTCTACATAGTAGTCCAATTGTTTTTAAAATCTAATTACTTTCATTATTTATTATTATTCCTGTTTAAAAAAAAAATCTCCATGAGACTGGGGCAGGCATTGTGGCATGGTAAGCATCCCATCTGGATGCCAGTTCACGTCCAGGCTGCTCCACTTTCAATCCAACTCTCTGCTGGTAACCTGGGAAAGTATTGGAAGATGGCCCAGGTGCTTGAGCCCCTGCACCCAGGTGGGATGCCAGAAGAAGCTCCTGCCTCCTGGTTTCAGCCTGGCTCAGCCCCCGCCATTGCAGCCATCTGGGGAATGAATCAGCTCTCCGTCTGTGTCACTATCTATTTACCTCTGACTTAGAAATAGATGAATAACTGTTTTTAAAAAGAGAGTTCTATTTTTTTCCACATCCTTGCAGCATTTGCTACTTTCAGTCTTCTTGAAAATAGTCATTCTAACTGGAGTAAGATAGTTCATCAATGAGGTTTTGATTTGTGTTTCAGTGCATTATGTACTGCAAATAACTAGAATAAAAGTACTGGAGGGCTCCAAAAACATGAGAAAGAAATGGAAAGGCTGGTTGCCTGGTTTAATTGGTTTATATTAGGTATATGTACTCAAACATAGGCATTTGGGACCAAACTAGAGGCTGGGAGCTCATTTCTCTCTCTCTCTCAAAAAAAAAAAAAAAAAAAAAAAAAAGTTCTTAAAAACCTATAATATAATTGCTCAAAGACAAAATACTTAAACTGATATGTAGAAAAAGAACAAAATGGACAAATCTAAGTTTAAAGTAGAAATGTCAAAGATATAAAGATAAGACAACTTCACAACTGAACAAAAATCAAGATGATCAAAAAGGTTTATGTAACATAAATTATGGACATTATTTGTCTAGTGAGAGACAGATTATAGTCAAAGATTATTTCTCTGAAACAATTAAATGTATTTCTTTAAGAAATGGCATTCTTCTAATGTTAGATAGCTAGACTATACGGGGTTACTAAATGTGATGAATGAAAAGACACATATGGACACACAATTTCTCTTTCCAGACTCTTCCATTTAACCCTTAAGCATGTTCTCAACATGAAGATGATTGCTAGTTCTCTAGCCATAGAATACAAATTAGAAAATATAGGAGGAGAAAAAAAAATCTATGTTTGAAGAACAATTTCTAAAATCTAATTTTGATGACCAGTTCGTAGTATTTAGTTATTTGAAAGTCAGTGTTATACAAAGGGAGGGAGGTCGGGAGGAAGGGAGACAGATATTGTGCATCTGCAGGTTCACTCCCTAAATGGCTGAAATGTCCAGGGCTAGCCAGGCCAAAGCCAGGAGCTTCATTTGGATCTCCTACGTGGGGCCCAAGCACTGCTTTCCCCAGGCCATTAGCAGGGAGCTGGATTGGATGTAGGAGCTGCGACATAAACCAGCATGCCCAAATGAGATGCCTGCTATGCTACGATGCCAGCCTCACTCTCACGGATTTTTAACAAGAATAATATTAAATATTATAAGTAAGTAATTGGAACCAGCACCCCTATGGGATGCTGGCATCGTAAACAGCAGCTTTACCTGCTATGCCACAATGCTGGCCCTAAAAAGGGAACTCTTATACAGTGTTGGCTGAAAGGAAATCAGCATAGCCATTAGGTGCCTCAAAAACTAAAAATTATATCTACTCAGCTATCCTATTTAGGAGTATAAATCAAAAGGAAATGCAATTGGCATTTCAAAGAGATAACTGCACTCCCAAGTTGATTGCTGAACTATTCACAATAACCAAGATATGGAATAACCTAGGTGTCCATTGATGGATGAATGGACAAAGTAATATGCTATATTATATGTATATGTATATATATATGTGTGTGTATATATAATACTATTCAACTATAATAGAAAATTAAATACTGGCATTTGTAGTAAAATATATGAAATTGAAGGTCATTTTCTTGTAAATAAACAAGACACAGAAAACAGATTCTATGTTTTCCCTCATTTGTGGAAGTTTAAAGATTACTGTCAATGTCCTTTCTTTTTAACACCTTAAGAGTTTGTTGAGTGAGGATGAAGTAGGGATAGGATGAGTCAAATGATGTCATTAAAATTAGAGACAGATTGTGATTGCATCCTCCTCAGTAGATACGTATCCTTAGAGATTTTCTTAAGTTGTTGTATTCATTTCCACGGGACACAATGTGATTGCCTGCCTTAACTGCTGATTTTTCTTTTATTTACCATAAGCAATTTACAACTGACCATCTTATGGGAGAAAAGAAGGAGCAGACAGAATGTGTATGAATGTCTGTGCATATAAATAAACTGTTCAAAAAATTCTCAAAATTTATTTATTTGAGAGACAGGGATACAGAGAGAAAGAGAAAGCATGCTTTTATCTGTTGGGTTAGTCTTCAAATGCCTGCAACAGTTAGGACTGGATCAGAGCCAAATCTGGAAGTTGGGAGTTGTGGGGAGCAACCCGGACTAGACTAAGTTACTGGAATTAAGACTTATTCTATGCATCTGCTCTCCCACAATATGGCGCTGAGAAGGGAGAAGCAGCTTCTACACAGCTGCCTCCAGTTCAACCAATAAACAGCAGGACCTGCTCCTGATTGGAGGAGAGCAGCGTACTTGGCGTGTGGGTAGTAGAGTTGGGATTGGTGGAAGAGGACTATAAAGGAGGAGAGAGACAACATGCACCAGGAACATCTAAGGGGAACACCTGTGCAGCCCCCGAGAGAGCCGGCTGGCAGTGTGCCGCTCCCCTGCGGAAGTGGGGAAAGTGGCCAGGGGGAACCGCCCTTCCACAGAGGTGGAAGGGACAGTAGCCAACCCGGGAAGAACCAGCAGCAAACCCGGGAAGGGCCGAGCAGACAAAAGAACAGCGCAGGGTCCTGTGTCGTTCCTCCATGAAGACGGGGAGCGACATAATGGTGCCGTGACTCGGATAGGAAACTTAGGAGGGAAGAAATGGGAAGAAGTGGGAAAATACCGGAGAGAGAGACTAGCAAAGAGCCTAGGGGAAAGCCGGACGGAAAAGGTGCCGGAAGAAGCTATTGAAAGCCTAGGCATAGATTCGGATATGGACTGTGGGAAAGAACTTAGGATTTAAAGTGAAAGCAAGAAGAAACTTAGACTCAGATGCGGACTATGGTGGGGAAGCTAGGAGATTGAAAGCGAAAGTGAAAGCTAGAACAAACAGACTTGGATACGGACTGTGGGGAGAAGCCAGGAGAAATGAGGGAGGAATATTGTTGGAAGAAAACTTAGGGAAACATACCGGGTAGAGAAAAATGTTAGGGAAATTGAAGCCGCGGGGGGCAGGCCGAGGCGGAAACGTAAGCCAGCTTGGAATTCTTTAAGTCAGCCCGGGGGGCAAAAGGCGAAAATCTGGAACCAGAGGCAGAGATGTGGGCCGCCAGGTGGAATCCGTCAGATTAGCCCGGGGAGCAAAGGACGGGAAGCCAGACTGAAAGGCGCAGATGCGTGAGCTAGGTTGAATTCGCCAGGTTAGCCCGGGGAACTTAGATTGAATACCGGTGGTGGCGGAAACGTAAGCTACGCTGTGTGACTCGCGGAAGCCGCCGCGTGCAGAGAGAGCACGGGGCATGAATAGATAGGGAACATGGGGCTAGTGCGAGGCCGTGGTGTGGGCGCGAAGGGGCGCGGAGACCGCGGAGTGCGCGCGCGAAGCCGGGAAGCCGCGCAGATGAGAGAAGCGCGGGCTGAAGCGGCTCAGAGCCGGGAAGCCGCTGCCGCGGGGCGACGAAGCGCCGAGAAGCAGCCTCGGGGCGGGCGCCAGGATGCTGCAGGGATAAGAGAAACAGAAGTTTAGAAGTAAAATGAGAGAAATAGGAATGCTGGTAGATAGAAGTAAAATAGGAGAAATAGGAATGCCCGGAGATAGAGAAATAGAGAAAAATAAGGCCTCCCCTCAACATGGCAATGAGAGAGCTTGGATTCGGTCTGCCTGATTAGGGAGGTGGTGAGCACCTGCGGGCGGCTAGCAGCTTATGCGCCGCAGGTCACCGAAGACAGGCACGAATTAACATCAATAAGTCTCCCCACAATACCGCAATGAGAAGGCTTGGATTCGCTCTGCCTGATTAGTAGGCGATAAGCACCAGCAGGCAGCTCGACCAGAGTATGAGCTGCAGGTCACCGAAGATAGGCATGAATCAACACCAATAAGTCTCCCCACAATACGGCAATGAGAAGGCTTGGATTCGGTTTGCCTGATTGATAGGGCTTGTAAGCACCTGCAGGCAGTTCTAGCAGAGCAGAGCATGCGCTGCAGGGCACCGAACACAGACACGCATCAGCGCCTAAAAACCTCCTCACAACATGGCGAAGAGAGGGCCCGGACTCAGTTTGCCTGATTGGTAGGACTTGTAAGCACCTGTGGGCAACTCTAGCAAGCAGAGCAGAGTGTGTGCCGCGGGGCACCGAAGACAGGCGCATATCAACGCCAAAAATAAAAAGAAAGGGGGATCTGTGGGGAGCAACCCGGACTAGACTAAGTTACTGGAATTAAGACTTATTCTATGCATCTGCTCTCCCACAATATGGCGCTGAGAAGGGAGAAGCAGCTTCTACACAGCTGCCTCCAGTTCAACCAATAAACAGCAGGACCTGCTCCTGATTGGAGGAGAGCAGCGTACTTGGCGTGTGGGTAGTAGAGTTGGGATTGGTGGAAGAGGACTATAAAGGAGGAGAGAGACAACATGCACCAGGAACATCTAAGGGGAACACCTGTGCAGCCCCCGAGAGAGCCGGCTGGCAGTGTGCCGCTCCCCTGCGGAAGTGGGGAAAGTGGCCAGGGGGAACCGCCCTTCCACAGAGGTGGAAGGGACAGTAGCCAACCCGGGAAGAACCAGCAGCAAACCCGGGAAGGGCCAAGCAGACAAAAGAACAGCGCAGGGTCCTGTGTCGTTCCTCCATGAAGACGGGGAGCGACAGGAATGAAATCCAATTCCTTCATGAGGGTGTCAGGAGCCCAACCACTTGCACTATCAGCATTTCCACTCAAGGTCTGCCTCTGCAGAAAGCTGGAATCAGATGCTGGAGTCAGAAGCAAGAGTCAGGAGCCAGAGGTAGGCATCAAACCTGGGGACTCTAATATGGGATCAGGGCACCTCAACTAGCATCTTAGCTGCCGGGCCCAAATACCCATCCCATGTACACATCATTTTTTGTGCATGTGGAAAAACATAGGGACTAGCTTTATACTAAAGAAACTCTTGCCAAAAATGGCCATTTTGGACCAGGACCAGTGCAACGTCTGGCTGGGTAGCTACTAAAACTAGTCTTTCCTGGGCTGGTGCTGCGGCTCACTTAGCTAATCTTCCGCCTGCGGCGCCGGCACCCTGGGTTCTAGTCCCGACTGGAGCGCCAGATTTTGTCCCAGTTGCTCTTCTTCCAGTCCAGTTCTCTGCTGTGGCCCAGGAAGGCAGTGGAGGATGGCCCAAGTGCTTGGGCTCTGCGCCCGCATGGGAAACCAGGAGGAAGCACCTGGCTCCTAGCTTCTGATCGGTGCAGTGTACTGGCCATAGTGGTCATTTTGGGGGTGAACCAATGGAAGAAAGACCTTTCTCTCTGTCTCTCTGTCTCTCTCTCTCTCTCTCTAACTCTGCCTGTCAAAACAAACAAACAAACAAAAAAACTAGTCTTTCCTTTCACCTAGTGCTGAATTCAAAGGACAATTTTTATAAATATGTCAAATGTTCATTCTAATTCTTTGAAAAAGTTGCGTTTACCATTCAGTTTACTGTAGTCATTTTTAAATGATTTAAATAATTGCCCTAAGTGCCCTTGTGGAAATTCTACTGACTTGAGTAGAGGTGCCCTACCTAAAAGTAGTATATATTTAAGACAGTTCAAATCAAGAAGGCATCATTGATTTCTTTGTGTTTAGGAAAAACCTATGCAATGCAACAGCTTATGTTGATATGAAATTAATAGGAAGATTAGAAATACTGTTATGGGTATTATATGGTATCATACAAGGACAGGAACTAAGAACCAGAGCAAATTCTTAGAGAGCACACTGATATTATCATATTAGTGATATTATTACACTGGTGCCTAGACCTCAAATTCAGCAGTGCTTCGATGTTTAATCAAGACTGTCCCAAATTCCTTCATGGGGTACATCTATTAGATATTTTGGATTGACCTAAATCACTGGTTGTCAACCAGACATTTTTGTCACACTGCAGGTGGGAGTGTCAACTGATACTGGTGCTTCACAGTAGCCCAAGCATGCTTCTATATATCCTACAATGTACTAGAAAGCCTACAAGCCTACATGCTTCTATGTATCATACAATTGCAGGGGTCAGCACCCTGCAGTGAGAAATTATCTAGCCCCAAATGTCAACACAATAGTATACTGGTTAGGAGAGGCTGGCCACGCCGGCGCCGCGGCTCACTAGGCTAATCCTCCGCCTAGCGGCGCCAGCACACCGGGTTCTAGTTCCGGTCGGGGCACCGGATTCTGTCCCGGTTGCCCCTCTTCCAGGCCAGCCCTCTGCTGTGGCCAGGGAGTGCAGTGGAGGATGGCCCAGGTGCTTGGGCCCTGCACCCCATGGGAGACCAGGAAAAGCACCTGGCTCCTGGCTCCTGCCATCGGATCAGCGTGGTGCGCCGGCCGCAGCGCGCCGGCCGCGGCGGCCATTGGAGGGTGAACCAACGGCAAAGGAAGACCTTTCTCTCTGTCTCTCTCTCTCACTGTCCACTCTGCCTGTCAAAAAAATAAAAAAATTAAAAAAAAAGAGAGGCTGGCCTAAATATAAATTCTCATCTTCTTCCTTTTTTTCTTCATTTATAAATGTTTCTATACCCAGAAACTAAAGGATAAAGCTGCAAACAATTTTTGAGAAACAGCATTCAGAATCATGTGCACATCTACGTAGTATCACTGTTCTGGTCTAGATAGTCACTTAGAATATTACTGTACTATATAAAGGGTATTATTACAATTAGATGTTCAATTCTTTAAGAATAAACATGATGGAATATATTCCAATATTATTTATTTATTTTTTTTTTTGAGAGAGAGAGAGACAGACAGACAGACAGAGCACTCTATTCTGTTGGTTCATTATCCAAATGCTGGCAATGGCCAGGACTGAGCAAGGTCAAAGCAGGAATTTAATCCAGATTTCCTAAATGAGGGGCTAAAATTCTATTACTTGAACCATTACCAACTGCCTCCAATGGTCTGATTTGGCAGGAATTTGGAGTCAGGATCTGGAAGTGGTTATCAAACCCAGACACTCTGATACGCGACACAGGAATTTTAAGTGCCATCTTTACCACTAGGACAAATACCCACTCCAAGAAATTTCTTGATTATTTAGGTAACTTACTGAAACATTTTCTACATAATAATGTATATTTTATGTGCATTTATATATATTTACTTACAATTTCTAAATATGAAGTTACTTGAGTAAGTTCAAGGAAAATGTAATTGAGAGATAAATTTCGGTGCATTTTGGAATATCACAAAAATTATTTAAAATGTTCATAGAAAATGTGTATTTATGAATACTATGGATTTCATTTTTTTCACTGAAATAAGTTTATGCTTTAATTACATTTTCCACTGAACTTTCTGAAGTATCATATTGTAAATTGCATAGGTCAGGAAATGTGTTTGCTCTTGATTATCATAGTTAATTCTCGAAATAGTTGTATAGGCTAGAATTATTTCTATGAGTGCTCTGCAAAAAGGAAACTGAAGGTGTATATGTTATATATCTTGTATATCTATGTGATTAACAAATTATAAAGCTGTATCAGTATTTTTGCATTCAGAAAATTCTCTTACCATTTTTAGGGACAATTGGATAGTGAAAGAAGCAGGTGCACAGGTGGTTTAATCAAGATCTTGAAGTCTTTCGGCCAAGAATTTTGATGTTATTTTAATGGCAAAAGAGAATCACTTAAATATTTTGTGCAAATAATTGATTTCTCAGTTGCTCTCTTGAGATCAAGCAGCATAGGAAAACAGTTAAGCTTAGAATCTCTGGAGTCAGATTTCTTTTCCTACTATTTGGAATACAATCTTGGGCAAATGACAACCTTTACCCTTTCAAGTGGGAATAAAACTGCTACTTCTTTCAGTTTGTGTGTGTATGTGTGTGTGCATCATCAACAAAGTATCCTCTGTTAGGTTGTGCCTAACATACTTCATTCAGAGTGGATAGTAGCCATCATCAATAGCACCAACAGTATTAAGTATTACATTTTTGATTCGGAAATATCACTTTGATTGCAATTCAGAGAAAGCGTTGTAGAGTAGCTAGATGGGGATTGAGACCATTTTTCGATATCCTTTGTACATAAAGATAAAAAAAATGACGATTTAAAATATGACAATAATAGAAAGCATGATAGAAAGAGTTCAGATCAAGTGACACTTAGAAGTAGACCAGATAGGTTATTAAGCAAGTATATGTGAGAAATGTAGAGAAAAATTATTATTTTTCACGATTTGGAAAGCAGATTGAATAATGTGTCATTCACTGACATAGGGACACAAAAAGAGGAACAGGTGATGGCAAGTTGTGGCAAGTTCAATTTCGAGTATGTGGAATTTGAGGATTTCACTACCAAAGTGAGTACAATTATTTGTCTACAGAACACATGGGACAAGACTCATAGCTCTGATTGGAAAATGGAATTAGAAAAATAGATTTCAAAATTATCTTCATTACTGGAGTAAGGGAAGCATTTCTGTGTAAACAAATAAATTCTAGAACATCTGCCCCCAATCCATCTCCTCATGTGCACCTTAGTATTTCAAAGGAAAAACTAACTGCGTAGAATCTATATCTGTGATTCTTCTTTGTCTAGTCATCCTTCATGCAGAGAGCATGTGCTCTTGGCTCTGTGTTTTGGAGGAAAATCATGTTTCCACAGAGCAGGCCACAGTGGTTCACTGCTGCCAGTGGCTGAATGGGTGCTCCCTAACATTAGGGTCAATTATTTGGCATTCCACCTAGCCAAGTGTAGAGGGCACCAAGATATCAGCTCTTTCAATAATATAATTATGGTATTGTTATTTCAATCTACTTATGTCTCTTTTTTTCTTTATATTGTCAAAATTCAGGTGAGAAAGGGCATCACTTATCAGGCCCCCTCCAGGGCTCCAATCTGCATATAGGTAGAAATACTTAAAGGTGTTAATATGAATGAAGGGCCTTAGGAATAAAAAGAAGATGAAATGGAAAGGAGAGGTAAAGAGAAGTGAGTTAACCTGAGTAAAAAGAAGAGGAGCACATAATCCTAAGGAAAATTAATATTAAAGAGTCAGGAAGAATACTTTATGGGATGCACAGAGGTGAGAGCTAAAAAACCAAATTGTTATAAGAAGACGTTGAGAAGAAGCTCTTTTTAAAAAAAGCATATCATGTTGGGGAGATGTCTGGGGATGAGCCAAGAAAACCAAGCACTGAAGAACTGTCAGGACAAGGCTAGACTATCTTCAGATCTGGTAATGAGTATGGACTTGGGGACCTTACAGGGAACTATTTCAATTGAGGAAAAAGTAGGGAAAAGAGACAGGAACTGGATTATATCTTTCTTGCTAAAGTAATTGGGTGTACACATGTGTGTGAAGGTGAGCAGATGAATGTGTATATATTTTCATCATCTTCATCTTAATTTTTTTTAACTCAAAGTAAAATCTTAGAAATCCTATTAAAATTATTAGGGTACAGACACTGCTTTCAAATCTAGTTAACAATGGCAAAAACTTATGTTTTATTTTTAACATCATTGATATCAGGAACATTAATCAAAAACATTAATTTAAGAACAAACCTTGGTCAGGCACAGAGTTAATTTTTGGGAAACTGTAAAATATACCGCACATTCCTATGAGTGAAGCATGAATAGGAAAAAATATATTCTCTTGCTTTTTATATTTTAAAAGGCATTCTTTTTCTTCAAAAAGATAATTTATATTTAAAATCTATATGCAAATGTTTAAAATCTCAGTGTGAAAATTGTAGGTTTATTTGTAAAACTTTTCCCGATTTTAGCAAACAATTGTAAACCATCACAGACAGAACTTCTATGTTAGGCATTGTTAATACTTAAAAATACTAACTTCAAAAAATAATGTATCAAGCAATTTCCTATTGTTACTTCTATCATGTTATGGTTAACCTAAATAATTAGTCAGCATTAAATGTGGTTGGAAAAAAGATAACAGAACCAATAGGCTATTCTTCTAAAATGTTATTTCTGGAACACTGATCTCATGCTTTTTCAAGGAGCACGAGAATAAAATTGCACATGATTGGACTATATTCTAATTTATGGGGGAGTCTAAGACAATTTTAGGAGCTTAACACTGCAATAGCCCTTTGGGGTATTAAGTCTGTCAGTTGGCCTGCAAATCAGAAAATTGATAGCTCTATTATGAAGGCATGTGAAATACCAAATACACGAACTCGATGGAATACTTAACTGCTTTATGAGGTGACCAGAAACTGCTGACTGATTTGTTGGCCTAAATCCTGCTGAATGGGTCCCTTTAATTGCCTTAAGAATATCCTATTAAATAATTCAAAAGATCTGGGCCAAAAAAGGGCAAAATATATAAATTTGAATGAATATATTTAAATTAGAAAGTGTTTTTGAGCCACAGTTTGATATTAAAATGGCTAATATTTCAACCATACTTAAAGCTAAAACCTGAAAACTGAAAAAGATGAAAGAGACAAGTGGGATTCTTTACTTTGATATTCCCTGTTCCTTTCTTCATGATTCCCATCAATTGATAGTATCATATTTAAAGTATTTTTACTAAATCATCTTTTTCTTAGCATAGGATTATGCACCCAGTGGCAAATCAACAACCAAACTGACCAAGAAGAGTAATAAGTTTATTGAACGGGTACTATATGCTATGCAGCCTTTCACCAAGTGTACTGTGATGAATAAAACATAGTACCTGCATTTAGTCAGCTTACATATCTCATATGAGGTGCAAGGATTTTCAAATAAGTTTCACAGTGAAAATGTTTCACGATTAAATATATGTCATCACTTTTTGAATTTCTTCAAAAAGTTAGTTTTCAAATCACAAGCTTGAAAGCAGATAAAGCATCTTACATAAAATTGCTCATTAATGTAAAGTAATCAAAAAGAGATAGCATGGTATAATTGGAATGGGAATAATGCCAAGGTACCAAACATATGTTAAAAGTCCTATAAACTCACCCAGGGTAGAAAACATAAATGATTCTCAGCTTTCTGATAAAATCTTTTAGCATTATTTATATACTGAGTTAAAATCTTAACTCTGAAATTACTAGATAAAATTGATATCTCAGGAAATGTGTACACAACTTATTCATTATCAACTTTAAAAATGTCTTTTAAAAAATTTCTCCTGAAAATTATTGATTCATCTTCATGTGACTCTACTCACACTCCTGAGGGATTAACCAGGTGGGAATTATTCTCCAATTCCTTTTTATATACAGTCTATGTAATACAGCCAAAACTGCATGGACTTTTATAATACATGGCAATTTCCAAAGCCCTACATTTTATCTCAGTCTTCCAGCTTTATTTGCAAAATGTGAGAGTGGGGTTACTGGGAAAGATAACATGATTATTCTTGGAATAACTCTAACTAATATCAGAAATATAAGACTGTAATCTCCTCTCAGATGAGGAAGGAACATAGTGACCTATTACAAAAGTTCACAGAATTTTCCTTTGAAGAGAAGCACCTCTTCTAGTCTATAGTAGCCAGCTATGGTCACTCTTCACACTATATCCATGGATAACTAAAAACAAACGTGTGAAAGAAAAGGAAATTGTCTCAGAAGTTCCCAAGATCATGTGTTCTCAAAACATATCATTGTTTACTACCTCACTCTTTTCTTGTCCTCAAGGATCCTATGGATTTCCCATACTAGCATATTGTTACATATTCTTTCTGAAATGAGAGAGGAATTTTGACTATACCATTTTCCGCACATTTAGAACTAACTGGTTCATGATTAACTCATTATCTATAGACCCACATAAATATATGCAATGATTTGGTAAATTATGTGGAGTAAGAACCTATCTTTCCCAAGCAAAGAGTAGCAGACCTTGGCCACATCTATCATGTCCACTTTTCCCTTGACCTTGGAATACAAAGATGTGTAATTCAGAGCACTCACAGACCTGACATTATGGTATAATTACAAGACAGCCTACCGTGTGTGAAGCCCAGCATAGCACTATAGGTGTACAAAGTAATTATCTTCCCAATCTAAATTCCATTTTAGCGTATCATCCTTTTCTTTATTTGCATTGGGAAAAAAGGTCATGCCCAAAAATAATCAAGAAACGAAGAACTCCTCCACACATTGAACAAGAAATCAAGAAACAATAATCAAGAACAAATAATCAAGAAACAAAGAACTCCTACACATTGAAACCACTGAGCGATGATAAATGATTTTACCAGATTCTAAGCATTATGTTCCATGCTAGTGAAGCTTTGTTCATCCTGTGATTATTTTTTCTCCTGTTAAATTATTTAGGTTATGATAGAGAAAACTCGCATCAGAATAGAATGGGCATGAGACAGTTATTGAGTCTTCTGCATTAACTTTGGTCAAAGAACCTTTAAGTGTTACCCAGTGCAAAATATTTGCGATTTTTTAAGAAAGGAAATTACCTATCTTTATAGAATTTCTTGAATAATGAAAAGCTAGGGACAAATATATTCAAATAATGTCAAGATTATGATACACAGTTCATTGGGGAGGAGAGATTAATATCAGGTTTCCTTAGATGTTTTGACAGTCTGTGAGATGAGGCATCAGGGACTGACTACTCAGTCAAGCAAAATTTTGAAAATCTTTTCTACCAGCCTCATCTTGGAAAGGCAAGAATCTTCATTCTTTTCTAAGTAATAAGTGGTAGTAATAATACAAATCAACTCTTCCAGGCACATAAAGTGACTTTAACAGTGAAATATAAAGATAAAAGTAACAAAATGGAATAAATAACACTTGTGATACATCTGTATCACAGATGTATTATGCTAATCTTGTCATTCATTTACTGTACATACATTTTATTCTGACATATCATTTTATGTAAATGATGGGGCTATCCCTTTCTTTATTTGGAAATCATCTTATTATATGGAGCAGAAATCTCTTCCACATTTAAATTAAAGGTAGTTCACAGGTGTTCATTCTTCTACTCTTAGGCCTTATCTGACTTCCAGACAATGGTAGGTTCCTCTGTTGTATATGAAGCTATATAAATTAATAAATTAATAGCCATCTATCTTTTTCCTTTCTAGTGTTTATCATTTTTCTTATTTCATATTCAATGACAGAAAATTTGTCATGGAGATCATAAGCATTGATTTCCAAGGATGTTAAGTTTCTCATCAGGTCTGCCCCCTTCCTCTCACCACTACACTAAAATCTCTTGACTCTTGATGCCTTTGCATGTATGCCATAAGGGACCATATAAGCTCCACAGAAAAGAATATCAGGAGACTATACTGTTAAAGCATTGACTAAATTGTTGCAAAACTATTCCTGATGTTGTTTAGATACACTCTGCTTTTAAAAATAATTCATATTTACTTGAGTAATCTGAATGTATTACTACATTGTCCTCTAATATGTGGTGTTAATGATATGAAGTTTAATTTCTGATTATTTATATGCATTTTTATTTAATGCAATTTTGGATATTTTTGATAGTTTGCAGTTCAGG
This sequence comes from Oryctolagus cuniculus, assembly GCF_964237555.1. Lineage (NCBI taxonomy): Eukaryota > Metazoa > Chordata > Mammalia > Lagomorpha > Leporidae > Oryctolagus > Oryctolagus cuniculus. Next base: position 167,686,347 of record NC_091433.1, read on the forward strand.
TGCTAATTTATTATCCATCTTTAAACTGGATGTGATTTTTAAAATCATTATGATTATATCACTTATATCATTCTTATTCTTTATATGTATTCTCTATGTATATGTGTAATATACTGGAATTTCTTGAACTAATCCTGTGTATCCTAAACTCCTTCTTATAGTTTCTACTTTTGAGCATGTTTGCTTCAAGTTTTCTAAAATTTCCTCAATCTTATTACAGTATAATTATATTGGCCTCAGCCTTGTCCATTTTCTGATTTAAGTGTTTCCATTAAAATATTTTAATCTAGGCAAAAAGCTCTTTTTGCTAATTGATCATTTTTCATATATTGCAGACTTATATCATCTTTGATAGTAATAAGTGCTAATATGTGGTGACTGGTTAGGTTGAATGAAGCACTGTTACAAGTTCTTTAATCAAAGTTAAATCATATCAACTCCACGAGTTATACTATTTTACAGATTGCAAAACTGAGAGGAAGAGTATTAAGTAACATACAAAAAGTCACACATAGTAAGCAATTGTGAGATTTCTACTTTGTTAATTTACATGTCTCATTTTGCTCTAACATTTTACCTTTATGTTTTATCAATGTTACTAATTCATTTATTTCTTTACGCATCTCTAATATCTATTTGAATGTCCTCCCCAGGTTATTCTAAAATCTCTAAATCCCAGGTATAAATCATCCTAGTTACTTAACTTCCAGTTATTTTCCTTAGCATTGAACTTTCTCGTATACCCATCAGTTGCAAATATAGAGAGTCTAGGCATTCAAAATCCATAGAATTAAATCTTCAGGAGTCACATGTACATGGTATACACGTATGTGTGCTTTCCAGAGCAATTTCTCTAGTTGCTTCTTCATCTTTTCTACTGAGTTAACCAATTCTGAAACAGATTGAGATAGTCAGGCTTAAGAATTCTGTACTACGTGAAGTTGAACCTCATAAGGTTTCAATTATTCATAATTTCATTGTTCCTTACTTCCAAAATACCTTAAGCATTTCCTGAAACAACTTCAGGCTGATATCCTTGATCGTCATACTTAATGCTCATGGTCTATTTTTGATGTCACTCTCCATTTTCAGATGTCTCATCTTCAAATGCAAGTTATGTATCTCATTACAGTACCTTATAGCTTGCTTAGTTTCAATATCTGGTTAGCAAAATGGTTATGAAGTGTTTTGCAGTTGTCTGGCTTGGTGTTGAGCATACTTGGGCATTTTCTTTCCATAAATGTGAGTTCTGAGATACATGCTTAATAGTTAAATATATATAGTCAGCATTTTTTTAATTTGGACCAGGAGAATATTCTGGATTCTTGTTAATACGTGTGGCTCAGAAGTCCATGCTTTTACATCTGAATCAGTTGCACTACAAAACTTCTCTAGGCACAGATCTCCAAAACTTTCCTGGTGAATGAATATGACTTTGACTCTTCAACATCTGTCTTTATTGTGACACCAAGAGAAAAGACACACTTGTTTATAACACAGGAATTTAATACTTTTTTTGGTCATTTCACTTCTATGAAGAAGCCAATTATACAAACACAATGCATGATTTTACTATTCCTTAGAGATATGAATATAGTCTTCAAAAATTATTTTATTCCCCAGTGGTTCAGATAGTATGAAATCAAGCAGGATATATCACCTTCAAACAGACAAATATTGAATTAGTGCTTTCAGTAAAATTTAATTAGAGAATGTTTATCCACATGAAATTCTATGTATATATCTTTTTAGTGAGTTTCATTATGCCAGTCTGAAAGTTAAACTTTTTAAAAAATATTTCTAGCAGTCTTACGATGGCAAAGAAAAGGAGAAAAATATAGCTAACTTTTTTCTCTCTAATGATTTCTCTTTCTTCTCATCAGCAATCTACCAAATATATTACAAGCAGAATTAAGTAGAATCAAGACATCCCAATTGGGCTCCTTAATTAAGAATCCTTTTAATAGAGCAGGAAGAAATGACAAGGCAACACAGCCTCTTTGAAATAAGCTCAGAATATTGAGATGCTTCTTTAGTGGCCAAAGCTTGGCAATACTAAAATATTTCAAACTTCCAAGTCAAGTGTCAAAATAAACCAGCATAATACTGTATGCAGCTCAGATTCAATATATAGTCTTTTATTGTTAAAACTATTATTTAGAAAAACAAAAAAGGAATAACTTGAAAACAGTCCTTAACAAAGTGCTATATTTCAAGAGATTCTTACAAGAAAATGAAAATAATTTTCTCTACTGGATTTAAGTTTTTGTTCAATGTTGTGGCAGGTGTAGAGAAAATCTGGAACTGGCAAATCGTCAGTTTAATTTGACAAACACTTATTTAATGGCAACTCTGTGTAAGGCATCCTGATAAATGTTCTAAGTGAGTAAGATGAAATGTGTTCTTTGGAAGAGCTCCCACATTATGGATGAGATATATGTATAAGCAATTAACTTTAAAACAATGTACTAAGTGTTATAATAGCAGATTATAAAAATGTTATCAGAGCATAGCTCAAGAATTAATTAGGCTTGTTTCATGAAAATCGAGATCTACCTTAATAAAACTCAGAGAGCAGTTGAAGAGAAAGGGTTAAATTTCATTTATGGCTCCAGAATTCTAATACTTCTCTTGTGGGAAGGGAAGGAGTTTGTTCTTCTCCTACTAGGGAGAAACACTCTCCATGGCCACACTGCTTTTCTCTAACTGATAGATGTTTATCACTGAGGTGTACTGAAGATCCTTCCCCAAACAATTAACTAACTGGCTTAGTACCTTGATAGGAGTTAAGCAGAAGCCTGAAGAAAAATTAGCTAAACACATGCAGAAAACCAAGAAACACTTTAATGCACCTGTTCCTATAATTCATTCATTTATGCAACATTGATAATATTGCTGAACTGATTTCCCACTTCATTCAGGTATGTTCATGTATCAATTAACAATGAAAACTCTTTTTTTAAGAAAGTGATTCTCCTTCTTTATACTACCTTATTATGATTATTTTGAACACAATCTGAAATGCTACATTTTTGTTTCCTTGATTGTTATTTGTCTCCTTGTCACTAGACTATAAGCTCCCAGAGAACAGAAATTCTATTTGTCTACTACTGTATTTCTAAGTCCTTGAAAATGTCTCTACTTAATAGGAGCTCAATGTATATTTGCAGAATCACTGACTAATTGAATTAATTGCATTATGAAGATCTCATACTAATGTTGTGAAGTCAAAGAGAATTATTTTCTAATTTGTAAAGAAGCTGATTTAGAGGGTGATTCCAGATCCAAACAAAACCAGAATGTAGCACAACAACAAATAAAGAACATGCAACAAAGTGTTTTGAGTGCTCAGTGAAGGAGAGAGGAAGGTTAGGAATATCCCCAAAGAACAATTTATAATTAGGCTTGATTGATGAGTAAGACCAATATGTATAAAAATATAGTCATTACAGCAAAAGAAGAAACATATGAAAGTTCTTTAAAAATACTGAACATCTGTGTTTGGGCAACAATTAGGAGTAAAGAGGAAATGTATTATAGCTTACTTGAGTGAGAATATCAGGGGATGAGGGGTGAAAGACCTGCACCAAATATGAGACTTCTTCTAAGCCATGAAATATTATCTTGGCTTGTTTTTGTGTCTGCTTTTAGAGAAGAAACACAGCTTAACACAATTGTAGATCATCAAACTATGAATCTCTGGCTTTTGTTCCTTTGTAAATAAAGTTTTATTAGAACACAGTCATCTATACATTTACATATTGACAAGGCTGTATTCCTGCTATTACAGCAGATTTGAGAAGTTGTGATTAAAAACAGATGGCCTAAAATGCCAAAAATTCTTGCTATTTGATCTTTTATGGAAAAAGTTTGTTGACAGAAGAGATACAGGCAGAACAATTAAGAGAATGCTGCAATGCTTCTGACAAGCATGATGACTGAATGAAACAGATCTGTAAAGATCTGTTAAATAATCAGCCGTGGCAATAAGTAAAAGGTAGGGACTCCTTCTGTCACCTCTAGGAAGACCAGAGGCTCTATCAGTGTCATCAGCAGTGTCTCTTAATGGCTGGACATTTTAGCTAATATGTTTTCTGAGCTTTTGGAAGGAAGGGAGTCTTCCTTTTGCAGATGCTAGGGTCACACAAATTCCTGCTGTTAACTAAGTTATTATTTTCTCCAGTGGGAACCATTTTCATGTTCAAAAATCTTCTTAGAGCTACACACTTTGCTTTGTGAAAAAATTCTGAGTTTTCTTGAGAAGAAATATTCACAATATACTATTGGCAGATGATTTCTGTACTGTTGAGAAAGCACCTATGAATATAACAGAGCCAGAGAAGTTCACTAAACGAACTAGAAACCGAGTGAAGACAGACTTCACATGAGTCCTGGAAAAACAGGACAACTTCAAAAGCAATTTTTACCTAGACTCAAAGACAATGCACAGTAGTCAAGGAATAAATGACCTTGAAAATATTTGTGTTTTTATTATATATATTGAAAAATATTAATCATAGACATAAATTTTAAAACTCTTTCAATCAATATTTAGAATAGGATTTCTCCACTATAACTTTAGTGAATAAACTGTTTGCAATGTAATTCTAATACTGTGGCTAAAAATACATATTTTAAGTTATGCTTTCTTTTATTGTTTACTGTTGAGGGAACAGTACTTTTCATGGGAACTGGTGTGGTGGTGTAGTAGGCTAAGCCTCTGCCTTCAGTACCAGCATCCCATATGGGCACTGGTTCATGTCCTGGCTGCTCTTACGCTGATCCAGCTCTCTGTTATGGCTTGGGAAAGCAGTAGAAGATGGTCCAAGTGCTTAGGCACCTGCATCCACATGGGAGACCTGGAAGAAGCTCCTGGCTCCTGGCTTTGGATTGGCACAGCTCTGGCCGTTGTGGCCATTTGGGGAGTGGACCAGTGGATGGAAGACAAACTTTGTCTCTCCCTCTCTACATCTATAACTCTGTCTCTTGAATAAATAAATAACATCTTTTAAAAGGAAGTATTTTTCATGACTATGTACAAGTTTGTTTTTGTAAATGCATAAGTTGTTTTTAAATATTTTTTTGTTTTTGTAAATGTTTTTAAATATTTTTTTGTTTTTGTAAATGCCTAAGTTGTTTTTAAATATTTATTTTATTTGCGAGAGAAGGAGAAACAGAAACAGACGTAAAGATAGAGTTCAACTTCAAATGGTTGCAATAGGTGGAATCAGGACAGACTGAAGCCAGGAGCCAGGAACTTAATCTCCTACAATGGGGGCAGGGACCCAAATACTTCAGCAGTCACCGCTGCCTTCCAGAGTGCACTTTAGAGGGAAGCTGGAATCATAAGCAGAGATGGGACTTAAACCCAGGAACTCCAATGTGAGTTGTAGATGTACCAAGTATCACCTTAAAAATCTCAACAAATACCCACTGCAGAAACATTATTATTAAATGAAAACCCCTTGTACCTAGTCCTATACTTGTTCCAATGAGACCTTGGGAAAATTACTGTGGTTTCTTTGCTTCAATTTTCTTCTCTGAGCTTCTCTCAAAATCCTATGGGATTTTGCCAGTCATCCTATAACACATAGTGTAAGACCTTAGAGTTGGCAGCTGTCAATCTTGGAGTCTAGAGAAATGCCATTAAGCACCACATTTATGAGAGCAGGGTTTTGATAGGTAGGTGGATCTAGCTTCATAAACTGATCCCACCATCTAACACAGTCAGAAGATTACCTGTCTCTAAGAGTGTCCATTTTTAACATAGATAAGATTTACATGAAGTTTTTATACAGTTTTCTTCACATAAATCATTAAGCCCATGTTCAGGCACATAGAAGATAAGCAATAAACACAGCTTATATAAACACTTGGCCTTGCATTTTTGTGAATTTCTATTTTTGAAATCTGTTATTCCTTTTATTACCACAATGCTTTTTAACCATTTTATGATTTCTAGTCCATCTTTTCTCCTTTCTGCCTGGGTTTATTTTTGCTTGTCCTTTGTTCATGAACCATCCCACTCTCCCTGACACATTTTCCCCTTGGTGGAACCTGTGTTATGTATGCTGTATGTCTTCTGCCCTGCCACTTCCAGAGGGATCCAAATATTTGCATGGAATTCCTTTCAGGCTGCTAAAATCTGTCTGTTTATAGAACCTCAAAAAAATGCAGCTGCAATTAAGTATGTTGATCATATAATTTACCATCAAATGGGAAATTTAGGGTGGAAAGTGAATGCTATTAATAACTACAATAGGGCATCTGGTGTAAACCAGTACACTCCCAGGCAAACCAGCATGCATGTTCACCATTCTTATAAGGGAAAGTTATTGCTGAAATTTCACTTTAAAAGCACAGTACAATGCATTTCCTCATTGCCATTTATCTTTCAAGGCCTTGCAAATTGTTTTGTATTCTAAAAACTGCTGATTGGTATGGTTTCTGCATGCTCAGATCAGCTTTATGTAGTGAAATGGGAACTGGCTCAATGCCCCAAATGCTTGCAATCAAAAGATGCAGGTGATAGTATCAAAAGCACAAAACCCAGAGGAAATATAAAGCCAGGTAATCACTGACTCTGTGTGTTACCAAATCACATCGACCATTTTGACAGTAGGGATTTATAGTGTTAGTTGTCCAAATAGAGATTGATGTAGATGGCCAAAAATAAATTCTCCTGGTTTTGCTTACCAAAATACAAACAATGCCAGGACTCCTGAATGCCTGCAGCAATTAATCTGAATTGCATACCAGATAGGTATGGTCAGGGTAGTTTCTTTGTGAATGCACTAGGTTTAATTTAAAATGGCAAAGCAAGGGTAAATAAATCAATAGGTTGTTCTCCCAGATTTCTGTTTCGTGTATGTAGTAGCTGAGTGCTCAAGTTGGCAGAAGTCCCCATGAAATCAGTGAACATTCATCAAACAAATGTTATGTGTCAGGCACCATGCTAGACACTTAAGACACTGCCCTTGATTTGAGTTTTTTTCCTTAGAAATGGTGGGGTAACATCATCTTACAAAGCCTGTGATTACAATTCAGTTAGATTTCTGGGACACGTTTATCAACTCCAGTTTTCCATATGTGACAGATATGTAAGGTGAAGGAAACACAGCTTCCCTCATTCCCAACCTCTGAAAGTGAGAATGAATCTCTTAGGCCACTCAGGGCAAGCTGGCAGTATTTGCCACCTGAATACTGAATGTAATCCTGCCTTAATGGATTTCTTCTAGCAGTGTTTTTCTCTCCTGGGAGTTCCACGTTGCTGGAATCCACACGACTGCCTCAGACAGAATCCCTGTGCACAACCTTACCTCACACGTATGGGATGTTGTGTCCCTGCTAGTTGGATGATGTGTATCCAGGACTTGGTTGTCTCCTTTATAGTAATCATACCTCCCTCTTAAGAATTAATGATCGCCTTCATGACCTTGAGTTTGATTTCTATCAGATTTTTGAGTAGTCTGGATACTGTGTTGTTATTTGATTTGCTCTCCACTCAGAATTTTGGTTATCCTTGATACTTTTCTTCTCTGCAGCATTATAAAATTACCCTAAAGGCTTAAATTCCATGGTCAGTCTATGTACAAGTTCCTCAGTTCTGCCATTAAAAAATTACTACGGCTGGGTGATGCCAATCACAATGGAAATGTGTTCTTGTATAGTTCTGGAGGCCAGAGCTCTGAGGTCAAGTTGTTGATCAGGGCCATACTCTCTCTGGTACTATGCAGAGAATCCTCTCTTATCCCTTCCTAGCTTCTAGTGGAAGCCATCAATCCTTTGCATTCCTTAACTTTCAACTACATCACTCTAATATCTTCCTTGGTATCACACAGTCTTTGTTCTATGTCTGCCTCCACATGGCCTTTTCCTCTTTCAAAGACATCTGTCTTATTGGATTAAGACGCACCCTGATGATCTCATCTTAACTTGATTGTATCTTCTAAGCCTTTATTTCCAATGAAGGTCATATGCAAGGTACTCGGGGTTAGAACATTGAATTTTTTTTTTTTTTTTGAGAAACCAAATTCATCCTATCACAATGCAGGTTACCTGAGTAAACTGCTGGACAGATGGCTTTCAGAGAAATTGTATAATCACAAAAGGTACATTCTCCTTTCACTCGAAGTCTTCCCTGATACCTAAATCAACGTCAATTCCTCTTTTCACTTGTTCATAAATCTGTCATTGCCATAAGCTATATTTGTTCACTGTCAGCCTCTTACTCCTTGTGGTAGTCATTGGAGAGCAGCACAATGAAGAAAAAAGATTGGCCATTGAGAAAGAATCATTTTGAGTTCCGATGTCCTCAGCAAGCAGGCTGTGAGAGATGATGTCCAGTGATTGCACATGGATGGCTGCCTAACCAGGGCTCACTACACTGATCTCATGAGGAGGTGTTGATGATGGTCACAGCACCAGGGGAAAGCTTGTCACAAAGTGATCTAATTGGAATGCCAGTCACATCTGGAAATTGAACCTCCACAGCAGTGGATCAACATGTGAGCTATAAGAACTAGGTAGGCAGGTAAAAGCCACCACTGCCTCTGGACACAGCCTCAACATCAGTCCACAGTAAAACATTTTTAAGAGTAAGAGAGGAAAGGCACCAGCAGAAAGCTAACTAAGGGAAAACGAGTTAAAATGCTTGGCCTGTTCTTCATTTTTCTACTGACATTAGGGTGATGCTTACAGGGAAAGAAAAACAGATAAACTTGATTCATTTTCTTGCAAATATGCTATTTACCTCTTGGTAAATAGCATAATGATATTTAGTAGGAGGAGAGTCCTTATCTATCTAATATTCTAAACAGAATATTTCTGGTTTAGGACAAATTGTGGTAAACGATCCTAGAATCTATGTATTTATAATGCATGGTTTTCTGGAAAATGTCACATAGGCTGAAAAATTTTATGCTAGAAAATGAATTTATTTCATTACCTTAGTTATGCCTGCTGTGAGAGTTGCTGTTCATGCATAACCCTGCAGCAGTTAGAGGGCCATGGGGGATGTGTTCTGTCTCCCCCACCTTTTCTGCATTCTTACTGCTTGTTTCCTTGATATAATTAAAGTTTGGCACAAGGCAAGATTTCTGAACTGGTTTAGACTTATTTGTCAATATGATCTTTTCTATAAACTCCCCTGCTGTGTTTTAAGTAGAAGCTTATTTCTGACCATAAAAAAACAATGAAAATCTAAACAATTAGGAAAAAAGCATTCAAAATCTTCACAGTCATAAGAAAAATATTTTTATAAAAATTATTTATTTATTTATTTATTTTAACTTTTATTTAATGAATATAAATTTCCAAAGTACAGAATATGGATTACAATGGCTTCCCCCCAATAACGTCCCTCCCACCCGCAACCCTCCCCTTTCCCACTCCCTCTCCCCTTCCATTCACATCAAGATTCGTTTTCGATTCTCTTTATATACAGATCGGTTTAGCATACATTAAGTAAAGATTTCAACAGTTTGCTCCCACACAGAAATATAAAGTGAAAAATACTGTTTGAGTACTCGTTATAGCATTAAATCTCTATGTACAGCACACTAAGGACAGAGATCCTACATGAGGAGTAAGTGCACAGTGACTCCTGTTGTTGACTTAACAAATTGACACTCTTGCTTATGGCCTCAGTAATCACCCTAGGCTCTTGTCATGAGCTGCCAAGGCTATGGAAGCCCCCTGAGTTCACCGACTCTGATCATATTTAGACAAGGCCATGGTCAAAGTGGAAGTTCTCTCCTCCCTTCAGAGAAAGATACCTCCTTCTTTGAAGACCTGTTCTTTCCACTGGGATCTCACTCGCGGAGATCTTTCATTTAGGTGTTTTCTTTTTTTTTTTTTTTTTTTTCCCCAGAGTGTCTTGGCTTTCCAGGCCTGAAATACTCTCATGGGCTTTTCAGCCAGATCCGCATGCCTTAAGGGCTGATTCTGAGGCCAGAGTGCTGTTTAGGACATCTGCCATTCTATGGGTCTGCTGTGTATCTCACTTCCCATGTTGGATCATTCTCTCCCATTTTTATTCTATCAGCTAGTATTTGCAGACACTATTCTTGTTTATGTGAACCCTTTGGTTCTTAGTCCTATCATTATGATCAATTGTGAACAGAAATTGATCACTGGGACTAGTGAGATGGCATTGGTACATGCCACCTTGATGGGATTGAATTGGAATCCCCTGGTATGTTTCTAACTCTACCGTTTGAGGTAAGTCGGCTTGAGCATGTCCCGAATTGCACATCTCTTCCCTCTCTCATTCCCACTCTTATATTTAACAGCAATCACTTTTCAGTTAAGTTTCAGCACTTAAGAAGAATTGTGCACTGATTACAGTATTCAACCAAAAGTATTAAGTAGAATAAACAAAATAAATACTAAGAGGGATAACATATCAAGTTGCTCATCAACAGTCAGGGTGAGGGCTGATCAAGTCACTGTTTCTGATAGTGTTCATTTCACTTTAACAGGTTTCCTTTTTGGTGCTCAGTTAGTTGTCACCTATCAAGGAGAACAAGTGGTATTTGTCCCTTTGGGATTGGCTTATTTCACTCAGCATAATGTTTTCCAAATTCCTAACAGGGATCACTTTTCAGTTAAAATTTAAATTTATTTATTTATTTAAAAAGCAGAGATACAGAGAGAGAAGGGGAGAGACAGAGATCTTCCATTTGCTAGTTCATTCCCCAAATGGCTATAATGGCAAGGGGTTGGTCAGATGGAATCCAGGAGTCTGGAATTCCATCTGCGTCTCTGACGTGTGTTGCAGTTATCCGAGCACTTGGGCCATCTTCCATCACTTTTCCATGTGCATTGGCAAGGAGCTAGATAAGAAAATGGAGCAACAGGGACTTGAATTGGTGCTCACATGGAATGCCAGTGCTGCAGATAGAGGTTTAACCCACTGTGCCAACATGCTATATCCAAGAAAAGCATTTTTATTCTTTTAATGTTTTAATAGTATGTTTCAGTTTCTCTATTTCTTTCTCTCCCATTTTATCTGTTTTACCAATTTTAAACATTTTGTCAATTTACACACATTAGCATAAAGCTAAATCTGAAGCAGAGTAGTTGGAACCTAAATTAGTCATTTGCAGTTTTTATAATTATCAATAAAGCTGCAAAGAGCATCTGTGTTCATATTATTATTATCATGCCTCACAACAGTAAATTATAGCCATTGTTTACCTACATTTATTAGTTTACTTAAAGCTTACTTTACTACACCATAGTTTGCTTATCTAATCTGTGGTTGAGTGACAATTGAGTAGTTTCCAGTTTGAGGTGCTACAAATATTACTGCTATGAACATTTTGATGCATGCATTGTATTATGAACATTTTGATGCATGCATGTATTACACCCCTGGTTAGGGGTGTAATTTGTGAGCCATAGGGTGTTACTATATTTAACTCCCTTTCCCAATTTATCAGGCCTGCTTTTTCTTTTGTCTTTATAGACCCCCATTATGTCTAAATTGGATTGTATCTCAGTAGGATTTTCTTTCCTAGAAAATAATTTGTGACAATTTTCAGGGTGGGGAACTTTTTTTTAAATGAAAAGGGTCATTTATAACATAATCATCCAGAGGCCATACAAAATTATCGACTGTAAATTTCAAGTCCCACCTACAATTGCCTTGGCAGGGCCAGAACAAATGATTTCTGGCCTTATATGGCCCATGGGCCAGACTTTCCTCATCCTTGGCTGCTACTCCTTCACATCTTTCTGCAGAGATCTTGTATTCAGCCATTATTGGAACATGGAAAATGTCTTCCAGCTTCACCTGCTGTTTCCAAGTTGGCACATTGATCTCTATAGTGAATACCTTTTTAATTATTGGGTTCAATGTTGTTTCTTCTGATTCTTTTTGCATAGATGCTGACAATTTGCAGTTTTAGTTGTGGTTAGTAATTTGTGCCCAGTGATATATATTTTGGAATTCATTGGAGAACTATTTACCATCCACTTTTCTTGTGGATGTTACCCATTAGTTTTTGAGTTTGATGCTATAGCTGTCTGTCACTTGAAAAATCATGGTCCTTCTCCCAGCATTTTTCTTCAATACTTTTTTAAAAATTTCTTGACAGGCAATATTTTGATTTGAATACCAAACTAATAAGCTTTATGCGTGAGAAACTAAAATATTAATTAGTGTCTTTGGACAGTGTTATCTCTCTCTAGTATTGCCTTTACTCTCCTAGGTGGCTAGAATACAGGACAGTCACATGAATCCAGTTGAAAACTAGGTTGATAGGGTTGTGAGATTTGCTCTGTCTACAGCTCATAAGTCCTTTAAAATGTAGTTCTCATGAGTACCAATTGAGGACCTGGATGTGTTTTAAGGCTCTTGTTTTTAGCAGGTCATTGTCTCAATTCTTTTCCTTTAAACCATGAAAGCCTTCCAGAAACTCTTGATGTTTTTCTTGTAATGATATATGGCATTCCTTGATTTATGGCTGTTGAATAAGCCTTGCATTCCTTGCATGCACTAAATTTGATGATGAATTATCCTTTTTATGTATGTATATTGTTAGACGTAATTTGCCTATGTTTTGCTAAAATATTTTCTTGTAATGCTTTTATCTGGTGTGAAATTAAAACAATGCTGGCCTTATAAAATGGGTTGTATAGTGTCCCCTTCACTTTTATTGTTTTGAAAGATAAGTGGAAGTGATGTGGCTTCTTCTTTAAATATGATTTATTTCTGGGGCTGGCATTGTGATGTAGTGTCTTAAGTCAGGTGCGATGCTGGCATCCCATAACTGGAGCACCAGTGCAAGAACTGGCCACTGCTCTTCCAAACCAGCTCCCTGCTCATGAGCCTTGGAAAACATAAGATGTCCAAGTGCTTGGAATCCTGTCAATCACAAGGCAGACCCAGCTGGACCTCTGGGCTTCTGGTTTCTGCCTGGATGAACCCCAACCTTTGTGGCCATTTGAGGACTGAACCAGCAGAGCGAAGATTTCTCTCTCTCCCCTGAACCCCTCCTTTTTCCTTTCTGTTGCTCTACCTTTAAAAAGTCCTTAAAATTGATTTTTTTCTTAAGTATTTTTCTCAAGTATTTTATTTCTCAAATATTTACTAATAAACCATTTGGCTTAAGGTTTAATTGTTTTATTTTTTGCTTTTGAAATGCACTTAGTAATGAATTCAATGTTTTGAACAGTTATAGCGGTATCTAGGTTGTTTATTCTTTCTTGGCACTTTTTCTCTTTCGATATGTCAGTCCATTATATCTGTTATTAAGTTAGGAGCATAGAGTTAATCGTATATTATTTTATTTTATTAATCGTTGTGAGATCTCTAGTGGTGACTATTCTTTTATGTTTACCATTAGTCATGTACCTCTTCTCTACTTTATTTTTTCTTAATTACTCTGCCTAGAGACTTAATTCTTATTTTCAAAGAACAATATTTTTATTTTTTATGAAGTATATGTCCTGTTTTTGACTTTATTTATTTCTGCATTACTTTTGATTACCTTCTTTCTGTTTGATTTAAATTTAACTCACCTTTATTCAGGGTCCTAAATATAAGCTGGAGTCACTGATTTGATATCCTTTTATTTTTCTGAAATATACATTTAATGTTTTTTGTGTACCTCCTAGCACTTATTTGGCAGCATTTAAGAAAAACTTGATGTTAGATTCACAGCTTCATTTAGTTATGAATAAATTTTAGCTTCCCTTCACACATTGCATTTTATTCATATGTTATTTATAAGTGTGTGGAACAATTTTCTTCTTCTTCTTCTTCTTTTTTTTTTTTTTTTTTTTTGACAAGCAGAGTGGACAGTGAGAGAGAGAGACAGACAGAAAGGTCTTCCTTTGCCGTTGGTTCACCCTCCAATGGCCGCCTCGGCCGGCACGCTGCGGCCGGCGCACAGCACTGATCTGATGGCAGGAGCCAGGTACTTATCCTGGTCTCCCATGGGGTGCAGGGCCCAAGTACTTGGGCCATCCTCCACTGCCCTCCCGGACCACAGCAGAGAGCTGGCCTGGAAGAGGGGCAACCGGGACTAGAACCCGGTGTGCTGGTGCTGCAAGGCAGAAGATTAGCCTAGTGAGCCGTGGCGTTGGCCCGGAACAATTTTCAATTACAGGTACATGAGAAGTTTTCAGCTGTTTTTCTGTTACTGGTTTCAAATTTACTTACACTCCGATTTTTAATTTTATTTATGTATTTGAAAGGTAGAGAGAAAGGGAGGAAAGAAAGAGAGAGAGAGGGAGAGGAGAATCTTCTATTCATTGGCTAACCTACTATATACCAACAACAGCCACATGTGAGCCAGGCTGAATCCAAGATTCTAAAACCCCACCCAGGCTTCCCACATGTGTCACAGGTACCCACGTATTTGAGCCATCAACTGCTGCCTCACAGGAAGCACATAGGCAAGAAGCTGGATCAGAGGCAGAGGAATTAGGGCTCAACCCCAAGCATTCTGATATGAGCCGTGTATGTCCCCAGGGGTGTCTTAACTACTGTAGCACAATGCCCACCTCTGTTAGCATCTTAAATGTGTTTTGTGTGATATCTATTATTTTGTTTGTTAAGGTATATATCATGTCCCAAAGCATGGTCTATCTTGGTGAATGTTCTGAGTGAAGCTTGAGAAAAATGTGTTTTCTGCTGTTGTTGTTTGGCATTTATTCTATAAATATCAATTAAGTCAAATTGATACATAGCGCTGCACAGATCAGCTATATTCTGACTGTTTTTCTCCCTGCTTGATTTATCAATTGTTGAGATGTGTCATTGAAATTTCCCACTGTAGTTCTGCATTTATCTATTTCTTCTTTCATTTCTGTCAGTTTTTATCTCACATATTTTGACACTGGTATAATATATTCTTTTAAGATCCTGTCTTGACTCAGTGCTGAAACCATGGTTAAGGCTCGCCAATATTAACAGCTAAGTTCACACTCCTGACCATGCCAGGTGCTCATGCACTGGGCCACTATACACCAGCCCTAACTGTCTCAAGGCCATCCCCTATCCCCCAGCACCTGCAGAGGCCATGCAAGCTATCCCAGCCCCAAGCTTGCTTGCTCTGTCTGGCCCTTCCCTCTGCAGAAACCTGTCTTGTCCTGTATGGCCTACTGTGACTGCCTCAGGGAACTATGGGTATAACAAGCTATAATATTTTTTTCAGTTTCTCTTTTGATATGTGTCTGACTTCATCATACCTCACTTCAGGTGATGTGTTTAAAACAATTACTAGGTAAAAGTACGGTTGGAAGAGTAAGGCTTTTTCTGAAAGATTGACTCTCATCATTTTACTATATTCTTTATCCTGATAATCTTCCTTACCCAGAAATCAACTTTGTGTGAATTACAGCTACTCCAACATACTTTTTAAATTTTTTTTTTTTTATTTTTTGACAGGCAGAGTGGACAGTGAGAGAGAGTGACAGAGAGAAAGGTCTTCCTTCCATTGGTTCACTCCCCAAATGGCTGCCATGGCCAGCACTGTGCCGATCTGAAGCCAGGAGCCAGGTGCTTCTTCCTGGTCTCCCATGCGGGTGCAGAGCCCAAGCACTTGGGCCATCCTCCACTGCACTCCCGGGCCACAGCAGAGAGCTGGACTGGAAGAGAAGCAACAGGGACAGAATCCGGCGCCCCGACTGGGACTAGAACCGGTGTGCCGGCGCTACAGGCGGAGGATCAGCTGGCCTCCAACATACTTTTGATTACTATTAGTGTGTCATATGTTATTGCATATCTTTATGTTTAACTTATTTGCTTGTAAATATTTATCATAAGTTTTCATTTAAATTCAACCAGAAATCTCTCTGGTTTCTCTTCTATTTTCATTATCAGATTTTGTTTGGTTCAATATGCACATTGGTATACTTGCTTCATATTTTCACACTTGAGGTTCACTGAGCTAAAATATGTAGCTTTTATAATATTTGACAAATTTGGAAAAATTCCCTATTGCTTCTTTAGTTATCTTATTTATCATATTCTCTGTGAACTAATTATACATGTATTAGGTTGCAAAAATTTGTAACAGATCACTGATGATATATTCATTTTATATTAAATTCTATTTTCTTTATGATCTTTATTTTGTTTCCAATAGTTTCTATTACTATATTTTCAACTCTACTAATATTTTGTTTTATAATATCTTCTCTGCTAGTAATTCTATTGAAAAATATTTTCAAACCATACATTGTAATATGCCTTTGTTGAAATTCGTTTGGGGTATATTTAATTTAATTTTCCATGTTTCTAATTAACCTTTTAAAATATAGAATCTGACAATGACACTGCTGCAGCAAGCTCTGTAGCACAGCCAGCTGCCAGCTGTGAGCTGCCATCTTACCACGTCAAGGTAAGAAGAAACTGCTGTGTCCAGCCCTATACAATTTCAGCTGAGAGGGAATTCCACAGTCACCTACCAACTTACTTCACCCTGGAGAGCTGACTGGAGTCTGAAAAACTGCTGGGCTTGGAGCAGGAAATCTACATTGTTTTCTCCCCTCACCAACCTACGCAGAGTACCATACTCTGCAGTGAAAAGTCACACACTGCACCTCTATTCTGCTCCTACCAGCATCATAGACAGAATTAGGGCAATATGTGGGGCAAAAGACAGATTCCCTTCATCCTGCAACTGTGGGAGTTTTGGGGCATTAGCCCCAGAGCTATGTCCACACACTCTACATTGAGCAGGGGAATTCACCCTAGCTTCTGAGGGCTAACACCAGAAGTAGGCCATTAAAAAAAATCTGCTATCAGCTGGGAGATTTAGGTAATGATCTATACACAGCAACACCAGAACTGTATACCCACTATACCTTGCAATACCAGGACTGTATGATTCATTCTAAATTTCTCAGTGCCACTGGAATCTATCCGGTGAACACAGGGAAGAACCGACCTGAATTCTACCTATGTGGACTCATGCCCTCCAGAGTAAAATCTCCTGTACACCTTACGATAACCGTGCTGGACTGGAACAGGCTTCAGTTCACATCCCCTAGCCCTAACTAGGGTTGTTGGTATGATAAGCTCCAATACCAGTTGGACTTTACTAGCAGGACCTGAGAAAGGGTCCATCTGTATCATACGTTCCTAGAGTCATGGAAATTGGTGCAACAAATCCTGACATAATTCAGCACAAGGGGACAGCCGATCTTGTCTCCTTCAGCACCAAAAACAAGTCCCTGCCATCACAATCACCAGGGAGACTGACACCAAACTCTCTGTTGAACAAAGATACATACCCAAGGAGACCCATATTCATCTCAAAGCCACACTTCTATTCCTACGAACAAAAGCAGACTAGACCACTGTGTCAATTGTAAACATTGCTGACATTGATTAAGACAAAAGAACCAACTCAGTGACCACACTACTAGGCTTACCTTGAACCAAAGCCAAAGCAACAAGTTAAGTGAGGCCTTGCATTCCAACAGGCTTCCTTTCCATTGGTTCACTCCCCAAATGACTGCTACGGCCAGCACGCTGCGCTGATCTGAAGCCAGGAGCCAGGTGCTTCCTCCTGGTCTCCCATTAAAGTGCAGGGCCCATGCACTTGGGCCATCCTCCACTGCACTCCCAGGCCATAGCAGAGAACTGAACTGGAAGAGGAGCAACCGGGACAGAATCTGGTGCCCTGACTGGGACTAGAACCTGGGATGCCGGCGCCACAGGTGGAGGATTAGCCAAGTGAGCTGCAGTGCTGGCCCCATAAACTCTTTTACAATAAAATCCACTCCATAAAGATAAAGGGACAAGTACACTAGATGGACAGGCAGCAACACGGAGACACAGGACACATGAAGAAGCAAGGCAGCATGACACCTCCAAAAGAATACAAAACTCTTAGAGAATTAGATCCTAAACTGAAGGAAACCTATGAAATGACAGATATAGAATTCAAATAAATGATAATAAGGAAACTCGACTAGATAAGAAAATACAGATAGATTAAAGAAATAAGGAGGGGCCGACGCTGTGCGCAGCAGGTTAAAGCCCTGGACTGAAGCACTGGCATCCAACATGGATGGCGGTTTAAGTCCTGGCTGCTCCACTTCTGATCCAGCTCTCTTCTATGGCCTGGGAAAGCAGTAGAAAAAGGCCCAAGTACTTGGACCCCTGCACCCACGTGGGAGACCCGGAAGAAGCTCCTGGATCCTGGCTTCAGATGGGCAGAGCTTCAGCCGTTGCGGCCATCTGGGGAATGAACCATCGGATGGAAGACCTCTCTCTCTGCCTCTCCACTCTCTGTGTAACTCTGGCTTTCAAATAAATAAATAAATCTTTAAAAAAAAGAAATAAGGAAATCAATGATTGATATGAATGAAAATATTACTAAGGAGATACAACTCATTAAGAAGAAATAGATAGAAATATTGGAGGAGAATCTTCAATCAATGAAATAAGAAAGAAGACTGATAGCTTTCACAGAAGAATAGACCAAGAGGAGGAAAGAATTTCCAACCTCAAGGAAAAGAATTTTGAAATAACTTAATCAGACAAAAATGAAGAGAAAAGAATTAAAAAGAATGAAGGAAGTCTACATGAAATAAGGGATATCATTAAATGACCAAAATTTGTATTACAGGTATTCCTGAAGAAGAAAAGGAAAAAGGCATTGAGAATCTGCTAAATGCAATAAAAATTGAAGATTCCTCAGGTCTTGAAAGAGATATGAACATCCAGATACAAGAAGCTCAAAGAATCGCAAGCAGACTCAACCAAGAAAAAGCTCTTCTCCAAGGCATATTGTCATCAAACTGTCAAAAGTTAAAGAACTGGAGAAAATCCTAAAGACTGCTAAGAGATGATTTTCAACTTACATATAAAGCAAAACCAAATAAGATTAACATCAGATTTCTCAGTGAAAACTCTACGGGTTGGAAGAGAGTAGGATAATATACTCAAGCTCTTAAAATAAAATTAAAAAATCCCTTGCAGCCAAGAATATTATATCCAGCAAAGCTATCCTTTAATAGTGAAGGAGAAATAAAGTATTTTCCAGATAAGCAAAGACAGAGAATGCATAGCCACCAGACCAACCTTACAAGAAATTCTGAAGTAAACATGAAAACACATCATCACCAAATTCATTTAGAGAGCATCCAATCAGTAAAATAACAGCTCTTTTTTAAAATATTTTTTATATTTTTTATTTTTTAACTGTTATTTAATAAATTTCCAAAGTACAACTTTTGGATTATAGCAGCTTCTTCCCCCCATGACCTCCCTCCCACTTGCAACCACCCCATCTCCCGCTCCCTCTCCCATCCCATTCACATCAAGATTCATTTTCAATTCTCTTTACATACAGAAGATCAACTTTGTATATACTAAGTAAAGATTTCAACAGTTTACACCCACACAGAAACACAAAGTATAAAGTACTGATTGAAGACTAGTTATACCATTAATTCACACAGTACAACACATTAAGGACAGAGATCCTACATGGGGAGTAAGTGCACAGTGACTCCTGTTGTTGATTTAACAATTGACACTCTTATTTATGACGTCAGTAATCACCAGAGTCTCTTGTTATGAACTGCCAAGGCTATGGAAGCCTCTTGAGTTCGCCAACTCCAATCTTATTCAGACAAGGCCATAAACAAAGTGGAAGTTCTCTCCTCCCTTCAGAGAAAGGTACCTCCTTCTTTGATGGCCCGTTCTTTCCACTGGGATCTCTCTCACAGAGATCTTTCATTTAGGAAAATTGACAGTTCTTAGTTCATACCACCTTGAATGTAAATGGATTAAATTCACCAACCAAAAGGCTTAGGTTGGCTGAATGGATAAAAATCAACAACCCCTCTACCTGCTGCCACAGGAAACTCACTTCACAAACAAAGATACGCACTGACTGAAAGTGAAGGTTTGGAAAAAGATATACCAGGCAAATGTAAATCAAAAGCAAGAACATGTAGCTATCCTGATATCAGATTAGCAGAGTTTAAATCAGAAAACTGAATGGGAAATAAAGAAGGACATTATGTCTTTATAAAAGGTTCAATTCAGCAAGAAGATATAACAACCATAAATATATATGTACCTAATTCAAGACCACCCAGGTCTATACAGTACATACTATTAGATCTAAAGGGAGATACAGACCCCAACACAATAATAGTGGGTGACTTCAACATGCTAGTCTCATCAATGGACAGGCCATCCAGACAGAAAGTCAGTAAAGATATACTGGAGTTGAAACATACAATTGAGCAAATGGATCTAACAGACATTTAGCTGACATTTCACATAACAGCTACAGAATACACATTCTTCCTATCAGCACATGGAACATTTGCTAGGATAGACCACACATTTGGCCACAAATCAAGTCTCTGCAAATCTAAAAATACTGACATCATACTGGGTATCTTCTCAGAGCATAAAGAATTAAAACTAGAAATCAACAAGAAGAAGAACAGAAAACTCATGAGTACTTGAAAAATAAAAACATGCTACTGAATGATCACTGAAGAAATTAAAAAGGAAATAAAAAGTTTTCTTGAAATAGATGAACATGAAAACACAACTTCTTAGAACTTGTGGGACACCAAAAGCAGTATAAAGAGGGAAGTTCATAGCATTCAGTGCGTACATTAAAAAAAAACAAAATGTCTCAAATTAAATATCAAAGGATGCATCTTGAAGATTTAGAAAAACAAGAATGAACCAAACCCAAAGTCAGCAGGAGGTGAGAAATAATAAGGATCACAGTAGAAATAAATGAAATTGAAACAAGAAATACAAAAGATCAAGAAAATAAAAAGCTGACTTTTTTTGAGAAGATAAATAAAATAGATAAACCTATAGCCAGACTAACAAAAGAAAACATGGAAAATATTGAAATAAATAAAATTAGAGATGAAAAAGTAGACATTACAACTGATACCACTAAAATACAAAGGATTATAAGAAACTCCTATGAAGAATTACATGCTAATAAACTGGAAAACTTAGAAGAAATAGATAAATTTCTGGATTCATATAAACAACTAAGATTTAATCAATAAGATATAGACAATCTAAACAGACTCATAACAAACAACAAGATTGAAGTAGTAATTAAAAATCTTCCATCAAGGAAAATTCCAGGGCCTGATGGCTTTACTACCGAATTCTATAAAAGATTTGAAGAAGTAACTTCAATATTCTTCAAACTATTCCAAATACTGAACAGGTTGGAATTCTGCCAAACTCTTTATGAGGCCAGCAATATTTTGATATCAAAACCAAAGGCATGATGCAAAAAGCAAATCACAGACCTGTATCCTTAATAAACTTAGATGCAATGATTCTCAATGAAATACTAGCAAATCAAATCCATAGCTGTGGTGTTTCAAAAATGAATGAGATAAAACTTGGACATCTTCACCTGAAAAGTGCTCCCCGGATTGCTCTGGCCAACAGTTAATATTAGAAGGTACCAGCAAGTCTAGCAAGCATGTAGGCACAGTTGATGTACAACTTTTAGGTGAGAAAGGAATCTGGTCCGGTGATCCTTGACAGAGAACAGAATGGTGGTGTATATCACGACAGACAGATCCATTCAATTGCTATCAGAAGTTTACTAGTTCCAACACCAAGTACCAATTAAAGCCCACTAGCTCCTTCTGCTCTGGCTGCCACATTCCTCTGTGTGTGTGTGTGTGTGTGTGTGTGTGTATGTGCGCCATTCCCTGCCCCTCACCAGGCCTGTTTTGGCAGAAACCAGAAACTGCAGCTAGTGCCTCCAACTCCAGGGAAGTTTGCTTCCCTGAGAGACACTTAGGCAGCATGCTCTACACAAAACCACATCAAAAGGTTCATACATCATGATCAAGTAGAATTTATCCCAGAAATTCAGGGGTGGTTCAACAATCACAAGTCAATCAACACTATAAATCATATCAATAGAATGAAGAGAGCGGCAAGATGGTGGAATAGGAAGGGAGCACACTGATAGTCCAGGGAGAGACAGTTTAATAAAAGTGGAGATACTGCAGGTTCAAGGAAGAGTAGGGGAGGAAACAGCAGAAGAAACTCTCCCGGAACTAGTGATTCACAGTGGACCTGCGTGGAGAGCATGGGAACCCACAGTTCGGGACACCAGCGGCAGACTCAATACACCAGCGCTGGAACACGAGGTGAGCCGAACCTCAATAGCCCGAGACACCGGCAGGCAAGGGGAAAGAGGAGACTAGAGGGAACGACCCCAGGGGGAAAAGTTCACCAGGCTAACTAGAAGAGAGAGAGAAAAAAAAAAAGTGACCGATACAGAGATACGGACACGGGTTTCTCTCTCTCCGCGCACCTCTCAAAGGCGAGCAAGACAAAGAGCAGGCACCACCTTGGACATACGTCATAAGCAGAGCGACCTCAGGTCTGCAGCAGCCCTGAGCCTAGAAGAAAAACCTGACTCTGGGTGAGGTGAATTAACAGGAGATTAGGACCTAGTAAATTTGTGGTGCTACTGAACTGAGACTGTGAAAAAAGAGATGGTGGGGGAGAGAACTCACGGAATTCACGTGAGTACTCTCCAGAGACGCTACAATTCCATAACTTTGGCAACCCAGTGGGAGACTGAAGGAGAATTTGAGCCCACTTTGAGGGCAGAACAGATTCCCTGTGTGGTCCTTGGGAAAGAGCTTCCGATCTCTGGCTCCTGTGGGTATATCATTTGCCTGCTAACTACCTCCAAATTCATTCAGCTGTGCGGAAATACTTCCCTGTTTAATCAAAAAAAGAAAGAAAGAGAGAGAGAGAGATCTACCATGCCTAACCTGGGAGTGTCATCTTTGGCACACCAAACAGAGCTCTCAGGCCACACCCATCTCAAGCCTCTAAGGCTCCATCAAAAACAGACAGTCCACTTAATCTAGAGTCATAGTATAACAAGAAAAAGCACCACAGTGAAGAAACCAAATATCTCCAATATGTCAAATAGCAAACGAAAAACTGAAGTAAAAAAAACAAGGAAGTCACTATGACTCCCCCAAATGAAAAAGACACCCCAATTCAAGATTATGAAGATGATGACATAGAAGAAATGCAAGAAGCAGATCTCAAAAAATTGATAAGAACATTAAGAACTTCTCAAAAACAAATTCTTGAACTACAGAAATCCTTAATGGACAAGATAGAAAATCTCTCTCATGAAAATGAAATATTAAGGAGGTATCAAAATGACATGAACAACTAGTAGAACAGGAAACTGTGATAGTGACGGGAAATCATAATGAAGTGAAGAATTCAATAGATCAAATGACAAACACATTAGAGAGCCTTAAAAACAGAATGGCTGAAGCAGAAGAGAGAATATCGGAATTAGAAGACAGAGAACAGGAAAGGATACAGTCAGACCAAAGAAAAGAAGAGGAAATTAGAAATCTAAAACCTATTGTCGGGAATCTTCAGGGTACTATTAAAAAACCCAACATTCGGGTTCTAGGAGTTCCTGAAGGCAGGGAGAGGGAGAAAGGATTAGAAGGCCTTTTTAGTGAGATATTAGCAGAAAATTTCCCAGGTTTGGAGAAGGACAGAGACATCCTAGTACAGGAAGCTCATAGAACACCTAATAAACATGACCAAAAGAGATCCTCACCACGACACGTTGCAATTAAACTCTCCACAATGAAACATAAAGAAAAGATCATAAAATGTGCAAGAGAGAAACGTCAAAGGATCTCCAATCAGACTCACAGCTGACTTCTCATCAGAAACCCTACAAGCTAGGAGGGAATGGCGAGATATAGCCCAAGTACTAAGAGAGAACAACTGCCAGCCCAGAATATTATATCTGGCAAAGCTCTCATTTGTGAATGAAGGTGAAATAAAGACTTTTCATAGCAAACAGAAATTGAAAGAATTTGTCACCACTCGTCCAGCCCTGCAAAAGATGCTTAAAGATGTGTTGCACACAGAAACACAGTCATCAATATGAAAGAAGGTAAAGGAAGGAAACCTCACAGCAAAAGATCACAGGGAATTCAAAGCATATATTAGAACTTATCTTTGGCAAATGGCAGGGCAAAGTTACCACTTATCATTATTCATATTGAACATTAATGGCCTGAACTGTCCAGTTAAAAGACACAGACTGGCTGATTGGCTTAAGGAACAAAACCCATCTATTTGCTGCTTACAAGAAACACATCTTTCCAATAAAGATCCATACAGACTGAAAGTGAAAGGCTGGAAAAAGATATACCATGCCAACAGATATGTAAAAAGAGCCGGCATAGCCATCTTAATATCGGACAACATTAACTTTACCACAAAAACTGTTAAGAGAGAGCAAGAGGGACACTATATAATGATTAAGGGATCAATTCAACAGGAAGATATAACAATTATCAATGTATATGCACCTAATTACAGGGCACCAGTTTATTTAAAAGATTTGTTAAGGGACTTAAAGGGAAACTTAGACCCCAATACAATAGTACTGGGGGACTTCAATACTCCACTCTCAGAAATAGACAGATCAACAGGACAGAAGATCAAAAAGGATACAGTAGATTTAAACGACACTATAGCCCAAATGGATCTAACAGATATCTACAGAACTTTCAATCCTACAGCTAAAGATTTTACATTCTTCTCAGCAGTACATGGAACCTTCTCTAGGATTGACCACATACTAGGCCATAAAGCAAGTCTCAGCAAATTCAAAAGAATTAGAATCATACCATGCAGCTTCTCAGACCATAAAGGAATGAAGTTGGAAATTAGCAACTCAGGAATCCCTAGAGCATACACAAACACATGGAGATTGAACAACATGCTCCTGAATGAACAATGGGTCATAGAAGAAATCAAAAGAGAAATCAAAAACTTTCTGGAAGTAAATGAGGATAACAGCACAACATACCAAAACTTATGGGAAGCAGCAAAAGCAGTGTTAAGAGGAACGTTTATATCAATAGGTGCCTACATCAAGAAATTGGAAAGGCACCAAATAGAGGAGCTTTCAATTCACCTCAAGGATCTAGAAAACCTACAGCAAACCAGACCCAAATCTAGTAGGAGAAGAGAAATAATTAAAATCAGAGAAGAAATCAACAGGATTGAATCCAAAAAAACATTACAAAAATCAGCCAAACGAGGAGCTGCTTATTTGAAATAATAAACAAAATTGACACCCCATTGGCCCAACTAACTAAAAAAAGAAGAAACCCAAATCAATAAATTCAGAGATGAAAAACGAAACGTAACAACAGACACCACAGAAATAAAAAGAATCATCAGAAATTACTACAAGGACTTGTATGCCAGCAAACAGGAAAATCTATCAGAAATGGATAGATTCCTGGACACATGCACCCCATCTAAATTGAACTAGGAAGACATAGAAAACCTAAACAGACCCATAACTGAGACAGAAATTGAAACAGTAATAAAGGCCCTCCCAACAAAGAAAAGCCCAGGACCAGATGGATTCACTACTGAATTCTACCAGACATTTAAAGAAGAACTGACTCCAATTCTTCTTAAACTATTCAGAACAATCGAAAAAGAGGGAGTCCTCCCAAATTCTTTCTATGAAGCCAGCATCACCTTAATTCCTAAGCCAGAGAAAGATACAGCACTGGAAGAGAATTATAGACCAATATCCCTGATGAACATAGATGCAAAAATCCTCAATAAAATTCTCGCCAATAGAATGCAACAACACATCAGAAAGATCATCCACCCAGACCAAGTGGGATTTATCCCTGGTATGCAGGGATGGTTTAATGTGCGCAAAACAATCAATGTGATACACCACATTAACAGACTGCAGAAGAAAAACCATATGATTATCTCAATAGACGCCGAGAAAGCATTTGATAAAATACAGCACCCGTTCATGATGAAAACTCTAAGCAAACTGGGTATGGAAGGAACATTCCTCAATACAATCAAAGCAATCTATGAAAAACCCACAGCCAACATCCTATTGAATGGGGAAAAGTTGGGAGCATTTCCACTGAGATCTGGTACCAGACAGGGATGCCCACTCTCACCACTGCTATTCAATATAGTTCTGGAAGTTCTAGCCAGAGCTATTAGGCAAGAAAAAGAAATTAAAGGGTTACAAATTGGGAAGGAAGAACTCAAACTATCCCTCTTTGCAGATGAAATGATTTTTTATTTAGGGGACCCAAAGAACTCTACTAAGACATTATTGGAACTCATAGAAGATTTTGGCAAAGTAACAGGATATGAAATCAATGCACAAAAATCAACAGACTTTGTATACTCAGGCAATGCCACAGCTGAGGAAGAACTTCTAAGATCAATCCCATTCACAGTAGCTACAAAAACAATCAAATACCTTGGAATAAACTTAATCAAGGACGTTAAGGATCTCTACGATGAAAATTACAAAATCTTAAAGAAAGAAGAGGATACCACAAAATGGAAAAATCTTCCATGCTCATGGATTGGAAGAATCAATATCATCAAAATGTCCATTCTCCCAAAAGCAATTTATAGATTCAATGCAATCCCAATCAAGATACCAAAGACCTTCTTCTCAGATCTGTAAAAAATGATGCTGAAATTCATATGGAGACACAGGAGACCTCGAATAGCTAAAGCAATCTGGTACAACAAAAACAAAGCTGGAGGCATCACAATACCAGGTTTCAGGACATACTACAGGGCAGGTGTAATCAAAACAGCATGGTACTGGTACAGAAACAGATGGATAGACCAATGGAACAGAATTGAAACACCAGAAATCAATCCAAACATCTACAGCCAACTCATATTTGATCAAGGATCCAAAACCAATTCCTGGAGTAAGGACAGTCTATTCAATAAATGGTGCTGGGAAAACTGGATTTCCACATGCAGAATCATGAAGCAAGACCTCTACCTTTTACCTTACACAAAAATCCACTCAACATGGATTAAAGACTTAAATCTACGACCTGACACCATCAAATTATTAGAGAGCATTGGAAAAACCCTGCAAGGTAAAGGTACCGGCAATAACTTCTTGGAAAACACCGCAGAAGCACAGGCAGTCAAAGCCAAAATTAACATTTGGGATTGCAACAAATTGAGAAGTTTCTGTACTGCAAAAGAAACAGTCAGGAAAGTGGAGAGACAACCGACAGAATGGGAAAATATATTTGCAAACTATGCAACTGATAAAGGGTTGATAACCACAATCTACAAAGAAATCAAAAAACCCCACAACATCAAAACAAACAACCCACTTAAGAGATGGGCCAAGGACCTCAATAGACATTTTTCAAAAGAGGAAATCCAAATGGCCAACAGATACATGAAAAAATGTTCAAGATCACTAGCAATCAGGGAAATGCAAATCAAAACCACAATGAGGTTTCACCTCACCCCGGTTAGAATGGCTCACATACAGAAATCTACCAACAATAGATGCTGGAGAGGATGTGGGGAAAAAGGGACACTAACCCACTGTTGGTGGGAATGCAAATTGGTTAAGCCACTATGGAAGTCAGTCTGGAGATTCCTCAGAAACCTGAATATAACCCTACCATTCAACCCAGCCATCCCACTCCTTGTAATTTACCCAAAGGAAATGAAATTGGCAAACAAACAAGCTGTCTGCACATTAATGTTTATTGCAGCTCAATTCACAATAGCTAAGACCTGGAACCAACCCAAATGCCCATCAACAGTAGACTGGATCAAGAAATTATGGGACATGTACTCTATAGAATACTATACAGCAGTCAAAAACAGCGAAACCTGGTCATTTGCAACAAGATGGAGGAATTTGGAAAACATCATGCTGAGTGGATTAAGCCAGTCCCAAAGGGACAAATATCATATGTTCTCCCTGATCTGTGACAACTAACCGAGCACCAAAAAAGGAAACCCATTGAAGTGAAATGGGCACTATGAGAAACAGTGACTTGATCAGCTCTTGTCCTGACTGTTGATGTACAATGTAATACTTTGTCCATTTTAGTATTTTTTTTGTTCTAGTACCATTGATTGAACTCTGTAATTAACACACAATTATTCTTAGGTGTTTAAATTTTAACTGAAAAGTGATTCCTGTTAGGAATTTGGAAAACATTATGCTGAGTGAAATAAGCCAATCCCAAAGGGACAAATACCACTTGTTCTCCTTGATAGGTGACAACTAACTGAGCACCAAAAAGGAAACCTGTTAAAGTGAAATGAACACTATCAGAAACGGTGACTTGATCAGCCCTCACCCTGACTGTTGATGAGCAACTTAATATGTTATCCCTCATAGTATTTTTTGTTTGTTTGTTCTACTTAATACTTCTGGTTGAATACTGTAATCAATACACAATTCTTCTTAAGTGCTGAAACTTAACTGAAAAGTGATCACTGTTAAATATAAGAGTGGGATCTCATTTGCGGAGATCTTTCATTTAGGTTTTTTTTGTTTTGTTTTGTTTTCCCCAGAGTGTCTTGGCTTTCCATGCCTGAAATACTCTCATGGGCTTTTCAGCCAGATCCGCATGCCTTAAGGGCTGATTCTGAGGCCAGAGTGCTGTTTAGGACATCTGCCATTCTATGGGTCTGCTGTGTATCTCACTTCCCATGTTGGATTGTTCTCTCCCTTTTTGATTCTATCAGCTAGTATTTGCAGACACTATTCTTGTTTATGTGATCCCTTTGGTTCTTAGTCCTATCATTATGATCAATTGTGAACAGAAATTGATCACTGGGACTAGTGAGATGGCATTGGTACATGCCACCTTGATGGGATTGAATTGGAATCCCCTGGTATGTTTCTAACTCTACTGTTTGAGGTAAGTCAGCTTGAGCATGTCCCGAATTGCACATCTCTTCCCTCTCTTATTCCCACTCTTATATTTAACAGTGATCACTTTTCAGTTAAGTTTCAGCACTTAAGAAGAATTGTGTATTGATTACAGTATTCAACCAAAAATATTAAGTAGAACAAACAAAAATACTAAGAGGGATAACATATTAAGTTGTTGTACATGAAAAAACTAAACATTCCATTAAAAACCAATTCAGTAAAGTTGCAGGTTACAAAATAAAACATAAAAAATTGGCTTTTTTGTGTACTAAAGATGAAGTTACAGAAAAAGAGATCCCATTAACAATAGCCCCCAAAATAGAGTATTTCTAAATAAATCTAACTAAAGAAGTGAAAGATCTCTACTTTTATAATTATCAAAGATGATGAAAGAAGTCATCAAGTACACATACAAAAATGGAAAGATATTCCTTGTTCATGGATATGAAGAATCAGTATCACTAAAATGTCTATACTACCTAAAGCAACCTAGATTCAATGCAATCCATATGGAAGTACAAATGGCATTCTTTACAGAGAAAGAAAAAAATCCTTAAATTAATATTGAATCACAAAAGACCCTGATTAGACAAAGGGTTCCTGAGCAAGAAATATTAAACTGGAGGCTTCACAATACCTAATTTCCAAGCATACTACAAAGCTATAGTAATTAAGATAGCATGGTACTGGCATAAAACTGATATATAGGTCAATGGAATAGAATAGAGAACCCATAAATTAATCCATGTACTTACAGCCAACTGATTTTTAACAGACAATGCAATGGAGTAAGGATAATCTCTTCAACAAATGGTGCTGGCAAAACTTGATGTACAGATATAGAAGAATGAAATTATATCCATACTTCTATAATATGTAAAAATCAACTCAAGATGGATCAAAGACCTAAATTTAAGACCTGAGACTATGAAGTTGCTGGAAGAAAACATAGGGGAAAAACTACAAGACATTGGTGTGGGTGATGATTTATTGGACAAGACCCAGAGAGCATAGGCAACAAGAACAAAACTAAGCAAAGGGTACTCTATCAAACTCAGACATTTTTACACAGCAAATGAAACAATCAAGAGTAAAGACACATCCAACAGAATACTTAAAAATATTTGCAAACACCTATCTGACAAAGGACTAATATTCCAAATATGTCAGCAACTTTTAAAAACTCAACAAAAAAGAACCAATCCAGCAGAGAAATGACTAAGGGATTTCAATAGACAGTTCAAAAGAAGAAATACAAATGGGCAACAAATATATAAATAAACATTCAACATTACTAGCCATCAGGGAAATGCAAATCAAAAACACAATGATTTTTCACCTCATCACTGTTCAGAATGGTTAAAATCCAAAAGGCAGAGAGGAACAAATGCTGGGGGAGGTTGTAGTGGCTGGGAAACACTTAACACACAGTTGATGGGAATGTAAATTAGTGCAGTCACTGTGAAAAACAGTGTGGCAATTTCTTTAGAAACAGACTTACCACATGCCCCAGCAATTCTAATACTGGGTATGTATCCAAAAGACTAGAATCCAATGTATCAAAGAGATACCTGCACCACCATGTTTATAGGGTGTTCATCATCAGATGAGTAGATAAAGAAAATATGGGTGTATATACACAATTTTATTCTATAAAAAATGGAATTCTACCACTTTCAGCAAACTAGACACAACTAGAGGATATCATGTTGAGTGAAATATGTCAGACCCTGTAAGACAAATACTGCATATTCTCCCTTATATGTGGGAGCTAAAAGTTAAAGAGAGAGAGAGAGAAAGAGAGAGAGAGAGAGAAGAAAGAATTATCTATTAGTATTGCTGCGAATATAGTTTTTTTTTTCTTTTATTGACAGGTAGAGATATACACAGTGAGAGAGAGTGACAGAGAGAAAAGTCTTCCTTCCGTTGGTTCACTCCCCAAATGGCTGCCATGGCCGGCGCTGCGCCGATCTGAAGCGAGGAGCCAAATGCTTCTTCCTGGTCTCCCATGTGGGTGCAGGGGCCCAAACACTTGGGCCATCCTCCACTGCACTCCCGGGCCACAGCAGAGAGTTGGACTGCAAAAGGAGCAACTGGGACTAGAACCTGATGCCCATATGGGATGCCAGCACCGCAAGGCGGAGGATTAACCAAGTGAGCCACAGCACCGGCCCTGCGAATATAGTTTTCTAAAAGTTTGTTTTATACATTTGCCAAGTGAATGGTTAAGAATGTTTTATTCAGCCGGCGCCGCGGCTCACTAGGCTAATCCTCCGCCTAGCGGCGCCGGCACACCAGGTTCTAGTCCCGGTCGGGGCGCCGGATTCTGTCCCGGTTGCCCCTCTTCCAGGCCAGCTCTCTGCTGTGGTCCGGGAGTGCAGTGGAGGATGGCCCAGGTGCTTGGGCCCTGCACCCCATGGGAGACCAGGAGAAGCACCTGCTCCTGGCTCCTGCCATTGGATCAGCGCGGTGCGCCGGCCGCAGAGTGCCGGCCGCGGCGGCCATTGGAGGGTGAACCAACGGCAAAGGAAGACCTTTCTCTCTGTCTCTCTCTCTCTCACTGTCCACTCTGCCTGTCAAAAAAAAAAAAAAAAAAAAAAAAAAAAAGAATGTTTTATTGCCATAGCTTTAATGATTGTAATTACTTTAAAATTTACTGTATATGAGTGAAATGGTCATTGTTTATAGCCATTGTCCATATTCCCATTAAACTAGGGTCTTTTGGCTTTTTACTTATTAAACTTTTTATTTGGTGAAGTATTAAGCCTATTTACTGTAATGTAAATGTAAAATATATTATCTCAAAACCTAAGAGAAAAAGGGAGATGGATGGAGGGTGGCAGGGAGAGAGACAGAGAGAAGGGAGAGAGGAAAGAAATATCATTATTTTCTTAGAACTTTATCTACAAATCACATTGAATCTATTAAAAACTAATTAAAATTAAAAAAATATAAAAATATAGAATGAAGGAACAGAAATGGAAAGTAGAGGAGGAGGCTCCACTTACCTTTATCTGGGCGCTTGGAGTTCTTCATGCAGTGAAATTACAGCAAAGAAGGATGATACTGTACTGGGTGAAGTGACTGATCCTATCAAGGAGAAAGCAGGTTTATTTTACACAGTGCAGACAAGGGATAGCGTGCCTCAGTGTAGAAAATTTTCTAAGGCACTTCTTACTACACCTGTGTACTAAAAATAAAGTTAACAAAAATGAAAGTTACCCTGTTTAGGCAGCCTTGCTAATGGTTAAGACCCTTCAGAAATAACTTTTCAATCACACTGTAAAGAAAGGCACAATGGCCTAAGCTGAGCTACTTGCTGAGAGCAGAAAGAAATGCACAAAGTGTAAAGGCAGAAGGTGATTATGACCACGCCCTGCAGTCGCAAGGCAAGCTACAGAAATGAAGACTGTGAATGATAAGAACACTTCTTCACAGCTTTCTCAAGAATATGTTTATGTATGTGTCAAATATTTTTGTTTTCTTCATTTATTTCATCAGCTTATCGTGTACCATAATATTTGTTAATAGCAATTAGCTTTATACGCTAGCATTGATAACTACAAAAATACACCCAGTACATAATGACTCCATTCAAACCCCTTATTGAAAGATTTGATTTAGTGTAATCATGACTGTTAGCCGCTTAAGGCCATTGTCCTTAGCATGGCACCATCTTCCTTTAGAATGACTGCCTGAGAAAGTTCAGTGGTGTTTAAAAATTTACAGTTTGTTCCAGCTAACACTTGATGATAGGCTCCCTGATCAGAGCAGTTATTTTAGAAAGCTCTGCTCCTTTAGAGATGTAAATCTTCCATCACCCAGAATTGTTTCTTCAAAGGCAGCCCCAAAGCCCTCTCTTTGAAATGCAAATTTGAGACATTCACTCTCAGAAGAATTATGTCTAACTTTGGCTAGTGCAGTGCTTCAACTTATACCACCACCTCCTATTACAAACATGCAGACTAGAAGTTTATTCCTCTCTGGATGCACACCTAGGAACACATCCAGATGGCCTCATCTCAGGACCAATACCCCTTTCCAGCTTTCTATGTCTTTCCACTTGTAGATCTCAGCTTTTAAAGTTTCCTGCTTTTTTTTCTTGAAGTTTGATTTTCTTTAGGCTAATCTCTCTTCCATATTATAACAGATATTGCTGAAGAAAATTTGTCCTCACTACTTTAACTGGTGTCTTCCTTTGGTTATCTTTTATATTGTTTAATGTCAAGAGGATAGTGTTAGATAAGTCAGGGAAAGAACATCATGACAAAAAATGATGACAATGATAATTCTCACAAAAAAAGATGAATTATACGTATTCTGGGGGAGTTTTCTAGATTTTTGGCTGCATGTGGAATAACACTATCAGGTGAGACAGAAGCATGACAGTACTACTAACTTCCTTTGGAGAATAAGGATGGTTTAAGGAGAGTTTTAAATGTGCTGATAAGGGATGGACTGTGAAGGCTGTCATGTGTTAACTTGTCTAGGCTGAACTAACCTTCCAAAAATCACACTCTGTCCCTGCATTTGATAAGGGGAAACTGTAAGAGATTCTTGAGCAAAGTTTGGAGGATAGAAGAAAAGCATCAGGCATGTATGAAGTTTACCCACATTGTCATTTAACTGTTGACTTACTTTGCTGGCATAAGACAGCGGATGGCCTGCAGTAAGGCCACCTTTCAAGAAGCTTCAACACTTGGGCTAGATGTGTGTGCCTAACTGCATTGGAAGGGTCCCAATTTCTACAGGAAACCCCTATCATCAAGGTCAGAGGGCATGAGAACCAAGCTGCAGCACATGCTAGTAGATCCTGACTCATTCTCTCTCAAAACATCCATTGTTCCTTTCTGAATTCTTGCCAACAGACTTCAAACTCCAGTAGCGGGCACAAAACAAATCTTACAGGTATTGCATAAATAATTCTCATAATTATATAAGATTAAATCCCTGAATGGCAATGTGGGTTCATTCAGGATATAGGAGCCACACAATTGGTTGAACAAGAGAAGGGTAATATAAAATTATTAATATATAAAAGTAATGATAAGGAAAGTTATGGTACACCAGGACTGAGGGAGGAAGTGTGCACCTACCCAAGGAAGGCACACTTTGAATGGAGCACATGTGGTTAAGACCACTGGGTAAAAGAGATATTCACTGGTTTGTACAGGCTAGATTCCTTTTGCAGTTCTTGGGCGAAGAATAGGTCTCTATCCACAGGGTAGATGGAAAAGCAGACAGTGGATTGTGTTATAGGCATACAGTGGCAAGTTCAGGGATGTGTCAGAGCAAGACACCTTCAGAAAGTACAGGACATGTTAGAATATTCAAAAGGAACATCAGCTCAGTATGTGACGCTCCGGGCCACAGGTGGCTGTGTACAGTCTGCTTGGTGACTCAGATGCCAGGACCTACAAGAGTTTTTCACAGCATAAAGACTGAAGGAGAGGTGAAGAAACTTCTCATTTCCACATCTCCAGACAGAGGACAAATTTACTGGCAAGCCAAGAGGGCAAGATTACAGAAGGCCCAGTATCTGTTTGACTCCACCAGATGCCCTCCCACCTACATCACTGACTGGCAGATGGTACTGGACATGGCAGAAGAACCCATTTCTCCTCAGTGTCCTTCCAGAACTCTTTGCCAAGATAGCATAACATAATGGTCATTTCAAAGAGAAATACTTGTTTCACGATCAGGCAGATTTGGGACCTGCTCTCCAAAGGAATGATGTAACAATGAAACTGCAACTTTTCCCATTTAGAAGAAAGCGACAGAGTTTTTCCTTACTGTTAAAGAGATAAATCTATTTACCAGAACTTTCCCCTCAGTTATATAATTAATATTTTGAACTGGATTAATTAGTTAAAGCTTTGTCATTGGTACTTTAGGAATTTATGGAAATTCTTCATCGATGTTAGATGCATAGAATACTGTATCATTACCAGTCCAGGAAGTTAATGCCACATAAAAGGAATTTTTCTCTTTTTCAGTACTTTTTCTTTACATCCCTTATCATTTACTTTTTTCTTCCCAGTATGACTTTGTACTTTGCTTCTCTCATCTTGCAATCCTCTGTCATACACGTACATAACTCGCATAATATGAGCTTTCTCTTCTTGGAAAATCTATTTGGCTTATTTCAGGTTATGTCATTTAATAACTATTGCACTTACACATAATCATATATTAATATATTTAATTATTTAATTTGGCTAGCAGGCAAAAATTGTTCTTATATTTTTTTCATTTGCTTGAATTTATTGCCTAATTTTTAAAATCCGTTATCTCAGTAAAATTATAAATCTGACTTCTCTTTATATATTTACATTCTTAAATTTCATTACTCTAGTTTATATAGTGTTTCAAGTTTCATTCCTACCATTTCCCGTTCTGCTGCTACTCTCTAAAATGGATGTTATGCGATAAAATTCCTTTTGTCTTCACTAAGGAACTGAAATATCACAGACACAGAATGTTTTATATCTTAGTAAAAATAATTCTTTCAAATCCAAACTTTACGTTCAAAACACATTAATTTTCCCTCAATATGTACTCTGAATATTTGGCTTTAATTAATTTGCTTTGGATAGTCTGTAAAGAGGTTTTGTTGAATTCTAATTCTTTTTTAGAATCGCTTTTTTAATGAGATTCTTACATGTATAATCCCATGAAGTTACTTTGAGCCACCTATACACATGGGAGAATTTTTATTATACTTCATTCTTCAAAGATGAAAATTTTCTGACAAGTATAGGTAATATAATCCTTATAATGAAAATAAAACACATTAAGATCATACACACAAACCAGAACTCACAAGAAGGAAATACTCTAACAAATGTTAAGGCATTACAGCACAAAATTCTCAAGAAGAACTATTAATTTTTTATTTTAGCGTGTAAGGATGTCATTCTTTTTTCTCATCAATTCTTGTGTTAATGTGATATTAATACAAGGAGAACAGATTCAATATAATCATTAGATACAATCTAATAAAATAATATTTCCTTCCCTCTCGCCCTCACTTCCCCCTCTTTCTAATTCCCTTTTTAGTTTTTGAGATAGCATGTTTTTAATTTACATTATAGTCAAAGCCTTAATGTTCTATGAAGTAAAGTGTTCAACAAATAAAATTTAAAAGATCCTAGTTTGGCAGGTTTAAGCAAGGGTTATAAACAATAATCAAATGATAAGATTACCATCTCACTCAAATGCAGTAAATTTAAAAATAATCACAGATCATTAAAACAATGGTAGTATTTCATTCTTAACCATTGGTTTGACAAAGAGCTAATACAAAGTTTGAAAAAACTTTGTTTGCACCAACACTGATACACACAGGCAATTCTTTCCTTTTTCATTTTCGTTTTTTAATTTTTTTTTTCCTTTTTGGATTTTAGCTTCCACATGTAAGGGAGAGACCTTACATGTGACTGTGGTATTTGTACCTATCCAACAAAGGCTATGTATCCAGAATATGTCCAAGACTCAAAAAAACCAATACTATATTCTCAAAAGAACACATGCAAATGGCCAACAAATTTATGAAAAAATGCTCAATATCACTAGCCATCAGGGAAATGCAAATCAAAATCCCAGTGAGATATTAACTCATCCCTGACAGAATGGCTGTTATTCTCAATACAGAAAACAAAAAATACAGATGAAGACATGTTAGAAAGGGGAACTATTATACACTACTGGCGGGAATGTAAATTAATGTAATAGTATGGGAAATAGTAGAGAGATTTGTTTAAAAACTAGAAGCAGATTTGTCATATGACCCAGCAATCCTGCTACTGGATATATACCCAAAATATGTGAAAATCTTGTATGAAATAGATACATACATGTACCAACATGTTTATAGAAGCACTGTTCACAACAGGTAAAATGTGGAATCAACCAGGGTGTTCATCATCAGATAAATGGATAAAGAAAATGTGGGGGCCTGGTGCTGTGGCATGGCAGGTAAAGCTACCACCTGCAGTGGCTGCATCCCATGTGGGCGCTGGTTCGAGTTCCGGCTGTTCCACTTCCGATCTGGCTCTTTGCTATGACCTGGGAAAGTAGTAGAAGATGGCCCAAGTTCTTGGTGATGGACAACTGGGGAGTGAACCAGCGAATGGAAGACCTCTCTCTCTCTCTCTGCCTCTCTTCCTTTGTGTAACTCTGACTTTCAAATAAGTAAATACATAAATCTTTAAAAAAAAAGAAAATGTGTTATATGTAGACAATGGAATATTATTCAGCTATAAAAAGAGTTAAATTCTACCATTTGCATTCAAATGGATACAACTGGAAAACTTCATGTTGACTGAAATAAGCCAGACACAGAGGATGCCATGTTTAGTTGATTTAATATATAATAGTCTGTTCAAAGTGGTAATGGCAACAATATATTGGACTGTTATGGCTTATGGATAAATGGGTTGTATAACAGCAACATTATAATGAATGGGAGAAAGGAATTGGTAGTATGTAATTCTCAGTTATGTACGCTGTCCATGAAGTGACACAGTATCTGACAGTGATTTAGTATCTTTTGTAAGTATATATTACAAACTCAAGAGAAACCACTAAAATCAGATCAGAAGAAGTATAATTCATGCACTAAGAGAAGACAGAAAATGGAATCATATGGAGAAACGTATGGACTCTACTAAAGGTCTGTTAGAACTGACAAATTCAGTACACTGGAAAGTCAGTTGAGTCTTAACATGCCAAAATGAACTCACTGAGAAAAAATTTAAGAACAACCCTCTGCACAAAAAACCTAGGATTAACCTTACCATGGTGGCGGGAGACAAATTGGTATTACTGTCAAGAGATTCAACTTTATTCTCTGTCAGACATCAGATAACTACATGACTGAATCAAAATAGTTTCATAAGGAAGGCACTTGTATTATCTCCATGTTAGAGATGAGGAAACTGAGTTTCTCTGTGTCTCAGTAACTTGTACACTGTCATACAAATAGCAAAGGAGGAAGGCTGAAATTCAGTCCTAGACAATCCAGGTCAAGAGCTTGTGTTATTACTACAATTTCCTACTGGCTCAACCACTGCATGGCCCTCAACTGGGCTGTGGGAAAACTATTATTATTGTTATTGCTAGCAATAACTTGTTCCTCAGAAAATACTGTACATGACAAACATTAATGAGTTTCATAGTAGAATACCGCTGTATGTTAGGGCACCTACCTATAGGAATGCATCTGTAACTTTTTCAAAAAATTTATTTATTTATCTGAAAGGCAGAGTTACACAGAGGCAGAAGTAGAGAGACACACACACACAGGGAGAGAAACAGAGAAAGGTCTCCCATCTACTGGTTCGCTCCCCAAATGGCTGCAACAGCTGCAGCCGTGCTGATCCTAAGCCAGGAGCCAGGAGCTTCTTCTGGGTCTCCCACGGAGGTGCAGGGGCCCAAGGACTTGGGCCATCTTCACTGCTTTCCCAGGTCACAGCAGAGAGCTGGTTTAGAAGTGGAGCAGCTGGGACTCGAATAAGCGCTATATGGGATGTCAGCACTGCAGGCGCTGGTTTTAACTGCTCAGTCCACAGCACTGGCCCCTGTAAATGACTCTTTAACTAGATGATGTGAGAGATAATTGTAGGATTAATTGTGACCAAATTAGATTATTCATATGATAACCCGGTGATATGAAAGAGAAAAAGAATGAAAGAGAAGGAGGAGGAAGTTACTGTTTTTTGATTCTTGTTTTAGTCGGCTTTCTGTTACTACAATGAAATATCTGAGGTTAAGACACTTCAGAAAGAAAGAAAATTATTTTGGCTCTTGGTTTCTGAGGTTCGCAATCCAAGATTGAGTGGGCCATTGATTCAGCCACCTAACAAGACTGGATGATGGCAACAGCAGAGCACATGTAGAGAGACAATCATGTGGAAGAGACAGGAAGCAAAGAAAGAGTACCCTTATTGGGACTTTTCTGACAATATGTTGGGTCAGTGGAGCAGCTAAGACCTGAACCAGCATCCATATGGGATGCCCGGCAACACAGATGGAGTCTTAACTTACTATACCATAGCACTGGTCCCAAGCTTACTACGTTTTTAAAATTTGTTTTTAATTTATATAAAGGGAAAAAAATTCATGTATTGTTTACTATTGTGTTATTTAGGATAATTTTATGAACCTAATATTTTGTCCTTTTTTAAGATTTATTTTATTTGAAAGTCAGTTACACAGAGAAAGAAGGAGAGGCAGAGAGGGAGAATGGTCTTCCATCAGCTGGTTCACTCCCCAAATGGCCACAACAGCCGGAGATGTGCCGATCCGAAGCCAGGGGCCAGGGGCCAGGGGCCAAGAGCTTCTTCCAGGTCTCCCACGTGGGTGCAGGGGCCCAAGCACCTGGGCCATCTTGTACTGCTTTCCCAAGCCATAGCAGAGAGCTGGAAGGGAAGTGGAGCAGCTGGGACTTGAACCGTCAACCACATAGGATGCCATCACTGCAGGCTGCAATGCCACAGTGCAGGCCCCAAACTTAATATTTTGTAATGCTAAAGAAGAAAAAATCAAAACTAATTCTCAAGTGACACTCCCTGACATATGCAATGAATAAGCAAAATGTAAAATCCCTGAGGACATCTGAGTTGTAATTTAGTTTCTAAGTGTAAGATTTTCTTGGGCATTTTTTAAATCTTTCTATATTTCTTTCTTTCTTTCTTTTTTTTTTTTTTTTTTTTTTTTTTTTTTTGACAGGCAAAGTTAGTCAGTGAGAGAGACAGAGAGAAAGGTCTTCCTTTTCTGTTGGTTCACTCCCCAAATGGCTGCTATGGCCAGCGTGCTGCACCAATAAGAGAGCCAGGAGCCAGGTGCTTCTCCTGGTCTCCCATGCGGGTGCAGGGCCCAAGGACTTGGGCCATCCTCCACTGCACTCCCGGGCCACAACAGAGAGCGGGACTGGAAGAGGAGCAACCGGGACAGAATCTGGCACCCCAATGGGGACTAGAACCCAGGGTGCCAGCGCCGCAGGCGGAGGATTAGCCAAGTGAGCCGTGGCGCTGGCCAATCTTTCTATATTTCTTAATGTTTTCCATCTGCTGCAAAACTTTCACATTGCCACAGTACAGTTTTACAGAGAAGGCATAGGACTTCTTAATATGTTGCTTATACTCTTGTAGGAAATTACCTTGTTGCCACGGTTCACTTGATAGCACTCAGTGGGCCAGCAGGTCATGGCTTAAGGACTTGAGCCACAGTAGTAATTCATAACCAGCTCTCATTGCACTTCAGCATGGTTCTGGGTCAAAAGCACCATTATCCTTCTCTTCAGGTTCATACATCTTTCAACCTATGACTTTCACCCTGATAAACCTCTTGAGAATAGAAAGTACTGTTTATCTTGGAAAGATATTTGTGAGGCTATCGACAGTGGATAAGAAATTGCTTATTGAAAGAAAGCCAAATTCTTTTAAATGTATACCATTTTGTCTATACACACACACACACATTCCCACACATATCCTCCAACATACCTATGGGAAGGCAAAAATTATGGAGCACTATGAACAGTTGGTAAGGGCAATAATTCACATTCCCAATTTTGCAAATAGTTATCCAAAGCTTTTATCCATTAAAGACCTGCTTTTACCAGTTGCCATCACGCCTCTTGGCTGATAAGACTACATCATACTTTATTTATAACAGAAAAGTACTCAGAGAGAAAATTATTTTTACTCTGTTTTCACACACATTTCTCTTTCTTCATTGTAGGACAAGAAATCACCCTGTTCTAACAGTGGAATATCCTCATTCCTCACCTTCCCCAGGACTTCAATCTTGCATTTCTTTTTTGCTCATATCATTAGTTTTTCTCTCTCCCTGATCCTTCCTACCAATTGACAACATGTTCTATTGCCTTGAAAGCCAATCGATAAATCAAACATACCAGTAAACAAACCAACCCTTTTTGAAAACTCCACTTTTGCTACTGCTTTCTCATTTCCCACATTTTCCTTTACAGATAAGGGAAAAACATTTAACAGAGTGGCTTTTATCTGCTGATTCTAATCCATGCCCTCAAATCAATCAATCAATCTATCTATCTATTAAATATTTATTTATTGCTTACTTGAGAGTCAGAGTTACTCAGAGAAAGGAGAGGCAGACAGAGAGAGAGGTCTTCCGTCTGCTGGTTCACTCCCCAGTTGGCTGCAATGGCCGGAACTGCGCCAATCCGGAGCCAGGAGCCAGGAGCTTCTTCCGGGTCTCCCATATGAATGCAGGGTCCCAAGGACTTGGGCCATCTTCTACTGCTTTTCCAGGCCATAGCAGAGAGCTGGATCGAAAGTGGAGCAGCCAGGGCTAGAAATGGCGCCCATATAGGATGTAGGCACCATGGCTCACTTGGTAAATTCCCCACCAGTGGCACCTGCATTCCATATGGGTGCTGGGTTCTAGTCCCAGATGCTCCTTTTCCAGTCCAGCTCTCTGCTGTGGCCTGAGAAGGCAGTGGAGGATGGACCAATTGCTTCAGTGCTTGTACCTGCGTCGGAGACCAGGAAGAAGTACCTGGCTCCTGGCTTCGGATCGACGTAGCTCTGGCCATGGCAGTCATTTGGGAGGGGTGAACCAATGGAAGGAAGATCTTTCTCTCTGTCTCTCCCTCTCTCACTGTCTAACTCTATCTGTCAAAATAAAAAAAAAATCTATATTTTAAACCAAACTTCAAAGGTAAGATAATGAAATGATTATGTTCATAACATCGGAGTATATGAAGATTTCTTATAACACAAATAGAACTATGATATAAATCTTAACAAAGTAAACTACAATGAAGATTAAAGTTGTAGATTCATAAACATGTACTATTATAATGAATAGGAAAACTATGTAATAGGAGGAGATATCTGCAAGTTATAAATCTTACAAATGATTTATTTAGAACATACAAAGATCTCTTGCAAATTAATAAGAAAAAGGCAGATATTCCAATAGAATTAAAAAGATGATCCAGACACTTCACAAGAGGGAATATTAAAATAGAAAATAGTCATAGCATATGCAAATCTATTGCAACTTAAAGCAATAGATTTCTCTTTTTCTCTGTCTCTGTCTCTCTCTCCCTCCTTCCCTTCCCCTCCCCTCCCCCCTCCTCTCCTCTTCTTTTCTTTTCCTTTCTTTCTCTCTCTCTTTCTCTCCCTCTTTCTCTCTCTCCCTCTCTCTCTCTCTTTCTTTCTCTGTCTCTCTCTCTTTCTTTCTTTAAAGATTTATTTATTTGTTTGAAAGGCAGAGTTACAGAAAGCAGAGGCAGAGAGAGAGAGAGTGGTGAAGAGGAGCATCAGTTTATGCACATTAGCTACTTAGGTGATGGTGGTGCCCAGAAGTTTAACTTAGGGTCTGCCTTAAAGGAGAGTGGTTCATACTGAAGATATGTATTTGGAGATCATCAGTGCAGAAAGGATATATAAAAGCATAAAATATATAAGATAAAACAAGTGAGTCTAGGTAATTAAAGATATCTAAAAACTATTTAGGCATGCAGAACAGAATAGTAAAATAGAAAAAAATGATAAATTGAAATGAAAGAGCACTGAAGTTGTGACAGGAAGATCAGAAACAGTGGCCTGGAAGCCAAATGAAGATCAACTATAGAAAATGCTGTATTAAGTAACATTAGGACTTAGAACTGAATAATGGCTTTAGTATATAGGTTATTGACATTCTTGGATTGTAGAGTGGATGAAAGAATGAATAAGTAAACCAGGCAAACAGAAGATTATTGGAAATCATATGAAAGTGATTTTTTTTGTTAACAAGGGAAGAAAGAATTAGCTGGAAAAAAATGGGTTCAAGAAAAATTATAATATATACAAAGGGACTTCTAGTTCACGGAAGACGGAGTTAAAAGATAGGTCTAATTTGGTAAAATGATTTTTTGAAATCTGTAGTCTCTTCATGATACATATTTTCTATGAAGTTTCTAAAGACCCCCTCATATTTTAGGTGATAGAAACAATAACATGGGTCTCGACGGGAATGATGAAAGTAGAAGGAAATTGATTGATGTGGAAAGGACACAGAGAAATGCTGTAAAACTTATTCCCAAGCACTGGGGAATAAAGCACTGGATCTGATACCATGCTCACTCCTTGTACTGTTTTCCCTTATTCCAAGTCAAACTCTTCCTCATCAACATAATTTGCTCCTGATATTTCACTATCACCTAATATCTCACTGTGGTTACCACTTTACAGAATGTATTAATGATTATCCAAGTTCAGATTAACTTTCTATACTCACTAACAATCACTAGATACCATTGGAATAACAAGTTCCTGAAGATGCTCATTGATCCACTGGCTAGTAGATTTAAAAATTATGTCAAATAACATGGAGTCCTTTTGTGTGTGTGGAAAAGATCATGTGAGAATAGAGAAAGAAGGCTCCTAACAAAAAAGGGAGAGGCTTCAACACTAGCCAGTCTTGCCTGCCCCTTGGTCTAGGGCCTCCAGTCTTCAAGACTGTGAGAAAACACATCTTATTGTCCAAGCCAACTAATCTTTGGTATTTTGCTTTTCTTTATTTTTCTTTCTTTACATTTTTTTTAATTTGAAAGATAGGGTAACAGAGAGAGTAAAATCAGAGAGGTATCTTCCAACCACTGGTTCACCCCTCAAAAAGCCACAACAATGGGTTGAGCTAGGCTGAAGCCTGCAGCCAGGAGCTAGGAACTACATTGGGGTC
The DNA here is from genome assembly GCF_964237555.1 of Oryctolagus cuniculus. Classification (NCBI taxonomy): domain Eukaryota; kingdom Metazoa; phylum Chordata; class Mammalia; order Lagomorpha; family Leporidae; genus Oryctolagus; species Oryctolagus cuniculus. Next base: position 167,729,834 of record NC_091433.1, read on the forward strand.
TCCCTTGTGAGTAGTAGGGCCCCACATATTTAACTATTTTCATTTCATAGGTTCATTAGCAGGTAGCCGGATCAGAAGCATAGCAGATGGGACTGGACCTCTACTCTGTAATGTGAGGCTAGCATTGCAAGTGGGGGCTGACTCTCTAAACCACAATTCTGGCCCCAAATCTTTGATATTTCATTATGGTAGCTCAAAATCAATAATGTAACATATATTGCAAAGCCTGCCCTGGAACCCCCTCATTTTATCTGATAATTTCAGTTCTGATGTTTCATCCAGCTTCCTAGGTTGGGTGTGAAAAGATTGGTAGAGGAGAAGAAAAAGAGGTTATGAAGTGGAAGTATCATAAATTAGCTCTATGAAAACTCTTCTTTCTCTGCTAAAGCAATTGCTCCTGATTCTCTTGACAATGATATCTCTAGGGAACAGATCTCCATCTGTTAGTTGTTCTCTGAATTTTCTGACCAATTCTCTCATGGCTTTAAATTATCTCTCTGTTCTTCTGGTCCTGTATGATGAAAAGATAGCATTGTAGGACAGAAGATATGTATAACATCCTCTACTAAGTTTCCAGAATTAATTTCAGTATAACACAGAAGCATAATCCAAAGGGAATGAAAATTAAACTATGAATAGAATAAAATTCCAGTGGAGGCCAAATTTGACTGTGGACTCTATGGTGGATTGGGTTCTGAGTAAAAGCTTCAGATTCATTTAAGTTCATTTCTACTCTATAGACATCAGTTGATTATATGAAACTATCTTATGAGTTTTCTGCCCATTTACTTTTTTTCTATAACTCTCCAATGATGAATTCAAATTTAACTGAATCCATATGCAAACATAATTTAGCTAAGGCTACTCTTCCATTATATGAAATCACTCCCATCCAAACGAGGTATCTGGGAAACTAATTCTATCTATACTGAACATTGTTTAGAGCATCAAAGCAGAGTCACTGTGGTAAGGCAATAGCAGAATTTCGTGAAAGATTACCTTTCTTGGTAGGAGAGGTTTGATGTATGTATGCTGTGGTTAAAGAGAGAGAAAAAGAAGGAAAGTGGGTAATCTTTGGTACTGATAATGATTATGCATACAGGAGATCAGAAACTGACCTTATCAATATTTCAATTTATTTCAATCTCCAAAGACTTACTGACATAAGTAGATTTTATGTGGCTCACAGGTAATGATCCACTCAAATCCAATGTTCCTTGCTACTTATTAAGTAGTGCAGCCAGCATTCCTGGGCCATGACATACTTGAAAGTCTTTAATGAGTTAACGTCCTCTTTATTTTTTCTTCAATTGTTTCCAGGTCAAATTATGTTCCAAAGAAAGTGCAAACTCAGATTTAATTTTTGAAGAATTAGTGAAAGGAAAAAGTATATTTAAAGTGTGTTATAGGGGAAAATTTTAAGAATTAACCTAAACAATGAATGATGTAGTCCTTTAGCTAATTCTATTATATAGCCTGAGGCATTATTTGGATTTTTACTACTTTTCAAATTAAATGAATATGTTCTCAGTCATAAATTTTCCTCTTTGTAAGTAAGTATTGATAGCTACTCATTAAACAACTAAATTAAATTATTTTACATTTTATCTCAACCACATTCTACAAAAGTTTAAAAAACACAACAGTGTGTTAACAATAAGGCAAAACCTGGACTGAGGTTTTTCAGTCAGTTCTATGCTTTATCGCTGAAACATATAAAATATTCATTCATCAATAATTTCCATTTGTTTCAAATCCATGCAAAATAGATTTTAGGTTGATCTTTTAAGAACTAAAATTTAATTAATTGAGTGCTTTAAAAATGTGTCACTTTAATTATTATATGTTAGTTACTGTCAATATTTGAGTTATATCTATTACTTATTAGTAAAACAGATTTTTAAATAATTAAAAATTCATTTCCCAATAGTCTTGAAAAATGGGATAAATGTATCTTTGTTTAGAACCTTTAAGATAAAATTTTAGATCCATTACATGTGAAGTTCTTCAAACTATTCTCTATTCATAATCCTGTGAAAGTGATATTCAATAATGCACATCTTTAAATTCATCATAGCCTAAAGACTTTTACAAGCAAGAAATAAGAATTGGTTTCATATAATTCATAAGGGAAAATGCAGACTCAGTTCAAAGAATGCAAAATGCAAACCATGAAATAAAATAACTGCTTTTATTTACAAAAGTAGAAATAATCAATCTGATTGGTATAAGCTTAGCAGCACTCAAATAGAAAAATGTGCTGGTGTGAACCATAAATAATTACATCTGAAACAGGGAGAGCTCAACCATTGCACATTTTCAGAATCAGGACAAGTCCTATTATTTTATTACCTGGAATACTCTTTATTTATTTGTATTGTGAAAAGCTAACAGTGGAGTGGATTTATGTAGGATGTCACTTTGCCTACTGTCATTAGTTAAGAGAACGTTATTCCAGTCAGTCATTATGATTAGAAGAACACCAATATTACTAAAAAAAAATACATTCTGTACATTTAGGTGCAATTTTAGGTATTTTCAGTATAATATATTACCTTTGTCATTTTTTTTCTTTCCCATGGTTGGTCAATTACTTCTTTCTGAAATGCAAGGCATATGAAAGGTTAATTACTTGGAACATTTCTAGTCTTATTTCATTATTAGCTAGTGTGATACAGCAGCAACTGATTTACAGAACAGGTTAAGTACTAGACAATGAATTAGGTGAATCTCTGACATACCCTCCTTTTGTATGTAATGTTTGCTATAGAAAGAAAAACATTTGTTTTCATTCCAGGCATATTTACCCTGAGGGTTATAACTTAAATGATATAAAGGGGGAAGAGAACATTTATCTATTACTAATGGCTAGGCTTTTCATTTTGAGCTAAAAGGACATGTCTCTACATTTTAGTAATAACAAAATCTATCTCCAACTGTCAGTCTCAAAAAAATGTTGTTCATATAAAATTCATAGAACTAAAAGAGTTCCTGTCATAATGCTTTTGCAGAGCATTGTCAAATCTCTCTAGGCCTTTAGTTTAAATGTCATTTCTAGTCAATTTCAGGGATTTGGAAGTGTTTTAGTGTTTTTTTTTTCCTAGGGATATATTGGGTTTTTCAAATAATTAATTTTTTTTAATAAAAGGCCCTCTGCTGTCAAGCCCCTGTAAATCCCTCCCACATGATGTCATTTGTAAATTACTTATAGGAGAAAATGTACATGGATTTTTTAAATTGGTTTTCAAGTGGTAGAAAATGGACAAAAATTGCTAGGATAAGAGCTTCACAAATAACAAAGTCAACCATTCTGGCAAACTACAGTGGGATGCCTCTATAATCCTACTCACTCCGGGGAAGGGTGAATTATGAATCAAAACTGGCCTGAGATTTCACCTGTTGTATTCCACTGTTGAAGAATAAAAATGATTCTACACTATGCTGGATGCACATAAAAGGCCACCAGTTATGGTAAGTCTGAAAATGACCTCAGGGTGGCATTCTAATACGTTATGGCTTTTTCCAGACATTCTTAGAACAAATATTCATATAAATTTGGGACATTATCTTCCAACTTGACTGGCAGTGATTATTTACAATATTCATAGATACATGCCCTAAAAAGATCATTTCTTTCTTTTAAAAAATACTTTGGGATGAGTAATCCCCTCCAGTTTTCCTCAGTCTCCACGTCCGTCCCTCAGGGCGCGGCCCAAAACCCGGAAAACCAGAGCGCTCGCTCCCCATGGACCACACGGAGGACTCGCCCGCCGAGGAGCCGCCTGCGCATGCTCCATCGCTTGGGAAATTTGGTGAGAGACCGCCACTCAAGGGACTCACTAGGGAAGCAATGGGAAACTATTTAAAAGAGCGAGGGGATCAAACAGTACTTATTCTTCATGCAAAAGTTGCACAGAAGTCATATGGAAATGAGAAAAGGTTTTTTTGCCCTCCTCCTTGTGTGTATCTTATGGGCAATGGATGGAAGAAAAAAAAAAAGAGCAAATGGAACGTGATGGTTGTTCTGAACAGGAGTCTCAACCTTGTGCATTTATTGGGATAGGAAATATTGACCAAGAAATGCAGCAGCTGAACTTGGAAGGAAAGAACTTGCACAGCCAAAACGCTGTACATATCTGATTCAGACAAGAGAAGACACTTCATGTTGTCTGTAAAGATGTTCTATGGCAACAGTGATGACATCGGTGTGTCCCTCAGCAAGCGGATCAAAGTCATCTCCAAGTCATCCAAAAAGAAGCAATTGTTGAAAAATGCGGACTTGTGCATTGCCTCAGGCTCTATTTAATCGCCTTCGGTCCCAGACAGTCAGCACCAGATATTTGCATGTAGAAGGAGGTACCTTCCATGTCAGTTCTCAGCAGTGGGGAGCATTTTATATTCATCTCCTGGATGATGATGCATCAGAAGGAGAAGAATTTACAGTCCGAGATGGCTACATCCGTTATGGACAGACGGTCAAGCTCATGTGCTCAGTTACTGGCATGGCACTCCCAAGATTGATAATTAGGAAAGAAAAAAAAAATACTTTGGGATGGCTTCTTCTGCTGTACATGGTCTTAGGTAGATTTGCTGTCTTTTGTTTGTTGTTATCATATTCATTACAAATATACTTTTATATATTTTATACAAATATACTTATCTATTTATAATTGTTCATCTACCATGAAAATAGAAAAACAGCATTTATCATAAATTCATGATTTTATTTATTTTTATTTATATAAGGTGAAAACATTTCATGTATTTCATATATACAGATTTAAGAGCATATTAATAATTCCCACACTATCTTACTTGCCACCTGTGCACCCACACTCCTTCCTCCTTTGTTTCTTATTCTTTGAATTTTAACAATGGCATACTTTCAGGTTACCTTATAATCATAAGCTTAATACTCCACTAAGTAAAGAATTCAACAAACAGTAAGAAGGAAAAAGCACTCTTCCCCAATGGCAGAGATAAGGACTGTAAAAATGACCAAATCTCAAAATGTCAATTTTGCTCATATATACGACATTTTTTTGTAATTGATGCACAGTTATTCTTAAGTGTTGAAAATTAACTGAAATGTGATCCCTGTTGAACATGGTGGTGGGAATGGGAGAGGGAAGAGATGTATAATTTGGGACATGCTCAGGCTGACTTGCCCCAAGTGGTGGAGTTGGAAGCATACCAGGGGATTCCAATTCAATCCCATCGAGGTGGCATGTACCAATGCCATCTCACTGTTCCAGGTGATCAATTTCAGTTCACAGTTGGTCATGGTGAAGGGACTGGGAGTCAAAGGGAGCACATAGACAAGTCTAGTACCTGCTAACGCTAACTGATGGAGTAAATAAAGGGGAGAGTGATCCAACATGGGAAGTGAGATACTCAGCAGACTCATAGAATGGCAGATGTCCCAAATAGCACTCTGGCCTCAGAATCAGCCCTAAAGGCATTCGGAGCTGGCTGAAAAGCTCATGAGAGTATTTCAGGCATGGAAAGCCAAGACACTCTGGCAAAAGATCTCTGTGAGTGAGATCCCAGTGGAAAGAACAGGTCTTCAAAGAAGGAGGTACCTTTCTCTGAAGGGAGGAGAGAACCTCCACTTTGACTATGACCTTGTCTAAACAAGATAAGAGTCGGAGAACTCAGAGGGCTTCCATAGCCTTGGAAACTCATGACTGGAGCATAGGGAGATTACTGATGCCATAGACAGGAGTGTCAATTGGTAAAGTCAACAACAGGAGTCACTGTGCACTTACTCCTCATGTAGGATCTCTACCCTTAATGTGCTGTACATTGAGATTTAATGCTATAACGAGTACTCAAACAATATATTTCACTTTGTGTTTCTATGGGGGTGCAAACTGTTGAAATCCTTACTTAATGCATACTAAACTGATCCTCTGTAAAAAAAAAAAAAAAAGAAATTATCAATTCCCAACTTGACTCTCACTGGGATTAAACATGACAATAGGTCTGCTCTGATTTCATCATCATTTAAAAAAATCATCTATTATTTTTCACTTTATGTTTCTGTGTGGGAGCAAACTGTTGAAATCCTTACTTAATGTATACTAAGCTGATCTTCTGTATATTAAGATAATCGAAAATGAATCTTGATGTGAATGGAAGGGGAGAGGGAGTGGGAAAGGGGAGGGTTGTGGGTGGGAGGGACGGTATGGGGGGAAAGCCATTGTAATCCATAAGTTGTACTTTGGAAAATTATATGCATTAAATAAAAGTTAAAAAAAAAAAAGAAAAACATACGGCGTTTGTCATTTCAGGACTGACTTATTTAAAAACTAAGTATAATGGCTTCCAGTTGCATCCATTTTGTTGCGAAAGACAGGCTTTCATGTTTTCAATGACTGAGAAATATTCAATATTCTAATTCTACCATATATATATATATATATATATATACCATAATTTTTTTATCCAGTCATCAGTTGATGGAGATCTTGGTTAATTCCAGATTGTGAATTGAGCTGCAATAAACATGGTGGTACAGATAACTCTTTCATATGATGATTTCATTTCATTTGTGTAAATTCCCAAGAGTGGGATGGTTGGGTCACATGGTAGATCTATTCAAAACTTCTGATCAATCTAAATACCATCTTCCACAATGGCTGTACCAATTTACATTCCCAACAACAGTATATTGGGGTACCCTTTTCCATACATTTTCACCAGCATTTATTGTTTTTTGATTCCTAAGAGAGCTATTCTAACTGGTGTGAGGTAGTTTTATTTGCATTCCCTTGATTTCTAGTGATCCTGAGCACTTTTTCATGTGTAAATTTCATCTTTTAAAAAATACCTGTTCATGTCCTTTGTCTATTTCTTAACTAGATTGTCTGTTTGGTTGTTGCTGAGTTTCTTAAGCTCTTTGTATATTCTAGATAGTAATCCTTTATCAGTTGCATAGCTTGGAAATATTTTCTCCCATTCAGTTTATTTTTATTTTATTTATTTATGTATTTATTTTTGACAGGCAGAGTTAGACAGTGAGAGAGAGACAAAGAGAAAGGTCTTCCTTTTTCCGTTGGTTCACCCCCCCAAAATGGCCATTAAGGCCGGTGCACTGTGCAGATCTGAAGCCAGGAGGCAGGTGCTTCCTCCTGGTCTCCCATGTGGGTGCAGGGCCCAAGGACTTGGGCCATCCTCCACTGCCTTCCTGGGCCACAGCAGAGAGCTAGACTGGAAGAGGAACAACTGGGACAGAATCCAGTGCCCCAACCAGTACTAGAACCCGGTGTGCCAGCGCCACAGATTTAGGATTAGCCAAGTGAGCAGTGGCCAGCCTCCCATTCCATTTACTTGCCTCTTTACTCTGCTGAGTATTTCCTTTGCAATGCAAAAAGATGCCCAGCTTGATGTAACCCCATTTGTTTACTTTTGCTTTTATTCCCTGTGCTTATGCCTTCTTTTCCAAGAAATCTTTGCCTATGAAAATATATTGATTTTTCCTAATGTTCTTCTTAGTAATTTGAGGGTATCAGGTCATAGATTTTGATCTTTGATCCATTTTGAGCTGGTTTTTGTATAGGTATGAGATAGGAGTTTTGTTTCATACTTCTACATGTGGAGATTGAGTTTTATTAGCACCATTTGTTGAAGAGACTGTCCTTTCTCCAAGGATTAATTTTTGTTCATTTGTCAAAGATTAGTTTGTTGTTAATGTGTGGATTAATTTATGGATTTCTATTCTGTTCTATTGATCTACATGTTTATTTTTGTGCCAGTATTAGGCTGTTTTGATTATAACTGCCTTGTAGTATGTCTTGAAAATTTTTATCGTGATTCCTTCAGCTTTCTTATTGTTGTTTCTCACTGCTTACCTATTTCAGGATCTCTTCTGAATTTAAACATCATTTTCTCTAGATCTGAGAAGAATGTCACGGTTATATTGATTGGGATCACATTGAATCTGTAAACTGCTTTTGGTAGTATGGATAGTTTTATGATATTAATTCTTCCAATGCATGTACATGGATGATTGTTCCATTTTTTGTGTCTTCTATTTCTTTCTTTAATGTTCTATAATTTTCATTATCTAGGTCTTTCTACTCCTTGGTTGCATTGATTCCAAAGTATTTAAATTTTTTGGTAACTACTGTGAATGGGACATTTCTTACAAGTTCTCTCTGTCCTGGCATTGTCTGTGTATACAAAAGCTATTTGTGTGTGTGTGTGTGTTTTGATTTTATATCCTCCAACTTCACAAAACTCTATTATGAGTTTCAACAGACTCTTGGTGGATTATTTTGCTTCTCCTATATATAATCACTTCATTTGCAAACAGGGATAATTTGACTTCCTCCTTTCCAATTTGTATCCCTTTGATTTCTTTTGTTTGACGAATGGTTCTAGCTAAAATGACCAGAACTATATTGAAGAGCAATAATGAAAGTAAGCATTCCTGTCTTGTTCCAGATTTTAGTGGAAATGTTTCCAACATTTCCCCATTCGATATTATGCTGGCTGAGTGTTTGTCATATACTGCCTTCATTGTGCTGATGAATCTTTCTTCTATATGCAATTTGTTTGAAGTTTTTTGTGGGCCATCCCAACAGTTACCTGGCAGGCAGTGGGATGTGCAAGCACATTTTTCCCCACCCTGCCTTCTGCCAATCAGGTAAACTATCGAGTCCTGGGCTTTTCTGTGTCTTGGTTATTGGTTTATTTAGGTTCCTATGTCTTCATGACTCAATTTTGGCAGACTGTATCTGTCCAGGAATCTATCCATTTCTTTTACACTTTCTAATTTGTTGACATACAACTCTTTTTAGTAATTGTTGATGATTCTTTTTATTTCTGTGGTATCCATCATTACAGCTCCTTTTTAATCTCTGATTTTAATTGATTTGGGCCATTTTATTTTTTGTTTGTTTGTTTGTTTTTGCTACAATGGTGTATTATTTTTATTTTTTCAGAAATCCAACTCTTCATTTCACTAATCTGTTGCATTACTTTTGTATTTCAATTTTGTATATTTTTTCTAATTTTAATTATTCTTTCCTCCTACAAATTTTGTGCTCATATTTTCTTTGTTTTGTGCTCACATCAAAAGTCACATAATGGAGAAGCATGGTCCAAGTCCAGAAACAATGAAACTGTCCATCCAGAATATGTACCCAGCAAAATTCTCATTTATACATGAAGGTGAATTGAAGACCTTCCAAAACAAACAGAAATTGAAAGGCTAGACGAGTTGCAGCAAATGTTCTATACACAGAAACAGAGAATGATGGTAATCATTATGAAACAATGTGAAGACAGAAAATCTCCTAGTAAAAGTACAAAGAAAATCCAAAGCAAACATTAGGAATATTTATGAAAAATTGTAGGACCAAATCATTACTTATCAATAATAACTTTGAATCTAAGAGATACAGACTAACTGAATGGATTAAAAAATGAGACCCATCTACTTGCTGCCTACAAGGAGCACAACTCACTAACAAAGATGCACAGAGACCGAATGTGAAAGGATGGAAAAAGATATTCTGTGCTAATGGAAATCAAAAACAAGCAGGAGTAGCCATCCTAATATCAGACAAAATAGACTATAACACAAAAACTGCTAAGAGACAAAGAAGGGCATTATCTTTAAATTGGAGAATTGAGGCCATTTATATAACTTACATAATATATAAAACTGTTAAAATAATAGCAGGTGTCACACTCTTGAACTCTATGCAAATCTACTGGAATTGAAAATGTACTTCACTTTTATATCTAAATTATTTTTTTCCATCACAACTGTCTGAGGAATTTGGGTTTTTTAATGAATAAAAATGCTAATTTAGCTGAATTTAGCAACATTTTCTCTAATTGTGTGTTAACACTCTCTTCTCTATAAGATCATTATAGTTTTTTCTTATCTGCTGCAAACTTTGATATATCTTTTACATGTGAAATTTTATTTATTTTTCATATGTAGATAACAAATTGCATCAACAGTATTTTATGTGGAGTTAATCCCTTCCAAGGAATATTCAATGTATCTTTATAAAAGTGTTAACAGAAACATGGTGTTTCTGTGCTCCTAATGTTTGACTGAGAAGTTTTGCTAGTATTTCGTAAGTATAATATGATACTACAAATTACTCAAACATTCTAAGTCTTTTTAATATTTTGGGAAAAATTATGTCAGCTTGTTTTTATTTTTTTTTGTTTCTCTGAGGCTTTTAAAATTTTTCATAAACATTTTAGTAACAGCTAGTCAGTTTCCTTGGAATATCCTACTGAAATTTTGATGGTAAATACAAGAAATACAAATATTTACTTGAGGAGAATTATAAACCTTAATATTAAAGTTTTTTTATATTAACAAGCCATGTTTTCAACTATTTAGATATTTTCAACTTTATTTTCATAAATTTTGGAAATATCTATATTAAGCTAATATAATTCTAAGTAGATTTTTATTGCAATCATATATGATTTTTCTTTGTTTTACAGACATTTGTTTTGAAAACTTTTTAATTTAACATACACACAAAAATATACATATTTATTTGGTAAGATTTTTCTATACATGTATACATTACATAATATTCAGTTAAATACATCTATCCCTTCAAATATTTAGCATTTCTTATTGTGAATACATTCAAAATTCTATCTTCTAGTTTGTTTATATAAAGAAAATAGCATATTATTTTTATCTATAATTACCTTACTGTGCAACAGAACTCTATAATTTCTTACTTTATCAAATTATAACTTGGATATTTAGCATGGAGATTATTCACTTAGCAAAACTCTAGCATTAATTGTCATCATTTTCCTGTCAATAGTTTTAAAATGTTTCTCTAATTTCATTTTTTTCTTTCCAACTTTTTTTTGTCTAGTTACATTAGGGAAGATTTTCAGAATACTGAATAGAAATTTTAATAGTGGGAATTATTGATTTTGAATAATAATTCCCATGGGGCCTCAGATGAAAATGAGGAATATGCTATCAGAAAGTAGAGAAAGGTATTTCTTGTTATAGGAACTTGGTTCTATTCCTTTGTGGAGGAACTTGGTTCTTGTCTTTTCTGGAAATCCCAATTTGTTAAAAAATAAATTTAAATTTTTAGGAAAACTATGTGGGTATGTTCTGAACACAAATACAAGGTACTTCTAAAAGTGGAGAATGAAATAGAAGATGTTTGTTTTGTGGCAAAATACAAAAAAACATACAAAGTTTAGCATAGTATTATTTCCATGAACTTTTTGAAAATGTCTTACATGCATAGATTTTTTAATAAATTTGTAGAAAAAATAATATTTTTAACTAAAAAAAAGGATTCCAGTCATTTACCAGGGAAGCCTTCTACAAGAATGGACAATTTATTTGCTAAGGATGATTATATATATACATATATATGTATATATATAAATATGTAAATATATTGAATTTAATTAAATGTTTATTTAAAATTAATGTCCCCTGTTTGATGTTCCTTCTCTCTTTTTTTATCAACAAATTTTCCAGAGGCTTGTTACCTAATTTCTCCCAAATTCTGAATTATTTTTGGTAAAACTTTTATGTATAATACTTGGTAATTTTTACTACTAACCTCTCAACCTTTTCCCTTACTTCATCTTCATTTCATTGTTGTTTTTTAGTTATACAATTAATTGTAAATATACTATAATGCTTTTTTTCCATTATAAGTATATAGGACTATATATGTCAATCAAAATATATGAATGGAAGTTTGTAGCCTACTTTTAGCCTGTCCCATGAAACCTCCATAGTCTTCTGTTCACTCCCCTTTATCACTGGCTGGATAGAGAGAATTAAGAACACAAGAGATGATAAAGCCAGTAAGTAAAAAGAACTTGGGTCACGAATCGATGTGTGAATTCCCATAGAACAACTAATTGAACATTATAGAGGCAAGAAAAACCTCTACAACTAGGCCTCTGCAATTTTGGCCCATACTCATTTGGCAGAATATAATTCACTCAAACTAAATAAGTTCCCATAAGACAATCTACATGGTGTTGGTAGGAGGTAGACTGTGGGTAGTATGATAGAAATATTGATATGTTTCTCCATCACAATTTATTTCCACAGTTCTTTGTGAATCATCACCTTACCTCCAAAGCACAGTTAGTATGAGTAGCATAGATTTTGGAGACAAGAGAAAACTCAATCAGAAGCCCAAAACAGAATAATTGTCTAAAAAATATTGATAATCTTCCTTTGTGTTCCTTTTTCTGTCCCTCATTCATTTCATCATCTAATTTTCCAGCCTCCCACATGTACCTATTGAAGCATTTATTAGCTATATTGGTTTGTTTTAAAATATTAACTGTGCTACTGAATTATCAGCCCTTTGAGACAAAAGATATTATCTCATTTAGGTCTATAGTCTCAGACATTTAGACTAATGTTGATTACATAAGGAATGAAGATTGTCTAGTTAAATATTGATTCAGTAAAGAAGGAAATATACATATGTTGGCATATCAATATTAACTAGAAAAATTTTTATTTATATGACTTTTCCTTAAATATTGATGAAATGTATACTTACTTATATATCTGTTTACTTGTTAAATGTGGTTTCCTCACAATAATAAAAGTTATATGTATATTGGAAAAATATATATTTTGTGTGTATCACACTTTTTTTTTTTTTTTTTTTGACAGGCAGAGTGGACAGTGAGAGAGAGAGAGACAGAGAGAAAGGTCTTCCTTTTGCCGTTGGTTCACCCTCCAATGGCCGCCGTGGCTGGCGCACCGCGCTGATCTGATGGCAAGAGACAGGTGCTTCTCCTGGTCTCCCATGGGGTGCAGGGCCCAAGCACTTGGGCCATCCTCCACTGCACTCCCTGGCCACAGCAGAGAGCTGGCCTGGAAGAGGGGCAACCAGGACAGAATCTGGTACCCCGACCTGAACTAGAACCCGGTGTGCTGGCGCTGCAAGGCGGAGGATTAGCCTAGTGAGCCGCGGCACCGGCCCTGACCTATAAATATATTTGTCCCATAATTTCACATAGAACTTAATCATTTTAGCTGTTACAGGTTGACTCTTTTCTTTTGAAAAACTCTTAAAATTCTTCATGCTGATCAGCACCATTAGTCTCTGCAGTTGTCCTAGTACCATTTGTTGAAAAGATTTCTTTTATTGAATCATCTTGGCAATTTTGCTAATAGTGAATTGATCATATAAGTGTAGGTCTATTTCTAGACTCTATTTTCTTCCATTTCTTTACCATGAAACATCTTTTCTTGGTTAGATTATCATCATTTCTTCACTTTTTAAATATCCTTTGTATTCACTTTTGAAATGTCCTTTGAATATTCCACTTTTGGAAGATTATCTTGAGTTTTATAAATCAGTCACCAATACATTAATTTAAAACAAACTTGTCAGTTTGTTCCCTAAAGTCTAATAGATTTTTGAATGGGATTGAATTTCATCACAAATTAGTTTGAAGAGTGGCCTGGTTTTGTTTGTTTGGTTGGTTGGTTGGTTGGTTGGCTGGTTTGGTTTTCAGTCTTTGAATCCTGGAACAGATTGCTTTCCTTCCTATGCTGTTATTCCCATCATTTACTCTTATAGATTGTGTGGTGCCCCATACCAGTAGTTTCTGTTTCGGTAAAATTTATTCCTAGGTATATTATTTTTCATGTGATGAACAATTAAGCTTTTATTTCTTTTTCTTTTTTGTCACTGGTGTTTAACAATACATTATTTTTAGTGCTTGCCTTGCATCCTGGAATCTTTGTATATTCATATACTAGTTCAGTAACTTATCCTCTAGAGTCATTAACGTTTTCTACATATATAGTTACATCTCCTACAAATAAAATAATTCTTATTCTGTTTTAATCTGTCTGACTCTCATCTTTAGTTTGCTTTATTGTACTAGCCAAGAGAAATTGTTAAATGGTGAATAAAACTGAAGAGAACAAACATTCTGGTATTTTTTCCCTTGATTTTCAGCATTCCAAATTAAACTACTAGGTATGATTGTATAATTTTTCATTTATTTTTATAGATGACATGTATCTATTAATAAATTAAAGTTCTCTTTATTTTTTAACTTATTTAAATGTGTATATTGAAGAGGGAGTTCCTCTCTGCTAACTGACTCCCCAAATGCCAATAATGGCAAATAGCAGAGGATGAGCTGGGCCAGGAGCCAGGAATGCAACCCAGGTCTCCATTGAAGGTGGTAGGAACCCAATTATTTGAACAATGACCAGTGCCTCTCAGGATTTGCATTAGCGGGAAATTAGAGTTAAGAGTTTGTGACAGGATCAAACCCAGGTAATCTAATTGAGATGCAATATGGTAATGTCCATGACCTTGGTGTTTTCCTTAATTTCTGGTTTGTCCAAGATTTTTATATTAATGAATTATTAATTATGTCTTAATGTTTAGTCTTTTTTCAAATGTCATTTTGTGAGTACAATTAAGTAAGCAGATAAATTCCCTAACATTAATACAATCTTTTGAATGTTTGAGTACAGCACATTTGATTATGATGAACTATCTTTTTTTAATGACAGGAGTCCAGCTTTAATTTAATCACCATCTAAAGCAGCTTAATAGTTCAGCAGTCACTCTTCTAAGAATAAAAGCAAACTTTTCTAGGAAGACCTGAATTCCTTTAGGAGCTTCTGTGTCCTAAGCTTTCTGATGGGCTTATTATTTTTTTTTTTTATGTTGTGATATGATTCAGAAAATGAGGTAAAAAGATGAAGTTTGCTGCCTCACTTCAAACTAGGTCTTAAGAGATTGAACATGTGGCAGTTAAAACATTGTGATCAAGAGACTGTGAAAGAAGTGAGCTCTGTAATGTTACGAGCTAATTGGAGAGACTGTCCAGAAGACAGTGCAGGTAGGAAAAATCTAGGTGAATTTCTGAATCATGGTGAAAATAACAAAGTAACAATATCATAATAAAAATTCTATACATCAAAAGTGTGATACACGAGCCGGCGCCGTGGCTCACTAGGCTAATCCTCCGCCTTGCGGCGCCAGCACACCGGGTTCTAGTCCCGGTCGGGGTGCCAGATTCTTTCCCGGTTGCCTCTCTTCCAGGCCAGCTCTCTGCTGTGGCCCGGGAGTGCAGTGGAGGATGGCCCAAGTGCTTGGGCCCTGAACCCCATGGGAGACCAGGAGGAAGCACCTGGCTCCTGCCTTCGGATTAGCGCGGTGCACCGGCCACAGCGCGCCAGCCACGGCGGCCATTGGAGACCTTTCTCTCTGTTTATCTCTCTCTCACTGTCCACTCTGCCAGTCAAAAATATATATATATATTTATAGGTCAGGTAAAATTTTTTCTTAAATAAGGAATAAATGCAAGCTATTTAAAAACAGATAAACTTCACTAAAATTAAAAATTCATTTTCCCAAGACATACAGCTAATAAAATAAAAACAAAAACTAACAATTGTGTGAAATTATTTATAAAATATGTACCTCATGGAAATGCTCCTATCTCCACTGTACAATGAACACTTGCAACTCTATAATAGGAAGTAAAACTCTACAATAATAGGCAAACACCACAAAGTAGATACATAAATAGTCAATAAGCACATGTAAATATGCTCAATATTATTAGTCACCAGGGATATGCAAAATAAGACCATATGGACATAGATGCAAAACAAGTATTCAATAAGATTCAACACTTGTAAATGATTAAAGTTCTTAAACTGGGAAAGAAAATCTATAGTACTGTAATAAGAGAATCTATTAATGTCTATAGTTATTTAACAATTAAAAAAAAACACAAGCTTAGTAAAAAGGCAAGCATGTTTGCTCATATCTCTTTAAAACTTGAGTTCCTACATCAGAGAAACCCTGCAAGATATAGGAACAGGCAAAGACTTCTTGGAAAAGACCCCAGAGGCACAGGCAGTCAAAGCCAAAATTAACAATTGGAATTATATCAAATTGAGAAGTTTCTGTACTGCAAAAGAAACAGTCAGGGAAGTGAAGAGGCAACCAATAGAAAAAAAAATATTTGCAAACTATGCAACCGATAGAGGATTAATAACCAGAATCTACAAAGAGATCAAGAAACTCCAAAAACAAAATAAACAACCTACTTAAGAGATGGGCCAAGGACCTCAATAGACATTTTTCAAAAGAGGAAATCCAAATGGCCAACAGACACATGAAAAAATGTTGAGGATCACTAGCCATCAGGGAAATGCAAATCAAAACCACAATGAGGTTCCACCTCACCCCAGTTAGAATGGCTCACATACAGAAATCTACCAACAACAGATGCTGGCGAGGATGTGGGGGAAAAGGGACACTAACCACTGTTGGTGGGAATGCAAACTGGTAAAGCCACTATGGAAGTCAGTCTGGAGATTCCTCAGAAGCCTGAATATAATCCTACCATACAACCCAGCCATCCCACTCCTTGGAATTTACCCAAAGGAAATTAAATTGACAAATAAAACAGCTGTCTGCACCTCAATGTTTATTGCAGCTCAACTCACAATAGCTAAGACATGGAATCAACCTAAATGCCCATCAACAGAAGACTGGATAAAGAAATTATGGGATATGTACTCTATAGAACACTATACAGCAGTAAAAAAAAAAAATGAAATCCAGTCATTTGCAACAAAATGGAGGAATCTGAAACACATCATGCTGAGTGAAATAAGCCAGTTCCAAAGGGACAAATATCATATGTTCTCCCTGATCGGTGACAACTAACTGAGCACCTAAAAGGAAAACCTGTTGAAGTGAAATGGACACTGAGAAACAATGACTTGATCAGCCCTTGTCCTGACTGTCAAGGAACAACTTACTACTTTATTCCTTTTAGTATTTTTTTGTTCTACTTAATACCATTGGTTGAACTCTTTTATTAACACACAATTATTCTTAGGTGTTTAAATTTAACTGAAAAGTGATCCCTGTTAAATATAAGAATGGGCATAAGAGAGGGAGGAGATGTACAGTTAGGCACATGCTCAATAGGACTTACCCATAATGGTAGCGTTAGAAACATGCCAAGGGATTCCAATTCAGTCCTATCAAGGTGGCATGTATCAATGCCATCTCACAAGTCAAAGTGATCAATTTCAGTTCACAGTTGATCATAATGATAGGATTAAGAGTCAAAGTGATCACATAAACAAGACTAGTGTCTGCTAATACTAACTGATAGAATTAAAAATGAGAACAATCCAACATAGGAAGCAGGATACACAGCAGATTCATAGAATGGCAGATGTCGTAAACAGAAATCAGGCCTCAGAATCAGCCCTTAAGGCAGTTGGATATGGCTGAAGAGCTCATGAGAGTATTTCAGGCATGGAAAGCCAAGACACTGTGGCCCAAAAAAATGACCTAAATGAAAGATCTCTGTGAGTGAGATCCTAGCGGAAAGGATGGGCCATCAAAGAAGGAGGTACCTTTCTCTGAAGGAAGGAGAGAACTTCCACTTTGATTATGGCCTTATCTAAATAAGAGTGGAGTTGGCAAACTCAGGACGCTTCCATAGCCTTGGCAGCTCATGACAAGAGCCTAGGGTGATTACTGACGTCTTAAATAAGAGTGTCAATTGTTAAATCAACAACAGGAGTCACTGTGCACTTACTCTCCATGTAGGATCTCTGTCCTTAATGTGTTGTACTATGTGAATTAACAGTAAAACTAGTCTTCAATCAGTACTTTATACTTTGTGTTTCTGTGTGGGTGTAAACTGTTGAAATCTTTATTTAGTATATACTAAATTGATCTTCTGTATACAAAGATAATTGAAAATGAATCTTGATGTGAATGGGATGGGAGAGGGAGTGGGAGATGGGATGGTTGCAGGTGGGAGGGAGGTTATGGGGGGAAAAAAGTCGCTATAATCCAAAAGTTGTACTTTGTAAATTTATGTTTATTAAATAAAAGTTAAAAAAAGATGAGAAAATTGAAAAAAAAAAAAAAAAAACTTAAGTTCCTAGCCAGCGCAGAAGACAAGAAAAATAAAACACTACAGACTAAAAGAAGTAAAGAAAACTGTTTTCTCTGATAACAAGCTTACATATGTACAAAACGGTAAGGAATAAATTTTGAGTGCATATTTGAATAAGGTAATTTAACAATGCCACAGAATAAGAAGTCAACATGAAAACTTAATTAAATTTCTGTGTAATAGCAATGAATGATTGAAAAATGTTATTTAACATATCATTTAATATATCATCCAAAGTAATAAAATATTAGCTTCTTGTTTATTTAAATTGATTATGTAAGATTACTTTAGATTTTGTTTCAACTTTGGTTTTATGCTTTCAGTACAGAATGCTTTAGACTGATGGGTGTTAGTGTCTCCAATGGAACACCTTAAACTGTATGAGTTTTACAGGTCCACAGAAGGACAGTGTTTATTTATACTTTAGACTGTCTTTGTTTTTTTAATACAGTCTTTTAGATTATCTCCAGGGACATTCCTGAAAATTTGTTCCTTGACTTGTGGGAATTCCTCAGCCCACTACACAATATAATTAATATGACCCTGTTACTACTTCAGTACAAATAGAAATCACAGTATTGTACTAAGGTATTCAGGAAATTGAATTCTCACTTCCCAACTAATACACGTAATGAAACAGTGTTTGTAAAATAGAAAAATCTGAATCTTAACTAACTGTGAATAAAATCCTGTCAACGTTTTAAAAATGTTTTTAAAAGATGTATTCTATTTGAAAGGCATTATGGCAAAGATAAAGAAAAGGAGAGAGAGAGGGAGAAGGAGAGGGGGAGGGAGAGGGGGAGAGAGGGAAGAAGGGAAGGAGAGTGAGAGAGAGATTGAGATTCATCCCCCAAATTCCCACAACAACTGGGGCTGGGCCATACCTGAAACCAGGAGCCTTTAACCACTGCTGGAGCTCTCATGTATGTGACAAGGTCCCAAGTACTTGGACCATCAACCACTAGTTTCCTAGGTCCTTTAGCAGGGAACTGGAACAGAGGCAGAGAAACATCTGATATGGGATGCTAGTGTCACAGGTGGCAGCTCAAACCACTGTACTACAATGGGGACTCCATTTTCTTTCAGAGATTTAAGTTATTTATTCAAAAGGCAGAGTGACAGAGAGAGAGAGTAAAAAGAGAGAGCGAGTAAGAGCAAGAATGAGAATAAGAAAGAGAGTGTGAGAAAGATCTATCTGCTCACCTGCTGGTTCAGTCCCCATTTGAGAGAAAACTGTAAACAAAACACAGACACAGCCACTACTGCATGGAGCTACATGAAGGACAGGCTAAGTCATGTCAGGTTTCATGAGTGTGAGGTCTTGCAGAAGAAGAAAATACAGAGTCTTATCCTATTCAAACTTTTTAGGCTACTTGCATTCCATGCATATTGATATTTAAAAAAAAATAATGGTTTCTATAAAAATGTACAAATTTATATTGGTCTCATTACTCTGTGAAATACACGTAAACACATATAAACAGGGTCTTATAAAATTTCATGGAAAATGCACATTTTGAAAAAAATCTATGCATTCATTTCGAAATACTTTGAGTTAAAATAAACCTGTCTTTTGGTTCCATTTTCCATGAACGCTTTGAATTACTTGCATATACATTTAGAACATGCTCAAATGCTTTCTAATGATTTTCTCATAACTAAGATATCACATAAACTAAGTATTCAGGGTTCTTGATACCCTGAGAATTAATACCCTATGAGCATTCAAAATATTTGAAAATATTTTGATGATTTCCTATTGAAAGCTAATATACAACTGTGCTTGAGTATCTATAGAGACCGTTTTCCAGCACTCCCCAGGCATTCCCAAATCCTCAGATGTTCCAGTTTCTTCATACAAAAAGGCATTGTATTTGCACATATCAATTGGGTCTGGGCCAAGTCAAAGCCAGGAGACAGGAAATCTATTGAGGTCATTCACACGAGTGGCAAGGGCCCATATATTTGTGCCATTTTCTGCTGTTTTCCCAGGCACAGTAGAAGAGCATTAGGATTTGGAAACAGCACTCTGATATGGAATGCCAGAGTCACAGGCAATGGTTTAACTTGCTGTTGCCCCATCTGCCAATTTTTAAAATGTATCATTCATTACATGAAAACAGATCTGGAGATTTCTGCTGCTATAAAAATAGATTTGGACCTAGTTCCTGTAAAAAACTCCTTCATATATCTGGTTTGTTTTAACAAGATATCTAATAATATTTAGATTTGTTTGTGAATGACAGTATATCTTAATTTGCTTCATGTTTTTGTCTCATGATATTAGTGTATTTAATTTTTTTTCATTTAAGTCTCCCAAATGCAGTGGACAATTTCTTACATACAATGGATGAGTCTGTTTCTGCATTTGTATTTCTCCTAAGAATAGCTCCAGTGCTTAGTAAATATTAATAGTCTGAGCTATTACATAAATAAAATTGATCAGAGATTAGAAGCTAAACCATTTATAACTCAAATATTATGCACATGTCTCCTCCACTCTACCAAATATGGAAATCTATAGGAAAATGTTCCTGTGAATCTTCCAACATCTAGAAAGTGTTTGCTGAATGCAATTTCAGATTCAACAGATATCATGATCTACCACCTAGTGGCTGGATGCTTTCATGTAATATTTCATTGGAATATTTTCCTTCATGATTGTTAGAAACAAGTAATATTTTTTTCTATTTTAAAGATAATTGTGTGGGTGCAAACTGTTGAAATCTTTATTTAGTATATACTAGGTTGATCTTCTGTATATAAAGATACTTGAAAATGAATCAATGAAGAAGGGGTTGGGAGAGGGAGTGGGAGATGGGATGGTTCGGGTGGGAGGGAGGTTATGGGGGAAAAAGCCACTATAATCTAAAAGTTGTACTTTGGAAATTTATATTTATTAAATAAAAGTTAATAAAATAAAATAAAATAAAATAAAGGATCTAAAACCCAGTGATGCTCACTAACTCAATTGATTGCAATTAGAATAGAAAAGACATTTTTACACCTAGGTTTCCCAAAATGCTACCCACTAGAATTCTATGACCTGAGCGCCTCAAATTGAATGAATTGGTAAGCAGATCAAAGCAAAAAAGAAATTATAGTATTCTTTATTTGTCTGCCTCTCTACATATATACATGTGAATGTAAAATTAAAAACTATGTAAATAGGGCTGTCACTGTGATGCAGTGGGTTAACGCCCTGGCCTGAAGCACCGGCATCCCATATGGGTGCCGGTTCTAGTCCCAGCTGCTCCTTTTCCCATCCAGCTCTCTGCTATGGCCTGGGATGGCAGTAGAGGATGGCCCAACCCCTTGAGCCTCTTGCACCCACGTGGGAGACCAGAAGGAAGATCCTGGCTCCTGGCTTTGGACTGGGGAGTGCACCAGCGGATGAAGACCTCTCTAAAAAAAATACATATATATATATATGTAAATAAATTAATTAAAGGAAACAAAATTTTAAGGCTTATCTGGAGAATTTTATCCCAGGAATATAATAAATATGATCTGGTATTGAACTTTCTTGAAATATGAAGAAAATACTGAATTTTTTCTCCAGAGCCAAGCTATAATAGCGGATATACTAGGGTTATGGTTAATTAGATTAATATAAACAAGGTTTCTGCTAAACAGTTTAATATTTAATGACCCAATTAAAAACAATGTGCTTATGCCACTGTTCTCCTTTTTGGTTTCTTTTTTTCTCCTTTCCAGTATTTATTACTATCTCATAAAAACAATAATGTATTTATCTTACTTGTTTCTAATCCTTTCTAGGTTACAGACTCCCTGAAGCCAATTTTTTTAGCCTTGTTTTTCTCCTGTATCTTAAGTCTCTGCACTATTTCAGGTGCACAGTGATTTTCCCTAATGGATTAGTGAACGCATCCATGTTGGGATTCATATTCCTTTCAGGAAGGCAGTCTAGTTGCATGAAAGTTTAAGGGATGTTTTTCCCTCTCTAGCATGCAATTAAGGAAGAGAAGGGTGGATACTTTCAAGCTAGGGAATTGTGTGGGTAAGAGAGGGCCAGTCATAGAGGCCACAAACTTCACTGCCTGCCCCAGAGAATGTGGCCATCGCTGGGGGTCTCATTGTCTAGTTGCCTAAGTGTCACAGGAAGTTCATCCTCTCAGTGCTTCTATCTTCGGGTGTTCATCAGCAGTCACTGAAGCAAGTGTACCAGGCTATTGCCAGTGGTGAAAAGCTCAAGTGTACCAATTCCAACATTGTTGACACTTCCTGCCTATCCAAGAAGAGCTTCTGATATCTTTGTAGAGTACGAAGAGACAGGCAGCTGATTAACTCTCAAAATCACTTTACACAGGTTTTCTCAAAAGCAAATAAATGAGAAAAGATGAGACACAGAATCTAGAAACATTTGATAGACATCCTTATGGAAATTCAAAATCTCAGATTCAGAGAACGCAAAATGATTAAAGAATAAAAAGCAAAGCCAAAAAATCTAGCACTCTTCTTAAATGCACTCCAGGCTTCCTATACTATTTAGCAATGTTTTATAACTAGTTTATATATTTTATATTTTATAAAAATTTATATTTTATAACTTAATTATATATACTATAATATTTGGAATGTTAATATACTCCATAAATAAAATGAATTAATACAGTTTCACAAAATGATTTTGTCTTTCTATTTTTTTTCTTAGTTTCTCTCTGTTCATAGTTATCTGAAGTGATGGTCACTAAATAGTAAGAATGGATGTTTCTTCAATATGCATATAGGATAATTTTTAATTGTATTTTTATATTGCTAAGTGTTTTACATTTCTCATGCACTGATTAACAAAAGTAATGTTATTCTTGAAAGTAAATATATCAAATCAAAACAGAGCTGTCGAGAACCTAATAATTTCAGATTCTAAAACAAGGAGCAACAATAATAATAATCAGTAATAGCAGTAATTATGCATAGGAATAGAATTTTAAGCATTTTTTTCTTAGAACATATACTTAGAAGTAAAGGACAGGGGTAGGCATTTTGCACAGCAGTTGGGAATATGACTTGGGATGCTCAAACCCCATATCAGAATGCCTACGTTCAAGTCTTGAGTCTCAACTCTGCTTTCAATTCCAGCTTCCTGTTTATGCACCCCTGGGAGGCAGCAGGTTATGGCTCAAGTACTTGAATACTTGCCATTCACATAGGAGTAGATTGAAAATCTATTTGTCTCTCTGTTTTTCAAATAAAAAATAATTAAAATCTTTTAAAAATCAAATTATAGACTTATCAGGAGGAAAGAATGGAAGCATCGTGACACATAATATAATTTATTAAATTTTTCATTTTTATGAAAGCCTATGCAGATCACATAGAATCTAAAACACTTCTTCTCTTTATTGAGTGAATGAATAATAAAATATAAATTAGGAACTAATAAGACAAATATAAATAAGCTAGAATTGTCATTAAGTACATAATTCAATAGAAAGGTAAGCTTGGTTCAAAATAAATAAGTGGAGTACAAGGAAGGGGAAATCATGTGGCTGAGGCAAATAGAGAGAAACAAGATTTGCATGGATCAGGATATATTAAGGAATGTTGATAACTTTAAAAAAAATTCCTGGGGCTGGCGCCAGCGCTCACTTGATTAATCCTCCACCTGCGGCCCGGCATCCCATATGGGCGCCGGGTTCTAGTCTCGGTTGCTCGTCTTCCAGTCCAGCTCTCTGCTGTGGCCTGGGAGAGCAGTGGAGGATGGCCCAAGTGCTTGGGCCCTGCACCCACATGGGAGACCAGAAACAAGCACCTGGCTCCTGGCTTTGGATCGGAGCAGCACCGGCAGTGGCAGCCATTTAGGGAGTGAACCAACAGAAGAAGACCTTTATCTCTGTCTCTCTCTCTCTCACTGTCTATAACTCTACCTGTCAAAAAAAAAAATTCCTGTGCTTGGCAAATTCATACATAAGTATTATACATTTTATCTATGAAACTAGTTAGGACTGCTATAATTTATCTTAAGTTTTTGTTCTTGTGGTAAACAAATGGTTCATATTTTATGCCTTAAAAACAGTGCAATTTTATGTTCTTAGAATTCTATACGTGAGAAGTCTGACCTGACTCTCAAGATGTCAGCAAGAGTACATTCCTTCTGGAAGCCACAGAAAAGAATCCATTTCCTAGTTTTTTTCCAGTTTGTAGATGTCCCCCACATTCCTTTGCTCAAGACCTTATCCTGCATATGCAAAAATATTTCATTGCCATTGCAATTTTCTAGCATTGTTCTGCAGTGCATCTTCCTCTGACTCCAACCAGAGAATGCTGCTTGATTTTAAGAACCCATGTTATTAGAGCTCACCCAGAGAAACCAGGATAACCTCTCCAACCCTAGGTCCTCAATCTAACTACATCTGCAAAGTGCAGCATGACACATAAGGAACACAGTCCCAATTTCTGGAACTGGGACATCAATACTGTTTGGGGGCCATCATTCTGGCCATTATAATCCATCCTCTGACCTCCAAATATTCATGTCTATTCCACAGACAAAAAATACTCATCCTATTTCAAGATCACGAAAATTTTCATTCCATTACAGCTCAAAATCCAAAATCTCACCTAACATTTACCAGTGTAACAGCCTCGTATCTGAACAATCTAAATATTCTTTAAAAATTATATAACCTGTGGAAGTGAAAGGGACACTATGAGAAGCAGTGACTTGATCAGCCCTTGTCCTGACTGTTGATGTACAATTTAATACTTTATCCCTTTTAGTATTTTTCTGCTCTAGTTAATACTATTGGTTGAACTCTATAATTAACACACATTTATTCTTAGGTGTTGAAATTTAACTGAAAAGTGATCCCTGTTAAATATAAGAGTGGGAATAAGAGAAGGAGGAGATGTACAATTTGGGACATGCTCAATCAGACTTGCCCCAAATGGTGGATTTAGAAATGTGCCAGGGGATTCCAATACAATCCCATCAAGATTGCATGTACCAATGCCATCTCACTAGTCCAAGTGATCAATTTCACTTCACAGTTGATCACATTGATAGGTCTAAGAGTCAAAGGGATCACACAAACAAGACTAGTGTCTGTGAATACCAACTGATAGAATCAAAAAGGGAGAGAACGATCCAACATGGGAAGTGGGATACACAGCAGACTCATAGAATGGCAGATGTCCTTAATAGCAATCTGGCCTCAGAATCAGCCCTTAAGGCAGTCGGATCTGGCTGAAAAAAATCCATGAGAGTATTTTAGGCAAGGAAAGCCAAGACACTCTGGGGAAAAAAAAAAAAAAAAAAAAAAAAAAAAAAAAAAAACCTAAATGAAAGATCTCTGAGAGGGAGATCCCAGTAGAAAGAACAGGCTTTCAAAGGAGGAGGTACCTTTCTCTGAAGGGAGGAGAGAACTTCCACTTTGACTATGACCTTGTCTAAATAAGATCGAAGTCAGGGAATGCAAGAGGCTTCCATAGCCTTGGCAACTCATGACTAGAGGCTAGGGAGATTTCTGACTCCATAAACAAGAGTGTCAAATTGTTAAGTCAATAACAGGAGTCACTGTGCACTTACTCCTCATGTAGGATCTCTATCCTTAATGTGTTGTCCAATGTGAAGTAATGCTATAACTAGTACCTTAACAGTATTTTACACTTTATGTTCTGTGTGGGTGCAAACTGATGAAATCTTTACTTGATATATACTAAATCGATCTTCTGTATATAAATATAATTGAAAATGAATCGATGTGAATGGAATGGGAGAGGGAGCGGGAGATGGGAGGGTTGCAGGTGGGAGGGAAGTTATGGGGGGGAAGCCATTGTAATCCATAAACTGTACTTTGGAAAATTATATTTACTAAATAAAAGTTTTTAAAAAATTATATATCAGGTATAAGTGAGACTTTATATTTGAACCATCCTGAGGTCTAATTAATGGGTCTATAAAACTCAAGAGACAATTTTCTGTGCCTACAATATGATAGTGGGACAGCATAGGTTGCCATCCAAGGTGTTTTAGGACAGAGAACCCACATTCTCATTTGTCATAAAAACAAATTTCCCTTACCCTGTTCTCTATATTTCAAAATCAATGTTGGCCGGCGCCGCGGCTCACTAGGCTAATCCTCCGCCTAGCGGCGCCGGCACACCGGGTTCTAGTCCCGGTCGGGGCGCCGGATTCTGTCCCGGGTCCCTCTTCCAAGCCAGCCCTCTGCTGTGGCCAGGGAGTGCAGTGGAGGATGGCCCAGGTGCTTGGGCCCTGCACCCCATGGGAGACCAGGAAAAGCACCTGGCTCCTGGCTCCTGCCATCGGATCAGCGCGGTGCGCCGGCCGCAGCGCGCCGGCCGCGGCGGCCATTGGAGGGTGAACCAACGGCAAAGGAAGACCTTTCTCTCTGTCTCTCTCTCTCACTGTCCACTCTGCCTGTCAAAAAAAAAAAAAAAAAAATCAATGTTGGCATTCATCTGCTCTTCTGAGGCAGGAATAGAATAAATCTCAAATATGTTAGTCTTGGTATTGAAAGAGTAATAATATCCAGGTATATCAAGAAACTTTCCATAGAAACATTTCCATAGAAACAACCAATTGCTATATGACACCTTTAATAAGGAATTCTTTTCCAGTTTTGGAGTGAAGGTGGCAAGGCAAGCCTGTCTCCTTTTAGTTCTTCCTGTGCTTCCTAATATTTATTTAGCTTTATTAGGATTTTTGTAAAGAATAAGACAAAAGCAAGCCTGGAGGAGATGTTGTTGTATGGGGGCAACAAAATTTAGATGTTTTGATTTCTTTAAATCTTGGTAAGACTTAATCCTTTTGGAATGATGTGGGCTCATCCTGCAAGGCCTACACTGTTGGCATGATAGGACGACAGCTTTCTTTGACAAGAAGCATTGGAGACAGTTTTGGTGAACATGTCCATTTATTAACAATCAGGCACAAATTTTTAAAGGGTGGGCAAAGGGGAGTAGCTAGTTGAGGGTAGCAACACTAATTCTATAGGATAAAGCAGATACTTGTGCCTCTATGCTTTTCCAATCAGCTTGAAGGTCACATAGCCTATATAGCCTTCCAGGTGGTCTTTATGGGTCTGGGCCATACCTGGGATCTGTTTACCTAGTGGACAACTACAGTGCTCCTTAACAGGAAGTAGGGGTGGGGAAAGGTGTCTGGGGCTCCTGCTACCTGAAAACAATCAGGTCATATGTGGAAGGACCCAGTGTACTGAGCCTTCCACCAGGGTTTTTCCCGGGGAAGCATGGTTGCCATGCCCTCTTAATCGCACGCATGAGTTAGATAGGGAGCCTCCCATCTGGGTACAAGATCACCCACAGAATGAAGCTTGAGGAATCTCTGCCTTTGCTCCCATGATAGTTGTTGATACTGATAGATGAGATCAATAAAGTTTGAGATCACTGGGCTAGAGCAAGCTCTGTTCTTTGTTAGCTCAGAATGCTGAAAGACTACAGGGATGCAACCCATCCATGCTCATAAATATTAGAATTTAGAGAAGAGTGTTAAATTTCTACTTTTCATATAAAATACACATGATATAATTACAACATATAAGATGCCATTTCTTCCATCTTCAGAGTCTAGATAGTATGCAATTAGGTATTGGAATTTTGTTTAAAACTAAAATAAATTTTATTTTGTTAAAGCATAATAAAAAGAACATATTTGGTCTTTTCCTCTAAGTCTGAACAGCCTTATTTGATAAACTTTGTCACTAGTATAGTTAGTAATGCACAGACAGCCTAGTCCCCCCATGTGATTTTAGAGGGATTCTGAATTCTCCCTCCAGGGCTATGCAGAATTTGACTCCTTTCTCCCCCTTGCACCATCTACTATGGAGTTCCTGAGAAACAGCCTTTTTCTGTGATAGGAGGCTGGCTTTAAGGACACACAGAAATTGCCATACCTATTTACTATGGATCTCAACTACTTTCAGTGCTGAGTCGAACTGCACTAAGAAACACCACGAAGTCATCCATGAATGTGATTGGCAGAAATAAGACCAACTCCTCATTCCAATATCATTCTACAACGCGAAGAAGGCATATGTTCTCAATTCTTTCTTGCCTCTTTTCAAACCAAGATCACCCTCCCTGTTGAGCTTTTATTATTTCATCAATTATAACTTAAAAATCAATTTTTCAATTTCCTAATATGAAAATTAAATGTGGAAGAGACATATGAATAAATAAAATTAAAATATTTTCATATTTGAGGTTTAGAAAATCTATTTAGGCTATTAACCCATTAACGGTGAGGAAAACAGTATTATTACATTTTTAGAGAATTAGATAAAATTTTAATAAGAGCAATAAAAGTAATAGTTTCCATATGTTCTAGTAAAAGTAGCTGCATTGCAGTAAATTACATCCTATTTTCTGAAAATTCTGCCAAAAAGAACACAAGTTCAGTTCAGGATACTTGGTAAAATCTTCCTCCTATGGAGGATCACCAGGTTCAGCCTGAATTCCCAAGCACTCTCCTTGCTGTTACCTTTTCTACTGAAACATCCATCATTCTGACTTTTAAAACTAAGAGTTGAGTTGTACTAAAGACAGATGCCTGCGATTAGTAGCAGGCAATTACTTAGTTGATATGTTTTTACAGTTAACAGATTGCTGGTTATCTTCTGGATACAATGGATCATCTTTCAGTCCAACTTACATAAGTAAGTCTATATCATAACACTGGTATACGATCATGTACTGGTGGTACCAAGACCCTATTAGTCTATCTTTATTTAGTTGATGTACACTTTGTTTCTCATCCACTAATCTTCATTATATATTACCATAAAAGAGATTTGATAATAAACCCCATACACACACACAAACACACACAATTTCAGACACAGGAAAAATATATTATCCGTTAAAAAAAATATATAGCCAAGGAATTTGCCCAGTACATAATACTGCTAGAGAACATTGCCCTCTGCTGTTAAAAATTTGTGACTTTCTGATAGAGTTGACTGACACTTTTCTTGAAAATCTCTGTTAGGAATAGTCAGTCTCCAAATAACTTTTTTTTTCAGTAAAAGGCACATATCACTAACAACTATAAATGTGTTACATAATGGGTAGCTTTAAAATTTTAAGCTTACAAATATTGTTTGTTTCCTCTTCTAAGCATGAGTTTTCATTGCAGTGTAATGGATATAAATGTCTAACCACATTGATAATGATGGCAAAGGAAAAATATTATTTTAAACCAGTATCTTATATGGGTATTTGATATTTATTTTGAATATTAAACAAAGGTCAAATACATTCCACTAAATATATTCAGTCTTTATTAAAATTCTACCAATAAAACATATGAAGAGGGGAAAAGACCCTAACATGAATGTGGATAATATTCAAATTGCTAAGCTTGCTCTGTGCTTCTGTTGCCATCTGTTTAATGTCTTGACTTTTGAGAGATTATATTACCAACAATTTATAGGTAGATATATTAATTTCTCATGAGAAGCCAAAAATGATATGAGAACATGTGGAAACTAATCTATCTGCTGCCATGCTGTGATAAATTTGAGGTTGAATGAACATGCTTGGTAATGCAGCAGTAGGGGAAATGAAAATGAGACGTCAGTTCCAACAGCGATTAGCAGAATGATTACAAATGTCTAATTGATGGCACATTAGAGTTGACAAGTTTTTGACTACAACTAGACAGACTCAAGAAGAGTTTATCCTATACTGACAAAACTTTAATAGAGGCTGCCATAATAGATAGAAGCATGGCAGATCTTCTGATGTCACAATCATCAGCCTTAATGTTAAGTGCATTGGCTACATCAGGTGTGCTCCACATGAAATGTGCAGGCATGGGCAACTATGATATTTATAAGGTTCTCCTCCAAACTCTATTTTGTACATGGATTTTGAACCCACTTAATTTGTCTTTTTCCTAAGAAAAAGACATCTCAAAAGTTGGCCAGGTAGTAGATAAAAATAGATATTTTCTCAAAGAAAACAAACAAATGGTCAAAAGTATGTGAAAAAAATCCTCAACATTGGTGTTATTAAGGAAATGCAAAGCAAAATCACAATGAGATATCACTTCACTGCAGTTAGAATAGCTATTCCCCAGAGGACAAAAGATTTTCTAGAAAGAAATAGCCAGTGTAAATATTCTAGAAAAAATAAGCATGAATTCTTGTTTGAATGGAACTTTATTTCAAAATTCATCTACGATTGGAATGAAAATATATTTTCTCTGAGTTTTTTTTTATTTCGGATCTATTTTCAATGTTTTATGTATTCAGTATAAAGATGAGTTGTATTTTACTCTTAGAAATAGTCAATATTGATTATAATTTAACAATAATTTATTAAATACATATTTTTATTGTCAGAGAATGTAATTAAAATCTGAAAGAAAATCCATGCTTAGAAGTAGCTTAGAATTTCACTGCAGCAACAGAGCAGGAAATGGAAAATGAATATGAGTAGCTCTTAAAATAATACAGACATATATATGAAGGCTAAAATAAAAATTAAAAACAGTATGTTTTACCAGGCTTAACTGAGAAAAAAATCTGTGTACACACACACACACAAACTGTATGTGAATAATATGAACATTTGGTGAGTTCTGACGTGTATTCATGTTACCATTACCATAATCACCATAATAAACATATCAATCACTTCAGACATTTATGTCCCTTTTTGTTTTATTTGTATGTACTAAGAACACTGGTCATGAGATACATCCTCAGCCTTTTTATGAATTAAACAGTTTCATACCTTTTTGTTAACTACAAGCAGTAAGTTGTACAGCTGATCTCTAGAATTTACTTATTTTATACAATTGCCATGTTACAGCTGCTGAATGCTAATTCCACATACCCCTTCATTTCAGTGACTGGCAACCACGACTTTATTGTCTATTCCTATATATTTATTTTTTAAAATGCCTCATATAAGAGGAATTATGCAATATTTGTCCTTCTATGACTGACATTTCACTTAGCATGGTGTCCTCTAGGTTCATCCATGTTGACCCAACCACAGGCTATCCTCATTTTAAAGCCAAATAAAACTCAATTGTATATTTATACCACATTTTCTTTACACAAAATTCTGCTGATCGACAATTAGGTTGATTCCATGACTTGCCTATTTTGAATAGTGCTTCAATGAGTATGGGAGGGAAGACATCTCTTTGAGATCCTTGTTTCAATTTGTTTATATATATAAAGAATCGCAGCAGCTGGGTAATATGGTAGTCAGTTTTTGATTTTTTGAAAAACCCTCAAATGTTTTTTCCATAATGGCAACACTATTTTGCACTCCCACTAGCACTAATCAGAGGTTCTATTTCTTTACAATCTTACTAACACTGTTATCTTTATTTGTTTGTTTTGGGTGTAGGGTTTTGTGTTTTGTAACTATCATCCTGATAGGTATGAGGTGATATCTCTTATGGTTTTGATTTTCATTTCCTTGCTGTTTAGTGATGTTGATAAAAGAGTAGATTTCATGTTTTTGTGTTATATATTAAAAAGACTTTTAAAATTATTCATTTTATTACTGACATAAAATTTTTTATTAACATAATGGTTTAAAATTTTGAATTTACAAGTACCTGAGTGAAATTTAAGTTTTGATTTGATGGTAATGAAATTCTAAATTAAAAAAATATTTTTTGTTATTGTTATAATTGCTTTTAAATAGAACTTTCAACAAACACAATTCTATTTCAAATTCATTAATTTTTAAATATAAAAAACAAAATACTGGAAATCATTCTCTTTGAGAAAAATATATTTTATAATATTTTGTTAATATAAGAATATTATTTAATAGTAAAAGTGAAACTAGTTCAATATCAATTTAATTTCTATTTAATTTTGCCTTTCTATTCAAAGTGCTAGAAAGCCTTTGTACATAAATGAGTAGATAAAATCATAAGTTTGATATGGCAAACACTTAATTATTTGAATCCTTTCAGATTATATGTCAAAAATTTTGTTATATTTTACAATGAACAGGTTTTTAAATTTTAGTTCATCTGAGAAAGCATTAGATGTTTGTTCAATTTTGTCTAAATCAAAGACTTTTCAACCATATGACTTTTTTTAATTTCTTGGATACACATACACACAAGGGTACTTCAAGCAGTTTGTGGACACTAAAATTAAAAGAAAAATTCATATTTGTGCAAAAACTTTTGAAAACTATACATATGAAGTGTCTTCAAACAACTTCAGGATATACATGGATTTCAACAAAAATTTGTGTCCAAAATAAATTTATCCTTTAATTCCATTTTCCATCAACTTTTTAGAGTATCCTCACAAACACAGGCTTCATGAAAACATGTAAAATTTCTAATAACCATGTCTATTACTTTTTCTCTTGGAGGCATCTTGTCTATGGAATTGAAAATAATTCAATGGACATTTAAAATGGTTCCGTAACTTTGGAGATATCTTTTACACTTTCTAAACAGTTTTTGTTTTATACCATACTTTTAGTAGTACAACTTAATTTATTTTGTAGATATTGAAAATGCCCATTAATAAGTATATATATCATATGCTGTTTGTGTGTGTGTATATGTGTGTGTATGAAGGAGTGAAATTAGCCTTCAAGTAACTTCAAGTATGTCAGAAAACATCCACTCTTTCACAATTGTTAGGAAAGTAATGATTAAGGTAAAAGAAATAAGATCATCAGTATTCTCACTACTCCAAAATACTGTGTATCTGAATCTGATTTCAAACATCCTCAGTTTATTTCATACATTCCACACCATTATTTCATGCCTTTATCTAAACAGACACATACACAAGCCAATAAAGTTTCAAATAATGTCCTCTCAGACATCAGTACTGAGAACAGCCTTTTGTTTGATGCTCAATGCAATATAGAAAAATTCATGATGGGATAGACTCAAAAACTGGGAACAGACAAACATGAGAAAAGAGATGGAAAAAGAACTCATATAAATTTTAAAGACAAGAGTGCTCTCAATAAGACCAATTTCCATATGAATATAGCTAAGTTATGGGATCCATGTGGAGTCCATGAAATCCTTCAAGCCTGCACATGCCACAAAAAACATATTTATCTGAGTTAGTTCACACAAAATGTCATGGCTGTTGATGTAAAATGTTATGATTGTAGAATTATAAAAAAAAGGAAGAAAGTTGTATAAAATATGATGTCAATAAAGGCTTCTATGGTGGCCACAGAAATTGTTCATTTTTAATTGTTTTAAAATTTTAACATTTTGTCATTTTCACTCCATATGTAATATTATATACATACAAACATAGTATTTTTCTTAAAATAGATTTTAATCCCAAAAAATGTGGGATTCATGACTGTTCATAAATTGGGAGAAAGAAGGGTATACTGCCATGTACATAATAAAATTAAGTCAAGTGATATGTATGGCATCCACATAATTTTTTAAATAATTTTTTTTCTCTGACAGGCACTATTACAGAGAAAAGGTGGGGGCGGATAGGGAGCAAGAGAGATCTTCCATCCACTGTTTCACTGCCCAAATGGTGGCAACCTGCTTAGCTAGGTAAGAGATATGGTTGGCAAGCTGCAAGTTGATTTTACTTGGGTTTGGCTGTGCTTAACCTTGTTCCTATAGGAAAACACTAGTCACAGAGTGAACTTTGAACAATCTGCTTTCGAATCATCAGAGAATAATATTTAAAGAATATACCTTAGCCAATCTTCTGAAACAGAATATCTAGAGATGATTTCTCATTATCTGGCATCAAATGCTCAGGTTTAATTTATATAGTGTCAAGACAGTGAATTCCTATTGTAAGTATTTGGAAATATTGGCAGTTTTTGAGCATGGAAGACCACTCATGATAGTGACATTTTGATACAGTAAAACTGGTTCTAGAATGACTGATGTGGAGAAGACTGGAAAGATAATAAAAACTAGTTAGCTGTGCACAATGTTTGGGCTTGGGCTAGAGATATATAGGGTAATAGGAAAAGTATTTTGTTGGATACTGAACTGGACCAGGTGGAATGTGCAGAAATTCAATAAGTGAAGGGAGAATGTGGAGTTCACACCTCAGTGAATATAAAGTAATGATGACGTAGTGGGAGGAGGGCCATCATTAGGAATCATGAGGTCCCTTGGTTAATACGTTCTTTATTTTTGCACATTATTTTATTTCTTAATCTTTTTGAGTATTATCTTCAGATAAATTAATCATTTAATTATTTACATCTGATTCTTTCAAATTCCCTCTGTCAATTATTTTTCACCAAACAGAACAATATAAGCTAAAAATTTTAAATTAGTTAATACATGTTTTCTAAAACAAATCTGAGTACTGAATTA
Source organism: Oryctolagus cuniculus (assembly GCF_964237555.1). NCBI lineage: Eukaryota > Metazoa > Chordata > Mammalia > Lagomorpha > Leporidae > Oryctolagus > Oryctolagus cuniculus. Next base: position 167,764,125 of record NC_091433.1, read on the forward strand.
AAGATTCCACATCATGCTACTTTTAAACACTGTATTTTTCTAATATTCTGTAAAAGTAAAAAAAAAAAAACAACTTAATGTAACTTGCTTCCTCTGGTACTGCTGAGAAATGCATCATTCATCTTTTCTTCTAACTCTGTCACTATTTGATTTGCCCTTTCACTGACCTTAATTTCTCTGGGAGCAGGCACTTGTGGAAATGCTTCATGTCATGTTTGCTCAAGGAAGGAGACAAGGGAGAAAAATATTTGTAATAAAGGCTTGATAAGGAACTAAATGACACTAAAATAACCTATTCACTTCAAAATCATGATTATTGTGCAGAAAGTCCAAAACAATTTTAGACAATAATACAAAGGTTGATGGGGGAAAATGAAAGAAAGAAAATGATGAAGACTCATTTTTATTCTTCAATTCCTTATTTTTAACTCAAGGGAAAATGCTCACACAGAGTAAGGAAATATTGTGTATAACAACACATTTCCTCAATACCCAAAGCAAATTTGTATAAGTTCAACTCTACAAATAACTCAAATATTATCAGCTCTTCTTACCTTTAAGATTTTTAATTTGCTGTCAGCATTTTTTTGGTGTTTAAGCACATTCTCTCTCAATATGCTGACTAAGCACCAAATTCATCCTATCTCAGTGCTTCCCAAGTGCTTCTATTTCACTCTACAACACTGACTAAAGGCATTAAAATGCAACCAGGCATAAAATATATTCATGTAACTTTTACATGTTGTGAACATATGTGATTATAACAGAATGGTACATATGTAAGAGTACTCGAGGGACTTATGTTGGAAGGATTTCAACAAATAAGGATAAAACTATTCAAAATGTCCCTTCCTCATCCTTTTTTTTATTCGTGTGCATGTGTATTCTGAAATCATGATATATTTATGAATATTACTTAATGTTCTAGAATAAATTTCTAGACTATGAGTACATTGGATGAAGTAGGATATTCTAACATCGTGAAAGATAAAACTAGTAAAATAAAAGACATTCAAAAAAGACAATGGTTACAATTCATTATGTAATACAATGACAGATAATCCAGTAATAGGAAAATTTTAAAGAGAGTTAATTTATCATGATGCTTTATGCTTCTGTATTGCATAGTTTAACTGTGCTTGATATACCTGGAGATAGCATCGGGGATAGTAACCACCAAGCCTAAGGAGGGTTTTATTGACCAAAAGAGAGACCCCCCCCCCAACAGATGTGAAATTAAAATATACATCTAATTTGTGTCAGTACTTCTATTTCAAATCTCTGAATGGAGGGTTAGTAAAAGAGAACATAAGTCTCTATCAAATTGATGAAATACTCAAATAAGAGATTTAAAGTTCAAAATAGTTCCTGTTAGTTGGAATGGACTCCCAGGAGGTTGTGATAAGATACCACTCCCAGGCAGAAATGTAGCAAAGCTCAACCTGCTACTGGAAGTGAGGTCATAATATGTCAGAGGACAAATATGATGTCTTACTCTGCTTTATATCCTCAGTGCCTGTAGCTTAGCAGTTACTTTTAAAATATTCAAAAGAATAAGTGATAAGCAAAGAGAAACTAAGTCATAAAAACAAATCCATAAGTGAATGATTTCTACAAAGACTGAAGACTGCAGTTTGTGAAAAAATTGATATGGAAATAAAATTATTTTGACATGAAAATAATTTGAAATCCATGTGGTTTTTTTCATACTATGCATTTCTATGAATCTTCTAAAGAGTTTTCAAATATGCTCATGATCTGTGCTTCACAGGTGCAGTGTGATTTATTTATTTATTTATTTTAAAGATTTATTTTATTTATTTGAAAGACAGAGTTACAGAGAAAGGTAGAGCCAGAGAGAGAAAGAGAGAGATCTTCCATCCACTGGTTCACTGCCCAAATGACCACAACAGCCAGAGCTGAGCTAATCCAAAGCCAGGAGCCAGGAGGTTCCTCTGGGTCTCCCACGCGGGAGCAGGGGCCCAAGGACTTGGGCCATCTTCTACTGTTTTCCCAGGCCACAGCAGAGAGATGGATCAGAGTGAAGCATCCAGGACTCAAACCAGTGACCATATGGGATGCCAGCACTGCAGACGCAGCTTTATCCTGCTGTGCCACAGCGGCCCCTGCAGTGTGATTTAGAAGTTAAGCTTAGTGGCAAAGGGGCCAAGATATAGTTCAGAATCTCCTGGTTTGTGAGAGTGAGTTTTCTTACATATATCCTGCTTTGGTTACCTGCAGAGTGAAAATCCTTGGTTGCAAACGAATGAACTAACTGGAGAACCACAGGCTGACATGCCAAACACAAGTTTTTCATGATTTGCCCTACTACACCCTTTCTTTGTACTCTAGATCCATGTAGTTATCCATAAATGTGCATCTAACAGGTGATGCTACAGTTTTTTTTCCTATTAAGACAGAACTAACTATATTTGTTCAAATTATTAATTAAGAACAGGGATTCCAGCGGAAAGAAGGAGCCATCAAAGAAGGAGGTACCTTTCTCTGAAGGAAGGAGAGAACTTCCACTTTGACTATGGCCTTGTCTAAATAAGATCGGACTTGGCGAACTCAAAAGGCTTCCATAGCCTTGGCAACTCATGACAAGAGCCTAGGGAGATTACTGACATCTTAAATAAGAGTGTCAATTGCTAAATCAACAACAGGAGTCACTGTGCACTTACTCTCCATGTAAGATCCCTGTCCTTAATATGTTGTACTATGTGAATTAACGGTATAACTAGTACTCAAACAGTACTTTACACTTTGTGTTTCTGTGTGGGTGCAAACTGTTGAAATCTTTACTTAGTATATACTAAATTGATCTTCTGTACATAAAGATAATTGAAAAATAGTTTCCATAAAGTCTTTCATGGGATGATAAGCTCTTTAAACTGGTTCTTTTTTTAAAAAACACACTGCTATGGCCAGTGTTGTGGTGTAGCAGAATAAACCACTGCATGCAGGGCCGGCATCCCAAATGGGCACAAGTTCAAGTCATCTTATATGGGCACCGGATTTAGATCCAATTGCTGTATTTCTGTTCCAGCTCCCTGCTAATGCACCTGGGAAAACAGGCCTAGATGCCCTGAGTACTTGGGCATCCACTACACATGTGAGAGATCCAGATGAAGCACCTAGCTCCTGGCTTTGGCATGGCCCAACCCTGAATGTTGTAGTCATTTGGAAATGAACTAGCAGATGGAATATATTGTCCTCCCTCTCTCTGGTTGCTCTTTCTCTCATTCTCATTCTCTAATTCTCCCTTTCAAATAAATAAATAAATCTTTTTTAAAAAACACACAAGTTACTGTTTGAATAAGATTCTATAAGCCATTCTCTCCTACCCCATATCATTCTATATCCCTATATCAGCATTTGGAATTGATTCAAATCAATTGACTCAATCAGGTAGGACTTAACAGAAATTTAGTTTTTTTCCCTTTCCTGGTATTGTGGCTTCAGGACTGAAAGACTTGATTAGGGTGTGATTAAACAGAATATGGACAATTAAATAATAGTTAAAACTTGATGATAAAAGGAAACGGACAGGCAGGAACAATTGCATTTGGATGGGCCGTATTTAACTGGAGATTTGGGTATTACAAACTCCATCTAAAAAGATGCTAGGGCCAGCTCTGTGGCACAGCAGGTTAACGCCCTGGCCTGAAATGCCTGCATCCCATATGGGTGCCGGTTCAAGTCCTAGCTGCTCCACTTCTGATCCAGCTCCCTGCTATGGCCTGGAAAAGCAGTAGAAGATGGCCCAAGTACTTGGGCCCCTGCACCCACGTGGGAGACACAGAAGAAGCTCCTGTCTCCTGGCTTTGGATCAGTGCAGCTCCAGCCAGCCGTTGCAGCCATCTGGGGAGTGAACCATCGGATGGAAGACACTCTCTCGCTTGCTCGCTCGCTCTCTTTGCCTCTCTTCTCTCTGTGTAACTCTGACTTTCAAATAAATAAATAAATCTTAAAAAAAAGAAGGATGCTGATATCACCTGTCAAATTGGAACCATTTAAGAATGCAACAAGGTTGTCAGATCTTCATATTTTTCAAGATAGATTAAATAGGGGCCGGCATTGAGGTGTAGCAAGTGAAGCTGCTGTCTGTGGTGCCAGCATCCTGTATGGGCAGCTGTTTTGAGATCTGGCTGCTCCAATTCCAATCCAGCTCCGTGCTAATGCACCTGTGAAAGCCAAGGAGGGTGGTACAAGTACCTGTGGCCATGTACCCATGTGGGAGATCCAGAAGAGTCTCTGGGCTCCTGGCTTCAGACTGGCACAGCTCTGGCTGTTTTGGGCATACGGATGGAAGATCTTTCTCTCTGTCACTCCCTCTCTCTCTGTAACTCTTGTTTTTATTCCTGAATTAATGAGCAAATTCTCTGTCAGATCATCTGGATGTCTAAGATCCCAGAAAGTTTTCGAAAAGAAAAATACAGTTTCGCCATAGTGTTAGCGAAATTAAAAGGCTAATAACATTAGTCTTAGATATGTGGTTTACATTCATGTCAATGGAGTTCCAGAAGGAAAGGAGAAACAGAATAGTTCAGAAAATTCATTTAAGAAATAATTGAAAACAAAATTTAAAATTTGGTGACAAGCATAAATTTAATTTCAAGAAGTTCAAATTCCACAAGAGAAAATTCAAGGAAACCATGATTTTTTTTTTTTTTTTTGAAAGGCAGAGTTAGATAGTGAGATAGAGACAGAGAGAAATGTCTTCCTTCTGTTGGTTCACCCCCCAAATGGCTGCTACAGCAGGCACGTTGCACTAATCTGAAGCCAGGAGCCAGGTGCTTCTCCTGGTCTCCCATGCAGGTGCAGGGCCCAAACACTTGGGTCATCCTCCACTGCCTTCCCAGGCCACAGCAGAGAGCTAGACTGGAAGAGGAGCAACCGGGACAGAATCCGGCACCCCAATCGGGACTAGAACCTAAGGTGCCGGCGCTGCAGGCGGAGGATTAGCCAAGTGAGTTGTGGTGTCGGCTGGATACCATGATTTAACAAATACTATCAAAGCCCAAAAACTAAAATGAAGAATAGCATTGAAAGTAGAAGAAAAATGGCGTACTGTAGACAATGAAATAAAATTTCAACAGCTATAGTTTTTTAACCAGTAACCATGGAGGCAAGAAGCCAATAAAACAACTAAAAAGTACTAACAGGAAAGAACTGTCAACCCAGAATTCTACAGCTGACAAAAATATTTTTCAAAAATGAACGAAATAAAGACATTCTTAATAAAAGGACAACTATGAAAATGTTTACAACAGCAAACATGCTCTGAAAGAAATGCTGGAGTAAGCTCTTCATGCTGGAGTGAAATGACACCACGGGAAAATTTGGGGTTTCTAGTCTAAAAGGCAGTTGACAACGGTTGTGATATCTGGGGTTGTTTGCTGTTTTTATCATTTTACATTTTAAAAGGTATGCATGACTAAAAGCACGATATCTATGTAGTAGAACTTCCTTGATTGCATATGTAATACATATAAAAGCTATAATGTAAATGGAGGAAAGTAAAGTAGAATATATGGGTACTTTTAAAAGTTTGTATAAAAATGAAAATAAACAATAAGTTTAGGAAGGTGCAAACTTTTTTTTTTTTTTTTGAAATCAGGCTCAGTTTTTTGACCATATGCATTATCCATAAACTTTTTAAAGACCCCTTATATATGGTTTTACCTGATGTGGTATACTAAAGCTAAGTAGTACAGCAAAGGTCATGAATGTGTTTTCTTTTTATTTTATTATTATTTGACAGAGTTAGACATTGAGAGAGACAGAGAGAATGGTCTTCCTTCCATTGGTTCACCCCCAAAATGGTCGCTGTGGCCGGAGCTACGCTGATCCAAAGTCAGGAGCCAGGTGCTTCTTCCTGATCTCCCATGCGAGTGCAGGGGCAAAAGCACTTGGGCCATCCTCCACTGGGCTCTTGGGCCAAAGCAGAGAGCTGGACTGGAAGAGGAGCAACCGGGACTAGAACCTGGCACCCATATGGGATGCCGGCGCCACAGGCAGAGGATTAACCAAGTGAGCCACGGCGCCAGCCCCATGAATACATTTTCTTAATCCCAAAAGTTACTTAAACATAGAGTTTCAGTACAATAATAAAGTTTTAATCTGAAACAATTAAAAATGTTCTTTCATTCAGAGATTTTCAGATATTTTAATGCACACATTTCAATAGGGAGCTTATGAGTGGATTATACATTATATATCATTTTAAAATTACTTGATAATGCAAGATAAGTGTTTCATGGAATATAGGTCTGATTCAGGCATAAATTATTGCTTCTTGTGCAGGAGAAAAGTTGGTCATATAAAATATTCAGATCTACAAAAGAAATTTTTGATTTATTTCCAGACTTATATGTGCTCATTGGAAGTTCGATAAATTAATTATAAATAATAGCTGGCACAGAATTTATTTGGTTGATATTTTCCCAATATACAGTGCCAACAATTTATCAATACCTGGACATAAGCAATAGTCACCCACAGCCCTGCCCTCCAAGATGATAACTTATAGAAGTAAGACATAGTTAATATATCCTTATATAAACTTGAAAATTAAAATATAGATGATAGTGAATTGTTTGAGAAAATAAAATCTGGCAATATTGTACAGAATGATGTTAGTTGAGTAATAATTGACATTAGAAATGAATGATAAAAGTTAGAAAGAAATGAAGAAATAAAATGGAAGACTGTATTAGAAAAAAAAAGCACTATAAAATTTAGAAGCCCAGTAAAGCAGTCTAAGTGAACCGAAGATGAGAAAAAAGTAACCAATATTTCAAGAAGATAGTGGTTAATCATATCCAACACTGTGGCCATATTCCCTAAGGAAGATAAGGGAAATTTTCACAGGCTGTGGAACAAGGTAATCATGGATGACCTTGAGGAGAATTTTCAATAAAATTGTGGATATGAAGGTTTCAGTCAAATTGATTAGGAGCAACTGGAAGATAAGTAAGTGACAGAGAAAATACCAAAGATTCTAAAGAACTTTATGAGGGATGAAATTTAAAAGTAATAATATGATGGCATGAATAATCTTTTGGGAACAAAAACATGTTTTTTTTTTTTAATTTGATGGGATGATATTAACACAAGGGAAAAATAAAATTGATAAACATAGAAAGGACAATATTGGCAAGAACACATTCCTAGATAGTATGGATTCAGAAAAACATTGGTATAGATTTTTATTGGAAAAAAAAGAAATGGTTACAGGGGAATAGAAGTGAAAGCAGCAGAATGTAAGCATGAGTGTGAATAGTTTTAGGTGTTTGCAAGTGCTAATAGTTATAAGTTAGGGTATCAGTTGACAAGTAGCAGAAATTCAACTCTGACTTAAGAAAAAATTGATAAAGTAATAGGTAGCTCATGCTATTGTTTGAGTTCTGGATTTCAAGGTTTGGACTATGCATACAAATAAAATATAGAAAATAATACAGTACAATTGGTCAAGGATTGATGTTGCTGCTTTTAAATAATAAGAGAAACATTATCAACAGAGGTAGAATTAGACATTGTATACTAGTACAGGATCTCTGAAACTTTACCAAAATCTCAGTCTTTCTTCACACTTTAACCTGCCATTGAGTGAGTTCTTTGTAGATCTCTTAGTCCTATAATCAGGGAATTTGGCAAATCTAGCAGTATGTGCTAAGCATAGTCTGAAGTAAGTGTGACTCTCACTTCAGGTTGACTCCACAGGCAATCGAAGATGACATAAAACTCCATGCTTGCAAGGAATTAGCTTTTTTATTTTATTTTATTTTTTGACAGGCAGAGTGGACAGTGAGAGAGAGAGACAGAGAGAAAGGTCTTCCTTTTGCCGTTGGTTCACCCTCCAATGGCCGCCGCCGCTGGCGCACCGTGCTGATCCGATGGCAGGATCCAGGTGCTTCTCCTGGTCTCCCATGGGGTGCAGGGCCAAAGCACTTGGGCCATCCTCCACTGCACTCCCTGGCCACAGCAGAGAGCTGGCCTGGAAGAGGGGCAACCGGGACAGAATCCGGTGCCCCAACCGGGACTAGAACCAGGTGTGCCGGCGCCACAAGGCGGAGGATTAGCCTAGTGAGCCGCGGCGCCGGCCAGGAATTAGCTATTGTTACATTAGAAAGGCTGCTTTCCAGAAGCATCTATTATAAGTACTTATAATTCCTGTATCAAATATCTAATTAAAATGTTGAGAGAGAAAATTTCTTTTTTTTTTTTTTTTTTTAAGATTTATCTATTTTGAAAGAGTTACACAGACAGAGAAGGAGAGACAGAGAGACAGAGAGAGAGAGAGAGAGAGAGAGGTCTTCCATCTGCTGGTTCACTCCCCAGATGGCTGCAATGGCCGGAGCTGTGCCGATCCGAAGCCAGGAGACAGGAGCTTCCTCGGAGTCTTCTACATGGGTGCAGGGGCCCAAGGACTTGAGCCATCTTCCACTGCTTTCCCAGGCCATAGCAGAGAGCTGGATTGGAAGAGGAGCACCCAGGACTAGAACTGGTGCCCATATGAGATCCCGGCACTGCAGGCAGAGTATTTACCTACTGTGCCACAGTGCTGGCCCCAAAGAAAATTTCTTTTAAGATGCTGAACATGAAAAATAAACCTGCTAATCTCATATTTCTTCAATATTGTAACTGGAGAATTATTCAGAGAAGTAAGCCAAGTAAAAATGAGTAAACTATTCCAAGATTTAAGAGGAAAAAGTAAATTCATTATTACTTATAAATAACAGGACTGGGGTATGTACAAAATTTTAAGAACCCAACAAATAGATCATTATAACAATAAACATAATTTGCCAAATTTACTCTGTGAAAACAGGTAGAAAGAAATTTTGGATTTCCTAAAATTAACAGTTGCAAAAGAAAACCATAATAAAACATACAGAGTCATTATAATATTGAATTGCTAATAAACAGAATATTTTCATTAAAAACTATGAGAAGTTTAAATAAGGAAGAGATGAATTATGATTTTGGATTACATATATATTGATCATTTGTATCCAAAGTAACCTATAAAAGAAATTTCAAAAACTTCATGGAAAAATATATTATGAAAAAAACTCTGCATAGAATTCAAAATATTTTTGCACCAAAATAAAACTATCTTTTAATTCTTTTTTCATGGATATTTTAAGTGTATTGCATATTCAATAAAATGTCAATCAAATTTCAAACTAGATTTTTCAGTACTCTAAAATATATGTTAAAATGCAAATAATTAAAAACAACTTCAATAATAAATATAAAGTATTTGTACCATCTGTTGTCAATATTCACTAAAGTTACCCTAGTAAAAAAAATGCATGCAGACAAATAAATCATTCTAAGTAAATAGTGCAAATATATGGACAATATGCAAGCTGTCAGTATGCAAGCTAAATTTTCATCCACCCTATAACTCCTGGCTAAAACCTTCTAACTTCATGTGCATAAGATGAATGTACAAGGATGGTGACTGTAGATATATTCATAAAATCCCTCCCAAAGCTTTCCATTATCTAACAGCAGAATTCTTAGGTGCTACATTATTTCAGTGGAATACTTATAGCACTGAGAATTAACTTCAATGAGAATTTATCCATATGTAACATAAATATAATATTGAGAATATTCTTCTATGAATTCTATAAATATTTATATTATAAATTTATATATTTTATATTATATGATTTATATTAATAAATATATAATATTTATATTCTATAAATATTCTTCTATAAATTAACAGGCACATTGATAGGCAAATTATTTTTAAAATTCATGTTGTGTTTTCCTCCAAGGGTAAGACAGTGAATTGTGGTTATGAAGGAGCATGTGGGAAAACTAAATTACCAAAAACATACTTATAATTTATAATTTTGTGTATCAACTTGACTGGACTACTGAGTTCCCAGACATTGGTTTGCTGTGGCTGTGAAGATATTTGTGGATGAGATTAACAGTGAATTGGTAGACAGAATAAAGTGAATCACCTCCCCTAATATGCATAGGCCTTCTCCAAATTGGTGAAAAACTTAAAAAAAATTTTTTTTTTTTTTTTCAGAGTAAGAGGAATTTCTACTGACTTGACTGTCTTTGATCCAGGACAGAGATGTTTGTTTGTTTGTTTGTTTGTTTGTTTTTGTGACAGGCAGAGTTAGTGAGTGAGCGAGAGATAGAGAGAAAGGTCTTCCTTTCCGTTGGTTCACCCCCCAAATGGCCACTATGGCCGGCGTGCTGTGCGAACCCGAAGCCAGGAGCCTGGTACTTCCTCCTGGTCTCCCATGCGGGTGCAGGACCCAACTACTTGGGCCATCCTCCACTGCACTCTCGGGCCACAGCAGAGAGCTGGACTGGAAGAGGAGCAACCAGGACAGGACCAGCGCCCCAACCGGAACTAGAACCCAGGGTGCCTGCGCCGCAGGTGGAGGATTAGCCAAGTGAGCCGCAGTGCCGGCCCAGGAAAGAGATTCTTGCTCTGCCTTCAATGGAAATATTGGCTCTTCCCAGGTGTTGAACTTTATGCATGTATGCATATGTACTTGTATGCACTGACAAATAAACACACAATAATGAAATATAAGACATTATATTGTTTTCACAGTGTCTTTAGAATTAGGCATTTTGTTCTTAAAATATGGATTTTATTAGTTAGTTTATTAAAATTATAATCCATTGACTTGAAACATTTGAGAAGCCATTAAGAATGAACTACAGTACTTTGGTGGTTAGAGAAATTTATACTTTTCAGAATATTTTGACTGAATTGTGCCATTTAACCATGTTTTTATATTTTATAAAGCAAAATAGTATAATGTGTATGTCCAATCACTGATGCAGTTATTTTTGTGCATAAGCATTCTGTTAGTAATAAAAGTGGCTCTGTGGGAAGCCACATGACATATGTCAGTTTACAAAGAGATGATTTAGTAATTTAAAGCAATTGTTTCTCAGTCTGTCATCAAGTATCTTGTGAATCAAGAAACAATGTAATTGATACAAAGTAGCCAATCTGTGGATCCATGAATTTCCACTTCCAAGTTAAACATAATGATGACTTAGTTTAGTTACAAACACATTGCAAAGGGGTGTGAAAGCTGCGTGTGACACTTCTGAGAGATGCAAATTGTTACAGGATTTGTCAAGTCTCTAGCAGCAACACTCAAAGCACAAAAATTATAATAGGATTTGTTATATCTCTGCAGTTTTCATTTGTCTGTCACAAATTATCAATCTTACTACAGTATCCTATCAGTAAATCCAATACAATATTTAAGAAGAGCATGTAATAACTGGCACCATTTGCAGTCTTAGAGAAGTAGAATAGTGTAGACTATCACGATGGTTCTGGCGTGCCACTGAGCACGTGATGGAAGCCATGTGCGTTCTCTCCAGAAATGCACTACATGAAAAAGGTGTATGAACCACAGGCGTTTAAAGACTCTCTGAGGCCACTGTAATAATGTGAGGGCTCATCTGCCCCACTGTGCTTTCAAGATGTGTGGTAGATTTACCTGCTGAGTTATATTTATCCAGTCAAGCAATATACCAGAAATAAGTTCCTCTCAGTAACTTTGATCTTGCCTTAAGCTAAAATTAAACTATGTTTCTTGATAGTATTCATTCTCACCCATGCTTCAATATGGGAAACTGTCTACATAAGAGGCAAATTTTTATATACCATTGTTCTATGAGAAGTAAAAACTTACTACGTAAATGAGCGGGTATCAACAATGGAAATAAAGAGAGAAATTAAATATCTGATAAAAGTTTTAAAATTTAAGTTCTGGAAAATAATTCCATTTATCGACTACCCATTTCTATATTAAAATTTAAGACAGATTGTATAAGAAACCCTAGCAGAGAAAAGGTGATAGAGGATTCATAAGAATACTTCTATAGAAAAGATGATATTTTCCCTTCCTTATATGTTTCATCTTTTATTGTAATACATAGACGATAAAACACATGTACATTTTGAAGAATGATTCATGAACTTAAAATTCTTATAAGCACCCCTAAATTAACAAATTGTTTGCAGCCCATAATAGTCAGGATTTCCCAGAGAAAGAGTTAATATACATATATATGCACAATAAAATACTTAATGTATGTGAGTTAAATTGACATCTTGGGATTTGATTATTGCTTATAGCCATTGTATATGTTTCTGCTCAACAGAGGTCCTTCTCAGTTTTATTTGTTAAACTCTTTATTTGGTGCAGCATTAAGCCTGTGATTATAAAGTAAATTTAAAATGTTATCACAAAAATTTAAAAAGAAAGGAAGGAGAAGAGGAGGAGGTAAGTATCATTATATTCTTGGAACTGTATCTGTGAACTACATGAAATTTGTTTTCTTCATGTTAATAAAAAAGAAAAAAAAAGATTTATTGTAAGGAATTAGTTCAGATAAGTATAGAGGCTAGTATGACTGACGATCTCCAGTAATCAGGCTGCAGACATACATGCATATGTGTATATATGAAGGAAATATGTTTAAATGAGCTAAAAACATAAAACATAGTCATTGATTATAAATTATAATCACACTCTGTAGGGAGGCAGAGGGATTTCTCTGCTAACATGACACACCCAAAACTGAGAAAACTTAGTCAAATGAAGCTTTTCCTCAATGTAACCATCATGAACCAACCTTACATATTTACAATAGCAAGTTGAAAACACTATACTGACATTGGGATTAAGTTAAAAGACAAAGATGATCCTAATATATATTTTAGAAACTAGCCACCTAATTCTTCAGTAGGATGAAAAAACATTCACTTCCATTTTGTTTTCAGCATTGAATTCTTGCTTTGTTTGGAGTTTAATCTATGCAATTTTTACCATGGAACTGCTTTGATTCACAGGGTATTATCCTTAAAATTCTTTTAAAAGAATATTGTAGGGGCTGGTGCTGTGGCACAGTGGGTTGAAGCTTCGGACTGCAGTGCCAGCCTCCCAAATGGGCACCGGTTTGAGTCCTGGATGCTCCACTTCTGAGCTAGCTCCTTGCTAAAGTGCCTGGGAAAGCAGCGGAGGATGATATTGGAGACCCGGAAGAAGCTCCTGACTTCCTATCAGCTCAGCTCCAGGAATTGCAGCCATTTGGGGAGTGAAGCAGAGGGTGGAAGACCTCTCTCTCTCTCTCTCTCTCCCTACCTATTGCTCTTTCTTTCAAATAAATAAAAATAATAAAATAATTTTTAAAAAAATATTGTAATTGTACCTTCCTTGTTTATAATTTTCAATGAGCCAAATTATCTACTTGATTTTTTTACTTTTTCAAAAAATTACATGAACGTTTAAATAATAAAGGCTTGTCATCATAGATATCAAAAAGAAGCAGCAGTCCCCAAGAGCACTATAAAACTGCTTTGTATAATATCATGGTTCCAAGAAAACTATTAGAAATGGACCAATACTTTCAGAAATGTTCTAGTTCCAATATATTTTTAAGGCAATTTAATTATTTTATAGTGAAAAATCAGTAGTACAAAAAGGTAGTGTATATTGAAATTACTCTGATACATTGCTATTACTAGTAGAAATCTTGAGTACCTTAAAATTCAATAATTCCGAGGGTCAGGTGTTTGGCACCCACTTAGGACAATTCCAGCTCATATCAGAGTTCCTGGTTTCAAGTCTCTGCTCTGCTCTCAATTCCAACTTTCTGCTAGTGCACATTCTGAGAAGCAGTAGATGATGGCTCAAGTGGTTGAGTCTCTGCCACCCACGCAGGAATCCTGGATTGAGTTCCTCACTCCTGCCTTTGTTCTGCCACAGACTGGTTGCTGTGGGTATTTTGGAAATGACCAGTGGATGGAACATCTCTGTCAGTCTGTCTGTCTCTGTGTCTCTCTGCCTATCAAATAAATGAAATAATAATTTTAAACATAGCAATTTATCCTATTTTTGAATTGCTCATATTTAATCCGGATTGAGTACATGTTTACTGCTGTAGTTTTTTGATAAAAGGTTTAGAATATGTTGGATCACACAAGATTTCAAGGGATATATTAAGCATACATAAAAGAAATTATTTAAAAACTCTAACAGGATTATGATTAATTAAAATATTTTAAGAAAATATTTAAAATTTAAAATATTTTAAGAAAACAGTCTTAAAGATTTATTAATTTCCAAATTATTTTATCACCAAAATTTTAAAAGAAACATAGATTTGTTTTTTTAAATGTTTGCAATATTTGGAACCAATACACCTCTACTGAAAAACAGATAAGATGCAACCGTCTAAAAAATTATAATAATTTCTCCATTAAATCTAACACACACACACACTCACACACATACATAGTGGAAGTGAAGAGTCCATATAGGTCAGGAGCAGAGGCAGGATCTCTCCATGGAGCATCACCCAGAGAAGATAAGGAAGGGTGGCAGCACCAATGCAAGATAGAACCTAGTTGGGTTCAATACATATGACCTGTGCAGTGCCAGCATTTTTTCATATACAGAGTTAAATAATTCATATCCATGAAGAACTGTCATAAGTAATCAATGCATCTGTGTCCTTAAAGGACATGTTTAGGTGCACTCCTATGCCACATTTGCCACACTCAGCATCAGCAAAACCACATTCTGTCCAGAGGAGAAAGAAGAGATGGCTCTTATGAACAGTATCACTATCTTTAGCTTTGTGAAACTGTTGAAAGCTCACTTTATCACAATCTGTGATTTTAACATGCTACTATGTTTCTGGGTTTTATCCAATGACCTATTTTTTTTTCCAACATAGACATTTCATATTCTCTACTGAATTTCAAAAATCATCTTTAATTTCAATGTTAACCATCCTGATCATTATTTAGACCTATGAATGTTATTTAGGTCAATTTAAATTATACTTATTACCTTAAAATTCACTAAATATATATATATATATATAAATAGGTACACATAAATAAATAGGTACATATAAATACATAAATATATTTGTATACATAAATCAATTCCAAATCAATTAATTAGTTTAGCAGGCATTTTGCCTAGAAATACTAATTCACATTTTTGCAGTATTATGAATTTCTAGTAATATCTGAAAGTGAAAAACCTTTACCACTATAAAGTGAAAAGAAGCTTGTATTCTTTTAAAAATTTGTCTTGTTTTTATTCTACACACATTTCATACATTAAAATGATAAGCATCTTTGAAGGAAGAAAATCTATATTTTCATTAAATACATTTTAATGAAAAATCTCAACCCTAAATGTTTGATAAAAATTTGTACAAAATTTGTGCAAAATAAATTTGTGAAACTCAGTTAGTTTCAAATTCCAGCAATGTTTCTGTTAACAACAGTGAAGAACAAATAAAATTGTTAAATTTACATTACTTCCTATGTCTAAAGCAGGAATTTATTATCTGAATGTGAAGTCAGTAGTCCCTCTGAGAAACAATGAATGAGTTTGAGGTTTTTGAAAATCCAGAAATTTTATACACACACATTTGCAAACATGCATATACACATGCTCAATTTCTGTTAAGGGACTTAATCAAATTTTCAGAAATATATTAAACCCAGGAAGGACAAACAAGGATAGAATTGTTTGTACACTTGAATAAAATCTGTAGCATTCCCATCAGAGTTATGATGGGGGAAAAAATGCCAACCTGAAAGTATTTGTTCTGTTAGCCTGAAAGTTAGAATGACCCGATATCCTCCTTGATCCAAACAGTCCCAGTTTACACATGCTATGCCTTGTTAATTAGTTTCCTTTACTCTCTGGGGTGTGTCATTTTGCAAGCACTTCTCAGATGCTCCAAATTAGATGATTACTTTTGTGTGGACAAAGATTGAAGCTGAAATATCTGCAATCAAATACCTGCTCTTCCACTTCCTAGCTTGTGACTAGGACATTCTCAGTTTCTCCACCTCAGCTGGAACTATTGATAATCACTTCATAAGGTTGCTATGTCTCTACTGCTGAGGAGCAGTGCCTTTTTTCTTTCCTCTCACTTTTTTTGAATTCTTTAGTTAGTGGAGAGTTAAGCTTATGATTATAAAAGAAACTGAAAGTATGTCATTGTAAAAATTAAAAGAATAAGACAGGCAGGAAGAGGAGGGTGGGAGTGTGGCTTGGAGAGAAAGTAGGGTGGGAAGTGTCACTAATGCTCCTAAATTTGTATATCTGAAATACATGGAATTTAAAAATGCAGGGAGGCTTGCGCTATGACACAATAGGTTAATCCTCCGACTGCGGCACCGGCATCTCATATGGGCACTATTTCTAGCCCCAGCTGCTTCTCTTCCAATCCAGCTCTCTTTTATGGCCTGAGAAAGCAGCGGAAGATGGCCCAAGTGCTTGGGTCACTGCACCCATGTGGGAGACCTGGAGGAAGTTCCTGGCTCCTGGCTTCAGTATGGCTCAGCTCAGGCTGTTGAGGCCATTTAGGGAGTAAACCAGGATGGAAGACCTTTCTCTCTATCTCTCTCTCTCTAACTCCACCTCACAAATAAATGCAATATTTCTAAACATTTTAAATAAAAAAAAAAAAAAAAAAAAAAGAATGAAGATATAGACATGCAATATAAGTGTTTGCAAAATAAATAACACATTTTAAAGAACATTGCTGTTATCAGGAGGAACTCTGATTTTCTACCTTCAAGCCTTCCCTCATGGCATTGCTTCTGAAACTACAAACACTTTTCCTCTGCTTGTTAAATTATCATTTTCTTTGAACTCAAATGCACTCTGTATGTAAGTCCTTCCTTAACCCTCCTTTTTATTCTGCTAAAAATTATAATTCTCCAACTGTACTGACATACCCCCTTAGAGAACATTTATTTTGATATTACCTACAACTCTTACAAGATTATAATTTTGTTAGCTCTCAAGACAAATATTGTCCCCTCCTCTTCTCTGTGCCCCTCCTCATTCACTAAGGTTGAGGCTAGTCAGCAGGTAACACAGTTTTTCTGAATGAAAGAGAGGTACATGAAAACTAAACCCTTCCTTGGGAATATTTGAATTTTGTCAGGACTGGGAAAATTCACTTTCTATAAAGATTTTATTTATTTTCTTGAGAGACACAGTTACTGTCAGAGAGAGGGAGAGACAGAGAGAAAGGTATTCCATCTATGGTTTACTCTGCAAATGACTGCAATGGCTAGAGCTGGGCTGATCTGAAACCAGGAGCCAGGAGCTTCTTCTGGGTCTCCCACGTAAGCACATAGGCCCAAGCATCTTCCACAGCTTTCCCAGGCCATAGCAGAGAGCTGGATTCGAAGGGGAGCAGCTGGGATATGAACTGGTGCTCATATTGGATGCCAGCACTGCAGGGAGAGACTAAGACCACTATGCCACAGCACTGGTCCCATGGGAAAAATCTTTAAGATGCCATAATAACTATGCTCAGGGAGAAGAAACTCAGAAATACTGGAGTATTCCGACCACTACAGTAAGCCACAGTGAGTGTACTCGACCTCCAACCCAGGCCATTTTAAAATTGACTACTCAAAGTGTGAGAAGCAACCTTACTTTAAATATAGCAAGCTCACGGAAAGAAAAAAAAAAAAAAAACCCTCAAACACCCTCTTTACAAATGCCTCGTTTAAATCACATTATATTTTATATCTCATTTGAGCAGCTGCACTGAAAACATCCTAAATCAATAGTATCTTCAGCAGAACAGAAAGATAACTAACTTAAAATTAAGACTGTACCTGTAACCTCAAGCCCATAAAACTTTCCATCATCTTATAGTCTCTTAATTAATTTGGCCTCAGTAAATTATCCTTGAACCTTGTGAAATAGTATTCATGAGAACATTTTAAACTCATTTAGTGTTTGATTAGAACAGTCATGACAATTTTAGATGTGAAGAAAACAGGTAAGTATCTTTCCCTCAAGTTACATAGAGCTAGTATCTCCAAAATATTTCATCAGAAGTCTATAAAAATTTTGATGTTACATTTAAGAAAATAATTTATAAATTTATGTCATGTTTATCCATTATTTAAAATTACATTATATACTCTCAACAGAAGTTTTGAATATCATTGAAAGTAGGTTTTATTTATTTTTTAAAAATTATTTATTTATTTTATTTCAAATTCAGACTTACTGAAGGTGTTTGGGAGGGAGGGAGGGAGAGGGAGAGAGAACTCCTCATCTACCAATTCACTCCCCAGATGGCCACAAAGGCCAGGGCTGAGCTAGAACAAAGTCAGGAGCCAGGAGCCTCATCCTGGTCTTCCATGTGAGTGGAAGGGACCCACACACTTAAGCCATCTTCTTCTGCCCTTCCTAGGTCATTATCAGGGAGCTGGAATAGAAGTGGAGCAGCCAGGAAAAGAACTGGTATCTATATGGGATGCCAGAGTCATAGGTGGCAGCCTCACACACAATATGCCATAGTGCTGGCCCTAAGTAAATGTTGTATTTTACTGATTTTTAAATATTCATAAAAACTAGTATTTCCAGACTTCATTTATAGTGCTTTATTTTTTTAAGATACCCATGTCCTAGGATTGCTGTGAGAATTATTTTAGCATATTTATTCTAGTACCTCAAATACAAGCTACTATAAGGTTCACTGTACTTCAATAGATTGTATCTTACAGTGAGATCTACACACTCCACTTTGAAGATTACTCTTTTCAACTGTTGCCATTTTTTGAAATTATGTTTATTCTAGTTTTTTACTCAGTGTCTAAATTTTTACCTTGCCTAAAATTTTATTCTTAAATTGGAATTGAAAGAGCACAATGAATTAAAATATTCAATTTTTTTATTCACAGTATCAATTATCAGTCATTTAATTTTGACTAGAATACCCAAAGTAGATATTTTATCATTTGTAACTATAACTGTATACTTCCTTGCTAATTCAAAAAAACTCTTGGGATAAATGGAATTTAGTATATGAACATTATCTGAAATGTACTGAGAGACAAAGAATCCAATATATACTAAGTACTTACTAGATTAGACACACTATTCTGGGTTCTTTCTATTAAAATCATGAATAAATTAAATGTTATTGAAATTACTATTATTATATTATTCTTTGAGACAGTAACTATCTCTAGAAGAGTGTAGTAAACGGTTATGAAATATTTACAATAAACATAATTGTTTAACAGTTGAAGCTGTAATTGTATTAATAAAATGCTGGTAAGAATAATAGTGGATATGTTCAAGCCATACAAATTAAAATGATCTTCCTCATAATTTCATCTTAAAAGAGCTTTTTGGTACTCGAAGAACATTTGTCTAAAGCATTCATGAAGAATGGACATTGCAACGGAGGAAAACTTGCATTAAGTTTTCATCTCTTCTTCAAATTCTTCTGAGTTCTTCCTACCACCTCCATCAAATTACAAGTACCCATGGTCTTTGTCTGCAGGTCTTATATCTGTTTCTTCCTTGGTAACTATATTTATTTATTTATTTTTTATTTTCTCCAAAGAAAACTTGGAGTGTTAACATAGAAGAAAGGAGTTAAGAAACAGTAACATTAAGACTAATTTCTAACTACTTTATAAATCAATGTAGTTTTATTTATTAAGAATGTTATAGTCTGGCTGGCGCCGCGGCTCACTAGGCTAATCCTCCGCCTTGCGGCGCCAGCACACGGGGTTCTAGTCCCGGTCGGGGTGCCAGATTCTGTCCCGGTTGCCCCTCTTCTAGGCCAGCTCTCTGCTGTGGCCAGGGAGTGCAGTGGAGGATGGCCCAAGTGCTTGGGCCCTGCACCCCATGGGAGACCAGGATAAGTACCTGGCTCCTGCCATGGGATCAGCGCGGTGCACCGGCTGCAGCACGCCGGCCGCGGCGGCATTGGAGGGTGAACCAATGGCAAAGGAAGACCTTTCTCTCTGTCTCTCTCTCTCACTGTCCACTCTGCTTGTCAAAAAAAAAAAAAAAAAAAAAAAAAAAAAAAAAAGAATGTTATAAGTAATACCTAACTTAAAATGAAAGTATTGGGACTGGCACTGTGGTATATAGCAGGTAAAGCCACCACCAAGCAGTGCAAGGATCTCATATGGATGCCAGTTCGAGTCCCAGCTGCTCCTCTTTTGATCCAACTCTCTGCTATGGCCTGGAAAAGCAATAGAAGACTGCCCAAGTCCTTGGGTTTCTGCACCTCTGTGGGAGGCCTAGTGGGAGCTCCTGACTCCTGGTTCCTAAGCCCAGGTCCAGCAGTTGCAGCCATTTGGGAGAGTGAAGCAGGAGAGGGAAGAACTCTCTCTCTCTCTCTCTCTCTCTCTCTCTCTCCCCCTCCCTCCCTCTCTCTTTGCCTCTGCCACTCTGTAACTCTGCCTTTGAAATAAATAAATCTTTTTTAAAAAAGAATGAAAGTGTTTACACTTTGATACTTTAACATGATGAAGTCATTTCTTAATAAACCTCTAAAATTACAAAAACTGAAAATTGAATATCCATATGCAAATGAATAAAATTGAGCCTTTATTTTACACTATGAACAAAAACAATTTCAAACTGAATTAAAACTTAAATGTAAGAAGTAAAACTATAAACCTCATAGGAAAAAATTGAAAAAAATCTATGACATTGGTCTTGGCAATAATTTCTCATATACAATACCCAAAGTGCAAACAATTGTAAAAAATACAAAAGTTGTACTATATAAAAACTAAAACTACTGCATAGCAAAGGAGAAATCAGTAGAATGAATAGACATCATATATAATGGCATAAAATATTTGCAGTTAACTACATAACTGAAAAAATGATTAATTTCAAAATATATAAATTAGTTTTATAACTCAATTGTACAAAAGCAAATAAGCTGATTAAAAAATGAAAACAGGAGTTAATACACATGTCTCCAAAGAAGAAATACATTTGGTCAGTAGTATATGTAAAGGTGATCCACATCACTAATTATTAAGAAAATACAGACAAAAACCATAATGAGATATCACTAAACATCTACTAGGATGGCTATTATAAAAGAAAAAAAAAACACAAAAATTTTGCTATGTGAGTGTGATGTACCCTCATGATTTCATGCAAAATTTTCAACCCCAAATTGTAAGTTAATTATATTAAGAGAGTGGAAATGAGATCTGACTGCATTATTTAGAAGTAGGGCCTTTGATATTTGATTAGATTACATTATGTCACTAGAGTGGGGGGGGCAAGATTGGACCTTGTGGCTTTGTAAGGAAAGGCAGATTACCACATACAGACATGCATGCTGTCTCCACAATGTGATGCAGCCAAAGGGAACCCTCTCCAGAACCTCAATAATGCCATTTGCATTTCTAAACTCTAGAATTGTAAACTAAAATTATCCTCTTTTTTTGTTAAATTTAGCTTACCTAAGGTTTTTCATTATAGCTTATATGCTATATATGTATGTGTGTAATATATATATGTATATTTATAAATGTGTGTGTATGTAGAAAAACTGATGAATACACAATGCTGGTCAGAATGTGGAAAAATTTG
The DNA here is from genome assembly GCF_964237555.1 of Oryctolagus cuniculus. Lineage (NCBI taxonomy): Eukaryota > Metazoa > Chordata > Mammalia > Lagomorpha > Leporidae > Oryctolagus > Oryctolagus cuniculus. The sequence continues at coordinate 167,785,568 of NC_091433.1, forward strand.
AACCCTTCTGTACTATTAGCAAGTACATAATATGGTTCTCCTGCTGCACAAACAGTATGGCAGTTCCTTAATATACTAAAGGCAAATTATCGTATGAACCAGAAGTCGCATTTTCAGAATTACATACAGAAGAATATAAATCAGGATCATTTTTAAAATTTTATTTATTTATTTATTTGAAAGGCAGAGTTCCAAAGAGGCATAGGTGGGGGGGAGGGGTCTTCCATCTATTGGTTCACTCCTCAGATGGCCAGCAGCCAGGAGCCAGGAGCTTCTTTCAGGTCTCCTACATGGGTGCAGGGACCCAAGCACTTGGGCCATCTGCTACAGCTTTCCCAGGCCACAGCAGACAGCTGGATCGGAAGTGGAGCAGCCAGGACCCGAACCGGCTTCCACTTGGGATTGTGGCACTGCACACAGCAGCTTCATCCATTATACCAAAGCACTGCCCCTTAAATCAAGATCTTTTTTTTTTTAAGATTTATTTATTTATTTGAAAGTCAAGAGTTAAGGAGAGGCAGAAAAAGAGAGGCTTCCATCTGTTGGTTCACTCTCCAGTTGGCTGCAATAGCTGGAGCTGCATGCATCCAATGCTAGAGGCCAGGAGCCTCCACTGGGTCTCCCATGCAGGTGCAGGGGCCCAAGCACTTGGGCCATCTTCCACTGTTTTCCTAGGCCATAGCGAGAGCTGGATAGGAAGTGGAGCAGCTGTGCTTTGAACCGGTGCCCATATGGGATGCCAGCACTGCAAACGGCGGCTTTAGCTGCTACGCCACAGCACCTGCCCCAAATCAGGATCTTAAAAGATATATTAGCAGTTCTATATTCATTGCAACACAATTCACAATAGCCAAGATTTGGAATCAACCTAAATATCCATTAACATACAAATGGGTAAAGAAAATGTGATACATATGTATATACATGGAATATTACCTAGCCTTAAAAATAGATATTATTTCCAACTTATGAACCTGGAAGGCATTGTGATAAGAGAAATAGGCCAATCATTGAAGGACAGATCCTGCACACAGATGCTGCATGATTTCACTTATATAGTATAGTTAAAATAGTTAAATTCCTAGAAACAGAGTGAAATGGTGATTTCCAAGCCAAAGAGAATATATTGATAACAAATAACCATGTGAAAAAACATTGAAAATTATTATTCTTTAGGAAATTAAAAATTTAAACCACAATAAATAATAAATGACTAAAATAACTTGTTCACATTCAGTGAGTGATATCTAAAATATTTCTAATATTTCTTGGATGCACCAAAGCAAGGTATTTAGACAAGGTTAAAGAAACTTAAAGAAAAAAATAATAATAATAAATGACTAAAGTTCAAAATAAATGCAATGAAATTCTGGAAATGTATGTGTTACAAAATAGAATTTGTAGATATTTGTAGATAATTATTATCAGCAAAGAACTTTCTGACAATTACTTTGGATTGCTAGTTTCTTATGAAGTTAAAAATATACTTAACAACTCTATACCTAGAATTTTGACAAAAGACAATGAAAATGGATATTCATAAAGATCATATACATATATATTCATAGAAGTTATTCTGATGATATCCCCGAAATGGAAACAACCTAAATATACCTCAAATGCTGAAAGTGTGAAATAGCCAAAAGAACAGAACAGTATTCAACAATGAAAAAGGAAGCAACTATTTATAAATAAACACAAAATATAAAGGTGTCATAATTGTGTGCTAAATGAATTCATCCTCATTTATACTATATGCAGAATACTACAAATTCCACTTATGTAAAATCCTGGAAAAGCCAAAATTTAGAGACAGAAGGCAGATCAGTGGTTGCCAGATTGCTGGGGTTGGTAAAAGGAATTTACTCAAAAGAATTATTTTAAAAGATGTAGGGTGGTGGGATATAACTACTTTTAAGCTAGTACTTGAAACATGTATGCATTTTTTATACTTCATATATTTGCATACAAAATGTAAATGTCACTATATGTAAATCATATTTTAGTAAATCTGATTTCACACACTTCCTCCAACTTTAGTAAATCTGATTTCACACACTTCCTCCAACTTTAGTAATTTACATTGTCAATTACCATTGTATTTGTTACATTATCAAGTGTTTCATAAAGGGAAATATTCTTAAATCAAGTATTTTATATGTTTTGCACAAAATAGAACTTTTGTCTTTACTTTTTTAATTTTGACATTGAAAAAATAATAAAATTAGTGATTCTATATTCAACTCAAAATTGAGATATTAGAATTACTAAAACATTCAGGTGTTTCTCAATGATAGAAACATATTCTCAAAATTATACTGTTTGTTGATTCCATCATTGTATAAATATTACAGGATGTGCTTTACAAATCTATGTGAAGCAGGTGACATAACTTCTTGATATATTCAAGAGACCCATGCAAGATGTGCAAGTATGAGGCTATTGCTGGTGTAACATGGCATGTTTTTTTACTGCAAACTTTTTGCTTTTAATAAGTAGAAGAAATACATTCTAAAATAATGATAAAAATGTAATACAGAAAATACATAAATCAATAATATAGTTCTTTATAATAATTATCAAGTAGTTTCTGTTGTACAAAATAGAATTTGCTATGTTTATTTTATTTTTAATTTTTATTTTATCATTTGAAAGGCAGAGTTAAACAAAAGAGAGAGGGGGCCAACATTGTGGCATGGTGGGCTGGGTCTCTGCCTGTGGTGCCGGCATCCCGTGTAGGCACCTGTTTGAGTCCTGGCTGCTCCACTACCTGTCTGGCTCTCTGCTGTGGCCTGGGAGGGCATTGGAGGATGGCCCAACAGCTTGGGCCCCTGCACCCACCTGGGAAACCTGGAGGAGGCTCCTAGCTCCTGGCTTCTGATTGGCTCAGCTCTGGCCATTGGTGCCATCTGGGGAGTGAATCAATGGATGGAAGATCTCTCTCTCTGTGTCTCTGTCTCTGTCTCTCTGTAACTCTGCCCTTCAAATAAATAAATCTTTCAAAAAAAAAAAAAAAACAGTGGCTAAGGTGAAAATTGGATTCACAGAACTGAAGACATAATTAATGATACGGTATGTAGATCTGAACATATTATCCAGAAGGCAGCACAGTGATGTTTGGGAAGTGCAGTTAAGAAACATAGGACAGCATACAGAGAGAGAGACTCCATTACAATAATAGAGGATTTCAATGCCTCACTGTGATGATTGAGTAGATCATGAAGACAAAAACTCAAAAAAGACATATCTGAGTTGAACCACACAACAGAGAAAATAGACTTAAGAATCTTCTACAGAAATTTCACCCAACAGCTACAGCACGCATGGTCTCATAAGCACAAAGAATATTTTCTAGGATATATCATATATTATACCACAATTCAAGGCTCAGTAAATTAAGAAAAATTGAAATCATACCATGTATGTTCTCAGATCATGAATGAATAAAACTAGAAATAAAAAACAATAGAACAACTAGAAGGTTTGCAAATTCATGGAAAAAGAGCAACATCATCCTAAATGATCAATGAATCAATGAAAAAAATTAAAAGGAAATAAAAAATTTTCTTGAAACAAATGAAAATGAAAACACAACATATTTAGATCAGGGGATAATAACTGAAGCAGAATTACATGGGAAGCTTACAGATATTGATATTTAATTTAAGAATATGATCAAATAAACAATCTAATAATACATCTCAAGTATTTAGAAAAACAAAAACAAGGGCTAATGTTGTGGCTCCTTGGGTTGAGCCACCACCTGCATTGCTGCGCTGGTTGTAGTCCCAACTGCTCCACTTCCCATTCAGCTCCCTGTGAATCTGCCTGGGAAAGTATTAGAAGATAACCCAAGTACCTGGGCCCTGCACCCATGTTGGAGACCTGGATAGAGTTCCAGTATACTGTATGAACCTTTGTGGCCAGTTGGGGGGGGGGGTGAACCAGAAAATAAATGTTTTTTTCCTCTGTCTCTCCCCCTATGAATATGCCTTCAAAAAAATAACACTTTAAAAGAAAAAAAAAGATGAAAAATAATGAGAATCAGAGCAAAACTAAATGAAATTGAAACTAAAAAGTGTGATATATCAATACAAAATCTTTTGAAAAGATAAAATAGATGAAGATTCAACCACATAATAAGGGAAAAAAAAGAAAATTAAAGACGAAATGAGAGACATTAAAATTGTGACCACAGAAATACAAAAGATCAGAAGAAACGACTATGAACAGTTCTTAAAAATTAGGAAATTTTAAAGAAATGAATACATTCCTAAATATATACAATTTACATATATTAAATCAAGAAAATAAGAAAATATAAACAGACCACAAATAACAAGATTGAGCAAGTAAAGGAAATTCCCCCACAATAGGAAAATCCAGCACATGATGGATTTTCAGTTGAATTACATAAAAATGTTACAGATAATCTAACTCCACTAATTTTCAAACTATCACAAAACTGAAAATGATGGTACAATGCCACTCTTTTTAGGAGGTCAGCCTGACTCTAACCAAAAAAAATGTGAAACAGAGAAAACTACAAACTAATATCCATAATGAACATAGATGTAAAAATTCTCAACAAAACATTAGCAAACCAAATTCAACACTTCATCAAAAACGTTTTAAGGGCCTCTATCCCAGATACACAAGGATGTTTTAACCTTTGCATATCAGTAGTCATAAGGCACAGTAACAGAATAAAGAACAAAACCATATCATCTCAATAGGTACTAAGGAATCGTTTGATAAGATTAGCATCCTTTCAAGTTAAAGAAAAAAACTCACAACAATTAGGTATAGAAGGAACATAACTCAAAATGATAAAGGCTACATAGGATAAACCAACAGCCAGTATCAGACTGAATGTAGAAAAGCATATAGCAATTTCCAATCTGAAATATGACAAAGATGTCCACTTTCAGTATAGTATTATTATTATTTGTATTAATGAGATATCTACTTTCAGTACTGTATTGTAAGAAAATTAATGACAGAAATTAGGAAAGAGAAAGAAATATGTGATATCAAACTTAGAAAGAAGGAAGTCAAAATATCCACATTTGCCAGTGACAAAATTCTTACATGTAAACACCAAAACAAGCCACAACAATAATGTAAAAGCTGATAAACCAATTCAGCAAATCACAAAATACAATGTTAGCATACAAAAGTACCAATTTTATATACCAATAATAATCTTGCTGAAGGAGAAATCAAGACAGAAATATCATTCACAAGTCACAAGAAAATCAAATGTTTCTGAATAAGTTTAACCAAAGAAATGAGAGATATCTATGATGAATATAAAACACTGATGCCTTAAATCATAAAGGACACACCAAGAAAAGAAAGATTATCCTTGTTCACGGAATTGAAGAATAAATATCTAAAGATGGCACTGTGGTATAACAGGTTAAGATACTGTTTGCAGTGCTAATACCCCATATGGGCACCAGTTTGAGTCCTGACTGCTCCACTTCCAATCCAGTTACCTGCTACTGTGCTTGGGCAAGCAGTGGAAGATGGCCCAAGTCCTTGGGCCCCTGCACTCACATGGGAAACTTGGATGAAGCTCCTGGTTCCTTGCTTCATTCTGGCCCAGCCTTAGTAGCCGCAGCTATTTGGGGAATGAACTAGATGGGAGATATCTCTCTCTTTCCCTCTCTCTGCAACTCATTCAAATAAATAAAATAAATCCTTTTAGAAAAAAAAGAAATTTCTTTAAAATGTCCATACTACATAATGAAAAATATACTAATTCAATGAAATTTCTATTAAATTCCAATGGCATTATTTACAGAAAAAAATTTAAAATTTAAATGGAAACACAATCCAAAATAACTAAGCAGCCACTGGTAAAAAATCAAGCTGGTGGCATTACAATATCTAACTTAAAAGCATACCACAAATCTAAAGTAATGAAAACAGTACAGTATTGGAATAAAAACTAACACATAGATCACTAGAGTAGAATAAAGTTCAGAAATTACTCTGTACTCAAACAGCTACTGACATCTTAAAAATTTATACTGTGCAAATTTTATTGTTCTATTCAAACAATTGAAAGATAAGTATCTCTTCTGGTATTTATATTGCCTAAAATTTTGATTGTCATTGAAACTTAACAACTCACTTTTGACAAAGGTGCCCAGATGTACCTTGGAGAAAAGATAGTCTTGTCTTTGTGTTTTTCTTTTTTAATTTGAAAGTCAGAATTAGAGAGCGAGAAGGGGAGATGGGTGTTAGAGACAGAGAGAGAGAGTGAGATCTTCCATCTGATGGTTCACTCCCCAAATGGCTACTACAGCCAGAGCTGGGGCAGGCTGAAGCCAGGACCCAGAAGCTTCTTCTGGGTCTCCTGTGCAGATGCAGGGGCCCAATGCCTTGGGCCATCCTCTGCTGTTTTCCCAGGTGCATTAGCAGGGAGCTGGATGGGAAGAGGGGCAGGCAGGATTCAAAATGGCACCCATATAGGTTGCTGGCACTGCAGAAGGCAGCTTAATCTACCGCGCCACATTTCGGTCATAGGATAGTCTTTTCAATAAATGATACTATAAAAACTGAATATATACATATATATATATATATTTATGCATGTATGTATATATGTAGAAAATTACTTTTCCACCTCCCACAATATAAAAAAATCAACTCTAGATGGATTAAAGATGTAAATGTAATACTGGTAACTATGAAGTTGTTAGGAAAAGAACATAGACAAAACACTTCAAGATTTTGGAACAGGCAGTTATTTATCAGATCAGACCAGCAAAAAAGGCAAAACCAGACAAATGGAATTATATCCAGCTCAGAAGCTTCCACACAACAAAGGAAATGATATAGTGAAGAGACATCTGACAGAATGGGAGAAAATAGTTGCAACTCCTTTTCTGACAAATGATTCACCTTCAGAAATTATCGGGAACTCTAAAAACTCAACAAGAAAATTCGAATCCAGTTAAGAAATGGGCAAAGGATCTGAATAGACAGTTTAGAAAAGAAGAAATACAAATGGCAACAAATACATGAAAAAATGCTCAGTATTCCCAACCATAGGAAAAAGCAAATCAAAATCACAATGAAATACCACTTCACCCCTATCACAAAAAAGGCAAAAAGTAACAAATGATGGTGAGGATATGGAGTAAGTGGAAATCTTATACACTGTTGATAGGAATTTGCATTATTGCAACTGTGAAAAATATTAAGTTTTTTTTTAAGAATCTGTAAGTAAAAGTGATATGTGATCCAGCAATCCCACTACTGAGTATATATAGAAAAGACAAGGGATCTTTTTTTATTGAAGAGATACCTACTTCACCATATTTAACACAGTACTGTTCATAATAGCTAAAATATGGAATCAATGAAAATATCCCTCTTATATGATTGGATAAAGAATATGTGGCATACATATACAATGAAATATTACTCATTCATAAAAAAGAATGAAATCTTGTAATATGCAGTGAAATGGATGAAAGTGGAAGACATCTTGTTGTGTGAAATAAGCCAGACACAGAGAGAAAAATACCACATGTTCTTCCTCAAATGTGGGAGTTACAAAAAAATAAAATGGAGCTCAACCTGAACATAGAATATTGATTACTACAGACAGGGACAGGTAGGAGTAATAGGAGTATGTATAAAAAATTAGAATCTGAATATGATTTATTAAAAAATAAATCATATTAATATAAGCTTGATAAAAGGGTTGGATATAAACTAAGTGTGGGATACAGGTGAACCCTTTCTACTATTTCCATGATTTTTGTCTTGTAAATTTAAAACTCTGAAATAAAAAGTTGTAAAAGTCATCTGATAAAAAGAAAAGAAAATTACCATAATAATTAAGATGGCAGTTGATTTTCTATTCAAAAAGGATTGAAATAATACAAAGCAATGAAAGAAAATCACTCCTATATTCAAGTTCTACACATTCTAAATATTTCCTGAGAAGGAAGAGTAAATTGAATACATTTTCAAGAAAAAAAGATTATCAAATAAATTTACTTTAGGAAGAAGTATCATCACATACAATACAGTGAGATAGAAGAAGGACTAGCAAATACATCATTAATCCATATGGGATGAATCTGTTAAGTTTTAAAATAATAAAAGTGATTGGCTAATGTGAAGGTACTTCATAAAGTTTGTAGAAATTCTGAAATCTATGTACCTGCAAAGTCTCCAAAAGCTTATGGAAATGCATATTATAAAAAAACTATGCATATATTTCAAAAATAAATTACACAAAGTGATTTTCTCTTTTTAATTATTTTTTCCCCAAGAACATTTTGAAAGTTCCTTTTATAATAGAAAAAAATACTATGGAAGATGGCATTTATTGTTGACCAATATTTCATCACTTTTTCTTATTTGCAATTCTTTACATAGAAATAAAATACAAATTTAAAATTTTATGTGTTGAATAGGAAATAATTTATTCCTCAAATAACTAAAATATAGACATTATGAACTAACAAATACAGAAAAGGAAGGAAAAGTAAAACATAAAGAACTTAGTAAATTCAACAGATGTTACATAACTAAGAAAATATAATCTCTAATAAAATGTTTAGGCATAGTCTGATAAAAATAATATGTATATATTTTATACAAAGATATTCAAACTGATAAAACAATGCTACTACTTTGCAAACTATTTGCATTTGAAAATTCAAAATAGAAAATCAAAGTTTGTTTTTTCAGTGTACTATCTTGTACATCATTGACACAATGCATAATAGTCATTTTGTTAGGATGGTTTGAAGGAAATATAAATTCTCAATTTGAAAATGCAAAATATAAAGTGCTTGTTCATGTGGAGCTAGTATATTGTACCTAAAATAGTAATTTGCATCAAATTGATTGAACAGTTACTTGAAACATAGATACTTTTTTTTAATTCAAGGTTTATGCTCTTTTATCACTACATTGCCTGTATAGCCAGGCACATGCCTTGACTACGCTAGGGTCTCAAATAATATTATCCTTAGCACTGAAGTACCATTTATTGTCTTGATAAGGCACAGGAGAAGAATTAACTTATTTAGGTAGTCTGGCTTCTTTTCATGGATAATGATTTAATTTGATTTATGATGGCCATGTTTGAATGATTTGATAATGTTTTGAATTGTCATAGCTATTAATATTTCTTCTTCTAGTTCCTTTAAAATCAAATCGTTCTCTACAATGCGTCAAGGTGAAGATCATTTCTGGTCAAGACTATTAGACATTCTATGTGCCTCGTGTACCTGGACATCCATTTCTTTCTCCAAATTAAGGAAATTTTCTGTGATTATTTCACTGAATAAGTATTCAAAACCATTCTCTCTTTCCACACCTTCAGGAACTCCTAACACCTGGAAGTTGGATCATTTGATAGTATCCCATAAATCTTCAAGACTATTTTAATTTTTCTAATTTCTTCCTTTTGGTTTAACTGAAAATTTTCCAAAGATTCGACTTCTAGCTGGTATATTCATTCCTCCGCTTATCCAAGTCTGCTGTTAAGGCTTTCCAATGTATTTTTTATCTGACATATTGAATTCTTCATGACTGAATAAAGAAAACATGGTATATAAACTCTATGGAGTACTACTCAGCTGTAGAAAAGAATGAAATCCTGTCTTTGGCAATAAGATGGATGTAACTGGAAACCATTATACTTAGTAAAATAAGCTGTTCCCCAAAACGCAAATACCATATCTTTTCCTTGATCTATGGTAACTAATAGAGTGCCTAAAATGTAATGATTAGGAGTGATATGAACATTTTGAGATTCATTGATTATTTACAACCCTTGTCTCTACTGTTGAGGAACAGTGTTTATTCTTCATACTATTTGTTGAACTCATTACATAGTGTAGGCTTAATTTTATGAGTATAAAGTAAACTGAAAGTATATCATTTTAAAAATTAAGAGAGGGAATAGGAGAGGAAGGAGCAGTAGAAAGGGTAGGAGCAGGGGAAGGAAAGAAGATAGAATGAGAAGTATCACTCTGTTCCTAAATCTGTATAAATGAAATTTGTATACCTTAAATAAAATTTAAAAAAATAAAAATTAAGAAAGTAAAAAAAATCAAGTGGTTGTCAGTTTATACTCTATGGACCTATTTATTTTTCTTCTCTGGAAGGAAGCTGGTAAATATCTATTCTGTGCTGCTCTCTTATATTGCCTTGAGTTCTAATAAATAACTACAAATAATGTAATTAACTGAGAGAATCTTTTTTCACCTTAAATAGTATGCTATTGTATGTCTTAAATTCCTTTAAAGAGGTTATACTGGGTTTGTGGATTTCAAATCTTAATCATGATATATTTTTATAGCATCAGAAAAAGAAGTCTTTTTTATTTTTTCTTACAATATAGTTTTTTATTAATATAAAGACAGATTTCATGTATTTCATAGGTACAGTTCTAAGAAAACAACCATATTTCCCTCCCTTCCCCTCTCCTTCCTCTATTCCTCCTCCTTCCCTCCTTTCACTAATTTTTATTTTTCTTTTTGTTATATATTTTATTTTTTTAACTTTTATTTAATAAATATAAATTTCCAAAGTACAGCTTTTGGATTACAGTGGCTTTTTCCCTTTGACTTCCCTCCCACCCGCAACCCTCCCATCTCCTGCTCCCTTTCCCATCCCATTCACATCAAGATTCATTTTCAATTCTCTTTATATATGGAAGATCAACTTAGTATATATTAAGTAAAGATTTCAACAGTTTGCACCCACACAGAAACACAAAGTGTAAAGTACTGTTTGAGTACTAGTTATACCGTTAATTCACATTGTACAACACATTAAGGACAAAGATCCTACATGAGGAGTAAGTGCACAGTGACTCCTGTTGTTGATTTAACAATTGACACTCTTGTTTATGGCGTCAGTGATCCCCCTAGGCTCTTGTCATGAATTTCCAAGGCTTTGGAAGCCTCTTGAGTTCGCTGATTTCAACCTTATTTAGACAAGGTCATAGTCAAAGTGGAAGTTCTCTCCTGCCTTCAAGAAAGGTACCTCCTTCTTTGATGGCCCATTCTTTCCACTGAGATCTTACTTGCAGAGATCTTTCATTTAGGTTTTTTTTTTTTTTTTTTTTTTTTTTTTTTTTTTTTTTCCAGAGTGTCTTGGCTTTCCATTCCTGAAATACTCTCATGGGCTCTTCAGCCAGATCCAAATGCCTTAAGGGCTGATTCTGAGGCCAGAGTGCTGTTTAGGACATCTGCCATTCTATGAGTCTGCTGTGTATCCTGCTTCCCATGTTGGATCGTTCTCTCCTTTTTAATTCTTTTTTTTTTAATTTTTATTTAATGAATATAAATTTCCAAAGTACGACTTATGGATTACAATGGCTTCCCCCCCATACCGTCCCTCCCACCCACAACCCTCCCCTTTCCCACTCCCTCTCCCCTATCATTCACATCAAGATTCATTTTCGATTATCTTAATATACAGAAGATCAGCTTAGTATACATTAAGTAAGGATTTCAACAGTTTGCTCCCACACAGAAAAATAAAGTGAAAAATAATAGATGATTTTTTTTAAATGATGATGAAATCAGATCAGACCTATTGTCATGTTTAATCCCAGTGAGAGTCAAGATGGGAATTGATAATTTTGATACAACATGCATGGACACATGAACATACAGTCACATACTCTAAAACAACCACCCCCACAATATCTTTAGCATCATGATCTCATTAGTCTTTGGAATCCCAATTGTTTTATATATATACAGATATATATATACACACATATATATATTATATATATAACATATATGCTACAACTACAACATTTAGGCTTTATAACTATAAGAATTAAACAAAATATTGTCTGGAATATAGTATGTGTTCATTGAGCACACTGTTGAATAGCTAGTAGCAGGAAATTTCCCCCCAAAATTGAAATATGGGAAATACACAAGGTAATAAATTGTAAATATGTTAGATGCAAATTTAAAAATAACAATCGAAAAATTAAATCTAACTTGCGTGATATCCCATTGTTCCTGTTGGTTATTTATATGTCTTGGTGCAAAATCAAGGCCAGATATAAAATGCTATGTGGCTAGAAAGAAAATCGTGCCAAGGAAACAGAATTCCAGAGATCACTCTAAAGAGACAAGCACCTTTCAGAAACATAAGTACTTTTCAGAAACATCATTACTAATGTGTGTGTGGGTAACATACATTAAATATCAGAGTTGGAATGTAAGCTTTTAAATCATTCAATATGGAATGTAGTATGATTAAGTGTTAGGCAGAGTATTAGCTTTATGTAGAATTATCAAACAATTCTGTTAAGAAAACTATTGGATTATTTTAGAATCATCTGTAGCCTATGTTAAGAATTTTACCAGGAAAAAAGTATTGAATAAAATAATTATGACATGACACTGATGACAAAATTATAGAAATAATTATTGATGTATAACAATGTGGTTTCTCTCGTGTATCTATAGGAGGAAATAGCTGATATTTTGGTAACAGCCACTGTAATATCATATGAAAGTGCTTTTAATTTTCTTTAAGGTGGTAGTGAGAAGGAGGGCAGTATTTAGCAGAATAGCCCTCAAATGTTCCCTAAAAAAAGAAATCTATTTTAGTTTTTTACTATTGTTATTTTGTAGTGCTTTACAAGTTTGGATTTTGGTTTCAGGATAATTTAAATTTGAGTCCTTGAGATTCCACTCATGAGTTGTTTGTCTTGAGCAAGTTACATAAACTTTCGGTTTCATTGTCCCTTTCTGTAGAAAGGAAATATTATTAGTTTCTGCTCTATATGATTTTTGTGTAAGCAGTGTAGTGCATATAAAGCACTTAATGTAGTACGCAGTACCTAATTTGAATATAACCTTAGTAAATGTTGACTTTCTACCACACCATCAGCATCACAATCAACCTACTTCCTTTACCACATCAGGGAATTATTGTGTATGCATCACCACTATGATTATTACACTGTTTGCGGGAAGTAACAAACTCCATTTGCTTTCATTGCTGTCTAATCAAGTTAACATGAATTGCCAGTGCATCATATGTTTAACAAAGGCTTAAATATTTTGGATTTGGAAAACAACCACTGCTCTGTCCACATACCCATATGAGACAAACTCATAATTTTTTCTGCAAATTACTATCTATAAAATATCTAAAGAGACAGGCAAAACGACAGTGACAAATGATGGGCAAATATAAAGAACAATGTAGTGGAGACATTGTAGAACTGAAAATCATCAGATACTTCTGATATGGGGGAAATGACAATTTTCTCCAAATCTTAAAATTAAAATACAGTGATCTTACAGATTTACTATGATCCTTGGAGTTTGCATATTAGAAAAAGCACAGACTTAATGATACTGAAACTATCTAAAAGATAATCCTTTTTTAAGCCTTGAATTAATAGGTAATGAAATGTAGGCACAGAATATTGAATACAAACAATAGTAAATGGAGTAGAAATTGTATTGAGGGACAGAGTATTAGATTTCAGTAGCAGAAACATAATATGACAATTCTATTAACAGGGTAGATATTCATAGAAACTGGTATATTAAGAAACATGAAGTTGAAGGGCTTTTGTGTTCTGGCAACATTACAAGAAAGAAAAACCAGGAATATATTCATAGTCTGATGAAATGGAGCAAAGGACAAGGCTGACTGAAGCACACAGGCACCTCCCTCGGTTGCCTTGGTTACAGGTTTTCCTTCTGTAGTTAGCCAAATACAATGAATAAAGCAACCATGTAAAAATGAAGTAAACAGTAATTAGCAATACAAAATCTTGAGAAAAATGGTATGAAGAGGATTTTCTTATCTTCAAGGCAAAGATTCCATTACAAGAAGATGGAATATCATCTTTGGTTCACAAAAGAGAGGGCACTGAGTCCACTAACTAAAGAACTTAAGTTCCGCCAAAATGCATGTTTCTGGCTTGTACAAATAAACTCAGGGCAGTGGCTACTAATTTGACTTGATACCAATGACATATGGAAGGCTCCCAGGTTGGCCAAGGGAGCTTACTTTCTGATCAGCTGGGGGCAATTAGTTTAGTTACCAGCTACTTAATGCCTTTCCTGCATTTGAAAGAGATTGAATTTTTTTACAGTAGCATAAGATTCTTTGAGAAAATTCATTAATAAAATACATACTGACCAAACTCTAATTGACAGGAATAATTCTGGTACTGGGAGCAGTCAGGGAACAAAGGAGTAAAAAATGTAGACCCTTACAGTGTTCATATCTCAGTAATAGAAATAGATGATAAAGAATATAAGGCTACACTACATTCCTCCCTTCACATCATGCTAATAATAATTATTATGGATATAAAATAACTGACTCAAGAAAGAGAAAAGTGGGAGATTAAGAAGTAAAAGGGTGAGATGACAGTTGAATAAGATGGTCCAGTGATAATGTCCCCACAGAGACATTATTTGAAAACCCTATTCTTATACCAACCAATTTGACAAGATATAATACAGGTGAGTTACCATAGTGCCTAATTATACTATAATAATAAAAAAACACATTGAAAATGCAGGAATGAAAGCTGGTTATGTCACCCTTCCTCCAGCTTCAAGTAGTGTGGCTTGAAGGAAGAATCCATGTCTTTAGCTTCAGTAAAGGAGAGGGAATTAAGTCCAAACTTCAGTATTGAAATTCAGTACCAATTATACTGCTGTAAAATCCAGTTTTAGACAAGGCTCCATGGAATTGTCCCAAGGCCATACCTACAGACAGAGTCTTTGGATCCTCCTTAGCCAAGTGGCCATGGGGCTCCCTTCTGGAGCTTCCCTTCTGGGGGTGGCTTCCTTCTGCCTCTGGAAGACAGTGGAGCAAGACCACTGCCACTATGGTGTTGACTAGGAAAGTAGATCTAAGTTTGCCCTGGAGTTCAGTGCCAGGCTTCTTTCACTGAAGCACACCAGATAAAATTCAAGTCTCTATCCCCAGGCTGTGCTTACAAGCAGAGCCTCTAGATCTACCAAGAATCAGGTTATTGTCAAGTGATTTCAGCCTGCAACATCTTCACTAGCCTGTTTGGACCAGGCTTGTACCCATTAGACTACACAGGATCTTGGTTCTGTTAGACTCAGGTGCAACCTGGCTTAGTGTCAACCTGGGCGGCCAAAAGACTACCCTCAGCACTCTTCCCCAGAGCCTGGGCAGAAAGCAGTGAACAAGATTCTCATGCAAAAGTATGAGACAAAACTGGAAACAGGGCAGTATCAGTGCTAAGCCAGTAAAATCCAACGTGAGTCACCTTATCACTCTGAGCCTAGTTTTCCCTAGATGTTAGATATGATAAAGTACCATGTTCCATGGGTTGGTATTTAGTTTAGCCATTAAGACAAGACATAAGTTTAGATACCTACATGCCATTATCAGTGTACCTTATTTGATTGCAAGTTTTTGTTTGTTTGTTTTTTTGTTTGCTTTTGCTAACACAGACTCTGAGGCAGGAGAGGATGGCTCAAGTAGTGGGGTCCCTGTCACTCATGTGAGAAACCTGAATTGAGTTCCTAGTTCCTAATTTTGGCCTTGCCCTGTCCTAATAATCGTGTGTATTTGGGAGTAAACCATCAGATAGAAAATCTGTCTTTGCCGGCGCCGCGGCTCACTAGGCTAATCCTCCGCCTAGCGGCGCCGGCACACCGGGTTCTAGTCCCGGTCGGGGCGCCGGATTCTGTCCCGGTTGCCCCTCTTCCAGGCCAGCCCTCTGCTGTGGCCCAGGAGTGCAGTGGAGGATGGCCCAGGTGCTTGGGCCCTGCACCCCATGGGAGACCAGGAAAAGCACCTGGCTCCTGGCTCCTGCCATCGGATCAGCGCGGTGCGCCGGCCGCAACACGCCGGCCGCGGCGGCCATTGGAGGGTGAACCAACGGCAAAAGGAAGACCTTTCTCTCTGTCTCTCTCTCTCACTGTCCACTCTGCCTGTCAAAATAAAAAAAAAAAAAAAAGAAAAAAAAAGAAAATCTGTCTTTCTCTCAAAGTAATTAATAGGTTAATTAGTTAAAAAAAAGAAAGGTCCCCAAGATAACTTATAGTAAGGAGTTTAACAGAAGCTTTAAAAATTAGCAATTTATAAAAATTTTGATAGAAATTTAACAAAATAATTATAAAATACTTATAAATACTAACAGATCATTGTTCGAAAATATTTGTGCAGACAACAGTAAACATAGATTCATAATTTGTGATAAGGAATGATATCATGGTGCTTTAAGAATTTATAAAGATAAATAGTTCAGACATAGTTTAGGTATATTCTACATTTAAGAATCAACAAACAAATTTCATTGTACATATGCCATAGAAGAAATGAAGAAACCTTGTGTTAATATACCTCTTTTCTCTTAAAGGTTAAATTTTAAATAGTTTCAAATTCTTGAGCACTTCTTCATTATTTTTTAATATTTTATAGGTATATACAGGGACCACAGGAAACAAAACAACACCCATTTTGGATACAAACTAACTGACAAATAGATTTAACTGTTGGTATTGATATAATAATAGGAGGAAAAAAATCAGTTTTCCCATTCCTACACCCCCTCCCATGGTATATTGCTTTTGCCATTGTTAAGAAGTCACCCAGAAAATTGCAAATGTGACTGAAAAAGCATTATCAGCTTATGTTAAATTGCTGAGCTAAGATATTTTATAGCCAATACAAGAAACAGGTGCTTTTTTATGATAGCACTACTCTCTATAAGCATTGCAAAATAAAATATTTTATTAATACTAAATAATTCCAATGATGATGATGTAATGACCAATTAAAGATAATATGTTTTGCTTATATTCTGTGGTAAAATGAATAACTTTTAGCAGTTATTTTCATAGTAAAAAGTTGTTGATTTCCATGTATTAATGGATTCACATCTTAGAATATGTAAAATGCAAAAGAACATAAAATGTTACATCAATTTTACTCTATTAATTGTTTCCATAAACTCTTACACAGAGTGTTATTGCAGAACCCTGTTCACTGAATCTATTTTATGCTGCATATATTGTGAAAGTCATTGCTTATTCATTGCAAAATTTCTAATTCAGTTTTTTTTTTTAAGATTTGTTTGTTTCTTTGAAAGGCAGAGATACAGAGAGGCAGAGACAGAGAGAGATAGAGAAAGGGAGAGAGAGAGAAAGAGAGCGAGAGAAAGAGAAAGAGAGAGACAGAGTCTTCCATTCAGTTATTCACTCCCCAAATGGCCACAATGGCTGGAGCTGGGCCATTCTGAAGCCAGGAGCCAGGAGCATCTTCTGGGTCTCTCACGGGGGTGCAAGACTTGGGCCATCTTCTACTGCTTTCCCAGGCCATAGCAGAGAGCTGGATTGCAAATGGAGCAGCTGGGACTCGAACCAGTGCCCATATGGGATGCTGGCAGTGCAGGCGGCAGCTTTACCTGCTACACCACAGCACTGCCCTCTATCTAATCAATTTTAAGATGGTGTCACATTAGGACTTATCTTAGGTAAAATATTGGACTTAATAAAGAATAACTTTGATATTCTACTCCCTTTCTATCTGAAATATCTTAAATTGTTTTCACCTTCATGCCTCTCAGCTATGGCAAAATATCTCTGAAATGGATGGTAGAAATAACTTAATCTTTAGTATTTGCTTTATACTAAACTATGTGAGATTAACTTGCTCAACATTTTCTGTTAGGTATACTCCTTGAATTTTCTCTCTAATGTCTATGTCCCACCTCTAAGACCTCCAATTTATGAGTAACATGGTCTGAATCCTCTTTCTTCATTATGTACTTATATATTTTATACACAGATCCCATTATTGAAAAGCCTCATTAAAGGGATATTCATCTGCCTTCCTCAATATTTTCATGTGGTCTATTCTCCATTTATTTTCTAGTCCAGCAAAAATTTTAATGGCTGCATATTATATTATTGTAAGTATTATAATGAAATTACCAAATCCTACTGATTAGGTTTCATAGGTTTAGATTTTTCAATACTTTTAGATGCTGCTAAAATACTCTTCTATAAATATAGCTTTTATTCTTAGTTCTGCGAAAAATTATTAGTAGCATAATGTTTGAGAATCACAATGTTCTCATAAATGTACAAATTAATAAAACACACACAACAAAATAAAAACAATAAGAAATGTAGTCAACCATCAAGAAGTGCAATATCAATTTTCTGTATTTTCTGATACAACACATAATATCTTTTTATTTAATTTATGCCACTGGAATATAAGACTATAAATCTCAAAATTGAATTTACTTGATTATTTTGAAGCTTAAATTTTCTACACACATTAACTTTTTAATGCCAATCAGTCAAGATTTTTTCTATTTATGTGTGTCCATTCTCTATTCCCAGTAGGACAAAAACATATTTTAAACTATTATTTTGTCTAAAAAATGTATTATGAAGATAAATTAGGAGGACAATACACAATTTCATGAATTTGTCATGATTACATGGATTTGCATTTTGCAGATACACATAAAAAACACAGGAAAATGGAGAAATTATAAAATATGGATAAATATATGAGTCTGAGCTCAAATGACATAGAAAATGGTGAAACACGGACTACAAGAGAATTGGTCTGGGGTAAAGATCATGAATTTATTATTGGAAGTAATGAGTTTAATATGAGAGTGGTTAAGAAGACAGACCTTACCAATTATCTATAGATAACTAACCCAACATAATCATATTTAGACATTAACAGCAGAGTTATTGATACTGGAATATATGTTGTATAATCTCAATGATGCATCACCATCCAGATGGAGTATAAATTAAACATGAGGAATTATATACTACTTATATTAATGCAGGAAACTAAAATCAATTGTAATTCTAAAGAATAGCATTTGTATCCTGTCTTCTAAAGTTTTGATCAACATATAATTGTATTCTACCAATGAGTTGTGATTATTAAAATATGAGCAAATGACACAAATTATCATGGAAGGATTCAAACAAGATGGCTTGGGAAATTATCCAATTTCCTATTCTGTTCCAAAGTTATTATCCCCTTGCAATTGCAGAAACCAAACTTCCTCTCAAACTAGGATAAACAGCTGTCTAAACAACAGTAGCTTCCCTTGAAGTCTCCTCTGTCATTCTGTTTCATTCCTCCTGCCGCAAACCACGCACCCCAGAAACATGGCATGCTGCAATGGAGAAATGGTGACTTGGAAAAAAATACAAGAGTACATAATGGAAAAGTCTAACAGTAAAATGGTTATTGTCTCAATTTTGTCAAATGGCATCCAAGAAACATCTTGGAAATGTGAGTTTAATCTACAAATGGCAGCCTCCAAAGCATCTGCAAAGAGAGGGCAACTTAGAAGACTAAAGGTCCAAGACAATTCTTCCTGTCATTCGGGATTCACACCTTGCTCCCACTGAATTATATGTTTTGGGGAACTGAATGAGAAGCAAGTTCTACCTCTGAGTAAATAAATTATGATGAACAAAAAAGGTACCAAGCTTATTTCTAATTCAACAGGCACAAATACTGGGAAATAACTGGATGAACATGTGCATGTGAGGACTGAAAATACTTTTCTTATGCCTCGCGTGAAGCCCTCTATGATGCTGAAAGGATGCCAGAATGCTTCCTTAAGTAGGGATGTTCATGGATTGTAGGGCCTGGGTTGTACAGTGGACTGGTGGGCCCTGCTTCACGACATGCTTCTCTAGTAGATTCAATGAGACCCTGAAACATGACAAATCCTATCTATTACAACATTGCATGCCTTGGAGGCAAATAAAGGATACTGCTATATTTTGGTTTCCACACAAAATAAAGCAAAAATACGTAATAAATATGCAATAACCCAGATTTGTTATCTATTGTGGGCAGCCACAGGCAGTCGCCCCTTTTGTTTATGCTTAAACATATGGATGGAGACATCACCTAAAGGCTAAGGAAGTTCCAGGAAGAGGCAGGAAGAACCCGTATCTCACTGTTAAACTTCTCACAAGAGATGATGTAGATAATCAGTCACACCTGAAACCTGCATTTATCACCTAGGAGTTTTTATACCCTTGTAATCAATGATTGATAACATTTTATGATCTGTTAAGTGGAAGAACCTTGTCAGGAACTCTTTGTAACCCCAAAAGTCTTTTAGATATGTAAATCTTTTGTGTGCCTTCTTGTATACTACTGGTCATGTTTAAATACTACTGGATTTGTTGAACAAACGAGCCTTGATCAGGATTTGTCTTGGCTCCATTCTTTGTGTCCTTGTCCCTGCATTCCCACTCTCTGCTTCAGGAAACCCAGTTCATTGTGCTGCAGGCCACACAATCTATTTCTTCAATTGCATAATGAAAGCTTATAAGTGTGGCTTACTTATTTTTGTTTGCTTTTTTCTAAAACAGAGAGAGGTGAGAAGGAGGGAGGAAGGTAGGAAGGCAGGCAAGCAGGAAGGAAAATATCATTCATCTACTGGCTCAAACTCCAAAAGCCTGCAACAGTTAGAACTGGGCCAGGCCAACACCAGGAGCCAGAAACTCCATCCTGGCTCCTTCATGGATGGCAGGAACCCCAGCACATGAACTATCATCTGCTTCCTTCCCAATGTATACACAGGTAAGAAGCTGAATGTAAGTGGAGAAGGAAGTAAACTCCAGACATTCCTATGTGGAATGTAGATCTCTTAACTACAGATTAATCCACTGCACTCCCAACACCCAGCCCTATTTGAGTGGTTTGAAACATGGAAGATGGAAAACCTACAACCCACACAAATATAATCAAATATTAACATGAGACAAGATTTCAGAATGAATCTAATAAGTAAACTTATAAGCACTTTTTTAAATTTTAAAACACTGCAATTTGGCTGGCACTGCAGTTCAATAGGCTAATCCTCTGCCTTGCGGCGCCGGCACACTGGGTTCTAGTCCCGGTTGGGGCACCGGATTCTGTCCTGATTGCCCCTCTTCCAGGCCAGCTCTCTGCTGTGGCCAGGGAGTGCAGTGGAGGATGGCCCAAGTGCTTGGGTCCTGCACCCGCATGGGAGACCAGGAGAAGCACCTGGCTCCTGCCTTCGGTTCAGCGTGGTGCGCCGGCCGCGGTGGCCTTTGGAGGGTGAACCAACGGCAAAGGAAGACCTTTCTCTGTCTCTCTCTCTCTCTCACTGTCCACTCTGCCTGTCAAAAAAAAAAAAAAAAAAAAAAAAACCCCACTGCAATTTATGTCAAACATGCTGGAATTCTGACAGGCATTTTCTACATTTGTATCTCTAAACACCTTCATTTCTCCTCCGAATGATATTATATACAGAGGTGTAAATGTTTCCAATGTTATCACCATAAAAGCACTTTCATATATAACATGATCATTCCTTTATTGCTTTTTGGTGACTATAGAATCATTTCTTTTACAATACAGCCTTTCTGTTTTCTAAACAGGTCCTCTAGTAAATCAGTAGTATGATTTTATTTTTTCAATGTATACTTAAGATTCTTATTGATTACTTCTGGAAAAGCAAGAATCCTACAAATTGCATTAGCTGAAAAGATCAATGGCCCATTAGACCAGCATTTTATAAAGACCTAGACTAGATGCTTTAGAGGAAGGCCAGAAAAAAAATTATCTTTCATAAAGCACCTGTCCAATTGTTCAATATTACACCATAGGGAAAAAAATTTTCCAAACTCCAGCTGGTTATCATTTTATGCTTTGAAACACAAGGATTGATGACCCTTGTAATTTTAGCCTGGATTGTAAAACTGCACATAGTTTATTATTTATATTCACAAAAATGCTCACTTTGTTGTTTTAATCTTCCTAAGATATTGGCTACATAATTTTCAGGAGCAGCAGGCTTTAAAATAAATACTTTAAAATTATTTCAGAGAGAAACAAAATTTTGGAGAGAATTAAAATAAAAATATGTTTGGTATGAAACAGTTTGACATTAGTTCATTTTAGATTGTCCTGTAAGAAATGAGAGATAAACTGAACAGAGAGGATAGAGGACAGTCATGAGACTGGTTTCTCAGTCAATCTAAGATCTTGTAGTAATTTATTCAGCTCACTACATATCAAATACTTGTATTTCTTTCTATATTCTCAACTAAGAGATCAGAAATATAGTGTAATAATCATGGTCCTGGAACATAATGGTTTAAGATTTGCCCTAGGGAGGGGAGGAGGCAAGATGGTGGAATAGGAAGGGAGCACACTGATAGTCCGGGGAGAGATAGTTTAATAAAAGTGGAGATACGGCAGGTTCAAGGAAGAGTAGGGGAGGAAACAGCAGAAGAAACTCTTCCGGAACGCGTGATTCACAGCGGACCTGCGTGGAGAGCGTGGGAGCCCACAGTTCGGGACACCAGCGGTAGACTCAATACACCAGCGCTGGAACACGAAGTGAGCCGAACCTCAATAGCCCGAGACACCGGCAGGCAAGTGGAGAGAGGAGACTAGAGGGAACGACCCCCGGGGGGGGGGGTTCACCAGGCTAACTGGAAGAGAGAGAGAGAGAGAGAGAGAGAAAAAAGGTGACTGGTACGGACACGGATTTCTCTCTCTCCGCTCACCTCTCAAGGGCGAGCAAGACAAAGAGCAGGCGCCATCTTGGACATACGTCATAAGCAGAGCGACCTCAGGTCTGCACCGGCCCTGAGCCTAGCAGAAAAACCTGACTCTGGGCGGGGCGAATTAACAGGAGATTAGGACCTAGTAAATGTGTGGTGCTACTGAACTGAGACTGTGAAAAAAGAGACGGTGGGGGAGAGAACTCACGGAATTCATGTGAGCATTCTCGAGAGACGCTACAATTCCATAACTTTGGCAACCCAGTGGGAGACTGAAGGAGACTTTGAGCCCACTCTGAGGGCCGAACAGATTCCCTGTGTGGTCCTTGGGAAAGAGCTTCCAATCTCTGGCTCCTGTGGGTATATCATTTGCCTGCTAACTACCTCCAACTTCGTTCAGCTGTGTGGAATTACTTCCCTTTTGAATCAAAAAAAGAAAGAGAGAGAGAGAGAGATTTACCACACCTAACCTGGGAGTGTCACCTTTGGCACACCAAACAGAGCTCTCAGGCCACACCCATCTCAAGCCCTAAGGCTCCATCAAAAACAGATAGTCCACTTAATCTAGAGTCATAGTATAACAAGAAAAAGCACCACAGTGAAGAAACCAAATATCTCCAATATGCCAAATAACAAACGCAAAAACCGAGGTAATAAAAACAAGGAAGTCACCATGACGCCCTCAAATGAAAAAGACACCCCAATTCAAGATTATGAAGATAATGACATAGAAGAAATGCAAGAAGTAGATCTCAAAAAATTGATAAGAGCATTAAGAAGTTCTCAAAAACAAATTCTTGAACTACAGAAATCCTTAATGGACAAGATAGAAAATCTCTCTCATGAAAATGAAATATTAAGGAGGAATCAAAATGAAACGAAACAACTAGTACAACAGGAAACTGGGATAGTGACTGAAGTGAAGAATTCAATAGATCAAATGAAAAACACAATAGAGAGCCTTACAAACAGAATGGGTGAAGCAGAAGAGAGAATATCGGACTTAGAAGACAGAGAACAGGAAAATACACAGTCAGACCAAAGAAAAGAAGAGGAAATTAGAAATCTAAAACATATTGTCAGGAGTCTTCAGGATACTATTAAAAAACCCAACATTCGGGTTCTAGGAGTTCCTGAAGGCAGGGAGAGGGAGAAAGGATTAGAAGGCCTTTTTAGTGAGATATTAGCAGAAAATTTCCCAGGTTTGGAGAAGGACAGAGAAATCCTAGTACAGGAAGCTCACAGAACCCCTAATAAACACGACCAAAAGAGATCCTCACCACGACACGTTGTAATTAAACTCTTCAGAGTGAAACATAAAGAAAAGATCCTAAAATGTGCAAGAGAGAAACATCAGATTACTCTCAGAGGATCTCCAATCAGACTCACAGCTGACTTCTCATCAGAAACTCTACAAGCTAGGAGGGAATGGCGAGATATAGCCCAGGTACTAAGAGAGAACAACTGCCAGCCCAGAATATTATATCTTGCAAAGCTGTCATTTGTGAATGAAGGTGAAATAAAGACTTTTCATAGCAAACAGAAATTGAAAGAATTTGTCGCCACTCGTCCAGCCCTGCAACAGATGCTTAAAGATGTGTTACACACAGAAACACAGAAACACGGTCATCAATATGAAAGAAGGTAAAGGAAGGAAACCTCACAGCAAAAGATCACAGGGAATTCAAATCATATATTAGGAAATATCTTTGGCAAATGGCAGGGCAAAGTTACCACTTATCAATAGTCACATTGAACGTTAATGGCCTGAACTGTCCAGTTAAAAGACACCGATTGGCTGATTGGGTTAAGGAACAAAAACCATCTATTTGCTGCTTACAAGAAACACATCTTTCCAACAAAGATCCATACAGACTGAAAGTGAAAGGCTGGAAAAAGATATACTATGCCAACAGAAATGAAAAAAGAGCTGGCGTAGCCATCTTAATATCGAACAACATAAACTTTACCACAAAAACTGTTAAGAGACACAAAGAAGGGCACTATATAATGATTAAGGGATCAATACAACAAGAAGAAATAACAATTATCAATGCATATGCACCTAAATACAGGGCACCAGTTTATCTAAAGGATTTGTTAACGGACTTAAAGGGAGACTTAGACCCCAATACAATAGTACTGGGTGACTTCAATACTCCACTCTCAGAAATGGACAGATCAATAGGACAGAAGATCAACAAGGATACAGTAGATTTAAACGACACTATAGCCCAAATGGATCTAACAGATATCTACAGAACTTTCAATCCTACAGCTAAAGATTTTACATTCTTCTCAGCAGTACATGGAACCTTCTCTAGGATTGACCACATACTAGGCCATAAAGCAAGTCTCAGCAAATTCAAAAGAATTAGCATCATACCATGCAGCTTCTCAGACCATAAAGGAATGAAGTTGGAAATTAGCAACTCAGGAATCCCTAGAGCATATTCAAACACATGGAGATTGAACAACATGCTCCTGAATTAACAATGGGTCATAGAAGAAATCAAAAGAGAAATCAAAAACTTTCTGGAAGTAAATGAGGATAACAGCACAACATACCAAAACTTATGGGACGCAGCAAAAGCAGTGTTAAGAGGAACGTTTATATCAATAGGTGCCTACATCAAGAAATTGGAAAGGCACCAAATAGATGAGCTTTCAATTCACCTCAAGGATCTAGAAAACCTACAGCAAACCAGACCCAAATCTAGTAGGAGAAGAGAAATAATTAAAATCAGAGAAGAAATCAACAAGATTGAATCAAGAAAAACATTACAAAAATCAGCCAAACGAGGAGCTGCTTATTTGAAATAATAAACAAAATTGACACCCCATTGGCCCAACTAACTAAAAAAAGAAGAGAAAAGACCCAAATCAATAAAATCAGAGATGAAAAAGGAAACGTAACAACAGACACCACAGAAATAAAAAGAATCATCAGAAATTACTACAAGGACTTGTATGCCAGCAAATAGGGAAACCTATCAGAAATGGATAGATACCTGGACACATGCAACCTACCTAAATTGAACCAGGAAGACATCGAAAACCTAAACAGACCCATAACTGAGACAGAAATTGAAACAGTAATAAAGGCCCTCCCAACAAAGAAAAGCCCAGGACCAGATGGATTCACTGCTGAATTCTACCAGACATTTAAAGAAGAACTAACTCCAATTCTTCTCAAACTATTCAGAACAATCGAAGAAGAGGGAATCCTCCCAAATTCTTTCTATGAAGCCAGCATCACCTTAATTCCTAAGCCGGAAAAAGATGCAGCACTGAAAGAGAATTACAGACCAATATCCCTGATGAACATAGATGCAAAAATCCTCAATAAAATTCTCGCCAATAGAATGCAGCAACACATCAGAAAGATCATCCACCCAGACCAAGTGGGATTTATCCCTGGTATGCAGGGATGGTTTAATGTGCGCAAGACAATCAATGTGATACACCACATTAACAGACTGCAGAAGAAAAACCATATGATTATCTCAATAGATGCCGAGAAAGCATTTGATAAAATACAACACCCATTCATGATGAAAACTCTAAGCAAACTGGGTTTGGAAGGAACATTCCTCAATACAATCAAAGCAATCTATGAAAAACCAACAACCAACATCCTATTGAATGGGGAAAAGTTGGAAGCATTTCCACTGAGATCTGGTACCAGACAGGGATGCCCACTCTCACCACTGCTATTCAATATAGTTCTGGAGGTTCTAGCCAGAGCTATTAGGCAAGAAAAAGAAATTAAAGGGATACAAATTGGGAAGGAAGAACTCAAACTATCCCTCTTTGCAGATGACATGATTCTTTATTTAGGGGACCCAAAAACTCTACTAAGAGACTATTGGAACTCATAGAAGAGTTTGGCAAAGTAGCAGGGTATAAAATCAATGCACAAAAATCAACAGCCTTTGTATACACAGACAATGCCATGGCTGAGGAAGAACGTCTAAGATCAATCCCATTCATAATAGCTACAAAAACAAATACCTTGGAATAAACTTAACCAAGGACGTTAAAGATCTCTACGATGAAAATTACAAAACCTTAAAGAAAGAAATAGAAGATGATACCAAGGAATGGAAAAATCTTCCATGCTCATGGATTGGAAGAATCAATATCATCAAAATGTCCATTCTCCCAAAAGCAATTTATAGATTCAATGCAATACCAATCAAGATACCGAAGACCTTCTTCTCAGATTTGGGAAAAATGGTGCTGAAATTTATATGGAGGCACAAAAGACCTCGAATAGCTAAAGCAATTTTGTACAACAAAAAACAAAGCCGGAGGCATCACAATACCAGATTTCAGGACATACTACAGTGCAGTTGTTATTAAAACAGCATGGCACTGGTACAGAAACAGATGGATAGACCAATGGAACAGAATTGAAACACCAGAAATCAACCCAAACATCTACAGCCAACTTATATTTGATTAAGGATCTAAAACTAATTCCTGGAGCAAGGACAGTCTGTTCAATATGTGGTGCTGGGAAAATTGGATTTCCACGTGCAGAATCATGAAGCAAGACCCCTAGCTTACACCTTACACAAAAATCCACTCAACATGGATTAAAGACCTAAATCTACGACCTGACACCATCAAGTTACTAGAGAACATTGGAGAAACCCTTCAAGATATTGGCACAGGCAAAGAATTTCTGGAAAAGACCCGGGAGGCACAGGCAGTCAAAGCCAAAATCAACTATTGGGATTGCATCCAACTGAGAAGTTTTTGTACTGCAAAAGAAACAGTCAGGAGAGTGAAGAGACAACCGACAGAATGGGAAAATATATTTGCTACTATGCAACAGATAAAGGGTTAATAACCAGAATCTACAAAGAGATCAAGAAACTCCACAAAAACAAAACCAACAGCCCACTTAAGAGATGGGCCAAGGACCTCAATAGACATTTTTCAAAAGAGGAAATCCAAATGGCCAACAGGCACATGAAAAAATGTTCAAGGTCATTAGCAATCAGGGAAATGCAAATCAAAACCACAGTGAGGTTTCACCTCACCCCGGTTAGAATGGCTCACATGCAGAAATCTACCAACAACAGATGCTGGCGAGGATGTGGGGAAAAAGGGACACTAACCCACTGTTGGTGGGAATGCAAACTGGTCAAGCCACTATGGAAGTCAGTCTGGAGATTCCTCAGAAACCTGAAGATAACCCTACCATTCGACCCAGCCATCCCACTCCTTGGAATTTATCCAAAGGAATTTAAATTGGCAAACAAAAAAGCGGTCTGCACCCTAATGTTTATTGCAGCTCAATTCACAATAGCTAAGACCTGGAATCAACCTAAATGCCCATCAACGGTAGACTGGATAAAGAAATTATGGGATATGTACTCTTTAGAATACTATACCGCAGTAAGAAACAACGAAATCCAGTCATTTGCAACAAAATGGAGGAATCTGGAACACATCATGCTGAGTGAAATAAGCCAGTCCCAAAGGGACAAATATCATATGTTCTCCCTGATCGGTGACAACTGACTGAACACCAAAAAGGAAACCTGTTGAAGTGAAATGGACACTATGGGAAACGGTGACTTGATCAGCATAGCCCTGACTGTTAATGAACAACTTAATACATTATCCCTCTTAGTAGTTTTTTTGTCTGTTCTACTTAATATGACTGGTTTAATTCTGTAATTAATACACAGTTATTCTTAAGTGTTGAAATTTAACTGAAATGTGATCCCTGTTAAACATAAGAGTAGGAATAAGAGAGGGAAGAGATGTACAATTTGGGACATGCTCAAGCTGACTTGCCCCAAAAGGTGGAGTTAGAAACATACCAGGGGACTCCAATTTAATCCCATCAAGGTGGCATGTACCAATGCCATCTCACCAGTCCAAGTGATCAATTTCAGTTCACAATTGATCATAATGAAAGGAATAAGAGTCAAAGGAAACCCATAAACAAGTCTAGTACCTGCTAATACTAACCGATAGAATAAATAAAGGGGAGAGTGATCCAACATGGGAAGCGAGATACTCAGCAGACTCATAGAATGGTGGATGTCCTAAACAGCACTCTGGCCTCAGAATCAGCCCTAAAGGCATTCGGAGCTGGCTGAAAAGCCCATGAGAGTATTTCAGGCATGGAAAGCCAAGACACTCTGGCAAAAAAAAAAAAAAAAAAAAAAAACAAACACAACACCTAAATGAAAGATCTCTGTGAGTGAGATCCCAGTGGAAAGAACAGGTCTTCAAAGAAGGAGGTACCTTTCTCTGAAGGGAGGAGAGAACCTCCAGTTTGAATATGACCTTGCCTAAACAAGATAAGAGTCAGTGAACTCAAAAGGCTTCCATAGCCTTGGAAACTCATGACTGGTGCATAGGGAGATTACTGATGCCATACACAGGAGTGTCAATTTGTAAAGTCAACAACAGGATTCACTGTGCACTTACTCCTCATGTAGGATCTCTGTCCTTAATGTGCTGTACATTGAGACTTAATGCTATAATGAGTACTCAAACAGTATATTTTGCTTTGTGTTTCTATGGGGTGCAAACTGTTGAAATCTTTACTTAATGTATACTAAACTAATCTTCTGTAAAAAAAAAAAAAAAAAAAAGGAGAAACTATCAATTCCTAACTTGACTCTCACTGGGATTAAACATGACAATAGGTCTGATCTGATTTCACCATCATTTAAAAAATCATCTATTATTTTTCACTTTATGTTTGTGTGGGAGCAAACTGTTGAAATCTTTACTTAATGTATGCTAAACTGATCTTCTGTATATAAAGAGAATCAAAAATGAATCCTCATGTGAATGGAAGGGGAGAGGGAGTGGGAAAGGGGAGGGATGCGGGTGGGAGAGACGATATGGGGGGAAGCCATTGTAATCCATAAGCCGTACTTTGGAAATTTATATTCATTAAATAAAAGTTAAAATAAAATAAAATAAAATAAAATAAAATAAAATAAAATAAATTAAAAAAAAAAAAGATTTGCCCTAGGGGCCAGCACTGTGGCGTAGCTAGTGAAGCCGCCACCTGCAGTGCTGGCATCTCATATGGGCGCATGTTCGAGTCTGGGCTGCTCCACTTCCGATCCAGCTCTCTGTTGTGGCGTGGGAAAGCAGTAGAAGACTGTCCAAGTGCTTAGGCCCCTGCACCCACGTGGGAGACCTGGAAGAAGCTCCTGGCTCCTGGCTTCGGATTGGTGCAGCTCCAGCTGTTGCAGATATCTGGAATTAAACCAGCAGATGGTATACCTCTCTCTCTCTCTCTCTCTCCTCTCTCCTCTCTCTGTATAACTCTGATTTTCAAGCAAATAAATAAATATTAAAAAAAAAAGATTTGCCCTAAATTGGTTCCTGATCAGCTCTACAACTTTGGAGGAAATAATTTTGCCCTATGAGTTTCTCTTCTTTCCTGGATCTATCTTGCCATCTGCATTCTCTGTGTAGACTGACACTACTGCCCAACAAATTTAGTCATGCTTACATTTTATTCCTACCAAGAATTTCAAAATAAAATTACTAAAGTCTAATATCCCTTAAGGCTGGAGTTGGCCCTGGATTATAGTATTTACCAAGCCTCCATTTTTTACCTCCTTCCTATATTTTTGAATACCCTATAATGTAGTCTATTGGTGAATCATATGCCTACAACCTTACAGAGTCTTATTGGGGATCTGTTATTTTTATTTCTGTTTCCGCGTGGTACTGCCAGGATCCTTCTCTCCAGGATCCCAGTCCCTAATGAAAACCCTGTTCAAAGAAGTATTGATCATGTGAAACAAGAGGCTCCACACATCTGTCCTCAGCATTTCCATTACTTGAGAAACCTGCACTGTGGTCCTAGCCATTACCAGGTGTCTTTTTCTACATCAAGAGAGAAATGAAAGCTATTTTCAAATATAAATTTAACACTTTAATTTTCTCAAAGGAAGCCCTAGAGCTTGCTCTGATTTTACTTGATTCAAATTCCAGCTTTTCCACTCCCAGGAGCCTGCTGGGGAATGCTCTGCAAGCTTCAAGACCATGACAGCCCATGACATGATGCTTCTTATTTGTTATGTTAAAGGGCTGAATGAGATTAACTCCTAGACCTCGTTTACCCCTACTTTATATTATGTACAGTGTACAGTTTCAACACACAACCTGAGCTTATCAAATATCTACTGATAAAAAATGGCACATTATGTCATACAAACAGCTATATTTAATAAAAAGGAGAACCTAAGTTTTAAATTATTTAACAGAGACAATTCTGTCCTCAAGATATTTTATATGTGTTAAAGTTTTGGGATTCATAGCTTAGGCTGAATGAACAGCAGAAAATAGTCATACTTTATAGAGATCTGCACAAAGGAAGTTGCTGTTTGCCCTTTCTTCAGCTGCACTGGGATGATTTTGGAAAGCAGATGTCTGAAGGAGAGAGGGGAAAAGAGAATTGTTCTTCCTCCCATGGAATGCATATTTTCATCAACACTGGGTATGTGAAGGTTATCACTTAACTGAGTAGGTAGCACTTTATGCTGTTCATGTTCTCAATGCTGCACTCCAGAGGAAGCCTGGAAGCAGTAAATTTTCAATCCTTTACACAAAGTAGTAAAGAAAGAATATTTTTGGGTAATTTCTATAATAGGAAACAGAATGTTAGACACTACCCATGTGTCAAACACAGGAAAGGATATAATAAACACTATTTAATTTATTTCTTTTTATAAATATAGTTTAGATAAAAGGCTAAATGAATAAATTGAGTTTTAAATGTCATATAGCTCACAAGTTTTATTAAATATTATAAATTCTGGAAGTATTGTTAACAGTGTTTTGACAAATAATACATAGATATGGAATACTTAAAAATTTTCTGGCATTGTAATCCAAGGGCTTTACGTTAATCTGTAATTTGGATCTGAAAATGTGCAAATTTGACCTATATTTTGATTAACAGTTCTGAATTCAAGGTTGGGAGAAGAAGAGATGGACTTGTGTATATTTAGACATAATTGGGTTTTTTAGTGATTTTGATTTTAGCATTTTGATATATTATGTTCATGTGTAACCAGTTCTGGTTTAGTGAATCCAAAACAGTGTGATGATTTTCAAACTTCCTTGTGCATAAATATAAATTAAGCCTAAGTAGATTAACACAATCCCTGTTCAAAAAAAGCATATTCTATAGTGTGAAATATGGCTTATTGCTCTTCTATTTTTAAGAGCCTTTGTAGCAAGTTCTTTGCAAGTTATTAATTATATGTATTTTAGAAAACATGATCAAATTGGTATTATTAGCAGAAACAGAAATTATTAAAGACACCCGGTTGCCCCTCTTCCAGGCCAGCTCTCTGCTGTGGCCCGGGTGTGCAGTGGAGGATGGCCCAGGTGCTTGGGCCCTGCACCCCATGGGAGACCAGGAAAAGCACCTGGCTCCTGGCTCCTGCCATCGGATCAGCGCGGTGCGCCGGCCGCAGCGTGCCGGCCGCGGCGGCCATTGGAGGGTGAACCAACGGCAAAGGAAGACCTTTCTCTCTGTCTCTCTCTCTCACTGTCCACTCTGCCTGTCAAAAAAAAAAAAAGAAAAAAAAAGAAAAAAGAAATTATTAAAGACAAACCCATTAGGAAGAAATTAAGGGCCTGGTTTAAAACATGCTCAAGAGGACATGTTCAGTGAAACTAAATATATAGAAATGGAATTTTTGGCCAAAAACATAAGGATTTTTAAGAGTTTGCAAATTACATGGGAGGAGAAAGAGAAGAATAGTTAAGCAAGTCCTCACGATAAGCAGCTATGAGATCTTCTTGGCTAATAGTCTTCTTGGATGAATCAAGCATTTCATTATGTGTCCTGAGCTCTATTTGTGGTAGATTTCTGTCAATCTGTTAAAATAAGAGTGTTTCTTCTTGCTAAAATTCAATGCCCTACGAGTAAATTTATGAATTTTTAAAATTTATAAAATCATACATTATTGAGACAGAGGTATTAGATGGTGGAGTAGGGAGGGAGCTTACAGCTCTTGTCTAGGAGAAGACAGTTTAAAAAAAGTGCAGAGTGTAGTCTCAGGGAAAAGTTAAGGAGAAAAAAGCAGAGAAAACTGCAC
Organism: Oryctolagus cuniculus; assembly: GCF_964237555.1. Lineage (NCBI taxonomy): Eukaryota > Metazoa > Chordata > Mammalia > Lagomorpha > Leporidae > Oryctolagus > Oryctolagus cuniculus. The sequence continues at coordinate 167,818,245 of NC_091433.1, forward strand.
ACAAATTAGAGGAACACAGCAGACCCACATGGAGGATGTGGACACACATGACTCAGGACCCCAGCACAGAGAGCCTCTGCACCACCTTTGGACATGAGGTGAGACGAGACTACAGCAGCCCAAGCCACTGGTGATAAAGCTGCAGGAAGAGCCTGGAGGAAACCTGGCTTAGAGCTTTGTGGGGGATAGTGTACCTGTCAAACTAGAGGAGAAAAAAAAAGGGAGGGGGGCATGTTTCTCTCTCCCTGATCATCCTGCAACAAGCTGATAGAGAGCAGGCACAATTCTGAACATGTGTAACAGCTGTGCCAGCTCATGTCCATGCCCACCAACTGGCTGAGTGGAGGCTCCTGAGTCTGGTGGGAAAACTGACAGGGGGCTGGGTATCATGACTGTGGGAGGCTTGTGTGCTGGGACTGTGAAAATGCTGAGAGAGTGTGTGAGGGCTCAGGGTGTGGTTGGAACTCTGGGCAGTTATTGTGGGAGGCACCATATGCTCAGGGCTCCCTGGTTCCCAGTTGAGGGACACTGCGGGGGAATCTGAGCTTATACCAAGAACTGCACAGATCCTTTGTGTGTTTCTTGTGGCAGCAAAGATGAATCTTATATTCACTGGGGCTAGCAACCTGGCACCAGTGTCCTTTATGGAGAGGAGGTGAGCTGAGTCTACACCAACAGAGCAGAACTTTCGCTCTGATTAAAAAAAAAAAAAAAAAAAAAAGAGGATATTTATCACACCCAACCTGGGTGTCATCTTAGACACTGCCTTCACCCTGGGGCCCTGGACAGAGTTCCCTGGCCATACCCCCCCCCCCACTCATCTAGGTATTCACTGAAAAAGTAGATACTCCAATATTCTAGAGGTATAGTCCATACATAAAATCCACCATAGTGAAAAAACAAAGAAGAAACCAATGAATATCTCCACAAATGCAGAATAACAAACACACCAATTCAAAAAACAAGAATAAGGAATAAAACATCATGCCCCCAAAAGAATACAACAGTTTTATACCAGATTAGGAACATAGACTGAAAAAAATGCCAAAACTGGAATTCAAAAAATTGATTGTAGGATTATTTAGAAGTAATCAGAAGCAAATGCATGAACTAATGAGATCTGTACATGACATGAAAAAAAATTTCTCCAACAAATTAAAGAGAAATCAAAATGAAATCTTGGAAATGAAGAATTCAATAGAACAAATAAAAAATGCAGTGGAAAGCCTTAACAACAGATTCAGTGGAGCAGAAGAAAGAATATCCAACTTAGAAGGCAAATCACAGGAAATTAAACAAACAAAAAACAACAAGAAGAAATTAGAAAACTGAAAAACACTGTTGGGAATCTATAGGATACTATCAAATAACCTAACATATAGGTTCTAGGAGTTCCTGAGGGTGTGCAGAGAGAAAGAATTAGAGGGTCTTTTGAGTAAAATAATTACAGAAAACTTCCCTAATTTGGAAAAAAAAAGATATATCCAAGTATAGGAGGCACATAGAACTACTAATAGATACGACCAGAAAAGATCTTCACAATAACACATTATAATCAAACTCTCCAGAGTAAAACATAAAGAAAAGACTCAAAAATGCCAGATTACTTTCAGAGGATCTCCAATTAGACTTACAGTGGACTTCTCATCAAAAACCCTACAGGCTAGAAGAGAGTGGCAGGATACATCCCAAGTATTCCATAATAACCAGAAATTAAAAGAATTTGTCACCATCCATCGAGCCTTGAAATAGATAGTTAAGGATATGCTGCACACAGAAATACAGCAACATGGTCATCACTATGAAAGAAGGGAAAGGCAAGAAAATTTCCCATAAAAGTACAAAGGAAATTTAAAGTAAAAAAAAAATAGGAATACTTATGGAAAAATGGCAGGGCAAAGTCATTACTTACCAATATTCACCTTGAATGTAATGGCCTCAACTTTCTAGTAAAAAAGACAGACTGGCTGAATGTATTAAAAAAAAAACAAAATGCATCTATGTGTTGCCTAAAAGAAACACATCTCCCCAACAAAGATGCACACAGACTGAAAGTGAAAGGGTGGAAAAAAAGATATTCCATGCTAACAGAAACCACATGACCACATGGACCACATGAACTGAAGCTGGGAAACAGCAACTAGGAAATCTGTAGAACATATGCAAAGACATGGAGACTGAACAACATGCTCCTGAATGAACAGTGGATCATTGAAGAAATCAAAAGAGAAATAAAAAATTTATGGAAGGAAATGAAGATGGCATTACAACATATCAACATTTATGGGATACAGCAAAAGCAGTGCTAAGAGGGAAGATTCTATCAATTGGTGCCTACATCAAAAAATTAGAGGCCAGCGCCACGGCTCAATAGGCTAGTCCTCCACCTTGCGGCACCAGCACACTGGGTTCTAGTCCCGGTCGGGGCACCGGATTCTGTCCCGGTTGCCCCTCTTCCAGGCCAGCTCTCTGCTGTGGCCAGGGAGTGCAGTGGAGGATGGCCCAAGTGTTTGGGCCCTGCACCCCATGGGAGACCAGGATAAGTACCTGGCTCCTGCCATCGGATCAGCGCGGTGCGCCGGCTGCAGCGCACTGGCCACGGCGGCCATTGGAGGGTGAACCAACGGCAAAGGAAGACCTTTCTCTCTGTCTCTCTCTCTCACTGTCCACTCTGCCTGTAAAAAAAAAAAAAAAAAAAAAAAAAGGAAATTAGAAAGGCACAAAATAAATGATCTATCAATGCATCTCAAGGATAAAGAAAAGCAACAAAAATCAAACCCAAAATTAGAAGGAGAAAATAATTAAAATTAGAGAAGTAAAGAAACTGAAACAAAAATACAAAAGATCAGCCAAATAAAGAGCTGATTTTTGAAAAATAAACAAAATTGACACACTATTGGCCCAACTAACCACAAAAAGGAGAAGACCCAAATTAATAAAATTAGAGATGAGAAAGGAAATGTAACAACAGACACCACAGAAATAAAAAGAATCATGATATTACTACAAAGAGCTGTATGCCAACAAACCGGGAGACCTAGAAGAAATGGATAGATTCCTGGACACATAAACCTACCTAAATTGAGTCATGACAACATAGAAAACCTAAACATCCATAACCAAGTCTGAAATTGAATCAGTAATAAAGACCCTCCCAACAAGGAAAAGCCCAGGACCTGATGGCTTCACTGCTGAATTCTACCAGACATTTGAAGAAGAACTAAAACTAATTTTTCTTAAGCTACTCAAAACAATTGAAAGGGAGGTAATCCTTCAAAAATCTATGAAGCCAGCATCATCTTGATTCCTAAACCTGAAAAATATGCAACAATGAAAGAGTACTACAGTCCAATTTCCCTGATGAACATACACATAAAATCCTCAACAAAATTCTAGCCAAACGAATCCAACAACATATCTTTCACCTGGACCAAGTAGGATTTATCTCTGGTATGCAGGGTTGGTTTAACATTTGCAAATAAATGTGATGCATCATATTAATAAATTGAAGAAAAAAATCATGTGATATCTCCATAGATGCAGAGAAAGCATTTGATAAGATACAACACCCTTTCATGATGAAAACTCTAAGTAAATTGGTTATAGAAGGAACATTCCCCAACACAATTCAAGGTTATCTATGACAAGCCTACAACCAGCATCCTATTGAATGGGGAAAAATTGGAAACATTCCCACTGTGATCTGGAACCAGACAAGGATTCCCATTCTCACCACTGCTATTTAATATAGTCCTAGAAGTTTTAGCCAGAACCATCAGGCAAGAAAAGAAATCAAAGAGATACAAATTGGGGAAGGAGAAGTCAAACTATCCCTATTTGTAGATGGCAAGATTCTATATTTATAGGAGCCAAAAGACTCCACTAAGAGACTACTGGAACTCATAGAAGAGTTTGGTAGAGTAGCAGGATATAAAATCATATACATAACAATCAATAGTATTTGTATACACAGAGAATGCCACAGCTGAGAAAGAACTTCTAGATAAATCCCATTCACAATAGCTAAAAAAAAACAATCAAATACCTTGGAATAAATTTTATCAAGGATGTCAAAGATCTCTGTGATGAGAATTACAAAACATTAAAGAAAGAAATAGAAGAGGATACAAAAAATAGAAAAATCTTCATGATTATGGATTGAAAAAAATCAGTATCATAAAAATGTCCATACTTCTGAAAGCAATTTCCAGATTCAATGTGATACCAATAAAAATACCAAAGACATTCTTCTCAGATATAGAAAAAAATGATGCAGAAATTCGTATGAAAACACAGGAATCCCAATTATCTAAAGCAATCTTATACAACAACAACAAAAAAAAGCCAGAGGCATCACAATACCAGATTTCAAGACATACTACAGGGGTCAGCGCTGCAGCTCAATAGGCTAATCCTCCGTCTGTGGCGCCAGCACCATGGGTTCCAGACCCAGTTGGGGTGCCAGATTCTGTCCTGGTAGCTCCTCTTCCAGTCCAGCTCTCTGCTGTGGCCTGGGAGTGCAGTGGAGGATGGCCCAAGTCCTTGGGCCCTGCACCTGCATGGGAGACCAGGAGAAGCACCTGGCTCCTGGCTCCAGATCAGTGTAGCTCTGGCTGCAGCAGCCATTGTGGGGTGAACCAACGGAAAAGGAAGACCTTTCTCTTTGTCTCTCTCTCTCTCACTCTCCACTCTGCCTGTAAAAAAAAAAAAAAAAGACATACTACAGGGCAGTTGTAATCAAATAATCAAAACAGCCTGGAACTGGTACAAAAACAGATAGACCGACCAATGGAACAGAATAGAAATGCTAAAAATCAATCCAAGCATCTACAACCAACATATGTTTGACAAAAGAGCTAAATCAATCCCTGGATCAAGGATAGTCTCTTCAACAAATTGTGCTGGGAAAACTGGATTTTCACATGCAGAAGTATGAAGCAAGACCCCTAACTTACACCTTACAAAAAAATCAACTCAAAATGGATTAAAGGCCTAAATCTACAACCTGATATCATCTAATTATTAGAGAACATTCAAGAAACTGCAAGACATTGGCACAGGCAAAGAGTTCTTAGAAAAGTCATCTTAGAAAAGTCACCAGAGGTATAAGCAATCAAAGCCAAAATTCACAAATGGGATTACATCAAATGAGAAGCTTCTTTACTGGAAAAGAAACAGTCAGAAAAGTGAAGAGGCAACCAACAAAATGGGAGAACTTATTTGCGAATTATGCAACTGCTAAAGGATTATAACCAAAATATATAAAGAGATTTAGAAATTCAGCAACAACAAAACAAACAATCCAGTATAGAAATGGACAAAGGGCTTAGACATTTTTTCAAAGAGGAAATCCAAATGGCCAATAGACACATGAAAAAATGCTCAGGATCACTAGACATCAGAGAAATGCAAATAAAAACCACAATGAGGCTTCACCTCATCTCAGTTAAAATGGCTTTCATACATAAATCAACAAACCAGAAATGCCCATGCCGAATCCACTGCTGGTGGGAATGTAAACAGGTAAATTCACTATACAAGACAGTATGGAGCTACTTCAGAAATCTGAATATATACCTACCATATGACCCACCCATCCTACTTCTGGGAATTTACCCAAGAGAAATGAAATCAGCATATGAAAGATTTATCTGCATCCCCATGTTTAATGCAACACAATTCACAATAGCTACTTTATGGAGTCAACCCAAACATACATCAACTGAAGACTGGATATAGATATTATGATCTATGTACATTATGGACTACTACTCACTGGTAAGAAAAAAATGAAATCCAGTCATTTGCAACAAAATGGATGAATCTGGAAAACATCATACTTAGTGAAATAAGCCAGTCCCAAAGGGACTAATACCATAGGTTCTCCCTGACCTGTGTTAACTAACAGAGCACTAAAAGGAAATCTGTAGAAGTGAAATTGACATTTTGAGAGCAATAAGTTGAATAGCCCTTGTCTTGACTGCTGAGGAACATTTTTTTCCATTCTATTTATGCATGCTTTACTTAACATAGAGTTAAACATATGTGTATAAAGTCAATTTAAAACAGATTTCAGTAAAAAATAAGAATGGCAATAAGAGACGGAGGAGGAAGAGGGTTGGGAGTATACTGGAAGGCAAACAAGGTGGGAAGAATCATCATTTTCCTAAAGTTGTAATTATGAAGTGTATGACATTTAAAACTGTAAAGCTGTATAGTTCTGCATACATTTCTATAGACTTACTTTTAAGGCTAGAGTTTAAAAATTTGCCATGGGACTCAAATCCCCTTAAGCTGAGTAACAAAAATACCATCTTAACTGTTAAAATGATCATATGGATAGGATTAAGGATCTGGTAATAGTAATAAAATTAAAAGGGAGTGAATGCTCCAACATGGGAAGCATTCCACCCAGCAGACTCACAGAATAGCAATCGCTTTAGGTAGCACTCTGACCTCAGAATCATTCCTTAAGGCATTCTGGTTTGCCTGAAAAGCCCACAAGAGCATTTCAGGAATGGAAAGCCAAGACACTGTGGCAAAAACTGTCCTACATGAATGATCTCTGTGAGAGAGTCCCCAGAGGAAACAAGTGGTCATCAAAGAATGAGGTACTTTTCTCTGAAGGGAGGAGAGAACTTCCACTTTTCTTATGGTCCTGTATAAATACTGACAGAGTTTGTGGATTCAAAAGTCTTCCATAGCCTAGGAAACTCATGTCAAGAGCCTCGTGTGATCACTGACATCATGCTTAAGAGTGTTAGTTGTGGGGCCGGTGCTGTGGCACAGCAGGTTAACACCCTGGCCTGAAGCGCTGGCATCCCATATGGGCGCCAGTTCGAGACCTGGCTGCTCCGCTTCTGATCCAGCATTCTACTATGCCCTGGGAAAGCGGTAGGAGATGGCCCAAGTCCTTGGGTCCCTGTACCCGTGTGGGAGTCATGGAGGAAGTTCCTGGCTCCTGGCTTTGGATCAGCGCAGCTCCAGCCCTTGCAGCCAATTGGGGAGTGAACCATCAGATAGAAGACCCCCCCGCCTCTCCTCTCTCTGTATTACTCTTTCAAAAATAAATAAATAAATCTTTTTTTAAAAAGAGTGTTTGTTGTTAAATTAACAACAGGTGTCACTGTGCACTAACTTCCCATGAAGGACCTCTGTCCTCAAAGAGCTGTATTATAATTATGTCTGTCTAAAGGCTCACAAAAGATGTATCATTCTTGGGTGCTTCTTTAAAGTTAATTATTTTTTTTTAAAAAAAGAAGTGAAATTAAAAAGTTCATACATTTTCATCTGCATATTCAATTTAATCAAGAAAACCTATAGCAACATGAGTTCAGCTCTTTGACAACAATTCAGTATGAGTCAAAACTTTTTATAGTACTAATCCAAATGAAGGTAAAAATTTTTTTAAAAATTGGACTGAACTTTCGAACAGTGATTAAGACCCTGATTGATCCCATACTGGAGTGTCTGGGTTCATATTCCAGCTCTAGTTTTGATTCCAGTTTTCTGCTAATGCATACCCTGGGAAGAGCAGGCAATAACTCAAATACTTGGATGTCACCACTCAGGTGCAAGACCCTAATTGAGTTTAAGGCTGCTAGTTTCATCCTGGTCCAATCTCAGCTATTGTGGGTGCTTGTGGACCAAACCAGTGAATAGAAAATATTTCTCGCTCTCCCCTCAAAATAAATAATTATTTTTTTAAATTCAAAAGTACTTTGTAAAGACAGTTGTTATCCAGTCTTGAGGAAGAAGGGAGTTTCCCTCATTTGTTCTGCAGCTAATTTTAAAATTTCTATAAAAGAGTAAGTTCTGAGAATCACTTACTGTATTAGCCTTTGGCTATTCTATAATCACTTTTCATTATGGCCTGAAATTAAGCAGATATAAAGTAGGTTTGATTTCATGACTAACCATTCAAGAACTTGAGAAAGTTAAAGGCAATATAAAATCTTACAGGCAGTGTTATTTTTTAATGCAAATGAATTTCATCTTTTTTTTTTCCTCAAGGGAAAGAAATGCACAAGGAATTTTGTTTTTACCAAAAGCAGCTAAAAGGCATCATGATCAGTTTGAATTTCTAATGTGAAACACAGTAATGACATATGAGTTCATGTAATACAATATGAGAATTTGTGTGGGCATGAAAAATGGAGGGTACCTATGTATTTTTTAGATATTATTAGACCTTTAATTGTTTTCCCAAAAATATGCATAAAAATAAATAGCATCATTACTCTCATCTACAAAAGCCTACACATTTTAAAGGCCATGTAAGTAATATGGTATACATATATACTCACAAGAAAGGCCTCCTTCATCTTTATATTTAAATACAAAGAAGCTGCAGTACTCTACGGTCCATTTTACTCATATATAATAAATTTTAAAATAATCACAAATCAGTAAAACTGTAGAAGTATATCACTGTTAATCATTGATTCCACAAACACAGTTGGAAAACAATATTCACAGCAATGCTGATACAGGCATTTATTTTTTAGTTTCTGCTTTTTTAATTTTTTATGTAGTCAGAAGTAAGATTATTTTTAATTAAATTTGTTAGTAGTATAAGTATACTTTATATTATGGATCATACAGAACTTTTATAAAGATATTTCTTAATTCATTTTATGCAATAGAAGTTATTTTCAATCTCTTTTTAAAAATTATATGTTGGACTTTTCTTAACAGTAGTTTAAGTATTTTAAGTTTTTTAGTATTTTAAGGTTTTTTTTATTTTTTTATTTTTTGACAGGCAGAGTGGACAGTGAGAGAGAGAGACAGAGAGAAAGGTCTTCCTTTGCCATTGGTTCACCCTCAAATGGCCGCCGCGGCCAGTGCGCTGCAGCCGGTGCACCGCGCTGATCCGATGGCAAGAGCCAGGTACTTATCCTGGTCTCCCATGGGGTGCAGGGCCCAAGTACTTGGACCATCCTCCACTGCACTCCCTGGCCACAGCAGAGAGCTGGCCTGGAAGAGGGGCAAGTGGGACAGAATCCGGCGCCCCGACTGGGACTAGAACCCGGTGTGCACGGCGGAGGATTAGCCTAGTGATCCGGCGCACCGGCCCAGATTTTTAAGGTTCTATAATGGATAATCTGTTGGCATATGTAAAACCCTCAGAATCACAAGTATAACATGATGTTATAATGTTGAGTTTTAATACTGAATATTTCATTGGAGACTTTGCCATTTCACTTTTAGAATAGATGTTTACAACTTATTTCAAAAATCTTCATAAGACTTAGTAAATTGAAGTCAAGCCTACAAATGTGTGATGTCACATTTGCTTTCTGCTATTTTGTATTACATTTTACTAGAATGCTATGTAAAGAAACATTTTACTAGAATGCTATGTAAAGAACTGCAGTTTATAATCAATGTAAATATGAGTTGAATTGTGGGGAACTCTGAGCAGATTAATAAAGATCAATTCCAAAAATGCAAAAAAAAAAAAAAAAACCTTCTACCTAAAAGGACAAACATGTCTTATTTGTCTTTCTGTGTCTAGCATATTTCACTCAACATGGTGTCCTTCAGCTGTATACATTTTGATGCAAATGGTAGAATACAGATAGATATACACACACACACACATATATCACATCTTCTTAATTTACTCATCTGATGATGTACTCCTTGGTTGATTCCATATTTTGGCTATTGTGAACAGTGCTGCTATAAACATGGTGGTACAGGTATCTTTTTAATACAACGTGTTCATGTCTACAGGTTATATACTATGTGCTGGATCATATGAAATCTATTTCTGGTTTTGTAAGTCATCTCCATACTGTTTTCCACAGTGCTTGCTAATTTACATTCCCACCAAGAGTATATAAGAGTTCTCCTTTTTCCATAACTTCACTAGTATTTGTTATTCTCTGTCTTTTGGGTAAAAGCCACTCTGACAGGTGTGAGGTGGTATCTCACTGCAATTTTGATTTGCATTTCCCTGATAAGTAATGATACTGAACATTTTTTCATATATTTGTTGGACATTTGCGTTTCTTTTTTTTTTTTTTTTGAGTACTGTCCTTTGAGGTCCTTTGCCAAATTCTTCACTATTTTGTGTGTGTGTGTTTTTTTCTTGAGGTTTTTGAGTTGCTGATATATTCTGGATTCATCTTTTGTCGGATAGGTAGCTAGCAAATATTGTATCCCATTTCATTGGATGATTCTTTATTGTTTATCTCCTTTGCTGTGCAGAAGCTTCTGAGTTTCATATAGTACATTTGTGTAGTTTTGCTTTTTTTATTTGTACTTTGGGCATCTTATCCAAGAAATCATCACTTACATCAATGTCTTGAAGTATTACCCATACAACTTCACAGTCTTAGGTTTCAAATCGATGTCTTTGTTCCATTTTGAGGTGATTTTTGTATATGTGAGATGTAGTGATTGAATTTCAAGGAATATAAGTCTTTACAGTTTTTAAAATACAGCATTTTGGTAAAATAATAAATTCAAAAGGATTCAAAATTTTATGAATTGTGATTTTTCTGGGGTCATATAAAAATAGTCACAGACACATTTTTATGTGTAAGATGTCTGTTGAAATTTTATTGTCACAGTGAAAGTTCATAATGAATAAAATTATAGTATATTCATGGAATGAGATAGTCTAGTTATTAAATGATGTTTATTGAAATCTAATGTAATGAGAAAACTGATATCACCTTAATATAAAAGAAATATTATTATAAGCATATTTTTTCAATTTCTACCAATACAAACAAAATTTCTGAGGTATTCCAATAAATATTTTAGGAAGAGACTTATTATCTTATTTTTTGCATTTCTGAATTTAAGAAAAATCTATCCTAAAAGTTAACATAAAAATAGTCATGCACAGTAACATAATTGGATAATTACTTCCACGGTGTTTTGACAAATCCACTTATTTGGTTATTTTCAGGTCTCACCCTTTGCACATTTGTGTAGAAAACCTAAAACCACTATGTTTATGACTGTGTCCTCAAAAGCTACTTTGGGATTCAAATTGTCAAGTTCCAATTTTTCATTTCTATAGATAACTCTTTCCTACTGATTTTTAGAGGATTTTGCAAAAATGAGTACTTGCAAATCTGAAAGATTGCATTTAACTTTTGATTATTTTATAATTTTTTAATTACATTTCTATGTCACTATATTAAATTTTCATATATACATACAGATCATCTTGGGAACATTTGTTTCAAGAAAATCATGTTAAAATCCTATAGTGATTCTCTATTATAAGACAAATCACACTTAATTGCATCAAACCAAACCCAATCAAGTCACATCAGTTTGAAAAGATTTTAAGAGTATCTGATGACTGTCCTTCTATTTCCCTTTCTCTATTTTGTTGTTTCTACTTGAAAGACAGACAGAGAGAGACAGAGACAGAGGAACTTGGTATTTCTTACTGCTAATCCCGCTCTTCTCAGCTTCTAGAAAGCACAGTACTGGAATTTTATTTCCTTTTTTAACCTGTCTTCATTCCGCTAGGTCAGAGATACTGTTTGTTTCATAATATTCTGTTACAATACTTTTTTTTTTCATTTGTGCTGATTGTGACCTGTAAATTGTTTGAAAACAATGTCCTTCAGTCTTGTTGACAGGAGCATCCTTTTCTCTACCATATCGCCCTCTTCCAGGACTGAGAGCCATGCTTTCTACTTTTCAGCGTTCTTTGGCTTCCATCCCAGCTTCTACATCAAAATATTTGTTCAGATTTGGAACACAGAAATTGTTCAAATAATAAGGACTGAATCACTCAGTAGTCATGACTCCTTCTAAGTGTCATTGGAGCCAAGCACAATTTCAGTTTGCTTTTCTGCTATTTCATATTTAAGTACAGTATGTTCAATGATTCCCTCTTATTGACGGTCTCCCTTCTTACAACAGCATTTCAAATAGCCATTTAAGCTAACTATTTACTGCAGGTACCTTAGAAGCAAGGCTACTACCAAAATGGCATTCTGAACAGTGCTTTCATTTCCTGGCTCACAAGTTAAACAAAGAATCACAGTCTTACTCTGTTTGAAGGAACTTATGATAAGAATTACCCACTTGAAAGTACTCGAACAGCCTAAACTCTGAAGGGCTGCCTGGAATTTAGAATATACTTTGTAACTGCTCATTTACATTTATGCCACAATAAAATCAATTTTGGAAAGGAAATGGATGCAAGAGAACTGGCAGAGGCAGAACAGAAATTACTGAATTCAACTAGTGTGACTGTAAAAATTTGGTATTTCATAGCAAAGAAGAAAAAGAGAACTACGATGAATCATGTTCAATTCAAAAGAAAAAATGATTAGTTTTAGACTTTATAATTATCCTTCGTAGCTATCTAATATAAACCACATACTGGGTACTATATCACAGTAGACTGTATAAGTTAGATGTTATTCTGGGATTTTAAGGTACATAAACCTTCTGAAATCAAGTGTCTGGTCTAAGATCACAAGGAGTCCAAATTGTTTGGCTGAGATTATGATGTAAATTTCATTCTCAAACCTAAGATTTCCATTTATAACCAGCTAAGCCACTTTTCTTAAAAACCCTTATGTATGTGCCCATATACATGTATATTGTGCATGTATTTAGTAAGCTCATATCATAACAAATATTAAAAAAGGAGGTAATGTGAGCTTTCCAGAATTAATCTTTAGAATCAATGCTATGTAGAAGGTTGAGCAACATTAAAAAGTGAAACAAGATTAATATTTCTAAAAAAAGGAACAGGTAAAATTTTGTATATGTACCATGTACAATATAGTCTGAAGAATATAAAAATTGTGGAAATACTAATTCTAGCCAATGAACATTTGTATAACCTCATATAATGATCAGTTTGTAGTTAGAATATTTTGCACATTCTTATAATTTTGAAGAAAACAATGAATTGGCAACTAGAGTCATCATGTTCTATAGATGTCTTGAAGTTATTCAACTTTTCTAATTGAAATTTTGTACACTTTATCTAAAGCCTATGCTCCATCATCCCAACCCCTGACCACTATGATTCTACTCTCAATTTCTAGGAGATCAATTTCTTTAGATTCCACAAATGGACAAGATCATACATCGTTTCTCTTTCAGCTCCTGCTTTCTTTCTTTTTCTTTTTTTTTTTTTCTTTGTTTTTTTTTTTTTTTTTTTTTTTTTTTTTGGACAGGCAGAATGGACAGAGACAGAGAGAGACAGAAAGGTCTTCCTTTTTCATTGGTTCACCCCCCAATGGCCACTGCAGGCGACGCACCACGCTGATCCGAAGCCAGGAGCCGGGTGCTTCCTCCTGGTCTCCCATGGGGTGCAGGGCCCAAGGACTTAAGCCATTCTCCACTGCACTTCTGGGCCACAGCATAGAGCTGGACTGGAAGAGGAGCAACCAGGACAGAATCTGGTGCCCTGACCGGGACTAGAACCCAGTGTGCCAGCGCCACAGGTGAAGGATTAGCCTATTGAGCCGTGGCGCCAGCCATTCCTCCTGCTTTATTTCACTGAACATAATGTCCTCCAGGTTCATCCATGTTGGCATAAATAATTACTTTCCATTCTTTCTGACTGCATGAATAGTAATCCATTTTGTATATAAACTACAATTTCCTCATCCACTAATCCATGTATGAGCACTTAGGTTGATTTCATTCCATGGTTATTGTGACTAATGATGCCATGAACATCAGAGTATAGATACTTCTTCAACCTACTATTTTGTTTCTGCTGCATACCCAGTATTGGGATTGCTGAATGATATGACCTTTCTGCTTTTAAATTTTTGAGGAACTTCCACACTATACTAATTTACATTCCCGCCAACAGTGCCTGGATTCCTTTTCTCTCCACATCCTCATTGATACTTCCTATCTTGGACTCCTTTAATAATAGTCATAGTGTGAGGTGGTATCTTGTTATGATTTCAATTTGCATTTCCTACATGATTAGTGAGATTTATTATCATTCATATAAAAGAAAAACTATTCACTAACTTAACAATTTATGTAATTTTTACTTAACAGATGTCTGTTCATCTGTATATCTTCTTTAGATAAATGTCTACTCATGTACTTTGCCCATTTTTCAATCAAGTTATTCATTCTTTGGCTACTGAATTACATATTCTATATATTTTGGATATTAATTTGGTAATAAATGTATAGTTTGTAAGTATTTTCTCCCATTCTTTAAGCTATTTCTTCACTGTCTTATTTGCTTTGCACAGTATTTTCTATTTTGATGTAATCCTGTCTGTTTTTTTTGTTGCTTTTTGGATTAATATTGAATGAGCCCAGACCAATGTCATGTTCTTGTGTGTGTTCTTTGGGTAGTTTCACAGATTCAAGTGTTATATTTAAAATTTTAATCAATTCAGAGCTGATTTTTTGGTACAATAATCGTTGGGGCATGGGTCCAATTTAATTCTTCTGCACGTGGATATCAAGTTTTCCCCACATCATGCAATGTAGAGACTATTTTTTCTCATTGTGTTTTTTGGGTATTTTTGAAAAGCAGTTGGCTGTAAATGTATGAATAAATTTTGGGTTTCCTGTTTAATTCCTTTGGGCTATAAGTCTGTTTTTTATGCCATTATCATCTGTAGTTTATCATATATTTTGAAGTCAGATAGTAGGATGCCTATAGCTTTGTTGTTTGAGATTCTTTTAACTATCCAGAGTCTTTTGTGGTTCTATATGAATTTGGAGATTTTTTATTATTTTTGTGACCCATGTCATTTGTATTTTGATAGAAATTTCACTGAACTTGTAGATTACATTCAATATTAACACTTTAACAATACTTATCCAATTCATTAACATCAGATTTTTTTTTCATTTATTTCTATCTTCTTTAATTCCTTTCATGAGTGTTTTATAGTTTTCAGTGTTGATATCTTTTACTTCATTGATTAAATTATTCCTAAGTGTTTTTATTATTTGTAAGTATTGTAAAGGAGATTGTTTTCTTGATTTATTTTTCTTTTTCTTTTTTTTTTTTTTTTAAACTTTTATTTAATGCATATAAATTTCCAAAGTACGACTTATGGATTACAATGGCTTGGTAGTTCATTGAAACTGCTGATTTTTGCATTTTGATATATCATATCTTATAATAATTTGTTTATTAATTCTGATGGTTGGGACAGGATTGGGTACGGCAATCAAAGCATCACTTTGCATTCCTGCATCCTATCTAAGAGTGCCTTGGATCAAGTTGCAGCTCTGTTTACAATGCAGCTTCTGAAAGCACACCCTGAGTGGAAGCAGGTGATGGCTCAAGTTGTCAGGTCCCTGGACACGCATGTGGGGAACTTGAATCGAATTCTGGGTTATTGGCTTATTAAATAAACTATGAGTAATTCCAATAGTTCTTTGTTGGTGCTGTTAGAGTTCTCAATGTATATAAATCATATCATTTCCAAAAGAACACAAGTGTATTTAACTATTTCCAGTTTGAATTCTCTTTCTTTTTCTAAATATTCTGGTTAGGAGTTCCAGTAATATATGTATATATTTTTAAAATTTTAGGTAGTCATTTAGCTTATAGAAATTAAGAAACATATATATATAGAGAGAGAGAGAGTGACAGAGAGATCTCCCATCCATTGGTTCATTTCCCAAATGCTTGAAACAATTGGGACTGGTCAGGCCCAAGCCAAGAGCCAGGTGCTCAATCAGGGGCTCGCACCTAGGTGACAGGGGTCTAAGTACTTAGCCAAAACTTTCCAAAACCCAGAGTGCATATTAGTAGGACAGTGAGATCCATAGTGTATCTGGGTCTCAAACCTAGGCCTCTGATACAGGACATAGTCATCCCAAGAGGCATCTTAACCGCTACACCAAAGACATCCTTCCAGTAGTATATTGAATAGAAGAAGCAAGAATAAACACCCTTATTTTGTTCCGGGTCACACAGGAATTTTTCAGCTTCTACCAGTCGAATATATTTGTTAGCTCTGGTGACAGAGAAAGAGAGAGATTTGCCATCCACTGGTTCACTCCCCAGATTGCTGCAACATCCAGGGTTGGGTCAGGCTGAAGCCAGAAACTGGGAGCTTCTGGGTTTCCCACAAGGGTGGCAGGGGCTAAGCACGGGCTAAGCACTTGGGCGTCTTTCAGTATGTTTAGTTCCACACATTGTGAGGCTTTTTTTAAATCACAGAATATATCCAATAAAATCTGATACAAACTTTTACAAGAAAAGTATACTGGAATTAGCATTCTTTCTATTGCTATTATTATAAGTTGCTTCTAAAGCAAGACAAAACAATTTGATCAACAATTATATTTCCATTTTTTGAGTAGTCATAATAAATATATAACGTTTATTATGCATTATGTAATAGGTAGAAAGTTCATCAGAGATAAGGCTGGTTGAGAAAGAAACCCATGAGATCAAGATTGCCTATGATGTAGTGATTGCACTGTAGGAAATATTGCCAATGCAGAGAATCCTATCTATGCACTATATTGAATCTGTTCTCCTTATTATTAATATTACCTTAATAAAAATACAAAGTGTCTAGAAAAAAAGAGTCCAGATCAGGAGATGGAAAGCTGAATTGTATGGTTGCTTGATTAGGTTCTACTTTATAACTAAATTACACTCTCATGTTATCCTATCCAGTAAAAACAAATAACCAAAAAACACCAGCTATGCAAACCATACCACACACAGGAAATATTGTGTATCACTGTGGTCCTAAGATATAATATCCATCACATTTATCAATCATTACACTTTGGAAGGCAAATACTCTAGCTGTAGCTGTATGTTGCCTTGTTAACAACATTGGAAGATTTGATGAGAGATAAAATCCCTCCTTTCATTTCTGTGCACGGATATCACATCCAATAGACAGATCTATTTGAATTTGTAACTGCTTGTGATATCTGTGTTTACTTTTAGGAAAACAGAAAAGAAAGTTTGAAAGTGAAGTCCTATGTCATCAGCATTTTAGAACTCAAGAACAACTTGAAATCATTCCTGATTTATGCCATCCCAATCATTGCAAAATACTCAACATTACCCCTACACTCTATTTTTTATACAGATGGATGCAATTTTGTGCTTTATTTCTGCAGGTATATAATTTGTGTTTGCTTAAATGCTTTAAAGTGGCAGCCCGTTTTACATATGATTATGAAGAGTCATTATTAAAATAAAAAAATCAAAGTTCTAGTGCATTTTTGTGAATTAACAATATTTTTGTAAAGAAAATTTAACATATGTATATTTATTCAAATAGACACATAATTGTACATAATTTGGGGTACAGTATGATATTATAATGCATATATACAGTATATATGATCAGATTAATTAGCATGTCCATCACCTCAAACATTTATCATTTCTTTGTGTTGGGAATACTTAGAATTCTCTCTGTGAGGTATTGTGAAGCACTCAATTAACTATTTTTAATCAGTTATCTCACTGTGCACAGAACATTAGATGTTAGTTCTCCGATCCAATTGAGCCCTTTTTTTAAAATGTAAAAATATGAGAGGACTTGAAAGTTCATGGAAAATGTGTATTACGTTTTAATCCCACTTTCCACAACCTTTTTTAAACCCCATCATATATATCAATTTTGACCACCATGCTGAATACAAAATAAGGGATTAATGAATTATGAAAAGAAATAGTAAGATTCTCTCAGTGGTGTTTTACAGTGTCCCTGAAAAGACTAACTTAATTTCAAGAAAGTACATATTCCTGAAATAATATTCTCTAATGAATTTGGCTATTGCCTTATTTGGAACAGTTGTGACAGTTTTTGAACTCATTTTGTGTCTTTTTGAAAAGAAAATCTATTATTTGCTTATATATGCTTTCTACTTACTGCATACAATTTTATTCCAGAATTCATGAGGTAAAACTTTAAAAAATTGATTTGTATATCTTGAACAAGCAGGAACAAGTACGTTCAAAGCACTTATATTAAAATCCTTAAAGAAGGAGTTAACCATGATGTTTAAAACCAAGACCTCTTTTTCTACCAGCTGCTTGCTGTGCCATATCAAGCAGGTTTATCATTCACTGCTGGAATGCTCCAGCTGTGAACTCTCTAATAAGAGCTGTTCTTTGCTTCAAGCCACTTGAGAAGATACCTTTCTACCCCCACGATGTTAAAATTACTCTTCTGGCAATTATTCAGTCATAAATTTTTAGAAGAAAATACCCTTTTTATCAAAGGGCTAACCCCTACTGTTTTAACGAATATTACTTCTGCTCACCTAATGCTACAAGAAGAGATTTTTGTAAACAGAAGCTGTTTTATCTATATAAAATGATTTATAAACTCATGACTTATTTTTCTGAAAATACATTAAAGCAGTAGCACATCTGCCATGTGAAGGTGATGAAGCATTATTCAAATAAAAATTATCACTTCACAGACATTAATGGATGTGACTGACACAGTCAACATTTAAAAACATAAATCTATTTTAAATTTTAAATGTTTTTCTAAAACCACAGAACACACTCGCCAGATTCATTCAAATTCTATTTTCATGTTCTACACACTGAATGCAATTATGCATTTTTAGAGTCTGTGGGTTTGCTTTTCAGGATTCAGAGCTTTTGTGTTTTTCTAATGGATTATTCCTTAAAACAACAAACTTTACTTTTCGAAGAATAGCTGAAGCACAGAGTACAGCTTTTCCGATTTATGATAATGTTCTTTTTATTCATCAGTGAAATATTTTATGGCATGACTATATCTATAACCCTAAATTATGATGGCCTGTTGGAGCCAATGTTTTCCATTAGGATTCCAAGAGAGCACCATAAGAAGCCAGTAACTGCAGCTGAACATGGCAATGGCTGTGCAGCAATGTAAATTCAGGAAGCCTCGTTTCAATTTGTCTGTTAGTACTGGTAATAGTATTTATCAGAACTTACTTAGCAAGAAAACAGACCTTCTCAGAAGAAGAACTTAAAAAGTATCTATTTGCTATAATAATAATAATAATAATAAATTCTCAGATCCTGTGCAATAAATCACAGATTTGGTCTCTGAAGCTTGTCCTTGAAATGTGAGGCATATGCACTCACTATAAAAGAGACTATGGACAGGTGGGTGTTGGTTCCCAGTGAGCAGGGACCTTAAAGAGAGCCTGCTCTTGGTCTGGAACCCACAAAAACCTTGGAGCCTTTTAGATTGCTTGGTAAGTGAGTCAGAAACATATGTCACAAATGGGAACATATTTAAAGCACAATTCAAAAGGCCCAGCAAGTAACGTGATTCATTTTTTTAAATTTATTTGACAGGTAAGTTATAAATAGTGAGAGAGAGAGAGAGAGAGAGAGAGAGAGAGAGAGAGAAAGGTCTTCCTTCTGTTGGTTCACTCCCCAAATGGCTGCTACAGCTGGCGCTGCGCCGATCCAAAGCCAGGAGCCAGGTGCCTCTTCCTGGTCTCCTATGCGGGTGCAGGGGCCCAAGCACTTGGGCCATCCTCCACTGCCCTCCCAGGGCACAGCAGAGAGCTGGACTGGAAGAGGAACAACTGGGACTAGAACCCGGCGCCCATATGGGATGCTAGCACTGCAGGCAGAGGATTAACCAAATGAGCCACGGCACTGGCCCCGTGTGATTCATTTTTAATGTTCCAACATTACCAACTCTCTGTTAGCTCTTTATACAGTATATAATACAATATGATATATATCATGGAGTGTTATAAGATGGTAGATATTAAGAACTGGCAACACATGAAGACACTAAAGGGTAAAAATGCAAGGTACTGAATATGTAAATAAACTTGATTGTCATAATCATTTTACAATGTATATCAAAGTATCATGTCATACACTTTTAATATTTACAGTTTTTGTCAATTGTATCTCAATGATGTTAGAATTTTTTGAAATCCTCATTGTGGAACAATACCTCCACTGTAGAAAGTATAATACATTCTCCAACAGACTTTGGTAAGCTAGCAAGATTCTAGAATTCCATTGGAAATTAACATGCATTTGTGTTATGCCAAAGTATGTAGGTAGGCCGTTCTTTTAAATTATTAGATGTACTGTAGGTCCTGCAATTCAAAACATAGATAGATTTTCAAGAGTAATTATAATATAGGTCAGCACAAAAAAGTTGGCAAGTATTCATCATATTATTCATAGTCATCCAAATGTGGGAATAACCAAAATGTCCACCAACTAGTGAATGGAATAAATAATGTGGTATATCAATACAGTAGGATAGGAATGGAGTACAGATACATGGTAGAAGTTTCAAAATTTTATGCAAAATGAAATAAGTTAGGCACAAAAGGCCATCACTTGTATGATTCTAGTATATGATACATTTCAAAAAGAAAGAGCACTGTGGCATAGCAGGTAAAGCCACGGCCTGCAGTGTTGGCTGCCCATATAAGCGATCCAGCTCTCTGCCATGGCCTGGGAAAAGAATGGAAAGATGGCCCAAGTCCTTGGGCTCCTGTACCTGCACAGGAAATCTGGAAGAAGCTCCAAGCTCCTGGCTTCAGATCGGCACAGCTCCAGCCACTGCAGCCATTTGGGGAGTGAACCAGCAGATGGAAGACCTCTCTGTCTCTCTGCCTCTGCCTCTATAACTCTGCCTTTCAAATAAATAAATAAATCTTTAAAAAATAAAAAAAAAATTATAGAGACAGATTAGTATTTGCTTGAGGCAAGGGATAGGACCAGGAAATGACTGAACTAGCTATGAATTTCTTTCTCACGTGATAAAAATATTCAAGAATAGTTACACTCTGAAAATTAAATATCATTGAATTGTACAATGAAAATACATGAATGTTATATTACAGAAATTTTACCTCAATTTGACTAAATCTAGTAATTCTCTCTGGGGACAAGTACTGTGTCACAGCAAGTTAAGTCACTGCTTGCGACACTGGCATCCCATGTCAGAGTACTGGTTCTAGTACTGGTTGCTCCACTTCCCATCATGCTTTCTGCTAATGCACCTGGAAAAACAGTAGAAGATGGCTCAATTACTTAGGCCCCTGCCACATATACACATAAGAGACTGGGATGGAGTTCTTGGTTCTTAGCTTGGATCTGACCTAGAACTAGTTGTTGTGGCCATTTGGGAAGTGAATCAGAGAATTGAAGATTCTCTCTCTCTCCCCCTTTCTATCACTCTGCTATTCAAATAAGTGTACCAATCATTAAAAATTCTATCCTACAAAGTAATTTCTTAAAGTTTTGCTAATAGCAGTAATAAAAATTCTCCTTCTACAATAACAAAGGCACTTTGTTGCTTAGAATAGAAGTGCCAATTCTTTAGTTTAGTAGCATTAATTGAGGCCTACCAATGACAGACTTAATAAGAAACATTTTATATATTAAAAATAGATGTAATGTAAATCATTAAATATTTATGCAAATTAAAAAAGAGTTTGTAATTGCACTAATTTCATAAAATATAAAGCACTATCCAAAGCTGAAATGCTTTCTTCTTCACCATTTTTTTCATTCCACTCAGTGAGTTAAGTTAACCAGATAATGAAACTACACTGAATGGCTGTAATGCAGAATTGTATGAATTAGATGAGGGGCCATCAGAAATAATAGCTATCAATATCCAGAGAGGTATCATGGAAATAAATACTGTAGAACCACTATACTTTCAGTGCAGAGACAGAACATTAATAATTATATTCACAGGACCAGAGGAACTAATTTGTTTAATTATACTGTGGTCCATCTAGTACAATATTCACTTGTTAAATGGCTGTAAAAGAGAAAGGAAGGTCTTACTAGTTACAGTACTCTACTTTACTTTGGTATCTATTTAGAGTGCTTTTATAAATAAGCCCATAAGTGTTGGGAATTCATTATATACCCTACCAATGCATCATATGTGCTCTAAGAGTTTATTAACCTTCGTGTAAAGTGGTATTTCTTCTGCAAAGCAAAGCAAATGAAATATACTGACAAGATGTTGGGTTGCTGACTTCAAAAGATGCCAATATAAACTTTAATTTTACTGGTTAATTTGGTAATTGTTTATATTAATACTTTTAAAAGAGCTTATAAAATGATACTTATGCCTTTGCTTTCAAGTCTATTATTTTATTTTATTTCACCAGTCAGTAATTTGAGCATTGGCCATAAGTTAAATAATGAAAAACATCTGACTAAAGCATAAGTCATTTTGATCTAAATATTTACTATTTATGAATATTTTCAAAGGCGGATACATTCTGCTTTAGAAAATTTTCCAGGATTATAAACACAATTTTTTTGATTTACACTGCTAGTAATCTGAAAATAATTGTTAGACTGGGAACACAATGAAAGGCCCAATTGTAAGAGGAAATCAAGCATTTATATGTAGCCAAGCAAAGAGGAAAAATACAGTCAAAGCACTTAGACAGTTGGCTAATGTTCTCTTTAATGAGTGGTCTGGGCAGTTGCACTGTTAGCTTGGGGGGCATAATCTAATAGACTATTGGATTGAACTTTCTAATTATCCTTACTAGTTCTAGGATACTAAAATCTACTCAATATAACTATGGTCTTAGTCTCATACTCATGACTCTGGCTTTATATCCAATTACAAATCAATGAAAGCTTGTTGGGATTTTGTGTAATAGTTAGCACTATATCCAAGAATGCTATATTTACCAAAGTTTAGACAAGGGGAACTAAAACTTCCAGAAAGTATGTCTATATCTGTCAAAGATGATATGTGTAAGCTACTTAGTTTACCTGTAAGAATTGAAATGGTTTAGTTGACATAATAATTTCTTGGTTGAATTAATGGAGTAAGTATTAGTAGTATTAGGGATTTTAAAATATTCAGTCTCATTATGTGATGTGAAAAGAGTTATCTGCAGTCGCAGAGAGCACCAGGGTCAAAACAAAAGTCCACACCACAGAGAACTTTCAAACTTTCTACTTGAGTTTCAATATTGAAGCTACTCAAAATCAATCAGAATCCATTAGAATATAATTATGTAGGCAATCCTCTATCCAGAAAGTTCAAATGCAAATCTTCCCTCTGCTCAGTACAGATACTGGTTAGTTAAGAGAACTGCAATGTAACTGAGACTATTAGGTCCTTACTAATTTATTCAAATTCATGTAATTATTGTCTAACTAATTCATTGGAAACATGATTTGTTGTTATTCATATGTGTAAAAATTCTACTCAGAATAAAAGACAGTGAAAAATGGTCTATAGCCTCAATAAAATTAATAATAGGAAGCTGATGATATTTACCAAAGAAACAAAATTTATTAATTTTGAGAACAGTTTTAGTTAAATCAGATGGAGAAAACAGATATAAGTGAATTCTACCACTTAATTATTTAGAGGAAGGTCATTTTAATTAAGACAGTGAAGAAGACGATGTAGCAATTTATATTTTCACAGAACTGATTGATTTACTGTGTTTTTAAATGTAGAAAAATTATAGATTCCAAAGTCAAAGTTATCAGACTGATAATACCACCTTAAATTACTTTTCCATACACACACACACATACACACACACACACAAAGACCCTAATAAAGAAGTAAAAATTGATCAATCAAAAATTAAAGTTCATAATATGAGGATTTCTAGCAGTTAGAGTTCATTAAACTCTGTTTTAGGCATTTTACCAGAAATAAAGACACCACTTTGTGTATTCTCATTCTGTACAAAAGCAGATATTGTGTTGAAAAGTTTCTTTCAGCTGATTTATAAAAATATAAATCTCAGTATGTTTTATATTATCATTTCACCAAACTCTGGAAAGTAATGGTTATTTCATATGAACACAAAGCCTATTGTAACTTGCAAGCACCAAAACAGTGAGCTTTGAAGGAGGAGCAACTGATTTCTGAAAATATATCAAACTGAACCAGATAACTAAGCATGACTAGTCTCTTCCCTTGGCCCTAAACTCTTGCCTAACTTAAAACTTGCAGGTGACTCCCAGATTTACATATGACAAAAAATATTTGGTAGGGCAAATCCCTACCAATCATACAATAAAACAGAGGTTTCTGTTTTCCATGACTAAGAGAAGAAATTAAACATATTAAAACATTTTTAAAACTTAGAGAGGAAATATTTTTATAAAAATTGATATAGTACCTTAAACAATTGACACCAAATTAATTCCAGAATAAAAATTGACAATAATTTTAAGGATGCTTTAGACACATGCACACAGTTGCATAATCACCAATATAATTAACTTACAGACTATTTCCATCACTCAAGATAT
This sequence comes from Oryctolagus cuniculus, assembly GCF_964237555.1. Taxonomy (NCBI): domain Eukaryota; kingdom Metazoa; phylum Chordata; class Mammalia; order Lagomorpha; family Leporidae; genus Oryctolagus; species Oryctolagus cuniculus. The sequence continues at coordinate 167,842,462 of NC_091433.1, forward strand.
TTGTTTATAACACTTTACAGTCATATTCCTCAATGTCTGAACATGTCAGTGATTGCTAGTTCTGCCTTTTCTGCACTGTCATATAAATATTCATATCGTACAGATCATTTTGAGGTGACTTTTGTCATGAAGCATATTGCTTTTGTGATTCACCTGATTTATTGTTTGTGCCAACAGACCATTCCTTTTGTTGTCCAGTAGAATTCCACTGTACAAGTGCACAATGGATTATTTATTCATTAATAAGTGAGTTGGTATTTCTAATTTTTTTGGTATTTTGAACAAAATACTATAAAATTTGTGTACCTTATCCGAGCTAGCTGTGTTGGTTCCAATGTTTTCTCCGAAACTCATGTTGAAATTTATTTGTCACTGTGATAGTACTGTGAGGGAGAAACTTTAACAGGCGATTGGATATAAGTGTCCTCAGGAATGGATTATCATTATTATGACAGTGGGATAGTTATCACATGAGTGACTTTGTTATAAAACTGAGGTTACTTTCCAGGGCCCATGCTCTGTTGCATGATTTCTAGTCACAGGACACACCTTATCATGGTAAGAAGTGCCAAGAAAGTCTTTACAAGATACCAGCATCTTGGTACTGGATTTACCAGCCCACACAAATGTGAGAAAAATAATCTCTTTTCTTCATAAATTACTCACTGTCTTTTACCATTATAGCAATACAAGAATGTCTAAAACAGTAGACATGTGTCTTCCGGGCACTATGAAGAATCTTTGAAAGTTTATGGAAAATACATATGAAAATACTATATATAGATCTCACTTTTGGCATCAAAATAAAGTTTTCATTCAATTTTCTATGAGCTTTTTGTAGCATTCTCTTAAGTTAATTGTATGCTAACTCTATAAGAAACTATTATCAAATGGCTGTGTTAGTTTGTATTCCCTTTAATATTGCTTGAGAATTTCAGTTGCTTGACATGTTTACCAACATTTGATGTTGTCCTTCATGTTCAGTCTAAATGATGTATAATGCTATCTAAGTGTGGTTCTAATTTGAATTTACCTAATATTGAACACCTTTTGTGAGGTTATTCATATTACATATACCTTCTTTAGGAAGTATCTTTTCAGATATTTTTCTTTGGGTGATAATAATTTAAAACATAATAATAAAATTTGAATTTCACTTATCTAAAATACTTGGGAACAAAGTATTTCAGACTTTGTATTTTGTTAGATTTTGGAATATTTCCATGGATTTACTTGTTGGTTGTCCCTTTCTACAAAATCCTGAAATCTGAGATGCTCCAAAATCTAAAATATTTGATAAAAAAAAGTCAGATATTCATCATTTTACAGACAAGAAAACTAAAAGTCAGGTAAAATAATGGAGCAAATAAACAAGCAATAATTAAATTAATGTGAGATTCAGTCTTGTATGCAGCCCTCCAGATTACCACATTAATGTTGTTGTTGTTATTTTGGTTTGCTTTAAGTAAAAAAAATGGTTATTTTAAGCAATTAACCTACTTACTAGTTTATATCACAAGAACATTGAGTAAAGGTTTTTAAATTTTATCTTTCTAACTACACACGTTATGACCACATACAAATATTCTTTCCAAATATCACTTTCAGTTATCTCGAAGCACTTTTAATTTAGTGAGAGCTAAGTTACTCCCTCAAAGATGGCCATGTTACAGTATGCACTGTCAGACATAATTTTGCCAGACTCCAATGGGTACCTCTGCTGTTTTATAAAGCATTCCTCTTCCCACCCTACTTGTGAAGTTCATTGTAAAAACCATTTAGCTCTTCACGTGTCATTTCTTACCTCTTAGAGACAACCGTATTTTGTCTTCCTAGGATTAGACAAGCTCTGGTATACTAATAGCTATTTTTGTTACTGAGATGATGCATGAACAATGTCATAATTTTTCCAGTAATGAGGGCTAACTTTGATGGTTTAAACAGTTATTAATTTCCTGAAAACACTAGTTTAGACAGCGGCCTTATGCTTTGTAAGCGTCCTTTTTGATTTGGATGTTAATGCCAAATTTCTCTAACATTTTTTTCTAGCCCATTTAATGATGACCCAGGTTCATTAGTGTACTCTCTCTTCACTTAGTTGTATGTGTCTGGTTTTGGCACTTTTTTTTTTTTTTTGACAGGCAGAGTTAGACAGTGAGATAGAGGGAGACAGAGAGAAAGGTCTTCCTTCCATTGGTTCACCCCCAAAATGGCCACTACTATGGCTGGTGCACCGCCCGAAGCCAGGAGCCAGGTGCTTCCTCCTGGTCTCCCATGCAGGTGCAGGGCCCAAGCACTTGGGCCATCCTCCACTGCCTTCCCAGGCCACAGCAGAGAGCTGGACTGGATGAGGAGCAACCAAAACAGAACCGGCGCCCCAACTGGAACTAGAACCTGGGATACTGGTGCCACAGGCAGAGGATTAGCCTAGTGAGCTATGGCTCTGGCCGGTTTTGGCATTTTTGAGACCACTACAAAGGATATGCTTCAAGAAGCAATCCTCTGCCAGCACTGGTTCTGTCCCAGTTGCTCCTCTTCCAGTTCTGCTCTCTGCTGTGGCCTGGGAAGGCAGTGGAGGATGGCTCAAATGCTTGGGCCCTGCGCCTGCATGGGAGACCAGGAGGAAGCACCTGGCTCCTGGCTTCGGATCAGCGCAACGCGACGGCCGTAGCCGCCATTTGGGGGGTGAACCAATGGAAGGAAGACCCTTCTCTCTGTCTCTCTCTCTCTAAGTCTGCCTATGAAAAAAAAAATGTTTTTTGGTCATTCAGTTTGGGAGCAATATATATCATTCATGTTCAGGTGGATAAAGCTACTGAAAGGTGAGACACACTTAGAAGAGTCTGGAAGAAATTATAATAATGAATTCCAAAGAAATATTTTTTAGGATAATAGAGAAACGTTCATTCCTTGGAACATGGAACAAATATTGCTTTCACAATTCCTGTCTCTAAGTACTACAAAATACACTGGAATTTTACGTAAAACAAAGATAAACACTGAAAGGTGGAGAGAGAAAGAAGACAAACCAGTTGGGGACCTTGGGATTGATGCAACTCTGTGGTATCAAATTTTTTTCAGTTATCTTTTTTGAATTATGTAATTCACTTTAGGAACTGGTAAGAATATCCCATCAACAACACAGAAAGATTAAAAAAGCCCTTAAAAGCTTACATTATCTAGCCAATTAACCAGGAAATGGTCATAGTAGCCAGACAAAAGCTTTTAGATATTATTAATATAACTGCAGCTAAACTCTAAAGAGGGGGGAAAAGTCACCAGCAATTAAATTTTGAATCTTTATCCCACCAAGTAACAGTGAGAAGCTTGGATGTCTACCCTTGCATGGTAGAGACAGAGAGGGTCTAAAGCGGATCTGGGAATTTCATCCCCTTGAGACAGTAGCAAAGCAATCTCCCCAGGATAGGGTTAAGGGAAACCTCTCTTGGAAGTATTGTAGCACTTTTCACCCTCCCCATTTTGGTCACATCAGAGGAGGATGAGTGGAAATTCAGTGTTTCCTTAACAAACCAATGCTCAGTAGAAATGTAGTCATTCTCTCACACTGTCAGTAGAAACCCATGGAAGGAAATAAGACATTGCCATTCTTGGAATTCAAATGCATATCATGACTATAGAACATTCTTTCACAGTCATCATTTATATCCTTATCTACTCTCTCTTCAGATAATCTTTCAAAACTTGAGGATCACCAATAGCTTTGCCTATTTTCTTGTTAATGAAGAAGTAGTTTTAAGAATACATTTCCAGTTGTGTGAAATCTCAGAATAGAAAGGTTAAAAGAATACTTATGTTCATGATACATCAACTTTCTAAACCTGTGTCTCTCTTTATAAAACATGAATTAAAAATTATTTAAAATGATTGCTTATATGGCATATGTATTTCATACTATTCCGGAAGATTGAATGCCATCATGCATATTGAAAAGAGTCAATACGACAGGAAGTATTCAACAAAGTTTAGATATTATAGAAAGCCACTCTCTACTCAAATGTTTAAATAATTAACAAATTATTTAAAAATTTATTGCATAAGCTATATTCACTTAGACATTATAGCAGATATTTTCCCTATTTACTTGCCTTAAAAATGAAGCTATTAATTATCAGAGAAAATTTATTGCTGAAACACTAAGTAAAATGTAAAGATTTTGTTTTTAATCCCAACAGAATATAACATGATTTTCTGGGACTCATCAAAATAGCATTTGTCATTTTCCATCCCCCAGTTTTGAAAGGCATACATATTAGCACATGAATATAATTTGTGTAGTTCTCTTTTTAAATTTTTCATGAATTAATCAGTTCAAAGGGAAAGTGTGCAGATCACACCAATTGATACTTAAAAATTCATAACTACAAGCTGACTTTTGAAAGACAGCCATAATTTAGTGCTATGCTTCAGTAAATTACATAGCATTCAAGAAATGTTGTTTATCATTTTAAAAATTAGGCAACTCAGTTCCCCCTCAGGAAAAAAAAAAATTGTTGTTTTTTTGTACTAAAGTTAATTAAAGTGCAAAGTTATAATCTTCTCACTCTTTGCTAGACAGGAAGTTACTTTAATTCTGAGTATATATTAGTCATGCCAGAGCAATGAGAGTAATTATTGTCTTTTACCAACCAGTGGTTTTTGGAGTGTTAGCTCTTTGATAGATGAGAATGTGTTTTGCTTTACTTTGTATTCCTAATGATTGCTATGGTGCATAGCACAAAGCAAGCATTGAATATATGAGAGTACTCCAAAAATTGATGAAAAAGAGAAATTTATTTTGTTGCAATTTCTGCATAGTTTTATTCATAATAAATATTTTCCATGTTTGAAGACAACTCATATATACTTTATAATCACTTTACTATTATAATACATTTTGAGACATGTGAGTTGTAGGAATATGACACCAACACAAGACAATAAAATTAAGACTATATAGATATATAAAATGTTTCAAATATGTGAAGAGCATAGTGGCTCTGCAGGTTAAGCTACTTCTTGGGATGATCACATACCATATCCTAGTGTCTGGGATTGAGTGCTGTCTCTGTTTCAAATCAAATTTCTTGCTAATGCATTCATGGGAAGCAGCAGATGATGGCTCAAGCATTTGGGTTCCTGCCCACCACAGAACTACAATCTGATTTCTACCTGGCCCAGTCTCAGATTTGCAAGTAGTTGGAGACTGAACCAGCAAATGGAATCAATTAATCTCTCTCTCTCTCCCCCCTCCACTTTCAAATAAATAAAAATAAAATAAACTTTAAAACTTTTTCAAATGTAATACTATATTATTATTATACCTGCATGTCATTATTTGGGTTTGAAATAAGGGTAGCATAATCATTCTATTTTCACAGTAGCAAATATTGATTTATTAAATACACACACACATATACTGAATGCATGTTATATAAAGTAGCTGCAAAGTGCAGAAAAGAGTAAAAGTTATATTTTCTCTAGTAAGACAGACTCCTATTTCATTACTGAGATGTGGCCTTTGTCACTAGAAGTAATCTAAGCACTCCACAATTTGGTTAACTGTAATAAAGAAGTCCCATTAAATGAATTATGTTTGCTATGAAAATACAGTTTATATATGAATATTTAGTGACATGTGACATATTATGATTACTTCGATTACAAGAGTAGTTCACCAAACTACATATTCACAAGTGTGCTTGAAAAACTTCATGGAAAATAGAATTAAAAACTAGCTTAGGGGCAGAAAATGTGCATAGCAGTGAAGAAGCTGCATGGACTCCCATACCCATAATGAGAGTGTCTGGGTTTGTGCCCTGGCTCCACTTAAAATCCAGCTTCCTGCTAATGTATAATCTGGGAAGCAGCAGAAGCTAACTCAAGCACTTGGATCCAGGCCACTGATTTGGAGACCTAAATAGACTTATGGACTTCTGGCTGTGGTCTATCCCAAGCCCTGACTATTGAAGACATTTGGGGCATAAATTAGCCAATGCAATCTCTCTCTCTATTTCCATCCCCCCCCACTATGCACACATACACACTCTCTCTCTCCCTGTATTTTAGATAAAATATGTTGAAACTTGTACACAGCTTTTTCATATAAGCACTTCCACGAACTTTTTGAAGGACACTTGTATACTCATAAACACTTTGAAGGAAGTTTTGATCATATTTTAAGTTTTTACCATGTTATGTTATTTCTTCACTACATATTACTTTTAATGTTAAGCAAAGCTAGTAAATATTCAAACAACCCTTTCTAAATGTAATTGTTGAATGTGTATATTTAGATCAATACAACTAATTTTTAAGATTAATAGCTATTTGCATTAATTTGGGAAAATAAAGTTTTCTCTTGTGATAAGTCGCCTTCAATGCTAGACACATATCTGGAATATGACTTCGAATACATCATTCTGATAAAAGTGTAATGAAATGGCTTTGTCTTATTTAAAAAATGTTTCAAATAGACAAAACTCTTTATCTACTTACAGAGTGCCATGTAATGTTTTGATCTGTAGGTTTTATCACATGGGTTAAGTCAAAAGTATCCTGCTAAAAAACATGTAGATTCTATCAATGACAGGATAACAGAGACAGATTTAACCTCTCACTTTAGCCACTAGAGCACTGCACAGAATATAACAAGCAACTGTTATGAAACGTAGGATGACAGACAGTTCTGGACTTACACCCTGAAAGATAGGTGGCCAACAAATGAGAAGAACTTGCAAAAGCCCTAACTTTTGTATTAAGTCCAGAGTCGGAGAACAGTTTTTGAGTTGACAGTAGGTTTAAAACGTGAAAGAATTCCCAAGATAAAGATCCATTGAAAAACAGTGCTCAAAATCTAAAGACTGCTTAATTTTTTGTTTGATATTTAGCCATATATATGTAGAATGAAGAATCATGAGTAGGGCCAACTACAAACTGAACATTACCCAAAGTTTTCCCAAAGCTAGGAGCCATTTAACTTTTAACAAACCATAATATATGCTTGTTGAGTAATCTGCACATTCACTGTATAACACAGAATAGTCATGTCTCAGTACTGTGACTAACTTATTTGTAGAATAAATACAATAAATGCTCACTTCAGAACAAATTTCAAATTAATCATATTGAACCACAAGTAACAAAACTGTCTACCAAAAGATATTACAACTAATTAAGAAGGTAAACAAACCTAGAAAATCAACAATGTGGAATAGATAACAGCCATCTAAAATCATTAGTTGTGCCAAGGAGGAGGAAAATATTATCTATATCAGAAATATCAACTGGTGAAAACTTCTCAAGAATTGAGAAAGATGAAGAAGGATATAGAAGACAGGTTGATAACTATATTCAAGGACTAGAAAAAATGAGCATAATAAAATGACAATTACAAGAAACTTTAAAAATTAAATATATTGTTCAGAGTCAAAAATTACATATCTGGGAGTGGGCAGTTAGCCTCAGATTTAAGATGCCTGTATGCCCATGTTCAATACTTCTTCTGGCCCCTAACTCCAGCTTCCATGTTATGCACATCCTACAAGGCAGCAATAATATCAGAACTAATCGGGTTTTAGCTACCCATGTAACAGAGCTATCTCCTGGTGTTAGCTCGGTCCAATGGTGGTTATTGCAGACAACTAAGGAATGAACTGGGTAACCACTGTAAACCATGTAACTCTCTCTCTTTCTCCATCTCAGAGCCTCTCAAATAATAATTATTTTTAAAAAGAAAATGAAAAATTTCTGAATTAGGAATATACAGATGGAAGTACTGGAATTTTATAGTGTCATTTATATATATATATATATATGTATATATATATAATAAAGAAAATTTCAAAAAATGAGTGTTAAAGAGAAAAAATTATTTGATGATGTCATATGATGATTATTTCACTTTGTGGCATCATGCTGAGTGATCCCTTCACTCCTCTGACTGCTGAACCCTCCATTAAGTAAAGAATTCAGAAAATAGGAAGAAGAAACAAATACTGTCCGGTAACAATAGAGACAAGTGCTATAAACAATAATCAACTCTCAAAATGTCAATTTTGCTCACATACATTAAAGTTTTGTACTCTTAGCTACCACAGAACAGGGAAAACATCTTTTTTGGAATGATTTATTTCACTAAGCATAACAGTTTCCTGCTGCTTTTTGCAATTTTGTTGCAAAAACAGGATATAATTCTTTCTTACGGTTGAGTAGTAGTACATCATGTTATATATACTACTTTTTTTATCCAGTCATCAGTTGATAGACATCTTTGTTGATTCCATATCTTTTTTAAAATTTTTAAAGATTTATTTATTTATTTTAGAGACAGAGTTTTTTTTTAACTTTTATTTAATAAATGTAAACTTCCAAAGTACAACTTTTGGAATACAGTGGCTTCCCCCGCCCTGCTCATAACTACCCTTCTGCCCGCAACTTTCCCATCCTCTGCTCCCTCTCCCATTCCAATCACATCGATTCATTTTCAATTATTTTTATATACAGAAGATCAATGTAGTATATATTAAGTAAAATTTCAACAGTTTGCACCGACACAGAAACACAAAGTTTAAAGTACTGTTTGAGTACTAGTTATAGCATTAATTTACATTGTACAAAACATTAAGGACAGAGATCCTACATGGGGAGTAAGTGCACAGTGACCCTGTTGTTGACTTAACAATTGACAATCTTGTTTATGGCGTCAGTAATCACCCTAGGCTCTTGTCATGAGTTGCCAAGGCTATGGAAGCATTTTGAGTTCACCGACTTCCATCTTATTTAGACAAGGTCATAGTCAAAATGGAAGTTCTCTCCTCCCTTCAGAGAAAGGTACCTCCTTCTTTGATGGCCCATTCTTCACACTGGGATCTAGTGAGATGGCATTGGTCCATGCCACCTTGATAGGACTGAATTGGAATCCCCTGGCACGTTTCTAACTCTACCATTTGGGGCAAGTCCGATGCAGCATATCCCAAACTGTACATCTCCTCCTTCTCTTATTCCCATTCTTATATTTAACAGGGATCACTTTTCAGTTAAGTTTAAACACCTAAGAATAATTGTGTGTTAATTAAAGAGTTTGTTAATTAAACCAATGGTATTAAGTAGAAAAAAATACTAAAAGGGATAAAGTAGTAAGTTGTTCAACAGTAATCAGGACAAGGGCTGATCAAGTCACTGTTTCTCATAGTGTCCATTTCACTTCAATGGGTTTCCTTTTTTGGTGCTCGGTTAGTTGTCGCTGATCAGGGAAAACATATGATATTTGTACCTTTGGGACTGGCTTATTTTACTCAGCATGATGTGTTCCAGATTCCTCCATTTTGTTACAAATGACCAGATTTCTTTTTTTTTTTACTGCTGTATAGTATTCTATCGAGTACATATCCCATAATTTCTTTATCCAGTCTTCTGTTGATGGGCATTTAGGTTGATTCCAGGTCTTAGCTATTGTGAATTGAGCTGCAATAAACATTAATGTGCAGACAGCTTTTTTGTTTGCCAATTTCATTTCCTTTGGGTAAATTCCAAGGAGTGGGATGGCTGGGTTGAATGGTAGGCTTGTATTCAGGTTTCTGAGGAATCTCCAGACTGACTTCCACAGTGGCTTTACCAGTTTGCATTCTCATCAACAGTGTTTAGTGTCCCTTTTCCCCCACATCCTCACCAGCATCTGTTATTGGTAGATTTCTGTATGTGAGCCATTCTAACTGGGGTGAGGTGAAACCTCATTGTGGTTTTGATTTGCATTTCCCTGATGGCTAGTGATCCTCAACATTTTTTCATGTGCCTGTTGGCCATTTGGATTTCCTCTTTTGAGAAATGTCTATTGAGGTCCTTGGCCCATCTCTTAAGTGGGTTGTTTGTTGTTTGGAGTTTCTTGATCTCTTTGTAGATTCTGGTTATTAATCCTTTATCGGTTGCATAGTTTGCAAATATTTTTTTCCCATTCTGACAGCTGCCTCTTCATTTTCCTGACTGTTTCTTTTGCAGTACAGAAACTTCTCAATTTGATGCAATCCCAGTTGTTAATTTTGGCTTTGACTGCCTGTGCCTCCGGGGTCTTTTCCAAGAAGTCTTTGCCTGTGCCTATATCTTGCAGGGTTTCTCCACTGTTCTCTAATAATTTGATGGTGTCAGGTTGTAGATTTAGATTAAAGTAAGAGGTACACAGAGAGCGAAAATGCAGAGAGAGAGAGGCCTTCGCTCCGATGGTTCACTCTGCAATTGGCCACAACAGTCGGAGCTGTGCCGATCTGAAGCCAGAAGTCAGGAGATTCTTCTGGGTCTCCCATGTTAGTGCAGGATCCTAAGGACTTGGGCCATCCTCTACTGCTTTCCCAGACCATAGCTGGATGTTATCCTACTTTCCATTTTTGCTTTGATTGCCCGTGGTTCTGGGGTTTTCTCCAAGAAGTCTTTGCCTATGCCAATGTCTTGCATATAAATTTGCACTGGCTTTTCCTCTAGCAATTTGATGGTTTCAGATTATAGATTTAGATCCTTGATCCATTTTCAGTTTATTTGTATGTAAGGTATAATTAAGGGGTCTTTTTCATACTTCTGCACTCATAGATTCAATTTTCCCTCATCATTTGTTGAAGAACCTGTACTTTTTCTAGGGATTAATTTGAGTTCCTTTGTGAAATATTAGTTGGTTGTAGATACATGGATTAATTTATGGTGTTTCTATTCTATTAGTCTACATGTCTAATATTTTGCCAGTGCCAAGTTTTTAACTGCCCCATAGTATGTCTTGAAATTTGGTATTGTGATGCCTTCAGCTTTTTGTTATTTAAGATTGCTTTAACAGGTTTCGTTCTTGGTGCTCAGTTAGTTGTCACCGATCAGGAAGAACGTATGATATTCGTCCCTTTGGGACTGGCTTATTTCACTCAGCATAATGTTTTCCAAATTCCTAACAGGAATCACTTTTTAGTTAAAATTTAAACACCTAAGAATAATTGTGTGTTAATTACAGAGTTCAACCAATAATACTAGAACAAAAAAATACTAAAATGGATAAAGTATTACATTGTACATCAACAGTCAGGACAAGAGCTGATCAAGTCACTGTTTCTCATAGTGTCCATTTCACTTCAATGGGTTTCCTTTTTTGGTGCTCGGTTAGTTGTCGCTGATCAGGGAAAACATATGATATTTGTCCCTTTGGGACTGGCTTAATTCACTCAGCATGATGTTTTCCAAATTCCTCCATCTTGTTGCAAATGACCGGGTTTCATTGTTTTTGACTGCTGTATAGTATTCTATAGAGTACATGTCCCATAATTTCTTTATCCAGTCTACTGTTGATGGGCATTTGGGTTGGTTCCAGGTCTTAGCTATTGTGAATTGAGCTGCAATAAACATTAATGTGCAGACAGCTTTTTTGTTTGCCAATTTAATTTCCTTTGGGCAAATTCCTAGGAGTGAGATGGCTGGGTTGAATGGTAGGGTTATATTCAGGTTTCTGAAGAATTTCCAGACTGACTTCCATAGTGGCTTAACAAGTTTGCATTCCCACCAACAGTGGGTTAGTGTCCCTTTTTCCCCACATCCTCTCCAGCATCTATTGTTGTTAAAGTGAAATGAACACTATGAGAAACTGTGACTTGATCAGCCCTTGCCCTTACTGTTGATGAACAACTTAATACGTTATCCCTCTTAGTATTTTTTTGTTTGTTCTTCTTAATACTTTTGGTTGAAGACTGTAATCAATACAGTTATTCTTAGGTGTTGAAACTTAACTGAAAAGTGATCACTGTTAAATATAAGAGTGGGAATAAGAGAGGGAAGAGATGTGCAATTCAGGACATGCTTAAGCTGATTTGACCCAAACGGTAGAGTTAGAAACATACCAGGGGATTCCAATTCATTCCCATTAAGGTGGCATGTACCAATGCCATCTCACTAGTCCCAGTGATCAATTTCTGTTCACAATTCATCACAATGATAGGATTAAGAGCCAAAGGGATCACATAAACAAGACTAGTGTCTGCAAATACTAGCTGATAGAATCAAAAAGGGAGAGAATGATCCAACATGGGAAGCGAGATACACAGCAGACTCATAGAATGGTGGATGTCCTAAGCAGCACTCTGGCCTCAGAATCAGCCCTTAAGGCATGCGGATCAGGCTGAAAAGCCCATGAGAGTATTTCAGGCATGGAAAGCCAAGACACTCTGGCAAAAACAAACAAAAAAAACAAACAAACAAACAAAAAAAAACAAAACAAAACAAAACAAAAAAACAAACCACACAACAACTAAATGAAAGATCTCCACGAGTGAGATCCCAGTGGAAAGAACAGGTCATCAAAGAAGGAGGTACCTTTCTCTGAAGGGAGGAGAGAACTTCCACTTTGACTAGACCTTGTCTAAATATGATCAGAGTCAGTGAACTCAAAATGCTTCCATAGCCTTGGCAACTAATGACAAGGGCCTAGGGTTATTACAGATGCCATAAACAAGAGTGCCAATTTGTTAAGTCAACAACAAGAGTCGCTGTGCACGTACTCCTCATGTCAGATCTCTGTCCTTAATGTGCTGTACATTGAGACTTAATGCTATAACTAGCACTCAAACAGTATTTTTCACTTTGTGTTTCTATGTGGGTGCAAACTGTTGAAATCTTTACTTAATATATGCTGAACAGATCTTCTGTATATAAAGATAATTGAAAATGAATCTTGATGTGAATGGAAGGGGAGAGGGAGCAAGAAAGGGGAGGGTTGCAGGTGGGAGGGAAGTTGTGGGGTTGGAAGCCATTGTAATCCATAAGCTGTATTTGGAAATTTATATTCATTAAATAAAAGTTAAAAAAAGATTTCTTTAGCTATTCAGGGTCTCTTGTGTCTCCATATGAATTTTTCACATCATTTTTCAAGATCTCCATGTCTATTGTATTTTGATTTGGATCACATTGATTCTATAAATTCTTTTGTGTAGTGTGGACATTTTGATAATATTAATTCTTCCAACCCATGGACATTTAATAATTTCCATTTTTTGTGTCTTCTATTTCTTTCTTCAGTGTTTGTGTAATCTTCATTACAGAGATCTTTCATACCCTTGATTAAATTTATTATAAGGTATTTAAATATTTTGTAGCTACTGTGCATGGTACTGATCTTACAAGCTCTTTCACAGCTATGGCATTTTCTGCATATATAAAGTCTATTTACTTTTGTATGTTGATTTTATATATTGCAACTTTACCAAGCTCTTATTAGGTCTTCCAGTAGTCTCTTAATGGAGTAGCTTTGTTTCCCTATATATGATCATGTCATCTGCAGAGATAATTCAAATCTTTCCTTTCCAATTTGCATCCCTTTTATTTCCTTCTCCTCTGGCTAAAACTTCAAAAAGTACACTGAGTAGCAATGTTGAGAGTAGGTAGTTCATGGCTGTGGGTTTGTCATATATCGCCTTGATTGTGATAAGGAATGTTCCTTCTATATTCAATTTACTTAAGGTTTTGTAGTTCATCAAATGCTTTCTCTACATCCATTGAGATAATTATATGGTTTTTATTCTTCAATTTGTTAATGTGATATACTACATTTATTGATGTTCCTATGTTGAACCCTCCCTGCATACCAGAGATAATTCTCACTAGGATCTGGAAGAATGAGCTTCCTGATGTTTTGTTGGATTCCATTAGGTAGTATTTTGTTGAAGATTTTTGTATCTATATTCATCAGTGATATTGGTCTATACCTGTCTTTTTTGTTATATCTTTTTCAGGTTTTGGAATTAACGTGATGCTGGCCTAATAAAAGGAGTTTGGGAGGATTCCCTCGCATTCAATTGTTTTGAATAGTTTTAGATGAATTGGAATTAGTTCTTTAAAATCTGGCAGAACTCAGCAGTGAAATCATCCAGTCCTGGGCTTATCTTTGTTGGAGGGTGATTACTACTAATTCAGTTTCGTCTTGGTTGTTGCTCTATTTAGGTTTTCTATGTCTCCATGTCTCAATTTTGTCAGATTATGTGTCCAGGAATCTATTTATTTCTTCTAGATTTTCCAGTTTGCTGGCATATAGCTGTTTGCAGTACTTCTTGATGATTCTTTTTATTTCTATGATATCTGTTGATACATCTACTTTCTCATCTCTGATTTTATTAATTTGAGTCTTCTCTCTCCCCCTCCCCACCCTTTGTGTGTGTGTGTGTGTATGTATGTGTGTGGTTACTCTGGTCAATGCTGTTTCAATTTTTTAAAAATTTTTCAATAAACCAGCTCTTCATTTCACTGATCTTGTGCAATTTTTTTTTTTTTGGTTTCCACTTTATTTCTTCTCTAATTTTAATTCTTTCCTCCTACTAATTTTAGGTTTGGTTTGTTCTTGTTTTCTAGGTCCTTGAGATGTATTTTTAGATAATTTATTTGCTACCTTTCTACTTTCTTTATGTATGTACTAATTGCTATAAACAACCCTCTGAACACGGCTTATGCTGCATCCCATAAATTTCATATATTGTGCTGCCATCTTCATCCATTTCCAGGAATTTTTGGATTTCACATTTGATTTCTCCTATGATCCACTGTTCATTTAGAAGCATGTTTTCGGTTTTTATGTATTTGCATGTTTTCTAAAGTTTCTTAAATTGTTAATTTCCAGCTTCATTCCACTGTAGTCAGAAAAGATACATGGTATTATTTCAGTTGTTTTTGGATTTGCTGAGGCTCACTTTATGGCCTAGAATATGGTCTGTCCTAGAGAAAGTTCCATGCACTGGTGCAAAGAATGTGCATTATTTAGTGTGGGATGAAATGTTCTGTAGGTATCAGTTAGGGCTGTTTGGTCCATAGTGTGTATTAGTTTTCTTCTTTCTGTTTTGATTTTCTGTTTAATTGATCTATCCATTGATGAATGTAGGGTGTTGAATTCCCCCATTACTACTGTGTTGGAGTCTATGTATCCTTTTTGATCCATTAACATTTGATTTAAATAGACAGGCACCCTCACATTGGGTGCATATACATTTACAATAGTCACATGCTCCTGTTTAACAGAAGGCTTAATTGTTACATAATGCCCTTCTTTTTCTCTTTTAACATTTTTTATGTTAAAGCCTATTTTGTTTGATATTAAATGGCTATACCTACTAAAGAGAAACATTTTAAATATATTGCTGCAGGATGATGAGCTTGATTTCAGTTCTGGTCTCATGCTGAAGAATTTCCCTGCAGAGAGGGATAGTAAGCAAAGCTGGATTTATTGAAAGTGAGAACCCTCCTGCCTCAGCAGTCAGAGGGGTGGTTTCAAGAGAAAAGCTGCCAAAGATGGTTGCCAGTACTGGCTCTTTTATACACAAAATGTCTTTCTCTTACTGACCACTCTGGAAAGTGAGTACCAACTTAACCAACTGATGGGGAGAATAACAACCAATTGGAAGACAGGGATAACAACCAATCAGGAAGCCAGAATAACAACTAATAAGGGAACTGACAGTGTATGCTAATGAGGCATCCTACATGAACCAATGTCTTTTTTGAGTTTTTTTTTTGAAATAAGAAACAGACAATAAAAATTCAAACAAACAAAATCTGAGAGAATTGACCACTAGAAATATTATAGGAAGTCTTCATAAAGAAGGCAACTTAATAGATGGGGACTTTGAGCTACATAAAAAAACTTTTAAATGCAGAAATAGTATGCAAATAAGTGTAATAAATTGTCTGAAAAAGTTGAGGAACAGTTATTTTTTCTTCTTACTATTCGTTGAATACTTTACTTAGTGGAGGGTTAAGCTTATGAATATAAAATAAACTGAAAATGTCATTGTAAAAATTAAAAGGAAAAATAAGCAAGGAGGGTGGGAACACGAGCTGGAGTAAGGGTAGGGTGGGAAGTATCACTATCCTCTTTAATCTATATATATGAAACACATGAAATATGTTTACCTTATGTAAATAAAAAATCATAAAAAGTGTAATATAGTTCACATTTAAAATTTTTATCTACAAAGTATTTCATTATTTAATACAAAGTAATAATATTTTATGGTACTTTCAAAATGTGAAGAAGTAAACAACAGCAAAAAGGTTGGGAAGGCTATAGGCAGTATGTTTTCATAATGTTATGTTAATATACATTATGTGGAAGACACATGTCACAAATCAAGAAAAAAGTTCTAAAAACTAAACAAAAACATAGAGCTTCCAGCAGAGTAAAATGGAATGATCAAAAATTCTTTTCTTAATTCACCAGAAGGCAGAAAAGGAGAGAAAAAAGAACAACAGTGTGTATATATATATATATATATATATATAAAACAGTGTGTGTGTGTATATATATATATAGCGAGAGAGAGAGAGATGGTAGATTTAAATCCCAAAATAAGATCATTAAATGCCAATGCTACAAATACTTTAAATAAAAAGTAAAGGCTATTCGGAATAAAAGTATAACCTAAGCATCTGGATATGTAACAGAACAGCATTCTAAATGTAAAAGCACAGATAATAGGTAAAAGCATGGAAATGGCCTGCTGTACAGAAACCAGTCTTAAAAATTAAAGTTGTTATGCTTAAATGCACAAAGAGGTCTTCATAACAAGAATATTCCCAAGTGTATAAAGAGATATTTCACATGAAAAAGGTGTGATTTTGAAAGAAAACATACAAATCCAATCACAAATGAAATTGATTATTTTGTTTTGCCTGATTTCTTACACTTAGTAAAATGATTTTGAGATTTTTTTCCATGTTGTATCATGTATCTGTAACATCTTCAGGTTGCTGAAGTATTAGTTATGTAGATAGAGCACTATTTGTCTCTATTTATCTGTTGATGCTTATATTTGGCTCATTTCCAGGATTTAGGACATTGCAAACAGAGATGTTGTAAATCTTCATGAACAAGACTTTGTGTGTACTTAATGTTTTTGTTTTTTGTGATTAAGTATATAGGACCAGGGTGATAGGGTACTATAAGAATAGATATGAATATTTAAGAAACTGACAAATCAATTTCCAGGGTGCATTATACCATTTCATACTCAAAATGATTGAGTATGTCAATTCTAATTGTACTACTTTCTTGCCAATACTCAATATGGCCATTCTTTCAGTATTAGCCATACTGGTGAATAGGTAGTGGTATTCTACTGTGATATGACTAGAAATTTTAAAATTTCTAGTGATAGGCAGAATGAATTCTTCTGTTTATGTTCTGTCCATAAAACTTCTTTGGTTATGTACATAATATTTGCCAAGTTTTATTGGGGCATTTAGTTGAAAAAAAATTGTTAAATTATCTGGATAGAGATCTTTTTCCAGAAAAAAAATGTCTCTCAAATATTTTCTCCTAGTCTTTGGATATTTTTTATTTTGTAATTATATTAAGGTTTCATAGATTCTTTTAGACTTTCTATGTAGGTGATTCTTTCATAGATGAAAAGAGATAGTCTTATTTTATTTCTCATTTTGCCTTATACGACATTCAACTGACATAAGAATAGTATCTTTGCTATGTTTTTGATCTTCGGAGGAAACAATTCTTATCTTTTATTATAAGGAAATAATGTACAGATTTACATTGCCCTTAGGTATGCTTAAATGGTTTCAGAAATTTCAATTGTTATGATAAATTATCTTGAATGAGTGGTGAATTATGTGAAGAGCTTTCATTGCTTTTGAATGTGATACATATTTCATTTCTTCTGAGATCATATATTTTAAAATTTATTAGTCTTTTAATATGAAATGCATTTTTAAATGTTAAATTAACCTTGTAAGCCTGAGGTGTAAGTGATATTACATTGAATTTGTTAATATTTTTTTGAGAATTTCTGCATTCATGTTCATGAGGTCTATCAAATCTATAGTTTTTATCCCTCCCATTCTGTTGAATCTATCTAGTTTTTGAATCTGGGAAATACAAGTCCAAAAGGATGCAATGAAGAATTCTCTATCTTCTATCTTCTGAAAGATTCTGTGTAAAATTAGTATCATTTATTCCTAAATGTCTGTAAAATTTCCTATTAAAGAAACTTGGGTCTGTTGGTTTTAATTACAATCATAAAAAGTATATTTACAGGTTAACTAATTCTTCTTGAGTGAACTTAGTTATTTTTCACCTTTTAAAAATTGCAGGCTTCATCTAAGTTATCAAATGTATTGGAATAAAGTGGCTCATAATATTTCTTTTCATCCTTTTAATGTTTGTAGGTTCTATTGTTTTTCATCTTTTATGCCTCACATTGCTGATTGAAACATCTGTGTCCTTTAATTGGATTAGAAAAAAATGTACATTTGTAAGTATTTTTATGCATTAAAATTAATGGCTATCCTCCTATTTGATAGTGTATTGCATAAATATCATTAGGTGGAGTTTATAATGTTGACTCTTCTCAACCCCATTGATTATCTGTTTACATGTTCTATAAATTATTTCAGTGGAGATGTTGAAATATCTAATTATATTTATGCATTTGGCCATTCCTCTTTTTAGCTCTATTTCATTTTGCTTCATGTAAGTGAAGCTCAAAATAAATACATGTACATTTAAGATGATGGCTCCTCAAATAAGTGACTTCCTTATTGTTAAGAAATGGCTTTAACCCTATAAAAGTAAAACAACCTGACAAAACATCACATCCTACTCCATAAATAACAAATGAATATATAATTAAAGAAATAAATAAGAAAATAACACAGCTTGGATGCTCAGTCACAATAAATGGCAAATATGTTCCAACTACAAATATTTTCTAACAGAAAATATATTCCCTTAGTAGTTCAATAATTAAATAACAGTCAACTTTACTGATCTACTCATGGTGCTGAGTGCATTTTATAATAATGTTTTATTAATAATGTGATTTCTTATTTTAAGCAGGTCTAGGTTTATTAAATAATCCCATCAACAAGACAAAGGAGAAAAGAAGGGAGCAAGAAGGCAGAGAAAGTATAACTGTGATTAAGAGCTATAAGGTAAATATTAAATGCTTTGAGGTCTGAAACATTTTGCTTATTTCATCCACATTTTTGAAATAATGTAAACTGTCTTATTCACAGGAGGCTATTCTAAGACAAAATCAGAAATAATTTGCCAGAGAACTTCAGCCTTTTAAAGAAAACTCCAAGAATAACTCCATTAAAACTCAAATTTTGTCACTCAGGTATTATCTAACTAAATACTCCTAATTTTGTTTCCAATCTTTGAAGTCTATTTTACTTTCATCTATTTATACATGATTTGAGAGTCTATTTGGTACTAAAATAATTGCTTGTAGCATGATAAAAGCAGAAATTTATCAGGACTTGTTTTCTTAGTTTAAATCTGTTTTTTGTAACAGAACACTGAATGTAAACATGTTATCTTTTCAAGATTTCAAAATATAAAAATTTCAGATGTCTTCCTGAAATAACACTGGAATGATTTTTTTGGCAAATTTTTTCTCTCTCTCTATCTCTGATGCAAAATCCATTAGCTAACATCTTAATCAGATTCATGATTTACATGTTTATAATACAGTACAATATAAAAATTCTCACAACACATTTCAGATATTTATCTTTCAAATCATGAATTCTCTTAAATGTTGGATAAATATTCATGAGGATAATTTTGTAGATTTCTCTCGTCCAACTGGGAATATAGTTTTCAAGCAATTAAACTCTAAAATCGGTCTTTTTAAATATTTGCATTGCAAGTAGCACAAAGATTGCCATGGTAATCCTCAAATAGCTTAATAGCAAAAATTAATGATTGCATTTTAAACAAGAAATTTAATATGACCATTACATGATTTTCAGCCAATATCATTTTAGAATAGTTAATTCAGATTTATATACAATTGTTTGATACAGAGATGTGATTATATGAGAAAGCTGTTAACTGTTTTAGTGTAGCAATTCTAAATTATAAATATTATTGTAAATTCAACAACACAATCATTTGTAGGGAATTATAATAATTTTGTAAGACATGATAACTTTTACTAATTTATACAATAAATTAAATTCCTAATTGTAAAATTTGCTTAAGTTTGTGACCCTAACAACAGTTTAAGCATGGGCATTGTTTTTACTTTTAATAGCTAAAATGATTCCAATTACAATATTCAGTTATTTTCACTGCAAAATATCTTATTATAAAAATGTCAGAATACAATAAATTTAAATGCCTAATCATGTAACATATTTACAAATGTTAGAATTCTATCATTGCCACTTCAATCAAACCTAGCAAATTTTTTCATAGAGTAATTCAGATTTTCATATTTTGAGTATGAACTTAATTCTTGCTTGATTAAATATAATTTCCAATGCTCTCTCACTTTTCTCTCATGAAGTATTTCCTCTTTCCTCATTTAAGAAAAAATTTGTTCTTCTACATGTCATTTAAGTTGTATAAAAACTAATATTATAAATTCCTCATCAAACTAACTAGATAACCTCCATAATTACTCAGTTTAATCCAATGGAATATATTTTGCCTTATATAAATAAATGCTGCAAACACAGGCTATAAAAGCCGTACTTAACAAATGCAGCTTTATAAAAGTTATTCTTCTGGTCTCTAAGCAATACTTCTGACTTTGTGTAGCCAAATAAATAATCATTTTGATATACTCTTTCTTATTTCAATATTGGTTTAGTTCTCTGAAACTAATCATCATGGGTACTTTATTTGTGGTTAATATTTTAAAATCAAGAGTGAGAGATTATGCTATTACATGATTGTACCATTTGTATAAATCACAATCATCAAAAGAGTCCATGAAATTATACAATTTAATGATGTACAAAAGGAAATCAATATGTTTTTAATTAAACTATAGATGCTAATTTAGCAGAGTAATTAAATCTATTTTTCCTGTTCTGAAATTTTATTTTAGAGCTCAGTAACTTTGTTTTTTCCATAAAGACTAATTGTAAATATTTGAGGCTTTTCAGGCCACATTTGCTTTCTGTAACATATTCTTTTCTGTTTTTTACTAACACTTATAAAACATAAAAAAATCTTTGCTGAAGGGTAGTAGAAAAGCATTTCCTGTAATTTTCCTCATGGGCCAAATCCTACTCTCAACAGTTTAAGAACATCTAATTTAATTTGCATTTATCCTATAAATAAAAAGGTAGTTCTGAAGTATCTGAAGCAGATCATTACACTGTCTTATCAACTTTGGGCAGAGAAAACCATGGGTACAGTCCACAGTTGAGAAATCACAATGTTATATATCTCATAATCATATTGTGTACACATACATTTATGAGTACATAATTCATATATAATATATATTTTATACATTAAGCAGACATATATATACTTTGTAATAAGCATAAAACAATGCTATGACAATATTTGCATATTATCCACTTATTTATTGAGAAGTGTGAAACAGAAGAAGCAATAATTTAATTAGTGGGAATATTAACATCCATGGGTTGTCAAAAATATATAGTATACCACAATAGATGCATCAGAGCTGAATCTAGAAATCTAAAATAAAGATGTTAATACTTCCTAGAGGGTTAGTTTTGAAGAACAGTGGAAATACTGTAGATAAAAATCTCTCTGTGTTAGAAGTTTGGCCAAAGAGTTAAGCCACCAGTTGGAATATCCACATTCCATATCAGAATACCTGGCTTCAAGTCCCAGCTCTCCTCCTATTTCCATCTTCCTGCTTATGAGCCCTCATGGAGACAGAAGGTGATGGCTCAAGTGCTGGATCCCTGTAACTCACATGGAAGACCAGGCTTAAGTTCTCAATTGTCTGTTGTGGGCATTTGGGAAGTGAATTAAGGATTTGACTCTCTCTGTCTCTGTATGTCTCTGTCTCTCAAAAAAAATCCCAATACTAGGCCATGGACATGGTAGATATTCAATAAATATCAATTTGTCTTTTCTTCCAGTAAAAATAAATTACTGAGATGATATGTACTTAATATGCAAATGAACTGGTTTTGTAGGATTTTATTATTTTGCAGGATTTGTATTATTTTATAGGATTTTATTGTAAGAATTTGGATCACATTACATTTTAGTTACAAAGTTATATAAAGCTGAAATTCATGAAAAAGTTGCTCTTTAATTTATTGCTGGCAAACTGGCATTTTTAATCAGGATCATATAACGAATGATTATACTGTTATTGAAACAGATAGTACAAGATTCATCCTGTCCATGCACAAAAAGTAACTGCCATAGATTTCAATGTATTGATAAACATGAATAATATTTCATGGCTGCAGAAATGAAGAGAACTTAAGAAATAGCACACATGACCAGTGAGCTAACAGAGCTAATATTCCAAAATAGAAAGACAAAACACAAACAGAATATACACAAATAAAAAAAAGAGGGTAACAAGGAAGAGGATAGATTATAATTAAATGAGGCAATATGTGTAATGGCTTGAACCTAGGTATTGAAGATTGAGAATTTTATCCACTTCATATTGAAAATTATAAAGGTTTCATAAAATACGAGTTATATCTCTATTTTAAAACTCCAACTAGTTAGCAATGGTTACAAAGTAGTTGAGATTTCAATAACAGAGAAAATATTAATGTCTTGCAGCAACTTTTTAAAATTCTTAGAAAATTACATCATAATATATTATATAAATTTCATTCAAGCAGCTCTAGGAATGAGCATAGCATAAACATGCCGAGGTGAAAGAAATCATCTGCTGCATTTTTTAAGCATTGTTCGCCAACATAATTAAGTCATCTACTTTATGTTTTTCTTTAGGTGCCAGTCCAAGAAATGAAATTTTAGTGCTACCTGCAAATATAGTGATTCATATTGATCGAGTAGGATGCCATCAGCAACTCACAGGGGCAGACAGAGGCAGGTGTCTGGAATACGGTACAGAAATGGCAAAAATAAACCCTGATCACAAATACCTGCATTTATATTGGGGTTGGCCCCAAGGTCCTGAGGAACATATATTTTACACATAAAAAGAACACAAACAAGAAGCGGGCCAATAGTACCAACAGAATGAAGGCACATGCCAAAGCTATCAAGACCCTTGCAAGACCCAAAAAGGTTAAGTCCAAGATCCCAAAGGTATCAACCACAAACTCAATTGATTGGCATAGAGCAATCACCTCAAGTTCTGGAAGTATGCTCATGCCTACATTGCTTAGAATCTCAGGCTGTCCTAGAAAAAAGCCACTGCCAAGGCTCAAAATATCCTAGGTCTAGGCCATGACTTTGGCTGTAGCACCAGGACTAGTTGCAGCTCTATCTCAGACTCTAAAAGTTGCTAAAACACTTAGGCAGGCTCGACAGATAGAGCACTGTTTGCCAGTGTGAGGAAAAAAGTATGGAGTGATCCCCTGGGCTGCCATCTGCCTGGGGCTGGTGTCCTTTGTGGTGTGTAAACAAATAAAATTGAAGCATAATCTCTTCAAAAATACTGACATTCTAGTTTTGTTCCTGTTACAAAATTATCACCTAAAGATTCTGCACTCAATATTTTTGCTGGTATCTGTATCTAAGTATATAGATACAGATAGCAAATTGAAAACATTTTTATTGATCAATAAATTGTTACTATCTTATACCAAGGTCTGATACAAGTTATTGGTATCAGGTCCATTTCTGTATCATAAACTTTACGGTTCTGGGGACATGGGTTTGCGACTTTATGACAACCATCAAATTAGTAACCATAAGCGCTGATGGCTACATTTTCCCTTGGTCTCTTTGAAAAAGGACACAGGCTGCACTCTATAAACTTAATTATATAAACATAAAATCTACGTTTAAAATAGGACCACATAGCAACTGACTTGATTTGAATCCCTTTAATTCACTTCCTGATGATTCCATTTCTCATCAATTTAATCAACATTACCATTTTTATGATAACAAATATAATTGCCTGTTTTATAAAGAGCAGTGGATACATACTTTAGAATGGGATTGGAAGATGGTTGAACAGTTTAAAACTGTAATAATGAAAACAGTACTGTAAAAGTAAGAGCAATGACATAATTGATTATTACCAGGATGTCTTCAGCACAACAATTAGGCTGGATGTCCAGAACTTTTGGTTTCTAGCAATTGGTGACTTAATATCTTCCATATCCTACAGAGATATTACGCCCAGAATTGAAAGTTCTTAGGTGTAATGCATTCACATCACCAGCTCCAGTAAAATAATCCATTTTTAAGTTTATACTTTTTATCAGATTTTGTTTTGGTAGAATTAGTTTGATATTTCTTAAACTTGAAATTTACATTAAATTTAGCTCAATCACAATTTAGTACAAATAGTATTAGAATGAAGAAGGAGTGGTAATCTTTTCTTGCTTCCTTTAAAGAAATAGTACAGATTAAATCAGTCCTGTGGAAGTGAATCCATTTTGAAAAATCAAGAAAATGGCAATCGATGGTCAATGCACAAAAACACATACCTCACTCTCAGAATTACAAACAGGTTACCATCAGCAGACATCATGACTTACAGATTTGTGAACTGAAATAGTTCATATCCATACTTTTTCTTTTTAGGATTGTGCCATGGAATTAAAATATTACTATCTCAAATAATGTAATATATCGCATTAACAAACTGAAGACAAAAATAAGATGGTTATCTCAATAGATGCAAAGGAATCATTTAATTAAATACATTATTTCATAATGAAAACCATTAGCAAATAGTTATAGAAGGAACATACTTCAACACAATTAAAGCAATTTATGGCAAACACATGGCCAGCATGCTATTGAATGGGGAAAAACTGGAAGAATTCCCCTTAAGATCCAGAACCAGAGAAGGATGCCATAGCTCACCAATGCTATTTGATACAGTCCTGGAAGCTTTAGCCAGAGCCATTAGGCAAGAAAAAGAAATCAAATGGATACAAATTGGGAAGGAGAAAGTCAAACTTTCTCTATTAACTGATGACATGATTCTATACAGGGGAACCAAAAGACACCACTATGAAACTATTGGAACTCATAAAGGAGTTTGGTAAAGTGTCAGCATACAAAATTAACACACACAAAAAAAAAATCGATAGCTTTTGTATACACAATGCCATGCCTGAGAATTGGAGAAAATATTTGTAAACATGAAACTGAGAAAGAATTAATATTCAGAATCTATAAAGAGCTCAAGAAACTCAACAACAAGAAAACAATCCAGTTAAGAAATGAGACAATGACTTGAACAGGCAGTTTTCAAAAGAGGAAATTCAAATGGGCAACAGATATAAGAAAAAATGCTTAGGAAAAATGCAAATCAAAACTACAATGAAGTTTCACCTCAGCCCAGTTACTACAGCTCTCATAGGGAAATCAACAAGCAATAAATGCTGGCAAGGATGCAGAGGAAAAGGTACCCTAATCCACTGCTGTGAATGTAAACTGGTGTTGCCACTGTGGAAGGCAATATAGAGAAACCTCAGAAATATGAATATAGACCTACCATATGACTCAGCCTCACTTCTGGGAATTTACCCAAATGAAATGAAATCAGCACCTGAAAGAGTTATCCGTACCCCCATGTTTATTGCAGCTCAATTCAAAATAGATAGGATATGGAATCAATCCAGATGTCTACCAACTAAAGACCAGATAAAGAAAATATATGTATACGTACAAACACACACACACACACACACACAAGAATACTACTCAGCGGTTAAAAAAATTAAACTTTGTCTTTTGCAATAAAATGGATGCAACAGGATACCATTATACTTAGTAAAATTTGCCAGCCTCAGAGAGACAAATACAATGTTTTCCCTCATTTTTGTGGTAATTAATAGAATACCTGAAAGATAATATATAGGAGTGAAATTGACATTATGAGATTCAATGGTTGTTTATAGCCCTCGTCTCAACTGCTGAGGTGCTGAGGAACAGTTTGTTTTTTTTTTTTTTCATACTATTTGCTGAACCCTTTATTTAGTTAGGCTTAATCTTACGAGTATAAAATTAACTGAAAATAGGTATTTTTAAAATTAAAAGTGGGAATAGCAGAGAGAAGAAGGGTTGGAGTGTGGACTGGAGGGGCATAGGATGGAAAGCAGCACTATGTTCCTGAATCTGTATACATGGAATACATGAAACTTGTAGACCTTAAATAAATCTTAAAAAAATAAGGGATGGCACCTCGGCTCAATAGGCTAATCCTCCACCTGCAGCGCTGGCACCCCGGGTTCTAGTCCTGGTCGGGGCGCTGAATTCTGTCCTGGTCGCTCCTCCTCCTGTCCAGCTCTCTGCTGTGGCCCTGGAGTGCAGTGGAGGATGGCCCAGGTCCTTGGGCCCTGCACCCGCATAGAAGACCAGGAGAAGCACCTGGCTCCTGGCTTCAGATCAGCGCAGTGCGCTGGCCACAGTGCACTGGCCGCAGCAGCCATTGGGGGGGTGAACCAATGGAATGGAAAAGGAAGACCTTTCTCTCTGTCTACTCTGCCTGTCAAAGAAAAAAAAAACAAACAAACAAACAAACAAACAAAAAAACAAAAAACAAGTGTTTGTCTATGGAGCAAGTCAAATCCTTGTCTGTTCTTCATAAGCAAGATTACAAAATAGATAGCTGCTTTGGAAAATAGTTTTATTGTGTCTTATAAAGTTATATATAAGCTTATCATATAGCAAAGTGTTTCCACTATTCAGAATGTATAGAAGATAAATTAAAATATATAATCTCTACTTGAATGATAATATCAACATTCTGCATAAGAGTAAAAACTGGAAAGAAATCAAATATCACCAACCAGTAAATGATAATTATAAATTTGGATACTATTTTTAATACATATTAATGTGTAACTGATGTATTTGTTATTATGGATGCATGATATTTTTAAAAATTTTGCTGAATGCAGGAAATCAGTAGCAAAGCCCATATAACGTGTTATTTTCTTTAATGAAATAACCAACAAAAAAGCTTTATTTAATATGACACAAAGCCAATCAGTTGCTATCTCTGATTAAAGGAAAATTGGGGTGAAAATTTATTGCAACCAATTTCAACAGAACTTAGGATGATAACAGAAAATTTTTAAAGCTGACTTGCTTGATTTACGGTCAACTATATAAACACACTAAACTCATTATTTTAATAATCAATTTTGGTGAATTTAATGGTATGTAAAACTGATTCCTTTCAATAAACTTATAAAATTGAACTGTTGGTTTAAATCCCTATGTTGAAATCCTTTAATCTCACTATATACTGATAGAGTAGATGGCACTCTCACATTGAAAATTCTGAAACATGGAAAGAAGGAAATCTTTCTCCCAATCTCCTACTTCAAAATCATTATTTATCAGTATCTAAGAGATACAGGGGTGGTATTCAACCTGTGTTGGCACCCATTTATACATTCTTTCCCTTGAATCCTATGGTTGATCCCAGCAGTGTGACATTTTACAACTCCATAGTATATTTCTTGGTGACTGGGCTGTCTTAGTTCCTTCAAAGTCATTGATTTTTGGCCCTTTAAGAGCACAAGATTCTCAACAGTCAAGACAAGGGTTGTTCAAATCATTGCTTCTCAAAGTGTCAATTTCACTTCTATGGATTGCTTTTAGGTGATCTATTATTTATCACAAGTTAGGGAGAACATAAGGGAATATGAGTGAGAAGGTAGGTCTGGTGGGATGAATCACCATGTTCCTAAAGTTGTAATTATGAAGTATATGAAGTTAGTAACTGTAAAGCTGTACAGTTCTACATACATTCCTATGAACTTACTTCTAAGGGTACAGTTTAAAATCGTGCTGTGGCACTCCAAATTCCCTTAAGTTGGGTGGTAAAAACACCATCCTAAGCATTAAAGTGATCAGATGGATAGTATTAAGGGTCTGGTAATAATAATAGATAGAATTAAAAAAGAGTGAATGCTCCAACATGGGAAACATTCCACCCAGCACACTCATAGAAATGACAATCGCTTTAGGCAGCACTCTGACCTCAGAATCGGTCCTTAAGGCATTCTGGTCTGCCTGAAAAGCCCACGAGAGCATTTCAGGCATGGAAAGCCAAGACACTTTGGCAGAAAATGTCCTACATGAAGGACCTCGGTGGGTGAGACACCAGTGGAAAGAAGTGGTCATCAAAGAAGAAGGTACTTTTCTCTGAAGTGAAGAGAGAACTTCCACTTTGTGTATGGCCTTGTCTAAATACTGATAGAGTTTGTGGTTTCAAAAGGCTTCCATAGCCTAGGAAGTTCATGCCAAGAGCCTCAGGTAATCACTGACATCATACATAAGAGTTCTAATTGTTAAATTAACAATAGGAGTCACTGTATACTAACTTCCCATGAAGGGCCTCTGTCTTCAAAGAGTTGCATAATTATGTCTAAGTACTCGCAAAAGATGTATTGTTGGTACTTAATATTAAAACAATTTCAAAAAAAGTGAAATTAACTTCAAGATGCAAGGACTTTGAACAGCTCTTGTCTCGACTATTGAAGAACAGTTTTTTTTTTTCAAGCAAATTGTTGAACTCTTAGTATAGACTTGGTCTATAAAGTTAATAAAGTATATAAAGTTAATTGAAAATGGATCTTAGTTGAGAATAGGACTAGGAATGGGTGAGGGAGGAGGAGGAGAGGTTGGAGTGTGGTTGGGAGGTAGGGTTTGGTGGGAAGAATCAGTATATTCCTGAAGTTGTACTTATGAAATGAATGAAGTTTGTATTCCTTAAGTAAAATATTTCTTTGGGTAAAAAATAATAAATATACTATATACTGTGAAAAATGGGCAAGATTCTATTAAGCACAGATAACTTTATTTTATATTACATTTGAGGTTGGCACCTATTTTCTACTATTTTCTGTAGCCTACAACTTTATAAGAATTTATAATGCTAACGCATAGCATTAGGGAAATGAAGCCCTTCTAGGAAATATTGATTAATGTTCAAATTAACCTACTAAAGGAATACTGAAAGAGGGGAAGAAATAATCAAGACATAAGCATCCCATCATCCAATATAAGAGGATTTCACTCTTTATAACTAGATTTTTAATGCAATTAGTTTTACTTTACATAAAGGTTTTAAGTAAGGGACTAGTGTTGTAGCATAGCAGGTAAAGCAACCACCTATAATGCTGACATCCCCCATGGGGTTGGTGCTGGTTTGTGTTCTGGTTGCTCTATTTGTAATTACAGCTGCTAATGGCCTGGGAAATGCAGAGGAACATGGTCCAAGTGTTTGGGCCCCTGTCACCCACCTAGGAGACCCAGATGAATTCCTGACTACTGGCTTTGGCTTGGCCCAGCCCTGGTCATTGTGACCATTTGGGAGTGAACCAGGGGATAGAAGATGCTTCTTTTAAAAAAAAAAAAAAAAAAGTTTATTTATAGAGAGTTATGGGGCGGGGGGTGGAGACAGACAGCAGAGTTACAGAGAGAGAGAGAGTGACAGAGAGATCTTCCATCTGCTGGGTCAATTCCCAGATGGCTGTAACCAGAAGCCAGGAGTTTCTCCCTGATCTTCCAAATAGATTCAGGGGCTCAAGCAATTATGCCACCCTCTGTTGCTTTCCTAGGTGGATTAGCAGGGAACTGGATTGGTAATGGAGCATCTGGGACTTGAACCAGCTCCCATATGGGATGCGGGTACTGTAGACAGTAGCTTTACCCACTAAACCACAATGCCGGCCCCAATCTTTTTTATTTAAAAGAAGGTTTACAAGTGAAGTAAGCAGGCATATAGGTTGAAATTGATTAGGTTTGTGAGATGGAAGACCACGCCTTCAACACGCCCCTATGTGACCTCAAGCCCTACCTGATACCTTCGCCATGCCCCTGTGTGACTTCATGCCCCTACTTGGCTACACCTGGGTGCCCACCAGCCAATCAGATTAATTAACCACTCCCCTTAGGAATTGAGTTAAAAGCCTAGGACAGGGTGTGTCCCATCCTTCTCTCTTTTTTTTCCTAGCCTCTTGCCAGGAGGGGGCTTGCTGTAGCCCTGCACCTCCAGGGCATGTGGCCTTTGGGTCACCGGCCCTAGGCTTCCTGGCCTAGATGCTCCTCCATGTAGCTGGTTCCTGGTGCTCGGTATGAACCCAGATTTACCCCCTCTCTCTCTTAGATAAAGCCCTCACTCTCCTATGCATCTTTCTCACTAAATAAAAGCTTAAAATGTACCATACTGCCTTGTTCATCTGTTCCAGTATTTAGAATTATTCTCTAAGTATTAGGCAAGAACCCTCTGGGGCTTCTAATATTGAGGATTTATTAATAAGCATATGGTGATATCATATGGCACCCCAAATTCTGGTAGCACCCATATGGGACTTCTGGGAACCTTAAGGGGCCACATTTTCATATATATTTTTGGGGGTCATTTCCAACATCACAAGTAATGAGATTAGTTTTGTTATCTTTTTTAATATGCAAGTTAAGAGTAAAGAGTCATAATTAGTTCACCTTTCTCAGCATCATAATCATTACATTTGATTATATACACTTGTTAAAAGGGGCTTCCCATTCATCAATTTCAAATTTCCTCCTGGGAACATGGATAAGTGACTGTTTCAGTTAGATAGTTCAGACAGAAGATATCTTGAAAATGCCTAGTTTCTTACCAAACAGGTGGGCAAATATTGACATAATTGAGGCCAGGAGAGATCAGGATGATAAAGTACTATATTTGATTAGTTTTCCATGATACGTTCAATCCTTGATAGTGAATATTCTTGTACCTCCTCATTCTTTTTCCATCCCCATATCTTGGTATCTGATATTTAAAAGCTACATGTTAATCATATCTGAAGTGTGTTACATAATCTATCATAAACATACAAGCTCATACTGCAAGATGATAGAAAATGTACTGAATTAGCAGATTCTGCTTCTTTCTCATATTCTCCAACATTACATTAGATTTAATCTTTCATTACCCTTTTGCCTCTTGTCTCTAAATAATTTGTCCTCGATCATAATAATTATAAACTTTTTGATCACCTGTGTCTTCTTACTCTACCTTGCCTAATAATTTCATGGAACTCTTGAATTGGGTAGCAATTAATAAACTACTGAAATCCTGGCTACAGTT
Organism: Oryctolagus cuniculus; assembly: GCF_964237555.1. Classification (NCBI taxonomy): domain Eukaryota; kingdom Metazoa; phylum Chordata; class Mammalia; order Lagomorpha; family Leporidae; genus Oryctolagus; species Oryctolagus cuniculus. Next base: position 167,873,463 of record NC_091433.1, read on the forward strand.
AAGGCTAGGGGGAAAAATGGCATTTGTATTATTGTGCTGAATTTCTTTAGATCCTAACAATGAGGTGAGTTAGCTAAGATGTATATTTTTAACACTCTTCACTCTATCTTGTAGGTAAAGATTATAAATCAAATCTGAAAAGCCATTAATATTTCAAAGTGACTTCATTTGCAGGAACATAAAATTAGACTATTATATTTCAATAAAAATGTGTTCATTCTAAGGGACTGAAATAAACCTTAAGAATGCACAGAGGATTGTTATGATAGAGTTTCTACACAGGACAACTTCAGGCTAGGTCATCAATATCTGTGGGTTAATCAATATACTCCTTGTACATCTCTTAAATACTTAGTAAAAACCTTTCTTTAACAATCAACAGATGGCTTCATAGTTTGATTTTGCCATATTTTCTGTTAGTATCTTGAATTTCATCACTAAACATGTTTAGGAAGTTTCTTTAGCTCATATCAGACCAATAATAACAAGACTAAGACACAATTTAGGTATTTGGCATGGTATAAATTTATTGAAAATATTATTTAGAGATCTAATGAAATAAACGTTGTCTAAAATCTATAGTATGTGTAATACGAAGACATAGCGCAATATAGCAGAATTACCCTAGCAAGTAACCTAACCTGAGAAGATCATAGCCTCACTATACAACCTCCACTGCCAAACTGGCAGGAATATCCACCAAGAAATCTGATATATGGACCCGTAAAAAAGAGGGGAAAAGTATCTTCTGTTTCTACTATTAACTGTCAACACTGGCCATGGAACGTGAAATTGCCTAGTTCTTAGCACGCAATGAATTTTATAGGGAACCATTTCAAATCAACAAAATCAAAATGAGCCAAGGATTTTTACCACAGAGATATTCAGATATTACAGAATTTCAGTCTCTAAAATAAAGCTACTTCAACCATGGTGACAAGTGTCAATGATCAGAACAAGACCAGCAACAAAGCTGACAGATTTCAGAAGAGCACGTAACATAGGTGTTCCAAAATGTGCAAACCTACTGCTAGGAGTTGTGTTAAAGGCTAGCTGGGTTCAGTTAGCTCAGTAACGTGCGGAGAAGAGAAATCCAGTGCCAGGATCACCATCCATCCACTGCACTCCTCTGAGATAAAAGCACTTACGTTTTACATATACACATTGCAGGAAGACCAGCTATACTGTGGCTGTGGCATTTTGACTTCTGACCTAACACAATAATCAAACCCTGGCAGCTCTACCATGTTTAAAAGTGTCTGCTTTCTAATTCAAGGAGTTAACACCATACATTTATTTATCTTCTTTTCTTCTCAACAGAGGAGTTCACAGGCCTAACTAACAGGCATATGACAATATGCAGTACATCTGCATTTCTTATGAGCAGCCACAAGAAAACAGCCCATATCAGGTTAAATACTGTATTACATCAAGTTTCTGAACCTGTATGTCACATGACTCTATACAAACACAAGCACATGGTAGCGATTGCAAATATTTCAAATAACATTTAAGGAAAAAACCTTTAGATTTAAAACCCCTTTTAACTGACGTATTCTTTGTGAAGTTCAGCAAACTTTACCTACTATATAAATGTGTGACATAATTAAAGGAAACCCATTTACAGAAAAAATACTTTGGGTTAGAATCTCAGAGTTGAAATTCATTGGTTTTATGCAAGTTTTCTATTGTTCCTGTTTTCTGTGTGTGTGTGTGCTCATTTTAAATGACAATCCTGGCATCAAAAAGGATTCTATCTGGGGCGTGAATTGTGGCATAGCAAGTAAAGCCACCGCCTGTAGTGCCTGCTTCCCATAAGGGCGACCATACAAGTTCTGGCACTCCACTGCAGATCCAGCTCCCTGCTAATGTGCCTGGGCAAGCAGTGGAAGATGGCCCAACTGTTTGTGCCCCTGGACCCAGGTGGGAGATCTGGAAGAAGTTCCTGGCTCCTGGCCTTGGAACAGCTCAGCTCTGGCCATTGGGGACATTTGGGGAGTAAACCAGCAAATGGAAGATATCCCCCTTCCTCTCCCGCTGTTACTCTGCCTTTCAAATAAATAAGTAAATCTGAGAGAGAGCAAGAGGAAGAAGAGGAAGAGGAGGAGGAAGAGGAGGAGGAGGAGGAAGAAGAAGGAGGAGGAGGAAGGAGGAGGAGGAGGAAGGAGGAGGAGGAGGAAGGAGGAGGAGGAGGAAGAAGAAGGAGGAAGGAGGAAGGAGGAGGAAGGAGAAGGAGGAAGGAGGAAGGAAGAAGAAGGAGGAAGGAGGAGGAAGGAGAAGGAGGAAGGAGGAAGGAGGAAGAAGGAGGAGGAAGAAGAAGGAGGAGGAAGGAGGAGGAGGAAGGAGGAGGAGGAAGGAGAAGGAGGAAAGAGGAGGAGGAGAAGAGAGATGGAGAGATGGAGAGATGGGGAGGGAGAAAGATAAAGAGAAAAAATATTTTTTTGTAGATATTTCATATGTTTGGGATGGGAACAGCAATAGAAAAGGCTGACTGTGGAATAGGAAGTGCAGATTCCAGCCCCTTATTCTTGGACTTCCAGACCCTAGTGGAAAAGTCATGCTCAAGTGATTGTTTTGGTTCTTAGTATAGAATAATAAGAATCAGGATCAGGTTCTTTAACCATTGTTAACTGTAAGAAAGGTCTCATATATTACTCTATTGCCTATGTAGAAAACAATCTATATCATGAAAATTCATTAATAAAGGACTTACAATAAGAGCCCTCAACAAGTGAATGGAAATGTATACTATGAAAAATAATTTTTAACAATTTTTGCACCAAAATAAATTTAGCTTTTAATTCTATTGTTCTGTATGCTTTTTGAAGTACCCTTATACAAGACATCAAAAAGATCAATTATCTTTGCATTAAAGAATCATTATTGGCCAGCACCTGGCTCCTGGCTTCGGATCCGCCTGGTGCGCCGGCCGCAGTACGCCGGTCGCAGCGGCCATTGGGGGGTGAACCAATGGAAAAGGAAGACCTTTCTCTCTGTCTCTCTCTCACTGTCCACTCTGTTCATCAAAAAAATTATATCATTATATATATTTATCAAATATATCATTATATATTTTTATCAAATAATTCAATTTTAAGATGGTTATCCAAATTTAAAGATTTCACAAAAATTCAGAAGATATTAATTATAATGTTCAATACTGAAGTTCAAAATGAAATAATTATAAATCACAATCTTGCTATAAATGAGTTTTTCACAGAATATTTTTAAATGTGGGAAATTATTTAATATACCACTGAATGGGCTGGTGCTGTGGCACAGTGGATCAAAGCCCTGGCCTAAGGTGCTGGCATCCCATATGGGCACCAATTCTTGTCCCAGTTGCTCGTGTTCTGATCCAGCTCTCTGCTATGGCCTGGGATAGCAGTGGAAGATGGCCCAAGTCTTTGGGCCCCTGCACCCACATGGGAGACCTGAAAGAAGCTCCTGGCTTCAGATAAACGCAGCTCTGGTTGTTGTGGCCATCCAGGGAGTGAACCAGTGGATGGAAGACCTCTCTCTCTCTGTCTCTACCTCTCTCTGTAACTCTTTCAAATAAATAAAATAAATCTTCAAAAAATATATACCACTAAATAATTAAGCAGGATATACTACTGTATGTGATCTAAGTATCTAGAAGAAAGTGTGTGTGTGTAACTGTGTGTGTTTGTGTGTGTGGAAAAATATACCTAAATTTCTATATGATGAGTTCATGTGTGTATTATCAAATATTTTCAGTATAATATCTTTAGATAGAAAATAAAGAGAAGTACATCAACACAATTCCCAACAAAAGTAGATAATTCTCCTTAGGCAAAAGCTTATTATAACAAATCGGCTTTTTATTAATTGTTAAAAATATATAAATGCTGTAAATGTTTCCCTATGAACTGTTTTTTATTAAAAACAAATGATATTCAGCTTCCCAGATTTATTTCATGTTCTACTCATTAGTTTTTTTTTATTTATTTATTTATTTATTTTTTTGGACAGGCAGACTGGACAGTGAGAGAGAGAGACAGAGAGAGAAAGGTCTTCCTTTGCTGTTGGTTCACCCTCCATTGGCCGCCATGGTGCTTCTCCTGGTCTCCCATGGGGTGCAGCGCCCAAGTACTTGGGCAATCCTCCACTGCACTCCCTGGCCACAGCAGAGAGCTGGTCTGGAAGAGAGGCACCAGGACAGAACCGGCACTCCGACCAGGGCTAGAACCCGGTGTGCCGGCGCCGCAAGGCGGAGGATTAGCCTAGTAAGCCGCGGCGCCGGCTTCTACTCATTAGTTTTAAACTTCAATACAGGAGTTCTAGTAAGATCCATATGTATACTAGATGATTACACAAAGGTCTGCTTTGTGTCATGTTCTTTCTAATGGCAACACTCCCCTTATCCTCACCAAGGGTACATAAACACTTCCAATTTCATATTCTTGTCTAGAAAATGCTTGAAACATTGTTGCATTGAAATTGAAGACTAATTTTTTCTGTTATTTGAAATACCAATTTTCTTTTACTTTTTCTCTTTTGTTGTTGGAGAGGCAGAGACACAAAGTGACAGAGAGCACTCCTATATGATGGTTTATTCCCCAAGTGTCTGAGATGGTAAGGGCTCAACAAGGCTGAAACCATGAGCCAAGAATTCAAACCAGGTCTCCCACATGGGTAGCAATGACCAAAATACTTGAATCATCATCACCTACTGCCTTCCACATCTGCATTAGCCAGAATTTGGAATCCTTATTGGAGTCAAGACTGCATACAGGCATTCTAATACGGGATGTAGGTATCCCAACCAACATCTAAACAACTAGATCAAAAGCCACCTCTAATTTTATTTGTTAAAGTCCAAGATACTTTTCTAAGATTATCAGTTTCAATTTCTTTTAAATTCTAAGAAAATAAGATTTTGTTGTATACTGAGTAATGATTTTTAACTCTGGAAAAAATTAAGTATATAGATCAATGCAGTTAATATGTATCTAAAAATTTATAGCCCATCAAATATTAGTAAATCAAAAATTATTTATACACTCCAGGGAAAATCCTATCAAAAATAATTTACTGATAAATTCTTATGTAAAATAAGGAGCTATTTTAGAACAAATAATAATCTTTCCACAATTTATCTTTTATGTAAATCAAGAAAATAGTTATTCTTTTTACATTTTTAATCACTCTCCAATAAAACTCTTCTATGCCTTTAGAGCACTGTGTCCCATCAGTTTTCAGTTGCCTATCTAAGGATGAATTAGTTTAGATGTAATGCATTTCAGTAATTAGATATGTAGCTAATTAATTGGGAGTAAGTCATTGTCAAGAAGATTGAATTGTGTACTATCATTCTATTCACATCAAGTACATCTTTTCACTTTGCCACTATATTAAATAGTACCAGTGAATACAATCTTTTAAACTTGAGACATAAAAATTATACATATTTATGGTGTAACATGTAATATTTCAATACATGCATATACTGTGTAATGTATAATAAGGATAAACATTTATCTTCTCAAACCTTAACATTTTTATAAAAAAACACAAAATATTTTCTTCTATATTTTTAGAAAATTACACTATACATTATAATTATCTATAGTCTCCTTATGAGGAAATGAATACCAGAACTTCTTACTCCTATCTATAGCTATAACCCATCCCCTCCCCTCCTACTTTCCCAACCTCTAGTAACCACCTTTGTATTTTCAGCTTCTGTGAGATCAACATTTTTTAGATTTCACTTATGCAACTTTTACATATAACTTGATTCAAAGGATATGTTAAAACATACAAAGATGTGTTTACTTTTGTTCTTTCAACTTTTATTTGCATATTCAATTTTGTCCACCTTAGTAATACAAAGTTTATCTCCATTCACCAGTTGTAAAATGTTCATCCTTAGATGGGTAGATATCATTTAACAAACAAATCAGTATTTTTTTCAAATCTTTAGGAAGCTATGACCCACTATTCTTACACAGATCAGCAACATTAATTTCCTCAAAAATCAGAACTTCAAACATTAACCAATTTACCTTTCAACATCAGACTTGTCATTATCACCTGTTTATGCCAACTAATTTGCCTTGGTCAAATAAGGCCCCTGCTCTGGATTCAGACAACCAGGGATCAAATGTTCACTTTTTTTCCTAGATTGTTAGTATTCCAAAGTTTCAGTTTTGTATTTGGGGGTTGGAGTGGGGTTGCCCATAATTAGGAGTAAGAAATAGCATCCAATTTCAGGATTGGTCATTCACTAACACTCTCTCACTTATACAGTCACATGCAGTTACTTATTCATTGAATATGTGTATATTGTATCCCTACTTGTGGCAAACACACTCCAAAATGATGAAGAATATATGATGCAAAACTCCTGCTTTTATTTAGCTTATGTGTGTGTGTGTACCTATTATTACACATTGTAATAGGGATGATGCTGTAAGTAGTAAATAAGAAAATACAAGTAAATTTAGCATTGTTTCCAGAATAGAAGAAGGACGCAATAGGCAAATGTACTGCTGTAATGATCTCCCTCTCTACCTAATTAAAACCTAACCATACTCTTGGTTTTGCCTGTCAACTTTTGTGACACTTTCCCTTACAGAAAGTGTCTAAGAACTCCACTAGTATTCAATAAGCATGTCCAAAATTGGACTCTGAGTTCCTCTTCTACCCTAAAATATTATGAGTTTCTGAATGGCATTGAACTAATGACTTGTGATCTATGTTTTGAAAGCAAATCATTTTTAGCAGGAGAGATGTTCAGTTTATCACCCTAGGTACCTCAATGAATTGAATCAGAGTTTGTTTATTGACAGTAGGGTGGATATTGCTTACAAGTTTTAAGAGGTGAGACTGTGCCTCATTGAAAAGCTCAAAAGAAATCCAGAAGCTACAATGAATCAAGAACTCTGGCCTTTAAGAAAGTGAGTTATAATATAATGATAGATACTATGAGAAGAGATCTCAATCTAACAGAAAAAGGTGATGAATCCCTCATTATAAGGATTTTTCATGGCAGCTAGTGAACTTGACAATTATCCTATAAACCAGATTCAGCAGCAAAACTAGAGACCACCAGAAATTTATCCTTTAGGACTTTCACAAGTTCAGAGCTATATCTTATATTGCAGTCCCTTGAAGAGCTTCCTGACTTCACTTACCCCATTTTCTTATTCTATTTTTTTTTTGTCTGTGTGCACACATTAAGCTCTATTGTAACAACTCAGTATACCTGTGTGTCTCTCTGATCAGTTTCTTTTTGTTCAGAATGCCTCTCCACAAAGAGTGGTGAAAGTCAGTCTAATCCAGCCCTGAAATTCAAACTTTCCTTAGAGATTAATTTATTTTTTCTAACTTTTATTTAATGAATATAAATTTCCAAAGTACAGTTTATGGCTTACAATGGCTCCCCCCCCCCATAATTTCCCTCCCACCACAACCATCCCCTCTCCCACTCACTCTCCCCTTCTATTCACATCAAGATTCATTTTCAATTATCTTTATATACAGAAGATCAATTTAGCATATATTAAGTAAAGCTTTCAACAGTTTGCACCCACACAGAAACACAAAGTGTAAAATACTGTTTGAGTACTAGTTATAGCATTAAATCACAATGTACAGCACATTAAGGACAGAGATCCTACATGAGGAGTAAGTGCACAGCGACTCCTGTTGTTGACTTAAAAAATTGACACTCTTGTTTATGGCGTCAGTAATCACCCTAAGCTCTTGTCATGAGTTGCCAAGGCTATGGAGGCCTTTTGAGTTCGCAGACTCTGATCATATTTAGACAAGGTCATAAAACTTTATTTTCTTTGGCCCCTATAAAATCCTTAATTTTGTCTATCCATATACTGTTATAATGAGAGCGTCTAAATTTCCATTTTTGAAGGGAAATTTACATCTCAAGTGATTTTTATGATTTAGTTTTGTATATGGTTGTCCATTTTTGTATTGAATTACATTCTATATTTTGAATTTTGTATGGATATTCTTTTATCTTACTCTTGATATAATCACTGTAAACTAGAATATTGCCTTAATGTATCTATAAGCAATCAATTGATGGTCCTATATAATTTTCTAGACCAACTTATAGTCTAATCCATTTACACCCATCTTAGTTTTAAACTAATAATGGGTTTTATTTAAGAAATAAAGTTCCTGGCCAGCACCACGGCTCACTAGGCTAATCCTCCACCTGCAGCGCTGGCACCCCAGGTTCTAGTCCCGGTGGGGTGCCTGGTTCTGTCCCGGTTGCTCCTCTTCCAGTCCAGCTCTCTGCTGTGCCCCAGGAGGGCAGTGGAGGATGTCCCAAGTGCTTGGGCCCTGCACCCACATGGGAGACCAGGAGAAGCACCTGGCTCCTGGCTTCGGATTGGCGCTGTGCACTGGCCACAGCGGCCACTGCGGGGTGAACCAACGGCAAAGGAAGACCTTTCTCTCTGTCTCTCTCTCACTGTCCACTCTGCCTGTCAAAAAAAAAAAAAAAAGAAAGAAAAAGAAAAAAAGAAAAGAAAAGAAAGTTCCTAAGGCCACAATATAGATGTTAGCTTTTTTTTTTTTTTTTTGGCATAATGCGTAATAGTCATATAGCCTAAAATGTGACGTGTGAATTTTTGCCCTCTTAATTTTTATGGCAAATGGGACATTGCATCCGGTTCACCCATCACAGTTCTAGTGTACAATTATTGCCTCTAAAAATTACTAATTTGTTACTCTAAAAATGCCTTAATTTAAATGATGAATTTTATGCTAACTCATTATATAGCACTCAAGAGAAGGTAAATTTCTCTATACTCATTGAATCAACCACATAGCCTATGTTCCGCTGAGTCATTTAGGAAGGGGTCTTGATTTGTGGTCAGTCATACTTTTGATATTATCTGTTGTGTGTAGCTTTAGGTCCATGAGTGAGTATGGGATATAACTGAAGTGGTAACATAAAACACATGGTAGGGGCCGACACTGTGGCATGGCAGTTAAAGCCACCAACTGCAGTGCCAGCATCCCATATGGGTGCCGGTTGAAGTCCCAGCTGCTCTACTTCCAATCCAGGTCTCTGCTATGGCCAGGGAAAGCAGTAGAAGATGGCGCAAGTCCTTGGGCCCCTGCACCTGCGTGGAAGACCCAGAGGAAGCTCCTGGCTTCTGGCTTTGGATCGGCACAGATCTGGCTATTGTGGCCATCTGGGGAGTGAACCAGTAGATAGAAGTCACCTCTCTCTCTCTCTCTCTCTCTCTCTCTGCCTCTGCCTCTCTGTAACTCTGCCTTTCAAATTAAAAAAAAATCTTTAAAAATAAAAACACATGGTAGTCATACATCTCTTATTGAGCTTCTACTTTCAAGGAGAGTTACTATTATATATTTTATTTAGCAATGACTCAGAGAATGCAACTGACAATAAAATATAAAAGGAAGAAAGGACGTGAATGTATTTGACTCAAAGTTTTTCACTTAGTAAATTAAAACTAATATCAGTAAAAAAAGAAAAATGAAAAATTGAATTATTTATTAGAAAATATTCCTCTATAGAATGAGCCTCTTAGTCCATGCCTGTCTCCTAAAAGGTCATGGAAATAATTCTGTCATGCATTAGGACCATAAATTTCTACATCAGTACTTTAGGGATTTGAATATGTTTCAATGAGTCTTAAAATAAAAAATAATAGTAATTAGCCATCAGCAGTACTGTAAATTAGTGATTTTAATATAATTTTATGTATTTGTTTTCTCCAAATGAATACTTGAAATGCGATAAATCTAATTAATCATTTTTTCAAACTTTAAAATATATTTTATTAGATTACTTCAAAATCGCTACCCACAGAACATAATATTCAATGTCAAATTAGTAGCTGGAAATAAAATTTGGTTTAAATAACTACCTGGTTATATTCTTGTTAAAGGATAAATTGTTCTAAATTTTTCTTTTAATTAACTACACTTGTTGAAAAACTTTTTGACATATTAAATTAGCAACTTTTTTTTTATTTGACAGATAAAGTTAGACAGTGAGAGAGAGAGAGAAAGAAATATTTTCCTTCCATTGGTTCACCTCCCAAATGGCTGCTATGGCTGGCACGCTGCGCTGATCCAAAGCCAGGAGCCAGGTGCTTCCTCCTGGTCTCCCATGTGGGTGCAGGGCCCAAGCACCTGGGCCATCCTCCACTGCACTCCTGGGCCACAGCAGAGAGCTGGACTGGAAGAGCAGCAGCAGGGCTAGAACTCAGTGCCCATATGGGATGCTGGCGCCGCAGGCGGAGGATTAGCCAAGTGAGCCATGGCGCCGGCCCCAAATTAACAACTTCTTAAACATGCTTATTTATTAGGATGTATAGCATCAGTTTTGTCCCTTTAACAAAATAAAAACTATTTTTTTTCAGTTACTTTTTTCTCAAATTTTAGAGTTGAGATTTGAGTGATTATTTTTTAATTCATCACAATATCCTACCAACATTTTTGTTTTATTTCCCCTTTAAACACTTACCCCACTCTTCAATAAAGTAAGTCACACCTATAAATGGAGTCTCCAATATCACTAACTGTAATATTCACTTGTTGGCTGTTTGGGCTGGTTAGCTTTTCATATTACAAAAAACTCTTTTCCCATTTGCAGTTATTTTTCAAAGTTTTATCTATCCACCAGAATGAGAGCTCCATAAGATGTAGTATCAAGTCTTTTTTCTTACTGTTTTATATTTTCTTCAAAACAGTTTACAATTTTTAATTTACATAACTAGGATGATAATATTCTTCTACAACAGTTAAATGGTCTCTATTATTGAATAAGATCAAAGATTCCCTGGAAGTTAAAATAAAATTCTACATGGTCATTTTTTTTCTTCAACAATCTTCTTTTCCATATCAGAAGCATGATATCATTTTTTTCTCCTGTAATTGCATTTTTTGTATTTTCTCCTTTGACCATTTGAAAATGATAAGAGTAGCTACTCAAGGAGAATATGAGGTATAGGCAAGCAATATAATGAAGAGACGAGGTCTAACTAATTGTAAGTGAGCAAGAAGACTTAATTTCAGTATTCACTGTTAGAAGTACATTAGGCACATTTTTTAAATTTTTAAAACTTCTGAGATACTAACTAGCAATGACAACCTGTAATTTTTAAGAGGAAGAGCAAATGAACATTCAATAATAGGTTATAGGAATAAGAATGGGGGGTGGCACTGTATCATAGTAGGTTAAGCATCTGACTGCAGTGCTGGCATCCCAAATGGGTGCTGGTTTGAGTCGCAGCTACTCCGCTTCTAATTCAGCTCCCTGCTGGATTAGAAAACATGGAAGATGGCCCAAGTGCTTGGGCTCCTTCACCCATGTGGGAGATCTAGAAGCTTCTGGCTCCTGGCTCTGGATTTGGCCCAGTGCCAGTTGTTACAGCCATTTGGGGAGTGAACCAGAAGATGGAAGACCTCTCCATCTATCCTTCTCTCTGTATGGAACTTTGCCTCCCAAGTAAATAAATAAATCTTTTTTAAAAAGAAATGAGGGAAAACAGAAAATAAATGTCAAAATCAAATGGAAAGCTAATTACCAAAAATCATAATTCAGTGATTATAGACTTATAATTAGTACCATTAGAAATTAGGAAAAATAAACAAAATTGAAACTGAAAAATAATACAAAAGATCAGTCTAAGGAAGAGCTAATTTTTTGAAAAACTAAACAAAATTGTTATACAATTGGCCAAAAACCAAAATAAAGAGAAAATATTGAAACCAATAAAATTCAAGATTAAAAAGGAAAATTAACAGATACCACATAAATAGGAAGATTTGATAGGAATTACTACAATAGTTATATGCCAACAAATTGGAAAATCTAGAAGAAATGGCTTACTGGACACACAGAATCTACCAAAATTCAGTCATGAAGACACAGAAAATATAAACAGGCCAATAACCTAAACAGAGATTGAATTATACCCCAATAAAGAAAAGCCCAGGAACAGATAGCTTAACTGCTGAATTATACCATACTGTTAAACAACTAACTTCAATTTTTCTGACTGTTCAAAACAATCAAAAGTGAGGGAATCCTCCAAAGTGCCTTCAAGGAAGCCAGGATCTCCTTAATTCCAAAACCAAAAAATATACAACAAAGAAAGAGAACTACAGAAAATATACTTAATGAGCATAAAAGCAAAATTCCTCAACAAAATACTAGTTAATTGAATCCAAAAACACATCTGGAAGATCATTCACCCAGACTAAGTAGGATTTATCCCTGGCTTGGAGGGATTATTAAACATTCACATATCAATAAATGTGATATATCACATTAACAAAATAAAGAGTAAAACCCATATGATTATCTCCATAGATGCAGAGAGCTCATTTGATAAAATACAACATCTTTTCATGATGAAATCCTTAACCAAACTGGGTATAGAAGGAATATTCCTCAACACAAATATCAGTAGCCTTTGTATACACAAAAAATGCCATGGCTGAGAAAGATCAGTCCCATTCACAATAGCTGGAAAAATTTTAAGCACATTGAATAAATTTAACCAAGGAGGTAAAAGATTTATACATGAAAATTATAAGACATTAAAGAAATAAATAGAATAAGAAACAAAAAAAAGGGAAGCTCTTTAGTGTTTGTGGAAGATTTAATATCATCAAAATGTCCATACTACTGAGAGCAATTACAGATTCAATGCAATACCAGTCAAAATATAGAGGACATTCCTCTCAGATCTAGGAAAAATGATGCTAAAATTTATATGGAAACACAAGAGACCCCTAATAGCTAAAGTATTCATAAAACAGAAACAAAGCGAGAAGCATTTACAATACTAGATCTCAGGAGATACCACAGGGCAGTAATAATCAAAACAGCCTGGTACTGGCATATAAATAGGGAAGCAGACCAATGGAACAGGATAGAAATTCCAGAAATCAATCCATGAATCTATAACCAACTAATCTTTGACAAAGTAGCTAAAATTAATGCCTAGATAAAACACAGTATGTTCAACAAATTGTGCTTAGATTATTGGGTCTCCATATGCAGAAGTATGAAATAAGACCCCTTTCTTACAACTCATACAAAAATCAACTTAAAATGGATCATGGATCTGTACCTACAACCTGTTACCATCAAATTACTAGAGGAGAACAATGGGGAAATTCTGTAAGACATTGGCATAGACAAAGCCTTCTTGGAAAGGACCCCAGAAGAACAGGCAACAAAAAAGCAAACACAGACAAATGCCATTACATAAAGCTAAGAAGCTTTTGCACTGAAAATGAAACACTCAACAAAGTGAAGAGGCAACCAACAGAATGGGACAAAATATTTGCAAACTATGCAATTGATAAAGGATTAATATACAGAATCCATAGATGTTCAAGAAACTCAATAGCAATAAAACAAACAATCCAGTTATGAAATGGAAAAAAGTACTTTTACAGATATTTTTCAAAAGAGGAAATTCAAATGGCCAAGAAACACATGAAAAAAAATGCTAAGAATCATTAGCTATCCAGGAAATCCAAGTAAAAACGACAATGGAGTTTCACCTAACCCCACTTAGAATGGCTTTCATAGAGAAATCAATGAACATTAAATGCTGGTGAGAATCCACTGTTGGTGGTAATGTAAACTAGTACAGACATTGTGGAAGACAGAGATAGAGATTCCTCAAAATCTGAAAACAGATCTACCACATGACCCAGCCATCCCACTCCTGGGAATTTATCCAAATGAAATGAAATCAGCATATGAAAGAAAATATGTGCCCCAAGTTTTTGCAGTTTAATTCACAATAGCTTAAGATATGGAATCCACCAAAATGTCCATCAATTGATGAACAGATTAAAAAATGTGGTATTAATAAACCACAGAATACTATTCAGCCATAAAAAAAGAATGAAATCCTGCATTTTGCAACAAAATGGATGCAACTAGAAGTCATTACACTAAATGAAATAAACCAGTCCCAAAAAGACAAATATCATGTTTTCCATGATCTGTGATAGCTAATAAGAATAAAAAAAATGCAATGTGTATGAGCAAAACTGACATTTTGATTGTTGATTATTGTTTGTAGCCTTTGTCCCTAATGTTGACGAACAGTGTTTTGTTTTGTTTCTTATCCCTATTTTCTGGATTCTTTACTTGGTGGAGGGTTAAGCTTATGATTGTAAAATAAACTGAAAATGTGTCACTGTAAGAAATTTAAAAAAAGGAAGTAGGAGAGGGTGGGAGCATTGGAAAGAGTGAGGGTAGGGTGTGACGTATCGCTATGTTCCTAAATCTCTATCTATGAAATATGTGAAATTTATTCACCTCATATAAATAACAAATTCAAAAAAGAAATTATTTTATCTCATAAAGCTAATATTACATTTGAAAAATATCACATTGAAAATAAAAAGAGATTAATGTCAAATATAGACCAATCCTATTCACTTTTTTCATTTATTTTGTTTTGTCTTGAAACCTAAGTCCAGACGTTGAAAAGGAAGGTACTTTATTTTATCACATAATTTTTTAATTATAAAGGTCCTTAGAGTTATAGATTTTATTCACTTCATCTTAATTCCTTATTTCTAGATGACCATTTTGTACAAATCATTTTTTTAGATGATGCATATCATAATGAAACTTGACTTTGGTTATGGGTACTTAATCCTTGTGATCCCTTTGGAAATCTATTTTAGGAATTATAAGTCTTTCAACATTCAATTGACTTTCTCATCACTAACTAGCATTTATAAGCCATTTTTATTTGTTTACTGTTATACCTTAATGTATCAGTTAATGCAAATTCAATACATAATTGCACTTTTCCATAAACAATCACTACCTTCATTTCAGCTCAGCCCAGTAGCTCAATCATTGATCTTTCATTCCTCTGCAGTGAGTATTTTTCAGAGATTAAACTGTGTTCTCTTACTCCTATTCTCACTTCTCTATAGAATAGACATTTTATTTTCCATTTTAGCATCATATGGTAATATATGGTTTTAGCAAAACTGCTCATGTTTGAGCAAAATTAAACTCTGTTTTTGGTTATGCTAAATCCTTGAAAGGATACAAAAGTTACTATGACACAGTTAGATATTTACATTCCTGAACACACAAATATTTATAAATGCTTTCAATATTACTATTGACATACCAATAACTAATATTTGTTCAAGGTTCTTTCAGAATAATTTAAATGTTAATAAAATCAAAAGTTTTAAGTACTCTTTTGGAAGAAAGGTAAAGAGAAAAATATTTTCATGATAAATGCTTTTTTCCTCTCAATAATGACATAATTTTCTATTGGTTGTACTGCTGAAATCACAAAAAAATGCTATATGTGTTCACCTTGAAGAGATACATCCTCTAGGTTTAAAGGTTATCTTGTGAGTTGTTCTTATCCTAATTAATTACACTCACTTAGCAATTTTATTTAAAGTTTTCCTCAGTAATAGAAAAATACAGGACAATGACAATTGTTTCAACAAATGGGAGATAAAATTTCTGTTAATTTAAATTTAATGAAAATCATTCATGTACTTAGATACAAATTCCTTACAAGAAATAAATTTATGTTTTTGTTTTCTTTAAAACTAAAAAAGTTATGAATACAATTTTTATATTTTCTATTCTTCAAGCAAATATTTCTAAACAGATAATACTATCAGACTATATTTTTCCTTAATATATAATAAATTTATTTCAAATTCCCTATGTACTTATATCAGGAATATGCTTGGAAGCCGGCGCCGCAGCTCACTAGGCTAATCCTCCGCCTAGCGGCGCCGGCACACCGGGTTCTAGTCCCGGTCGGGGCGCCGGATTCTGTCCCGGTTGCCCCTCTTCCAGGCCAGCCCTCTGCTGTGGCCAGGGAGTGCAGTGGAGGATGGCCCAGGTGCTTGGGCCCTGCACCCCATGGGAGACCAGGAGGAAGCACCTGGCTCCTGCCTTCAGATCAGCGTGGTGCGCTGGATGCAGTGCGCCAGCCGCGGCGGCCATTGGAGGGTGAACCAACGGCAAAGGAAGACCTTTCTCTCTGTCTCTCTCTCTCACTGTCCACTCTGCCTGTCAAAAAAAAAAAAAAAAAAAAAAAGGAATATGCTTGGATTTGTGATCTTTATTTTTCTGCCATTGAATATTTACTGAGTCTGACCATGTGCTGTTTACTCTGAAAGTCACTGAACCTAATAGGCATATATGATTAATATATGCAGTATCATACATACACTTTCCTAGGGAAATAAAGGGAAACATCACCAATAGAAATACATAAAACCCTCAAATAAAAATTAGAAAATTCCAAATATTTGAGACTAATTTTCTTCTCTGCATTTTTTCTTTTCTTTTTCCTAAAAATAACCTATGTCTCTGCAGAAAAAGACTGTTAGTGAGTTAAAGAAAGGAGGCTAGGGTCTGGCGCCATGGCTCACTAGGTTAATCCTCTGCCTGCAGCGCTGGCATCCCATATGGGTGCCAGGTTCTAGTCCCGGTTGCCCCTCTTCCAGTCCAGCTCTCTGCTGTGCCCCAGGAGGGCAGTGGAGGATGTCCCAAGTGCTTGGGCCCCTGCACCTGCATGGGAGACCAGGAAGAAGCACCTGGCTCCTGGCTTCGGCTCCTGGCTTCAGATTAGCATAGAGCTGGTCATAGCGGCCATTTGGGGAGCGAACCAATGGAAGGAAGACCTTTCTCTCTGTCTCTAACTCTACCTGTCAAAAAAAAAAAAAAAAAAAAAAGGAGGCTAACAGTGGTTTTGATGACCAATTTAAAGGTAAATCTAGAATCTGAATTTGCTGTGACATTATAAAACTTCCATAGGCAACTCCTTGTGTCACTGAGTAAGTTACTGACCATATCACTGGTTTTCTCCTACCTACTTATTATACAAGAGAATGGACCTTTCCACTTACTGAGTAAAGTTGAGGATATGTGTGTGCAAGAATGAATTAATGCTAATATTTTTCTCAGTCCATTTAAAATTAATGTGGTGTGGAACAGTCAGGAGACATTTCACTGTCTCTCTGATGGTTGTCCTCCTGTTCAATGAGTCCTGTTAAATGATCCCTGTAAGAGCCATCCTTCATTCCTGGCTCACAAAATCAAGCTCTGAAGAGCGTTGCTTTTAGTGTGCAGAATTCAACAGATGGTACAAAATGACCAGCATTTTCAACAACTTCCTGAGGGTAGATCTCCAGCTGGGCCTCCCTATCAGCCTCATTCTCATTGCTTTCACTGTGTGTTCACACATTTTTAACACTATCATGTTTAAAGCATTCATGGTTTCCGTGGAAGTAGCTGTAACTGTGGATATTAGCAAATCTAGAGATTAAGTATGAGGACAGTAATGACAGCTTTCTGCTTTCCCCCAAATGATGTCTGATTTTTAAATGACTGTATTCACTTTAAATTCAAAATGGTGACTACTTATCTTTTGCAATTCAGTTCACCTAAGGTTACATTACAGTGAGCAATTTTTTCTTAGCTATCAACTATGTCTTTGAGAGACACTCCTATCTTTGTTGCTAGACTGAACATTCTTCACATAGTGCTTGTAAGTCTCTGAAGTCTTTATTGGTACTCTGCACTCCTTCACACCCCCACAAGAAGAAAACATAGATTTATATTAGAAACTTCATTGAAAAGTGTCTACTTCAAAAGCACTCAAAGGACTTTCACGTTATTTTACTGCTATTCCAGAATACCTTCATGTCACTGAAATAACTTAGGCTAAGCAAGGTAGACAGTGTTTTAAATTTGTGGGAAGTTACCTTGAAAATTATGATGGGAAAACAAATAGGCTATATCCTGCTGTTATTCATGTTAAGAGTCAGAGCTTTCTGGTAGTAAGTTACTGCTAAGTAGGAGGAAATATCTGAACAGCAATAAAAGATGAGCACCTACCATAAATCTGATACCAGTAATTCCACACTTAAAATTCAAGTGCAAGGTCAATAGGGCCAACCACACACAAAATTCACACTTCCTATATAAAACATGTAGGATAATTGTAGCAAACATCACATTGTTGCCATATTAAATTAAGTTGTACTATATGTGTAAAATAATGGTATAGCTAGGACTTATTTCTACCAAAAATGATTCTTTGAAAATTTATTGGAGATGTTATTATATTAAAATTAATATTAGTTAAAATGAATAGTCAAAAGTAGTTAAATATTTTCAAATGCCCCACTCCTTACCTGAGTTGTGAGGTCCTTCCTCCTTATTCTAGCTGTTCTGTCCTGGAAAGAACTGTAGCAGTTTTTTCTTATATATGTGCCTGTATTTCTCACTGCACTCTGTCCCTGCATGGAATGCAACACTCTAAAATAAGCACAAACTCAGTCTCAAGCACATACAATCAAAAATATACTCACATCTTGCCTACAACACACTCCAGCCACCATCATCTTAAACTAATCAAATCAAGTAAGTTTCATTTGCTCATTACTACAAATTTGACTCTGCAACATATGAACAGGTATAATGACTTAATGTACTGTTGGATAAATCTGAGCAATAGTTTAGATTAACTGAACTGTTTGTTTTCAGTAAATGAAGAAATTTTATATTCTGGTTTAATATTAGTTGAATTATTCCTTCTTATTGTTGGCTCAAAAGTTTCCTTGGCTTAAAGGAAACAAAATGATAACTGTATCTGACTGGGAATGTCTGCTGAACTCTGCATTTTCTTCTTGTAGAAGAGGGAAAAATGATAGAACTGATCTGGTCTGATAATGAAGTAGGTAAAATTGTTCTTTGTGGGCTTCTTCACCTGCTCCTGGATCGGTCCCTAATCTATTGCTGGCTTCTTCTCATGCCAATATATTCGATCATGGGAATAATTCAATGAAAGGAACTGGAAATAATGCCAGAACACAGAACATAGGCACACTAGTCATTTAAGTGTTTACGAATAGAGTTCAGGCCATAGAGAAATCATAAAATCAGCACAAACTCATTCCAAGTAATAATAATTGCACATGTTTCCTTATATATTATTTATTTCTAGGCAGTTTTCCAACTGCTTTACATATCTTAACTCATTTAATAGCAATGACTAACAAAGAATAGGCTTATTATTTTCATTCCCCTTTTTACAAGTGAGGGAAACAACAGAGCAACTAAATACTTCAGAATGACTGGGAAAATCCGAACTTGAATGAAGTAGGCTGGCCCCAGAGATCTGGGCTTATATCACTTTAATCATTTTATCTGGCTGGCTAGTATCAACAAAAGCATCACTATAAACATGGACTTGACCAGACAAATCAACAACAAGAAGAAGGCTGATTTCCTTTTTTTTTTTTTTTTTTTGGGGGGGGGGTATACATAGAAGGAAAGCATAGGCCGGCGCAGCGGCTCACTAGGCTAATCCTCTGCCTTGCGGCACCGGCACACCAGGTTCTAGTCCTGGTCGGAGCGCCGGAATCTGTCCTGGTTGCCCCTCTTCCAGGCCAGCTCTCTGCTGTGGCCAGGGAGTGCAGTGGAGGATGGCCCAAGTGCTTGGGCCCTGCACCCCATGGGAGACCAGGAGGAAGCACCTGGCTCCTGCCTTCAGATCAGCGGCCATTGGAGGGTGAACCAACGGCAAAAGGAAGACCTTTCTCTCTCTCTCTCTCTCTCTCACTGTCCACTCTGCCTGTCAAAAAAAAAAAAAAAAAAAAAAAAAAAGAAGGAAGGAAAGCATATAATCATGTACACACAATGCGCACTACAAAGTGAACACAATCAACTGAGTCAACAGTGAGTGAAAAAATAATCCTCCATGCAGTATCTTTGAATAAATTCCCAGCTTTCTTTCTCATCTCCAACTATAACACTTTCTCCACATAAGAATTCTTCAATTTCAGTTCACAATTGATCACACTGATAGGTCTAAGAATCAAAGGGATCACACAAACAAGACTAGTATCTGCTAATACTAACTGACAGAACAAAAAAGGGAGAGAACGATCCAACATGGGAAGCAGGATACACAGCAGACTCATAGAATGGCAGATGTCCTAAACAGCACTCTGGCCTTAGAATCAGCCCTTAAGTCATTCGGATCTGGATGCCAGTATTTTAGGCATGGAAAGCCAAGACACTCTGGCAAAAAAAAAAAAAAAAAAAAAAAAAAAAAAACACACACACAACTAAATGAAGGATCTCTGGGAGTGAGATCCCAGTCATCAAAGAAGGAGGTACCTTTCTCTGAAGGGAGGAGAGAACTTCCACTCTGACTATGACCTTGTCTAAATATGATCAGAGTCGGTGAACTCAAAAGGCTCCCATAGCCTTGGCAACTCATGACTAGAGGCTAGGGAGATTTCTGACGCCATAAACAAGAGTGTCAAATTGTTAAGTCAACAACAGGAGTCACTGTGCACTTTCTCCTCATGTAGGATCTCTGTCCTTAATGTGTTGTCCAATGTGAAGTAATGCTATAACTAGTACTCAAACAGTATTTTACACTTATGTTCTGTGTGGGTGCAAACTGATGAAATTTTTACTTAATATATACTGAATTGATCTTCTGTATATAAAGATAATTGAAAATGAATCTTGATGTGAATGGAATGGGAGAGGGAGCAGGAGATGGGAGGGGTGCAGTGGGAGAGAAGTTATGGGGAGGAAAGGCATTGTATTCCATAAACTGTACTTTGGAAATTTATATTTACTGAATAAAAGTTTAAAAAAAAAGAATTCTAAATAGATCTTCAGAGAACTGCCTGTCTGCGTTTGTGTAGAACATGTGTAGTTGGAACAGAGACCACTTCCCAGATTTTTTCATTGGTACCCATATTCCTGCTATATGCTGGAACTTCTAACTCTATTGATAGATAGCCAGTATTTTTTCTTTTACTCTTTGCTCTTCAACAATATCTCAGTAAGGTGTTCACTAACTGCTAGAAAGTGTCATGCCTTGCCTTGGGTAATGATTTTTGGACAGGGAGAATTCTGCCTTTGAAGGAAAAACAAAGACACTGGATTCAACTTTTCAATATAAATAATGTTCTATGAATGAGATGACTTCATGAGTGAGAGTTATGAAGAGTCGGGGAGACTTTACCCAGGATGGCTTTAAAAAGTTTATCCAAGAGCTGGCATTGCGTGTAGTGGATTACATGGCCACCAGCAATGGGCTCCAGCATATCCGACAGCTCCACTTCCAATCCGGCTCTCTACAAATGTCTTGGGAAAACAGTAGAAGATGGCCCACATGAGAGACCTGGAGGAAGCTCTTGGCTCTTGGATTCAGTCTGGCTCAGCCCTGGCCATTGCAGCCACTTGGGCAGTGAACCAGCTGATCAAAGATCTTCTTCTGTCTCTGAGTCTGTTTTTCCCTTACCTTCTCTATAACTCTGTCTTTCAAATAAATTAATTTTTTTAAAAAGTTTCTCCAAAGAGGTCAAATCAAACTCAACTTCAGTCCCAATTTTCAGATAGTCATCCCTGAGAGAAGATGTTTCCAAAATGAACAAAGCATGAAAACATCTTTAATGAGAGTACTTCAAAAAATGCATGGAAATAGGGAATCAAAGTCTATTTTATGCAAAAAAAAGTTTTGCCTTCTAATGTAGTTTCATTTGTACTATACAATTTCCACAGACTTTTGATGATCCCTCATATATTTAATAGTGTTCAAATTCCCTAATATATTTAGAATACTCTTGCCCTGATGAGGATTTTCAGAGAAACAAGACTTTTCAATAAATAACCCAGAAAATTGGCTTTCCCAGCCACCTCTGCATCCAAAGCAGAAGAAAAAGGCTCTACCAACACCAGATATATATATATATATAAATTTATATTTATAAATATTTATATATATAAATTTAGGTCATACATGCTCAATATATGGAAACACGCTCTGTTGAGATCCTCATTTTGCCGGGAGAATTGGAACTGAGTTTTCCAGTTCTGAGGAGAGCATTTGTTGCCAGGTGGGATTGTTGCTATAAAGGTGATATCTGTGTTACCTGCAACTGCACCTAGAATACAGTCCAACCTCTGGCAGCAGTGCCAACAGCAGCATTTATTGTAGTTTCCTCACTACATCAGTTCTCGGGCATGATTTTTCATATATATAAATATATATATATAAATATAATGAAAATTATTTCATTATATTTCAAAGCTTAGACTCAATTCCACTTCTCTAGCTCCTCTAACAATCTGTGAGATAAATATCATGTTATGTTTAATTAACCAGTTAGATTCTACAGTTTATTATTATAAACCTTCAATGACAAAGGATGGACTTGTTTCAGAGACAAAATCAAGGCCAGTGTTTCTCTCCATCCAGATTACCCTACCTAGTTTTACTTTTCCTAATATCTATACTCTGAATTAATTTTCTACCTTTCCCCTAATTTCTTCAAGATTCATATTTTCTATGTGTAACTCAGATAGACATTAAGAAAACAAAACCTGGGGACATCCTCCAAAATAGGATTTCAAGTTTTTGTTAGTTTTCCCAGATACACTTCTGCTACAACTTACGATAAAAATCTAGAACTTCCTTCTGTACTTGTCTCTGATGGCTTCATCTTGCCTTAAGTTGTAACATTTATCCATGTTTCCACCTTCAATGAAGAGAAAGAAAGCTCATAAATGTTCCTTTCTCTTCTCCATAAACTCTCAGGGACACAGGTTTCTCTCTCTCTGGATTATTCATCCATTTAACTCATGAATTAACAGATACAGGTTCTGAAGAGAG
This sequence comes from Oryctolagus cuniculus, assembly GCF_964237555.1. Classification (NCBI taxonomy): domain Eukaryota; kingdom Metazoa; phylum Chordata; class Mammalia; order Lagomorpha; family Leporidae; genus Oryctolagus; species Oryctolagus cuniculus. Next base: position 167,896,163 of record NC_091433.1, read on the forward strand.
GCTCCAAAGCAACTTCATTTTCATAAGCATTACCTAAACTCAGATATGTTTGGTTTATTTGTTTAAACATAAAGTTAGGGGCTGGCATTGTGGTGTAACAGGTTAAGCCATGGTCTGCAATGTTGTCATCCCATATGGGTACATTCAAGTCCTGACTGCTCTGCTTCCTGTGCAGCTCCGTCTTCTATACCTTGGAAAGCTGCAGGTGGCACAAGTATTTCGTCTTCTGCCACCCTTGTGAGAGACCGAGATGAAGCTCCTAACATCAGCCTGCCTCACGCCTGGCATTGCAGCCATTTTGGAGAATGAACCAGCAGGTGGACAATCTCTCTCTCTCTCTCTCTCTCTCTCTCTCTGTGAAATAAATCGGGGCCGCTGTCCTATGGGCACCTGTTTCTGTCCCAGCTACTCTACCTCAGTCCCAGCTTCCTGCTAATGGTCTGGGAAAAGCAGCAGAAGATGGCCCAAGTATGTGGCCCTTGCCACGCATGTGGAAGACCCACATGAATTTCCTGACTCTCGGCTTCAGCCTGGCCCAGCACTGATCATTGCAGCCATCTGGGGAGTAAATGAGAGGTTGGAAGATCTCTCTCACCCTCTCTTTCAAGTAGATAAACAAAGCCTTTAAAAAATAAATCTTTATAAATAAAATATAGAGTTAAAAAACTCATTGTATTCATTCATGTGAACTACTTGCTATTGCTGTTTATTTACCAAAGAGCAAAATAAGAACTATTTTTAGAAATACATATACAGAAGCAATTTTGTTGAATTTTTTTCTTGGAATGCAACTCCAAAAATGTTTCATGTTTTTATCTAGAAAAACTACGGACTCAAATGTATAAAAATAGCTTGATAGACATAAGTTTTTTGCAACTGTGTAAAGGACAGAATTTAGGCAGAGAGAATGATCATTGGTTTTTTTGTTTAAACTTTTATTTAGTAAATATAATTTTCCAAAGTACAGTTTATGGATTACAATGGCTTTTCCCCCCCATAACTTCCCTCCCACCCGCACCCCTCCCATCTCCTGCTCCCTCTCCCATTCCATTCACATCAAGATTCATTTTCAATTATCTTTATATACAGAAGATCGATTTAGTATATATTAAGTAAAAATTTCATCAGTTTGCACCCACACAGAACATAAGTGTAAAATACTGTTTGAGTACTAGTTATAGCATTACTTCACATTGGACAACACATTAAGGACAGAGATCCCACATGAGGAGTAAGTACACAGTGACTCTTGTTGTTGATTATTAGTTTTTAAAGGACACTTAAACCAGTTATTTTTAAAATTCCTGAAAGTGTCATGCAGTATAAAAAAAACTTGATTTTGCAATTCCAAACATATATATACATGTATAAAACAGACACATCCATACATTTTTTCAAACTTTTCACAAAAACATTCTTATGCTTGAAATGCAAAATTCATTCAATATGTTTCTATCTTTTTCCATTTTGATAAAAATGACCATTTTAATTCATTCAAAACCCACTAGAAGAGTCATGGCCTGCCATCTGAAAAGCACTATTATAAAATCTGTTTCTGGGATATTATAGGTTAGATCTATGGGTGTTTTCAGGCTGGCTGAAGAACCTTGATCTATAAGGGAAGAAAAATGTTTTCCAGATTCTAAAATATTTGAAAACTAAAAACTACATTCAGGACTTAGTCTATTTACAAATTATGGTTTGCCACATTTTCTATAAAATGTCCATTTTTTGACTGACACACTTCAGTCCTGATATATCTCCCATCCTTGGAGAGATTAACTCAAAACAAAAGCTTTAAACTTCCCTATTCAGTGTCACACTAAGGTTAAACAATTGTATATGTCTCCATTAAGGACATTTCTTTTCTGGGACATAAAAAAGGCAGAGAGAAAGTTAAATCTAACATCTGTAGATACACTGCAGGAAATAAACACAGTTGGAAGACTTTTTAGAAAGTCACTTAACTTGTAGCACAGGATAATTTATTTTCACATAAAGCTTGAATCCCAACTAAAGACATTTTTCATTATTTTGCACCTACTGTTAGCAGCAAATGAGTTAAAATATTTATTCTCCTCTATACAATATTCTTTCAGTAAACCTTATAAAAGGCTCATTAAAAGGTTCACATGTTTAGAAACAACCATGCATTAATAGGAATGCAATTAAGTACTTATTGCTTTTGTCATTTAAAGTAAGTTAACCAGATGGCATGAAATCCTCCAAAAGAGATTTTGAGCAAACAATGGAGATTTAATTAATATGCACCAGTTAACTCATTAAATATACTGCAACTAGCTCATTAACTTAAGGTAAATACTTATTTGAAATGAACGCTATATTACTTTTTATATTTATATTCAGTTTTCTTGAAGGATATATGATAAGTGGTGATTTTGAAAGCCAAAACATTTTAAAATCTATTTTTGTTCTCATCTTTTTATCCTTAGTACCAGAACAGAATACAATGTTATTTTCACAGAAAACACAGAATTCAATTAATACATTGTAACAACAGCAGCAACAAAAATGGAATTATTGATTTGAAAGGCAGAGGAAGAGCCAGAGAGAGGTCCTCCACCTGCCGCCCCCCCCCCCCCCCAAATGGCCGCAGTGCCGGAGCTGGGCCAATCCGAAGCCAGGAGCCAGAAGCCTCCTCCATGTCTCCCAGTAGGCACAGGGGCCCAACTGCTTGAACCTTCCTCTGCCTTCTCAGGCCACAAGAGAGCTGTACCAGAAGCGGAGCAGTCAGGAACCAAACCGGCACTCACATGGGATGCCGGCACTGCAGGCGGCATCTTTACCTGCCACGCCACAGTGCCCATCCCCTGGACAGAATTTTTAAGATGACCTCTTTTCTGCCTCTAGTTGTATGCCCTGAAATTGCCAACATATTCTAAGGTTTGTTTATGGAATTACTTAACTTTTTTATATCAACATTATAGATGTAGTTAAACTTACAGTATAAATTGTCTCCATGGTCACTAATGGTGTATGTGTTATGAACGTTTGCTAACTAATGACTCTTTAGTGTTATCTGAAAGAAAATCTCAACTGTACAACTAAGTGAATGCACTTATCCATACATGACCAAATTTTCATGAATAATGTGTGTTGTATTGTGCTATATATTTTCTTAGTATGAAAATAAAGGAGACTGGTGTTGCGGTATTCCATATGGTCATTGGTTCAGTTGCTGGCCGCTCCACTTCTGACCCAGCTGCCCACTAATGGCCTAGAAAAAGCAGCAGAACATAGCCCACATGCTTGGACCTCAGACAACAACGTGGGATACCTGGATAAAGCTCCTAGTTCCCACAGAGGAGACCAGGATGAAGTTCCTGGCTCCTGGCCTCAGCCAGGTCCAGCATCAGCAGTTGTAGTCATATGAGGAGTGAACTAGGAGATGCAACATCTATCTCTCTGTGTAACTCTGATCCTCAAATAAATAGCTAAATATTTTTTTTTAAATCCTACTCAAAAATGTTTAAGGAAACCAAACAGAATCTTTAAACGGTTTCCAGAATTCAAGGCAACCTTGAAATTGCAACATCTAGGGGTTTAAACATTTCTATGTTAGTTTATTTTCTTACTCTTCTGAAAAATACTTAAATTCAACTGTTCCAATTATCATGTATTCCATGTGGCAGTTACGTGTAGCCAGAGTACGTCAGGGATCAGTCCTTCTTCCTGTTCTCTTTAAACTCCATCACCTGCTCATCTAAATTTTGCTTATGAATTTAGGACCTCCTATTTATGTCAACAATTTTAAAAATTGTATCTCCAACACATATTCATATGAACCGATACATGCATTTGAGAGATCTTAAAAGTGTTCAAGGAAAATGGATATTATGTGAAAGCTATTCATGGCTTTTTACAATTTTGCACCAAAAGGAACTTAGATTTCAATGTCATTTTTCATGAATACTTCAATGTATGCTTCTATAACCAACTTCACATTTAAGATTTACAATTTGATGTTTAATAGACATCTCAAATGTAACATGTTTGAACACTGAATTCACAATTTTCTCTTCTAATCTAGGTCCAGCCTTCCCCATCCACATAGATAAAAATGCTATTCTTCCACTCTTTGAAGTCAAAAGCCTTGGAGTCTTTGACTATACTTTTTCCCTCACCTGCCAACTAACATTGTTTTTGTAACTTCCTTTGTATCACTCTCTGCTCACTTCTTGTCATCCATATCAGTATTACAGTTTCTTTCACATACCAAACATTATTCCTGATGTACTGACATCTGAATGGCTATACAGTTCACCTAGTTTGAGCTTGCTTAGATTTCACTTCATATTTGCTGAAATGTAATCCCCTTAATTTTTTTTTTTATTTCTAACTTGTTCTATTTATCCTTACTCTATCTCCAGGTAATAGAATATATGAATTATCTATTATGTTTTATGTTAATTTTCTACATGTCTTTACTATAAAGTTAGCTGCATGAAGTCAGAAGAAGAGTGGTACTTCCTACCGAGGAGCAGTCATTTTTCCCTGTTATGTACATTTTATTTATTTCTTTCGTTAGCATCACTGAGAATAGCAATTCTTTATCCTCTATTACTGCCTTGTGCTCACTGACTGATTCTAGTATCAGCTTCCTCCAAATATAGAAGCTAACAAGAAACAAGTATGTTAGCAAGATTGCTTTGTAAAATTACATCATGGATACAATTAGACCAGGTGCTGTTCTTCTGCTCATTATCTCATATCACGGACTTATACTTGATATTATTAACATCTTAGTCATCATTATTTTATTGTGGTATTAATGCTCCAGAACTAAAGTTCAATGCTCCTTATCTCTTTTCTATTCTCAAACAGCTCCATAAAATTTAAATCTCATATAGTCCTAAAAATATTTTACTAGTATAATTGAGATCACTCTGCTATCATATTACAACATTGTTAAGAGATTAAGCCAAATCAGCAAGAATTCTTTAAGCATGATGGCTTGTGTGATGAGATATTCAAATAAGCAGAAATGATTAAGTGCCTCTCTTAGGTTCTCAACTTAAAAACAGGAAAAGAAGACATGTTGGTATAATATAAAACATTTCTGTAAGGCAATAAGTAATCCAGAATCAATTGCCAGTGTAATAATTCGAGAGGCTTAAAAACTTCTCTGCATATTCTTTGACACTCTAACAAACTTCAGTTCTGTTCCAAACATGAGCCAGCCTTAATGGCTTTTAGTGGACAGAACATGGCTGTACTGACACTTCATGAGGCTAAAGCATCCTCCTCCCATCTCTCTCTCTCCCTCCCTCTCTCTCTCTCTCTCTCTGTGCGTGTGTGTGTGTGTGTGTGTGTGTTGTCTTTTAGCATAAGTAACTTTGGACCCCTGAGGGACCAAGTAAGAAGTCTATTGACCTTAGACTCACTGTCATGGAGACATTCTGTGAAAAGCAGCACTGAAATAAAGATAACCAACTAGCATCAACTACTTTAAGATGCACCTGCGTGAGACTTCCATCTTCATCTCCAGATCTGTGAATATCTAAGGCTTTAGATAATGCTAGCTGTGGCCACTATTTTAACGATTGAGATGAAACTCAAAGGAGATATCAGAGAAAACCATCTGGCTAAGCCTAGTCAAACTTCAAAGCCATTAGAGAGAATAATAAAGTGGTTATTTTGCTTTGAGCAATACAAAATCAGTTATTCAATTCAGGAATTTTTGAAGTTCAGTAAAGAGTATAGTAATTATGGGTAAAATGCTTCTTGGTATGAGGATTAGATAATTTCAATACAGATGCTTGATTTTGCTAGTTTTCCTTATGCAGTAATGATTAAACGTCATTTATTCAGAAAGTCTGATAATTTCAAATTCTAACAGTTATTATTAATCTAATAACTGTATAGATAATGTATCTTAGAATGGATTATAACACTTGTAACTATTTTCTCTGAAGAAGAAAGAAGATATTTTGGGACAGGTTAATATATATTGCATGTTACTGTATATTTAAAAACCTCATGCGATTTGTTTCTGACTTAAATATCTAAATACCTATATACAATTAAATAATTATATACACAAATGTGTAGGACACATGCTTTACTTAGTTAACTCTGCTGAATTAAAAATAAGTGAATGAAGCTATCTATGTACTTAAATGTTTAGAATATCAGAGGTTTACAGATACTACCATATGCAGTGTTATTTATTCCATATAATGGCACTATGAGGTAAATGCTCTTATTTCCAACTTATAAAACAATAAACTAAAGCCTAAAGAACTTAAACTATTTTTGCTCAAATTGACAAACCCAATACATAACAGAACAAAGGCATATCCAATCCTCAACAGAGCACCAATCTTGCTAATTAAAGGGTTAGGAACCAATTCCAGGGTCAGCTGAGAACACTGTACACTCTGGCACTCAGTAATACCCCCACTGTGGAAGCCACCAATGCCACCTACTGCAAGGGTAAGATAGCAGTTGGAGTAGTAGAGTCAATGAAATGCAGGGGCAGAAGAAGCAACTGGAAGAAAGCATTTCTTCCTTTTACCCTACAGCTCATCCTTAGCTCATGCACACTAACGTGCTCTTACTTTAAAGATGTTTCTAATGCTTGCTTTACTTGTCCATATTATGTTTAAAGCTCGAATAGTTAATATTTCTCAATCTCAATTACATTTTGCAACTATCTGGCATGTAATTGTGACTCTACAAGAAAAAAAATTTCAGTCCATGTAAAGCCATTCTTGCAAAGCAAAGATCTGTTTTGCTGCTTCCTTCTCTGCAGCTTGAGAATGAGAAAAGTGAACAAAAGGAAACTTTTCACAGATCACTCTATCCTGGATTGACAATCCTGAAAACTCAGGAGATCCTGGTTAAAACATAACTCTTCCATACTACCAGAAATCTCCCAAACAGAGAATTTTATGGAGGATTTACCAGATAGAAAGTGTGACTAAATTCTGAAAGTCTTCTGCTTTTTTGCATATAAACTCATAGATACATATGTATATGTATATGTATATATATACAAATACATGCAAAAATACCCACCCACCCTCTTGTACACCTTAGCTGAATGGTGATCATAATATCATTGATAGGTTTATTAGGCTGTAATAGGCACAAACTATAAATATTTAAAGTTTTCAACTTTTAAAAAGACAAATAGTCATAATTAAGAGAATGAAAATATCATTTACAGTCCTTGCTTCTTGCTTCTCTTTTCCTTCTATTCCCAGACAATACTTGTTTTCTGTCAAATATATTAATTAGAATTTTCTTAATGTTATGTAAATTGAGGATTTCAGCATGTGCTTTATATTCTTAATATGCCTTGTATCAAGATAATAATTTGGGATTCATTCTTGCTGTCATGAGCATCAATAATAGTCCTTTCTTCATATTGGTAATATTCCACTGTATATACATATTAAAATGTGTTCATCTACTTACTTGTTGAAAGACGTGGTTATTAGTAGCTTTGAACTATCAGAAATTAAGCTGATATAAATATTCATGTACAAGTATTTGTATGGGCATATGCTTTCATTTCTCTTGGGAAAATAACTAGTAATTGGATAGCTGTGTTATATGGTATTATGTGAGTAAATTTATAAGCAACCTTTTGTTTTTCCCTTTTATGTAATCATCAGTATATTAAAGTTCCAGTGGATCCTTATCCACAGTAAGGATCGATACGTTTACTAATTTTAATTTTTAAAATTGTATTTGGTTGATGTTTTGTGATGTCTCTTTATTGCTTTAATTTGCATTTCCCAAATGCTTAATGACAGGCAAAATTTTTCTTATTTTTTTATTTTCCACACATAATTTGTTGGTTAAGAATGTATGCAAATTGCTGCACATTTTTGTGAAATATATTTTACTGAATCTAAAATTATTTATAGTCTAGGTATCAATCGTTTATAAGATATGTGTTTTCTTTTTCAGTATCTTCTGAGACTGCTCTTTACATTTTCTTACTTTCACAGAATGGACGTTTCTAATTTTAACAAAGTCTAATTTGTAAATATTGTACTTGATTTTAGAAAATATGGTTTCAGCTTATGTTTGCTAACTAAACAATAAAAGGACCTCAGGACTCTGTAAGGATGGAGATTATCTTTTCAATTATGCAATATATTTGTCTAATATTTTACTTTTGTGTTTATTTTTAAATTATTTTTGTTATAATGTAACTATAGCCAATTGGACTCTAAGAAACAGACTACAATTCTCTGAGACCTTCATGAAGGAGGTTTAGTACGGAGCACTTTTTGAAAACAACTCATTTGAGAAATCAAAGGAACAAGGTTGGTCCTTTAAAAGTAAACTGTAGGCCGGCGCCACGGCTCACTAGGCTAATCCTCCACCTTGCAGTGCCGGCACACAGGGTTCTAGTCCCAGTCGGGGTGCCGGATTCTGTCCCGGTTGCCCCTCTTCCAGGCCAGATCTCTGCTGTGGCCCAGGAGTGCAGTGGAGGATGGCCCAAGTGCTTGGGCCCTACACCCCATGGGAGACCAGGATAAGTACCTGGCTCCTGCCATCGGATCAGCGTGGTGCACTGGCCGCAGCACGCCAGCTGCGGCGGCCATTGGAGGGTGAACCAACAGCAAAGGAAGACCTTTCTCTCTCTCTCTCTCTCACTGTCCACTCTGCCTGTCAAAAAAAAAAAAAAAAAAAAAAAAAAAAAAAGTAAACTTTAGTGAATTTCCAACAATAACCTTAGCTAGTAACTGAAGTGCATTGGAACAGCCTTCACAGCTCTGACAAGAAGCAAATGGGCCTAGTCTGTACAACTCTCTAGCAACCACTCACTGGATTCATATTTCTTCTGTACAAGGACTGTACTTTGAGCAAGGCAGCATTTATCATCAAGAACCAACACTAGAGGAGTTGGAGGATAATTTTTGAAGAGATTTAGACAATGAACATGCAATATCATCAAGTCCTCTCTGTTCAGAATCACAGCCTTCAAATAAATAAGGACACCTCAACAAGGTAAAACCCCTTTAAGAGCCATCCTGTCTCAAGGCCACAACTGATACTCATTATCTTCCTCCTGTGTTACCTACTCTAGAATTTCTTCAGGTACTTAAACCATTTCTGCTGGTCTAGGAAGTTACCCTGGTTTAATCTAGACACTTGTGTATAAGAATTCTGAGCCCCTTGTCAAAATGCCCTTCCCAGGCCACTGCTATTGTGTCTATACATTTAATGAGCAGGGAAGGACTATCAGCTTCTATAGTGTATCAACAAGTCGGCTGTTAACCAAGTGTATTTTTTCCCACCATAATTATAAAATCACCCTACTTCTTCCTGATGGTCAAGGTCAATGACCATACTGTTCTGTTGACACAAGCCTGAGTGTCCCCCAGCAGAATAATTTTCTTTCTGGAAAGCAGAACCGTTAGGGAAGAAGAACCTACAGTAGCAAAGTATTCAAAACTTCCCACAATGGGTCATGAGATGTAACTGCAAATAGTTTCCTTTTGTTCCAAACTCTCCTATATAATGTTGACAGAACCATATCCTGATTTTAAATTCTGGATATATTCTATGTCCTGGAGGATGATATCCTATTCTTACAGGATATCTTTTTCAAGTTAGTAACTTAACTGAGTATTCCAAAGACTTTTCCATTATTCTATTAGATTAGACTTTTTTAGTGGTGTGCTATATGATAAAGGCAGTGAATTTCATGGCAATGCATTAATCTCTTTGCTTTAAAGTGGATATTTTGGTCTTTTGCAACGTTATGTGATGAGGCTGAGGCAACTTCGGCTTGCTGACAAGGTCACAGCAGAAGGACTGTCTCAGCAAGGCATGAGAAGGACAGCTGCGGTCCTCTTGGTGGTTTTAGGTTTGATGGGGGCTACACTTTGCATAAGCAAGCTGGAGCTTCCTGGTGGTCCTGCTAATGACTGCTGTATTCCTAATTTTAGGGAAGAGCACTTAGTCTCATAACCTCCAAAATGTCCATTGCCTTGTAGAATTTTAATCAAGCAGAATGGTAGTGTAGGAGAAACGGTTAATGCTTTATGCAAGGTTGAGCTGTTTGTGGAAAAGAATTAAAAGGCAACAGGCTCTCTGGTATATACTTCCCACTAGAATAAAGATAGCTGTTAATAAAGCTTTAATTCACTATATGCTACAAATACTACAATGATTAGGATGTCAAAAACTGTAGAATAGATCTAAGTGAACCTTTAAGTGCAATAAAGAAATTACAGCATTACAGAAAGAACTGCAAAGAGAGGATACATTTTAAAAAAGAGTCTGCTTTGAACTTGGGGCTTCTAGTAAAGATTTGATTAGGAAGGTACTATTCTAGCCTATGTAGCCAATTTCTGCATAGTTCAGCAGCACTCAAGGCCTTGGCTTGTGTGGGCAGCCTGTTATCTTGCACCTGTCTGTGATTGTTACCCATGCTCTGAATATGCCCTTGAAAATCAAAGAAATTGTAATTAGAAAAAATTGACAACAGGCTTTTCATTGTAAGAAGAAAGAATCATTATGTGGCTTATGACATAAAAATAGTCTGGTGCTTGACAGCCAGAGAGCCATGCCATCAGCCTTGCTGTGTCTCTCATTTCTTCGAGCGCCCACACCTCTCACCCCTTGGGGCTCCTGGACTGGCCGGAGCTGGTCTCCGGCAGTTATGCAAGCTCTCATAGCAATGAACCAAACATTATGGAAGCTCTTCAGTGGAGTGTTGGCTAGGTCTCATTGGGCAGTGAAGGATACCTATGATGTGCATTGATTAAAGATTAATTACTTCTTCTTCCCCAGTGGGAAAGGTCAATGTAAATTAATCCCTAAAGTGTTTAGTTGGCCTCTGTCATGTTGCATCTGGAACTCAACAGTTATCTTCAAACTGGCCATTATCTACATTTAGCAAAGCCTGTAGGTAGGACAGCCTTAGTGAGTGGCAGTCATTGCTATTAAGTCTCTTTGTTTTTCAGAATGGCTACTGTACTCATTAGTTCATTGTGTCACACTGGAGTAATTAATTACAAAAGCTGGATTATGCAGTTTATTTGTGCCCTTTGGACTTGTTCTTGCTCCATTCAGCCAGTATATTATAAAAGATAGTTATTAGTCCTTCAAAAATGTAAGATCTGATGAGTCACTGAGACTATCTCGTTATGTGATCACTTATATTCTGTAGTAAGATGTTTGGAGGGTCCAATGGCATGGGTATCATTCCATAATCTACTGTTTTTCTTTCTTTTTTTTTTTTTAGCCACACATAATTCTGTTAATAGATTAACAGGAACTCACCACAAAGTCCACATTCCATCTTTTCCATTCCAAATATTACCAAAAGCATTCGGTCCTAATATGGCTATGTATCCAAACTGACAGTACTGTTTGTATCACAACCTGTAGCCTATATTCTTTTAGTTGGTAAGAGGATTAAATCAATACTTTCTTTAAAGAGCTATTTATTATAAAGGCATAGTTACAGAGAAGAGAGAGAGAAGAGAGAAGAGAGAGAAGACAGAGAAGAGAGAGAAGAGAGAGAAGAGAGAGAGGAAAGAGAGTGAGAGAGAATGAGAATCTACCATCTGCTGGTTCATTCCCCAAATGGCTGAGCTGGTCTGAATCCAGGAGCCAGGAGCTACTTCCAGGTCTCCCACATGAGACCTGGGCCATTTTGACAGCTTTCCTAGGCACTTTTAAAGGGAGCTGGATCATTAGTGGAGCAGCTGGGACTCTAACCTGCACTCCTATGGGATGCCGGTGTCCACAGGCAGCAGCTTTACCTGCTACTATGCTACAAGGCCATCCCCTGGATCAATATTCTTAAATGTGAAATGTTTTGTCTCATGGATTCAAGGTTTTCTTCTAGTCATGATGCTTGCTTCTTAGTGATTGAACAGCTGATAATTTATTTTTTCCATTTAAATAGGTGTTCTAATATGCACTAGAACATTGCACCCAAAAAAATTAAGGATTTAATGAGTCTCTATATGTCTTATTTTTCACCATCTAGTAATGGTATTTTAACAAGTATCTAACATATTTGATCTTTGCTCATCTATTTAGATTTAATAAGATATCATTGACAATGAAGATCAATTCAGTATTATGCTGAATGTCCAGATAGACCCCTGTCTTCAGGATACTTTATGACAAGAGAAGGATAGTCAACATAGTCCTAGGATGAAACTATAAATATATACTATTTTATATATCATTTGAATGAAAATCGCTTCTGGTTTCCCTTATAGAAAAATTTTTCAAAAACTCAAAACAAATATACAGGTGAACACCTATACATCATGTATCTGAAGAGGTGTTAATATATTTCATTTAAAATGTTACATCTGTCATAGCAGTTTCAACGGACAATACTACTTGAGTTCCACCTTTTATGATTTGGATTTCTCTAGGGGTTTCTGTAAGGTCAAACTGAGGAAATAATTGGGAATACGATAAGGGAAAACATGCCTGTGTCTTACAGTTCTCTGAGATCTGGCTAAATTTTTTTCTATTCTCCTGAGGTATTATTGTCTTTTGATTTACTATATTGACTTGTGTGGAGATCCATTTCAGAGATTTGGAATTGGCTGACTGTTCACATCAGACAGGCCAAAAGACATGGATTTGTACATTAACAAGTAATTCAATTTCAATTATATGTTCAGGGAGTAGAAACAACTATTGAATTGATATGTGGACTTAATGTACACAATATGAGATGGACTTGGATTAGTATTCCACTTATTATAAGGCACTCATTCACCCTAAATCGAATATTGTGGGTATGATGATGCTTTGGAATCAATGTTAACTTAGATCTTGTGTCCATAGTTTTCAAAATGATGAGATATTCCCTTTTTTATCACAGTATTACTACCACAGTGAAAGGTCAAAGTCCTATTAAAAAAAGACTAAGATAATACTTCTGTATTAATAGGTCATAATAGTTCAGGGTATCAGGGTCCCTTTTGGGTACCCTGCCTCTACCATAGTAAATGGACCCTAAATCTGAAAAACAAGCCAGTACCTAAATCTGTTTCATAATAACACACCAAAATCTATATTAATTCTTGTTGCCTCTGACTTGAAAGTATGGGCATGGTGAGAACATTATACTCTTAGTTTTAGAGCTAAACACACACAGATTTGGCCCACGAGTTACAAGGAGGACTTAAGAGAATGTAGAGCAATGTAAGACACAACTGGTAATTAACAACAATGAGGTGAACCACTATTTGAACAAATGGTGCAATGGCTCCCAAATGGCTGGTGCTTCACTATGGAAGTTATAGCTTTTTCAAATTATAGCATTATAATTTTTAATTTTTCATTTTTACTGTGAAATAAAAATACCATTTTGTTGTATTATTTGTTTGCATTGAAAAATATTGTTAAGTGCCAGGTCAATATAAGGACTTATTTGAGGTTATTTTATATTTTCTATATATACAACCATATTAATAAGTAGTTATAATGCTATTTCTCATTTTAGAAGCTTTTAAATTTCAATTTATTATTGTATGCATTATTAAAATAATTTCTCTTTTGAATTTCATGTTCATTTGTTTTGGCTTTTTAAGTTAGTGTGACCTTTCACTTTAATACATTGTTTTTTAGTTTTACCTAACTAACTCACAGCAATTATAGCTATTGTGGTTTCAAGACACAGTTTTTTGTTTTTGTTGTTTTCTGTTTCTCTCCTTCACTTACTATAACAAAAACAATTTCAATTCCCTTGCCATTTATCTTTTTCAGTAGAATAATCTGTCTGTTGTTTTGTTAATTACTTTTGCTCATCTTCTTGAGTATCTGATTATGTTTGTGTACTGTACCATTGTTAAAGTTTTCAAATTAATATTCTCAGATCCAAAATAATGCTAAAAACTTTCTGGTTTTGCACAGATTTAGACTTACTTAAGGATCACTGTATTCCAAGTTCTGGAACTATAATCTACAGATAAGTAACAAAGGTTAGAGGTATCCATATGTTTGGCATTATATTTAGCTGAATTGTAGTTTTTTGGATTCCAAAATACAGCCCACTACATTTTAAAGTCACATCTTTCATACATACAAACATACACACATAACAAATGAACTCAATCTTTGAGCTATATAGTCTGTTAACATCATATACTGCCAAAAAAACTGGACTAAATACTAACCATTTTATTTCACATATGTAAATGAAAATATCATGTTGCACATATATATATCATTATATATATGTGTGCATAAATATATATATATATATATTATATAAATATATATAGTAAATATATGTGTTTGCAAAACAACCCAAATCCTAGGTCAGAATACTGCATTCATGTCCTCTCCCACACATTGATTTGTTAATTACCATTATTTCACTGAATCATGTTATGCTTTTATAAAGGTTTTCTAAAATAAATTTTGACAAGATTATTCTTTTCTCTTTAGTGACAAAATTCATCTGAATAACTTAGTGTTGTTATTGGAAACAGAATCCTTGCTACTTATTTTTAAATATGAGAACATTTAATAATCACAATTATCATTATCACCAACATTATCATCATCTTAAGTCTATGAAATCAGGCAATTACCATTTCCATTTTCTTATACTTTCTTTATGTTTTGAGGCTACCATCTCCACTCTTTCAGTTTTTTGTGTAATATACAATGCACGTTTGTGAATTATGGTTATCCCACTGTGCTGTGGAACACCAGAACTTGTAACCTTGATATGGGATATGCAGGCAGATAGGTAGGTTTGGTGAGCTGGAGGTACCATCAAGCCAGCAACCCCAACACCAGCAATAAATGAATCAAAGAGTTCATATTATACAACATGACTAATGAAAATGTAAAATATGCAAATTATCAAAACAGAATATCATGAAAGTAACTAGGGAGAAAAAAAATTAATGCATTAAGAAACACAACTAGGCTAGAAGCAAAAAGTCTTATCAGCAACAAAAGATGCCATGAGACAAACAGAAATATCTTTCATGTATCAAAGAGTTGTGAGAAAAAACAATGCCAATCTAAACATCTTTGTCCAGGTAGACCATTTTTCAACTTTAAGTGGTTAATTAATATATTTTCAATAAGTAGTGATAGAATTTATCATTGGTGATATATCACTTAAATGACTACAAAGCTGGGATTCAATTAAGAATTAAACACTAAAGAAATCTGGACCAATGAAAGTGAAGGTATGAAAAGAATGATTGGGGGCTGGACAATTTGCTTTTATTTCAGGCTGTTATAAAATAGTCCCACTATCCCATGAGGGCACTATCCCACTAGGGCACTATAATTTCCTGCATTTAAAAAATTGCAAATAAAACTAATCAATATCAATCAAAACTAGAGTTGAGTCTTATTCATTGTTACACTATTTCTGTTTCTTAAGTATTTTTAAACTTTTATTTCAAGATATTACAACAGATTCTAACTCGGAGGAAGCATAAATCACTGTCACCCAGAACAGTAGGCTGGTGTTCTTTTGTTCTGTCATTTTAGTTCTGTAAGTATACAACAATACGCTTTATTTCTCCTGAAATAAATTTCTTGTAAAAAATTGGTTTATTTTTATTCTTCTATCCATTTCATATGATTACCCAGCATTTATACGCTCTGTGGTTTATATTTTCTAAGAAATACATGCTGCATGCTTTTGTATGTGGGCTTTTTTTTTTTTTTTTTAGAAATATCATCTCTAATCCTTTAGCAAATATCTTCATAGGTAATAGAAGTATTCATGATAAAGGAATAATACAATTGTATAATTATTTGAAAACATTTGATTGTAACTATAATATCCTTTAGATTTGAGCACTTTGTTTTACAAAAATGCATTTAATAAAATTGGAAAATAATAGTTATCATTTTTGTTATAGTTTCAAGTTAATGCATTATACATAAACAATTATTATTTTCATAACCAAATCAGAAAATGTTAGAAGATAAAGTATTTGGTGTTGCTTTTTACAAAATATATCCCAGGATATTTTAAAAGATTCATCTTAATTGCACTGCTTTATCCTACAGTGTAGGTAAATGTTTGTTTTTTGTTAATTAAGAAGTCATTTAAACAGCTGTCTTTATTGTATGGCCTGCCTTTAAAGTGTGTAAAATGTGCTTTTCTCCTGAGAGCACTTTATGTTCCCAAGTGGCAATTTTAAAATAAAGTGTCTCTTTTTCAGATACAAAGTCTAATGTGTAAAGGTTTTGCCATCTGTTGTATGTATGTGCACTTGTGAGCTAGTTGTTTGATTAGAAGAAATGCATAGACAATGCATCTTTAAATAAAGGACACTGCAAACACTACCTTTAGGAATTCTTTTACTCATGAGGCATTTTAAATTTTATTGAGGATTACTTGGGTCTTTCAAATTCAGAAAACACATAGCTATGGAGTTGATTTCTAGACACTCAATTTTATTCCACAGATCTTTGTACATATTTGTCTACCCATACGATCTTTTGCTGATTACACCAGGCTTGAAATATTTTAACAATAGAATGCTTATGTATGTCTCCAATATATTTTATATTTGCTTTTACAATACTGTGGTTCTCATAGGTTCTTCATATTCTCTTATCAATCTGAATTAGTTTGTCAAATTCTACAAAAAACCTGTTTATTTTTTTTTTTTAATTTTTAAGCTTTTATATTCAGTGAGAGAAATGCATAGGAGAGTGAGGGCTCTATCTAAAGGAGAAGGGGAAGTCTGGCAGAGAGTAGGCCAAAAGCCAGTTTCAAGCACCTACTAGCAGCTTATCATGGGCAGCTAAGCAAAGGCAGAAAGCGCAGGCAGCCCGAACGTGCAGAGCAGCAAGGGCAACAAAGGTCCATAATGGTGAAAAAGGGCGAAAAAAAGGCCCAGCTCACATGTTTTAGGCCTTTTATCCACTTCCAAAAGGGAGTGGCCACTTAGCCTGATTGGCAGGTTGGCATACAGGTGGGTCAGGTAAGGGGATAAGATCATACAGAGGCCTGGTGAAGGCCCAGTCTTCCAGCTCACAAATCTAATCAATATTATCCTATCTCACTGTCTACATCATTCTCCGCTCAAAGACTTTCCAGCCATTAATCCTAAGGGTCATATCTTCTAGATCATATCTTCTATAGCTGCTAACTGCTTATGAGGGGTATAGTGCAGGCCCAGCCTGTCCCAGGTCTGGAAGTTTCTATCTTATCTAACAAATTTACTTATGAGCTGGAGCAGTTTCAGTCACCACCAATGTGTCTGTTTTTTATCTTCTCAGGTCCCACAAAAAAAATGTAAAGCTGTATAGCTCTGCATGAATTCCTACAGACTTACTTCTACGGGTACAGTTTAAAACTTGCCATGAGATCCCAAATCCCCTTGGGCTAGATGGTAAAAGTAACATGTAAGTGTTAAAGTGATCATATAGATGGGATTAATTGTTAAAGTGATCATATAAATAGGATTAAGTGTTTACTGCTAATAATAGAATTAAAGAGGAGTGAATGCTCCAACATGGGAAGCAGTCCATACAACAGACTCATAGAGTGGCAATTACTTTATTTTTTTATTTTTATTTATTTTTTTGACAGGCAGAGTGGACAGTGAGAGAGAGAGACAGAAAGGTCTTCCTTTTTCCATTGGTTCACCATCCAATGGCCGCTGCGACCAGCGTACTGCACTCCTGGGCCACAGCAGAGAGCTGGACAGGAAGAGGGGCAACTGGGACAGAATCCGGCTCCCCGACTGGGACTAGAACCTGGTGTGCCAGCGCCACAGGTGGAGGATTAGCCTATTAAGCCATGGCGCTGGCCATGGCAATTACTTTCAGCAATACTCAGTGACCTCAGAGTCAGCCCTAGAAGCATTCTGGTCTGGTTGAAAAGCCCATAATGGCAAGTCAGGCCTAGAAAGCCAGGACACTTGTAAAAAAGTGTCCCTACATGGACGACCTCCCTAGTTGAGACCCCAGTGGAAAGAAATGGCCATCAAAGGATATACTCTTCTCTGAAGGGAGGAAAGAACTTCCACTTTGCTTATGGCTTTGTCCAAATACTTAAGGAATTTGTGTGGATTCAAAAGACTTTCATAGCCTGGGTAGCTCATGTCAAGAGCCTCAGGTGATCACTGACATCATACATAAAGAGTGTTAACTGCTAAATTAACAACAGGAGTCACTGTTTACTAACTTCCCATCAAGGACCTCTGTCCTCAAAGAGCTACAGTAGTATCATTAATGGTAAAATCTGTTCCCAAATATTTACCTTGTTCTATTGTGTTATAATCTTATATGTCATAAATTTTAGTTACATCTAAGTGTCACACTCCATTGCCTGTATTATTCTCTGGTGCTTTTTAAAGTTTATTAAATGCCTCAAACATAAACTCTTGGATCCATGACTCTCTGTGATGCTCCTATCTGGTTTTTATTTATTTATTTATTTATTTCATTTATTTGAAAGACAAAGTTACAGAGAGAGGTAGAGAGAGAGAGAGAGAGAGGTCATCCATCGGCTGGTTCACTCCCCAGATGGCTGCAATGGACGGAGATGCGCCGATCCGAAGCCAGGAGCCAGGAGCTTCTTTCAGGAGGATCTCCCACATGGGTGCAGAGGCCCAGGGATCTGGACCATCTTCTACTGCCTCCCCAGGCCATAGCAGAGAGCTGGATCGGAAGAGTAGCAGCCGGGACTAGAACCAGTGCCCATATGGGATGCCGGCGCTTCAGGCCAGGGCTTTAACCCACGGTGCCAAGGTGCCAGGGCTTTAACCCATGGTGCCAAGGTGCCAGTCCCTCTGGTATGTTTTAACATAAGGTCAGATACAAAGTAAAAAAAAAAATGTCTAAAGGCCTCAGGGCATTTAATGAGATGGTCATTTCAATACAACTTATTGTGTACTAAAACTTTCCCTAAGGGATAATTTCTTCTACATCCCACTAAACCCAAACTCTGGGAAAGTGAGAAGACAGAACTTCCCAAACAAAGTTCAGGTTTCCAAACTAGAGATCGATTACCTGGGATTTGTTCTAACTCCGGGAAAATGTGTTCTTTTAGTCAAGAAAAGGGAAGTTAATCTATACTTTATATATTAAAAAAAAGGCAGGAAGGGATATTTCTGGGAATGGCAAGATTCTGTGGACTTGAATTCCCAATGTTTGGATTCCTGGTTTTTACATAAAGCTTTTTTTTTTTTTTTTTTTTCCTGTTTTTAAAAGATTTATTTATTTATTTTTTTTTTTTTATTTTGGCTTCCCCCCCATACCGTCCCTCCCACCCACAACCCTCCCCTTTCCCACTCCCTCTCCCCTTCCATTCACATCAAGATTCATTTTCGATTATCTTAATATACAGAAGATCAGCTTAGTATACATTAAGTAAGGCTTTCAACAGTTTGCTCCCACACAGAAACATAAGGTGAAAAATAATAGATGATTTTTTTTAATGATGATGAAATCAGATCAGACCTATTGTCATGTTTAATCCCAGTGAGAGTCAAGTTGGGAGTTGATAGTTTCTTTTCTTTTCTTTTTTTTTTTTTTTTTTTTTTTTTTTTTACAGAGGATCAGTTTAGTATGCATTAAGTAAAGATTTCAACCGTTTGCACCCCCATAGAAACACAAAGTGAAATATATTATTTGAGTACTCATTATAGCATTAAATCTCAATGCACAGCACATTAAGGACAGAGATCCTACATGAGGAGTAAGTGCACAGTGACTCCTGTTGTTGACTTTACCAATTGACACTCCTGTCTATGGCATCAGTAATCTCCCTATGCTCCAGTCATGAGTTTCCAAGGCTATGGAAGCCCCTTGAGTTCTCCGACTCTTATCTTGTTTAGACAAGGTCATAGTCAAAGTGGAGGTTCTCTCCTCCCTTCAGAGAAAGGTACCTCCTTCTTTGAAGACCTGTTCTTTCCACTGAGATCTCACTCACAGAGATCTTTTGCCAGAGTGTCTTGGCTTTCCATGCCTGAACCTCGAATAGCTAAAGCAATCTTGTACAACAAAAACAAAGCCGGAGGCATCACAATACCAGATTTCAGGACATACTACAGGGCAGTTGTAATCAAAACAGCATGGTACTGGTACAGAAACAGAAGGATAGACCAATGGAACAGAATTGAAATACCAGAAATCAACCCAAACATCTACAGCCAACTTATATTTGATCAAGGATCTAAAACTAATTCCTTGAGCAAGGACAGTCTATTCAATAAATGGTGCTGGGAAAATTGGATTTCCACGTGCAGAATCATGAAGCAAGACCCCTACCTTACACCTTACACAAAAATCCACTCAACATGGATTAAAGACCTAAATCTACGACCTGACACCATCAAGTTACTAGAGAACATTGGAGAAACCCTTCAAGATATTGGCACAGGCAAAGAGTTTCTGGAAAAGACCCGGGAGGCACAGGCAGTCAAAGCCAAAATTAACTATTGGGATTGCATCAAATTGAGAAGTTTCTGTACTGCAAAAGAAACAGTCAGGAGAGTGAAGAGACAACCGTCAGAATGGGAAAAAATATTTGCAAACTATGCAACAGATAAAGGGTTAATAACCAGAATCTACAAAGAGATCAAGAAACTCCACAAAAACAAAACCAACAACCCAATTAAGAGATGGGCCAAGGACCTCAATAGACATTTTTCAAAAGAGGAAATCCAAATGGCCAACAGGCACATGAAAAAATGTTCAAGGTCATTAGCAATCAGAGAAATGCAAATCAAAACCACAATGAGGTTTCACCTCACCCCGGTTAGAATGGCTCACATTCAGAAATCTACCAACAACAGATGCTGGCGAGGATGTGGGGAAAAAGGGACACTAACCCACTGTTGGTGGGAATGCAAACTGGTCAAGCCACTATGGAAATCAGTCTGGAGATTCCTCAGAAACCTGAAGATAACCCTACCGTTCGACCCAGCCATCCCACTCCTTGGAATTTACCCAAAGGAATTTAAATTGGCAAACAAAAAAGCGGTCTGCAGCCTAATGTTTATTGCAGCACAATTCACAATAGCTAAGACCTGGAACCAACCTAAATGCCCATCAACGGTAGACTGGATAAAGAAATTATGGGATATGTACTCTTTAGAATACTATACTGCAGTAAGAAGCAACGAAATCCAGTCATTTGCAACAAAATGGAGGAATCTGGAACACATCATGCTGAGTGAAATAAGCCAGTCCCAAAGGGACAAATACCATATGTTCTCCCTGATCGGTGACAACTGACTGAACACCAAAAAGGAAACTTGTTGAAGTGAAAGGGACACTATGGGAAACGGTGACTTGATTAGCATAGCCCTGACTGTTAATGAACAACTTAATACATTATCCCTCTTAGTAGTTTTTTTGTCTGTTCTACTTAATATGACTGATTTAATTCTGTAATTAATACACAGTTATTCTTAAGTGTTGAAATTTAACTGAATTGTGATCCCTGTTAAACATAAGAGTAGGAATAAGAGAGGGAAGAGATATATAATTTGGGACATGCTCAAGCTGACTTGCCCCAAATGGTAGAGTTAGAAACATACCAGGGGATTCCAATTTAATCCCATCAAGGTGGCATGTACCAATGCCATCTCACTAGTCCAAG
The DNA here is from genome assembly GCF_964237555.1 of Oryctolagus cuniculus. NCBI lineage: Eukaryota > Metazoa > Chordata > Mammalia > Lagomorpha > Leporidae > Oryctolagus > Oryctolagus cuniculus. The sequence goes on from NC_091433.1 coordinate 167,917,731, forward strand.
TGATCAATTTCAGTTCGCAATTGATCATAATGAAAGGACTAAGAGTCAAAGGGAGCACATAAGCAAGTCTAGTACCTGCTAACACTAACCGATAGAATAAATAAAGGGGAGAGTGATCCAACATGGGAAGTGAGATACTCAGCAGACTCATAGAATGGCAGATGCCCTAAATAGCACTCTGGCCTCAGAATCAGCCCTAAAGGCACTCGGATCTGGCTGAAAAGCCCATGAGAGTATTTCAGGCATGGAAAGCCAAGATACATAAAGCTTTAAAAGGCCCTGATGCTGACACTGTGCTGGACAGGGAAGCTACAAAATTTGTTCCGAAAATTAAGGAGCTTCTCACAGAAGCTCCAACACTGGGAACTGCTGATGGCAGGATTCTATCGAATATTAAATCTAGGATTTGACTTCCAAGCCTTTGTACGAGGCTATAAAAGGCCATGGCACAGACACACTGTGCTGGACAGGGGAGCTACAAAAGGTTTTCCAAAAATTAAGGAGCTTTTAACAAAAGCTCCAACATTAGAAATTCCTAAACAAGCCATTCATAAAAAGATCCTCTTTAGTTCAGTTGCAGATTAAATGGAAAGAACCTTACCAGGTGCCCTGAGCATGACCACCTCAGTGAAATTAGGATCAACCTTCTAACTCTTGAGTCTCCACAGGTGAACTCAAAATGACATACCTGATTATTCTTGTAAGCCAATTAGAGATCTTAAGTACTTCTTTAAAAACAAAAAAAGATAAGTGCAGCTTTTGCTTTCGTCATATCAAGAATGTTGCACCTTCTGACTGAACACCAAAAAGGAAACCTGTTGAAGTGAAATGGACACTATGGGAAACGGTGACTTGATCAGCATAACCCTGACTGTTAATGAACAACTTAATACATTATCCCTCTTAGTAGTTTTTTTGTCTGTTCTACTTAATATGACTGGTTTAATTCTGTAATTAATACACAGTTATTCTTAAGTGTTGAAATTTAACTGAAATGTGATCCCTGTTAAACATAAGAGTGGGAATAAGAGAGGGAAGAGATGCATAATTTGGGACATGCTCAAGCTGACTTGCCCCAAAGGGTAGAGTTAGAAACATACCAGGGGATTCCAATTCAATCCCATCAAGGAGGCATGTACCAATGCCATCTCACTATTCCAACTGATCAATGTCAGTTCACAATTGATCATAATGAAAGGACTAAGAGTCAAAGGGAGCACATAAACAAGTCTAGTACCTGCTAACACTAACCGATAGAATAAATAAAGGGGAGAGTGATCCAACATGGGAAGTGAGATACTCAGCAGACTCATAGAATGGCAGATGTCCTAAATAGCACTCTGGCCTCAGAATCAGCCCTAAAGGCATTCGGAGCTGGCTGAAAAGCCCATGAGAGTATTTCAGGCATGGAAAGCCAAGACACTCTGGCAAAAGATCTCTGTGAGTGAGATCTCAGTGGAAAGAACAGGTCTTCAAAGAAGGAGGTACCTTTCTCTGAAGGGAGGAGAGAACCTCCACTTTGACTATGACCTTGTCTAAACAAGATAAGAGTCGGAGAACTCAGAGGGCTTCCATAGCCTTGGAAACTCATGACTGGTGCATAGGGAAATTACTGATGCCATAGACAGGAGTGTCAATTGGTAAAGTCAACAACAGGAGTCACTGTGCACTTACTCCTCATGTAGGATCTCTGTCCTTAATGTGCTGTGCATTGAGATTTAATGCTATAATGAGTACTCAAATAATATATTTCACTTTGTGTTTCTATGGGGGTGCAAACTGTTGAAATCTTTACTTAATGCATACTAAACTGATCCTCTGTAAAAAAAAAAAAAAAAAAAAAAAAAAAAAAAGAAATTATCAACTCCCAACTTGACTCTCACTGGGATTAAACATGACAATAGGTCTGATCTGATTTCATCATCATTTAAAAAAAATCATCTATTATTTTTCACTTTATGTTTCTGTGTGGGAGCAAACTGTTGAAATCCTTACTTAATGTATACTAAGCTGATCTTCTGTATATAAAGATAATCAAAAATGAATCTTGATGTGAATGGAAGGGGAGAGGGAGTGGGAAAGGGGAGGGTTGTGGGTGGGAGGGACGGTATGGGGGGAAGCCATTGTAATCCATAAATCGTACTTTGGAAATTTATATTCATTAAATAAAAGTTAAAAAAAAGAATAAATTACAATCCCCATGGGAAAAAAAAAAAGAATGTTGCACCTTAAGGCAGGCATGCTGCACCTACCTCTCTTTTAATTCTCTCTGGGAACTGTTATTGATAATAAAACTCCTAGTGGGTTCTTCTATTATAATTTTCTATGCTCAAGCTAAATGGGTTTATAATCTACATAAGGGTAGCCTTTTCATCTTTTGGGGCACTCTCCTCCCAAATAGTCTTATTACAGCTTTGCTTACTAATTAACAAACTTCTATGTTTCAGAACTCAACAACGTCTGGAAATAACTGACCATACAGGGGACATATCCATTGGCAGTGACTCAAACCTTTGGTGATTTTAATAGGGATTTCATTGAAGCTGTAACTTAATTTGTAGAGAAAATGTCCTTAAAACTACTGTCTTCTAATATAAAAAGACAGAATCTCTTTGATTATTGCATATTTATTAATTTTTTCTCAGTAACTGTTTTTAGTTTTCAAATTTCAAGTCTTGTACTTCAAAAAAAATTCTTTTGTTCTTAGTTCAGTTTTTAGTCATGGCCTACAGATGTTGTATTTGTGAATTCACCTACTTGCTGAAATGTATTTATGATCCCCAACCAAAATTCATGGTACACTCAAAATGAATCAAAGACATAAATCTACAATGTAATGCCATCAAATTACTAGAGAACATTGGAGACACTTTGCAAGACATTGACATAGACAGAGTTCTTGGAAAAGACCCCAGAAGCACAGGCAATCAAAGCCAAAATTGATAAATGGGATCATATCAAGCTGAGAGACTACTGCACTGCAAAAGAAACACTCCGCAAAGTGAAAAGGCAACTGAAAGAATGAGAGAAAATATTTGCAAACTATGCAACTAATAAAGGATTAATATCCAGAATTTATAAATAGTCCAAGAAATTCAACAACAAAACAAACAATCTGGTTAATAAATGGGCAAAGTACTTGAATAGGCAGCTTTCAAGAGAGGAAACTTAAATGGAAAACAGACACTTGAAAAAATGCTCAGGATCCCTAGCCATAAGGGAAATGCAAATCAAAACCGCAATGAGGTTTCACCTCCCTCCATTTAGAACGGCTCTCATATAGGAATCAACAAGTAAATGCTGGTGAGGATGTGGGGGGGAAAGGTACCCTAACTCTCTCTTGGTGGGAATGTAAAATCATGCAGCCACTATGGATGGGAGTATGGAGATACCTCAGAAATCTGAATATAGACCTACCATATGATCCAGCCATCTCACTCCTGGGATCAGCATCTGAAAGAGTTATCTATACCCAGATGTTCATTGTAGCACAATTCACAATAGCTAAGATAAGGAATCAACCCAGATGTCCATCAACTGTTGAATGGATAAAGAAATTACGGTATACACACACACACACACACACACACACACACACACTATGGAGTACCTAATTATGATATATATATATATATATATATACTATAGAGTATCTAAAATGTAATGTACTGGAGTGAAATTGAAATTTTCAGATTCAATGATTGCTTACAGCCCTTCCCTCTTCTATTTAGGAAGTGTTTTTTTCTATTTTTTTTTTTTTAATTCCTACTTTTTGTTGAACTTTTTTACTTAGTGTAGGGTTAATTTTATGATCATTAATTAAACTGAAAGTAGATCATTGTAAAAATTAAGAATGAGAATAAGAGAGGGAAGAGGAAGAAGGTGTGGAGTGTACACGGGAGTGAAGGTAGGTTGGATAGTATCACTATGTTCCTAAATCTGTATACATGAAATACATAAAACTTGTGTACATTAAATAATTTTTTTAAAAAAATTAAGAAAAAGAATACATTCAGCTACTATGGTTCAAAAAAATACTCATTGGGCATTTGAAATCATTCAATAACATGGGCACAGTTGTTTTTTTTTTTTTGTATTTATATGTTTTTTTTTTTTTTTTTTTTTTGACAGGCAGAGTGGACAGTGAGAGAGAGAGACAGAGAGAAAGGTCTTCCTTTGCCGTTGGTTCACCCTCCAATGGCCGCCGCGGTTGGCGCGCTGCGGCCGGCGCACCGCGCTGATCCGATGGCAGGAGCCAGGAGCCAGGTGCTTTTCCTGGTCTCCCATAGGGTGCAGGGCCCAAGCACCTGGGCCATCCTCCACTGCACTCCCGGGCCACAGCAGAGGGCTGGCCTGGAAGAGGGGCAACCGGGACAGAATCCAGCGCCCCGACTGGGACTAGAACCCGGTGTGCCGGCGCCACTAGGTGGAGGATTAGCCTAGTGAGCCGCGGCGCCGGCCCATGATTCATTTTCGATTCTCTCAGTTTAGCATACATTAAGTAAAGATTTCAACGGTTTGCTCCCACACAGAAACATAAAGTGAAAAATACTGTTTGAGTACTAGTTATAGCATTAAATCTCAATGTACAGCACACTAAGGACAAAGATCCTACATGAGGAGTAAGTGCACAGTGACTCCTGTTGTTGACTTAACAAATTGACACTCTTGTTTATGGCATCAGTAATCACCCTAGGCTCTTGTCATGAGTTTCCAAGGCTATGGAAGCCCCCTGAGTTCACTGACTCTAATCATTTTTAGACAAGGCCATGGTCAAAGTGGAAGTTCTCTCCTCCCTTCAGAGAAAGGTACCTCCTTCTTTGATGACCCGTTCTTTACACTGGGATCTCACTCACGGAGATCTTTCATTTAGGTTTTTTTTTTTTTTCTTTTTTTTTTTCCTTTCCCCAGAGTGTCTTGGCTTTCCATGCCTGAAATACTCTCATGGGCTTTTCAGCCAGATCTGCATGCCTTAAGGGCACAGTTCTTAAAAAGTTTCATTTGTCCAACATGTGGGTGTCTAGGTGAGATCAGACAAAGCAGCGTCTGTTTTCTTTCAACTTTCATAGAGATGATCAGATGATAGAGAAAGTAAGGATCAGTGCTTGTAATGTAAGAAACCAACCAGTTTTGGTTTCAGTAGTCTAAGTTTGAATTCCAGATTTGGCATCTGTTGGTAGGAAGGCCTCAGGAAAATTCTTTAATAGCTATGAACTTTGTTTTCTCTTTTGTAATATTAAAAAAAATAGAATCTACCAGAGTGATTATTTGTAGAACTTAATATTATATTTTTTGCTTATATATAAGCATATGTGTGTATATATATATATACACACATATATATTATTTTCCCTAGTAGCAATAATTTTATTTAATGAGTACAAACTTTCTAAGTACAACTTTAGGAATATAGCGATTCTTCCCATCATACCTCTTTCCCACCCCGACTCCCTCCTCCTTCCATTTCCAGTCCCATTCTACATTAAGATTCATTTCCAATTAATTTATACGCAGAAGGCCAACTCTATACTAAGTAAATATTTCAACAATTTGTGTGCACACACACACACACACACAGAAGAAAAAAAATTGAGAACAAGTTTTACAGTTAATTATCATAATGCAATACTTTGAGGACAAAAGTCCTGCATGGGAAGTAAGTGTACAATGACTCTTGTCATTAATTTAACAATTAACACTATTATGTATGACATCAGTGATCACCCAAGTCTCTTGACATGAGCTGCCAAGGTTATGGAAGCCTTTTGAATCCACAATATCCATCAGTATTTAGACAAGGCCGTAAAAATGTAGAAGTTCTCTCCTCCCTTCTTTGATGGCCACTTCTTTCCACTGTGGTCTCTCTCATAGAGATCCTTCATGTAGGACATTTTCTTCCTACAGTTTCTTGGCTTTCCATAACTGAAATGCTCTCGTGGGCTTTTCTGCCCAACTAGAAAGCCTAAAGGGCTGATTCTGAGGTCAGAGTGCTGTAATGATTCAGTATTTACTAACTCGGTGTTCAAGAAGACTATATAAAAGGTAACTACTGCAAGTTATGAGAACCAATTATATATTTTTTTCCAATGCTATTGTGAATCAAATTGATTTAAAAGGTTCACTCTTTGAATTGTTTTAATTTAAGAAATAAAATTTGGGGCTGGATCTGTGGTGTAGTGGGTAAAGTTGCCTGTGGCGCTGGCATCCCATACAGACATATGTTCCACTTCCGAACAAGCTCCTTGCTACTGTGTCTGGGAAAGCAGAAGATAGCTCAAGTTCTTGGGCTCCTGGATTCCCATAGGAAGCTCTGGGCTCCTGGATTTAGATCAGCCCAGCTCCAGCCATTAGGGCCATTTGGCTGTAAGTGAACCAGTGGATAGGAAGATCTGTCAGTCTCTTCCTTTCTTTCTCTCTGTATCTCTGCCTTTCAAAAAATAATTTTTTTAAAAAAGAAATAAAATTTATTCTTATATCTTTATCTGATATGTTATCTTGCTAAACTCATTAATCAAGTCTAATAATTTTGTTTCATGTCTGTGTGGGTATGCACTAGGATATTTATTATATGTAATAAATTTATTACATGCTAATAAAGTTAGTTTTACTTCTCATTATGTATATTTTATATATACATATGTTGTACATATTTATAGGTATACGTTTATTATGCATACATTAATTTATGCTTGTGTTGTCTTCTTGTATTGATGGTAAGTCCTATTTCAATGTTGAATACATGTGGCATATGTATTCTTTTCTCAATTAAAAGTTATTTATTCAGACACTCATTCATTCATTCATTTGAAAGGCAGATAGACAGAGAGACACCTTCCAACCATGGTTCACTCCTCAAATTCCTGAGATACCCAGGGCAAGGTAATGTCAAAGCCAGAGCCCTGAATTTAATCTGGTCTCCCACATAGGTGGTATAGATTTTTTAATTGATACAGATTGTGTCACATGCTCATTTCTGTTGTCAGAGAAAACTCATTTGTTCACTGATTTAATTACAGTTCCTTGTTATAGTGTTTGAATTTACTCTTAAAATAGATAGAACTAAGCTGGGACATGAAAGTGGGATTGAAGAGAGGAAGTTGTTGAATTAAGAAAAGACAGCAATAGGAACCAGATTATTTTTGGGAAAATGTGAAAATTTGTTAAGCAACAAACTATATGAATTACAAGGTATCCAAAAGATGTTAAACACTCAGACTACATATGTTAATAATCACTCTCATAAGCATAATGAATCAGGTCTTATATTAAGGTTGCTTTTTCCAAGATTTTTCCTGAATCATTTTCCTTCTCTTTTTATTCCTAGCCAAAATTAAGAATAATCTACTATATATCTGAAATGGAATCTGTTATCTATATTGTTTAACTTGCATAATCAAATTGAAAACAATTTTGAGACAAAGGTAAAATGAACACTGTAACTAATTATATTTGATAGTCATGTAGTACAAACATTAAAGTTCAACTGTGTTCAACTTTCCATTTATTTTATACTTGTTAGCATTCAACGGCCTTTCATACATTTAATTAGCTCTTTCTTCTTCCATTCTTGACAAGTAGAATATCATCAACTTAATATAGAAAGATACTCATCCACCCTAAAATTTAATGAACTGGCCAAGGACATAGAGTGAGACTGACAAAAATTTAGTGTCATACCCGCAGTCTGAAAATTGCCTGACTAAATCAAGCATAGCATGGTTGACTCAGAATTTGGGGTCACATTAAAGACTGATTACTCAGCAATAAGTATTAACAAGCCATTAAGACGACAAAACATAAAACTGACCATACAACAGTCTAAGATTTTTTTTTATCAATTTAAGGGGAAAGCCATGATGTAGACCTGACATAATGAGAAAAGGAAAATAAAATAAAAGGCTGTTTCTCCAGTTGATGCTCAAAGGAAGAAAGGTTATGCATACTTCTTTGTGCTAATTCCTTATTTGCATCACTGAAGGAGTTCTTAATAGTCTAAGATTATTCACATTAAAGTGATTTTTTGAATTTGAAATACAGAATTGTTTCCAATCTAAATATAGTTAATTATAGTGTACATTAATTTTAAGTTAAGCTGCTAATAAAGTGAAACTATTTTAAAAATCACTGTCAGAATCTGAATGAGACAGATTCAAGTTACCTTTTGGTTTTTCAAGCTTAATTCAAATCTCTTGGGAGGAACTAAGCATAATGTGTATGTTGGACAAATGATCAAATCTAGCGGCATAGAACAAGTTCTACAACGCATGGCATGCCTTGGATGAGCTTTCAATTCTATGTTCACTGAGCGTTCCCTTCCTCGGATCCTCCTCTGTTGTATTCTCTGACTTTAAATGTAATGCAGAACTGTGAGATGAGGATGTAATGAGGATCATGAAATCATAAGAAGGGACTTCTCTAGTCCACTGAAATAAAACTGCATGTATATTTTTACAGAATGTAAACATTATCAACAGGTAGAGGGGTAAAAATAGGTCATATTTGAAAAGGAACAACATTTTTTTAAAACTCCTAGAAAAACTAGAAAGAAAATCATTTTCCAGCATACTTAAATGCTGAATACATACCTAATATTCAAAAGCTTCTTTGAACTAATATTTTGTGTTAAATTCTGAAAATCACCTAGAAATGTTGATACACACAAAAATTGGTGATTAATATAAATATGCAATTTACAAAATAGGAAAGCTATGAAGCTAATAAGCTTCATAGTTTTTAAAAATTTTTATTTGCTATACAAATTTTATGTATTTCTTATATACAAATTTAGGAACATAGTGATACTTCCCCCTCAACCTCCCTCCCACCATCACTCCAACACTTCTTCCTCTTCCCTTCACATTCCTACCGTTAATTATTATAAAGACCTAACTTCAGTGCAGTTAATGATCATATAGTTAACCCTACACTAAATAAAGAGTTCAACAAATAGTACAAAGAAAAGCAAAACAAAACAAAAACAAACAAAAAAACCCACTGTTCCTCAATGGAAGAGAAAAGGGTTGTAAACAACTATCGAATCTCAAAATGTCCATTTCACTCCAATACATTACATTTCAGGTACTCTATTAGTTACCTTGGATCAGGGAAAGTATAAAATATCTGTATTTTTGGGGGGACTGGCTTATTTCACTAAGTATAATGGTTTCCAGTTGTGTCCATCTTGTTGCAAAAGACAGGATTATACTTTTCTTTACAGCTGAGTAGTACTCCATAAAGTTTATATACCATAATTTCTTTATTTATTTATCCAGTCAAATGATGAAGTTATTTAATAAAATGGAAAAGACAAACAACATTGAAGAGAAAAAGGTTTTTTTTTTTAAGATTTATTTTATTTATTTGAAAGACAGAGTTACAGAGAGAGGTCGAGACAGAAAGAGGTCTTCCATCTGCTAGTTCACTCAACAGATGGCTGCAATGGCCGGAGCATTGCCTATCCTAAGCCAGGAGCTTCCTCCAGGTCACCCACGTGAGTGCAGGGACCCAAGGACTTGGGCCATCATCTGCTGCTTTCCCAGGCCACAGCAGAGAGCTGGATCAGAAGAGGAGCATCCGGGACTAGAAATGTTGCCCATATGGAATGCTGGTACTTCAGGCCAGGACTTTAACCCGATGCGCCACAGCACCGGCCCCAAAGAGAAAAAGTTTTGATAACTCTGCGAGTGAGATCCCAGTGGAAAGAACGGGGCCATCAAAGAAGGAGGTACCTTTCTCTGAAGGGAGGAGAGAACTTCCACTTTGACTATGACCCTGTCGGAATAAGATTGAAGTCGGTGAACTCAAAAGGCTTCCATAGCCTTGGCAACTCATGACTAGAGGCTCGGGAGATTACTGACGCCATAAACAAGAGTGTCAAATTGTTAAGTCAACAACAGGAGTCACTGTGTACTTACTTCTCATGTGGGATCTGTCCTTAATGTGTTGTCCAATGTGAAGTAATGCTATAACTAGTGCTGAAACAGTATTTTACACTTTGTGTTTCTGTGTGGGTGCAAACTGATGAAATCTTTACTTAATATATACTATATAGATCTTCCGTATATAAAGAAAATTGAAAATGAATCTTGATGTGAATGGAATGGGAGAGGGAGCAGTAGATGGGAGGGGTGCAAGGGGGAGGGAAATTATTGGGGGGGAAGCCACTGTAATCCATAAACTGTACTTTTGAAATTTATATTTACTAAATAAAAAAAGGAAAACAAAAACTCTAACAGATACAAAGAATACAAGACAAGCTGGCAACTGACTATATTTGGTTCTGGAACTTGGAACAAACCATCAATCACTTACTAATGTACTGATGTACAATTAAATTTATTCTTCATCCTATGTGCTATTTCCACAGAGCTTAATCACATGGAAATATTTATTGTACAACCACAGAAAAATTTCATCCACTCAGATGTTAAGTGGATTCCATTCCCATGAATACAATGTGTCCGATTTAACTGTAACATAGGATAACTGAAGCTTCTAACATACACAGAGGCATCTCTTACATAAACAAAGGGGTATACATATTTTTGTGTGAAAGCCAGTAAATTCCTTCAGAAAATAATACTTCCAAAATTATGACAACTTCAGTAAAATGAAAAAGTATTCCAAAATTTCAAGTAAGACTTCCCTTACAAATAGGCCAAAAAAAGTATAAATTGATTTACGATGGTGAGTAATATATAAATCCTTGATTAACAGCATAAACATCAACATAGTTGAAACATACCAATATGTAAACAATATAAAAACAAAATGAAAACCTCTACTTAATAAACATTGCATATAACATGATACTAGTTGGTCAGGACTTAAAATATTGTACAATCATTAGATTTACACATACATATTATAATAGTACAACTAACACACAAAAATGGTAAATATTTAACCTAGAAATACTTTTTATTGGTTTGTTTTTCTGATGCTGCTAAAAGAGGAATCAATAAGTGGTATACTACAGTAATTTACTGTATATTTACTTTAATAGGTTCATGGTTGGCATATCTTGATGTGATGACCAGATCAATTGTGTTACATTATCTATGAATTTGTATTTCTTAATAATTTACAGCATTATAAACGTGTGAAAAAACCTGGTAGAGATGCAAGTTAAGAATCATTTAGGGGGAGAAGGGTGAAAAATAAAGGAATAATAAAGGAGAAAAAGAAAAGGGAAGCAGGAAGGGATGGAGAAGGGAAAAGGAAGGAGGGAAAGAGGAAGGGAAGAAGAAAGGAAGTGGAGAAAGGGAGGGAAGTATCATTATAGTCTCAGAATTCTATGAACTACATGGAATCTGCTCTCTTTACATTAATATCACTTTAAGTTAGAATTGATGACAATTATGCTGTAGTAATTATCATGAGTTAACTGTGACCCTGAGAACCTGATATATTAAAAAATTCCTTTTAAAAATAAAAAAACATTCAAATATTAAAAAATCATTTGGTTGGGGCCAGCGCCATGGCTCATTTGAATAATCCTCTGCCTGCAGCGCCAGCATCCCATATGGGCACCGGTTCTAGTTCCAGTTGCTCCTCTTCCAGTCCAGCTCTCTGCCGTGGCCTGGGAAGGCAGTGGAGGATGGCCCAAGTGCTTGGGCCTGCACCCACATGGGAGACCTGGAAGAAGCTCCTGGATCTGGGCTTTGGATAAGTGCAGCCCCAGCCATAGCAGCCACGAAAGGAAGACCTTTCTCTCTGTCTCTCTGTCTATAATTCTACCTGTCAAATAAATTTTAAAAAATCATTTGTTTATAAAACTTTGTATTCATAATACATAACATACAGCCATATTTATAAATTACACTCATAAATGAAAAGCAAAAAAACAAGACTCACGATAATAAAATGGGCAGAGATGTAAACATGCTTGAGATCATTAATAGTGGGGAAATATAAATAAAAGCCACAAATAGATGCCATTTCATATCTGCCTAATGATTAGATTAGATTAAGATATCAAGAGCTAGTGAAGATGTGAAAGAGTAAAAATTCTCATATATTGTCAGGCTTGTGAAAAACTGTACAGCTAATTTGGAAAACTTTGGCAGTTTCATATACTTTTTAAGATTTATTTTATTTATTTGAAAGAGTTAGAGAGAGAGGTAGAGACAGAAAGACAGGTCTTCCATCTGCTGGTTCACTCCTTAGATGGCCTCAATGGGAGGAATCTGTGCCTCAGGGCTCTGACACCTGGCCTCTGAAACATTTTGCCCTTTCCTGGGATGTACCTAAGAGGAGGCTGCATGTTACTCACAGAACAGCAGAAGGTGGCTTACCAAATCTTGAACTATGACTGTCAAATGATGAAAAAGAATGTGTGTGCATGATCTGTGAAATACAGTAGTGTGTTTTGCCATGATTTATGCCAGTGCTATATAAAACTGTAAAATCTTAGGGCTTTGTATTTATACAACATTAAGCCCCATGATTCGTGCCTCAAGCTTGACGGGGCTAATTATTCCTTATCATTACTCATTTTCTGTTGCCAGTGTATAACTGCATTATTAATCACACATGACTTATCTGTTTCTTGATTCAAATCACTGTGGTATACCTGGTTCAGGTGACACAAATAGATTTTAGAATGGAAAGATATGTGAAACAGAAATTAAAGGATAGAAGAAAAATGAAAATGTTCTGGAAAAAAAATAAGTGAAAATGGATAAGTAAAAGGAGTGTTCTAATTTTTTAAAATAATCTCCTAATCTGTGTAAATCAGGAGGCAAATTAAATATTTGGAAAACTGCTATTTTATATTGTGCATCTTCTTTCAAAAATCACTGTAGAAAAAAATGGCTTTGACATACATTTGAGAAGCCCCTTCACTAGATGATCACTTAACACTGTGTGTACTACAATGAACATCTTGCTTCATTAATGTGCCTACAGAAAAACGCAAACTCCTATGAAGCCCTTGTTTCTGAGCTATGATCAATACAAGGGTCTAAGGTAGAAAAAGCATCAGCAGCAAAGGGAGAAATAAATGATGCCTACACTGTATGTAAGAATGGAACTACGGGGGCTGGCCCTGTGGCATAGTAGGTTAAGCCTCCACTTGCAGCACCTACATTCCAAATGGGTGCCAGGTCACATCCCATCTTCTCCACTTCCCATCCAGCTCCCTGCTGATGGCCTGAAAAGGCAATGGCAGATGGCCCTTATGTTTGGACTCTTACATCCACATGGGTGACCTGGAGGAATTTCTTGGTTCCTGGCTTCATTTTGGCCAATCTCTGGCAGTTGCAGCCATTTGGTGAGTGGGACAGTCGATAGAAAACCTTTCTCTCTTTTTTTCCCTCTCTCTGTAGCTCTACCTGTCAAATAAATAAAATCTTAAAAAAAATTGAATGATGACCACAATCTAGCAGGTAACCATTCTTAGAAGCCAATCCACATTTCTGCAACAGTTGGTTCAAAATGATCAGAACTTGGGCAATACCTTCCAGTTTCCTTATTTTTTACTTCCCTTTCCCATTAATTTTTCAAATCAGGATGAATTAGAGAAAGCTAACTATATGTCCTAAACCAAATGCATAGAATGTTGCATTTCTCTTTAGCCTAATTCCAGTTTTCCCACACCAACAACCTGTAGTCAGGACATTCGGGAAACACTCTGTCCTATCTCCTCTCTATAAAGTATTCCCACTTCCCTGTCTGCATTTGGTGCCCTGTTAAACAAAAGTGATACTGGCTAATACTGATGCTATATTAAGCTCTGAATAAATAGCCCATAATCGTTCTCATTTTGGTGGTCTTTATTTATTCCCACAAGGGACAAGCTAGAACCACAGATATAAACATACTCCAAAAATCAAACAGAAAATAGAATTAAAAGATACATTTATTTTGGTGCAAAAGCTTTTTGAAATCCATGAATTATAGTATCTCCTTCCATTCATTTCTCCCCTATTTATTTGAATGTGCAAGGAGGAGTGATAACTCAATAAAGATGACTCATAATAGCTAGTATGAAATTTAGGAGGAGAGTTAAAAAATTGAGTCAAGTAGTGTACTTTTTTTTAAAGGAAAGTGTGCTAATTACAACAGACAGGGTAAGCAAATTCAAGAAAAGAGTAAAAGCTGGAATTAGCATTTGATAGGCCTATTGACTATGAAAGAGCAGTTTTAAGTGCAATGAAAGGGAAACAAGGCAGAATGCCAATTATGATATAATTCAGAAGTGGAGGGTCTAGAGAGTGGAGTAAAAGGCTAATCATCTGACTGCAGTGCCAGCATGCCATATGGGCACTGGTTCGAGTCCCAGTTGCTCCACTTCCAATCTAGCTCCCTGTTAATGTGCCTAGGAAAGCAGCAGAAAAATGGTTCAAGTCCTTGGACTCCTGTACCTACATGGGAGACCTGGAAGAAGCTCCTGGCTTTGGCCTGGCCCAGCCTCAGCAATTATGGCCATTTGGGGAGTGAACCAGCAGATGGAAGGTCTCTCTCTCTCTCTTTCTCTCTCTCTTTCTCCCTCTTTCTCTCTTTGTACCTCTACCTTTCACATATAAATAAAAAAATCTTTAAAAAACAAAAAGTGGAAAAGTGGGAACATAGACTTAAAAATATGCATAGGACAATAATTAGATATTTTAAATGGTAGATGTCAGAGAACATGGTTTTGGATGGTGGGGAATATAGGCTTTAGGTATTGTTATAGTAGAGGTGAGAGACAAAGGTGTCTGATTGGAATGAATTTGAGGAGAAAAGACAGAAGATTATAAAGACAAGAATTGTGAAAATAATGCCTCTAATACTCAGACGACTCTTGTTCCTATAGGAGAATAAAACAGAGATACAAACTAACCAAGGGAAAAGTAAAATCAATGTTATATAAGGAAGGCACCTAGACAGAATTCTAATTCGAATCCTTTTATATCATTTTAAAGAGTTATTTATTTGAAAGGCAAAGTGAAGAGATAGGGAGACACACACACACACACGCACACACACACACACACACACACACAGAGAGAGAGAGAGAGAGAGAGAGAGAGAATATCTTCCAATTGTTAGTTCCCCATGTAACTGCAATGGCCGAGATTGGGTCAGGCTAAGACCAGGATCCCGGAACTCCATCTCGGCCTCCCATGTGAGTGGAATGGGCCCAAATACAAATCCTTGGACCTAACTTCTGCTGCTCTCCCAGCATATTAGCAGGGAGCTGGATAGGATGTACACCAGGTGATACCTGAATCGGTACTGCAATATAGGATCCGAACATTGGTATCTTAACCCAATGCACCACAATGCCAACCCCAAAGTACATTGTTTAAGACATAAAATCAAAAAAGTTTATAAACCCATGGATTAAACAGGCAGACATGGTTGGGGGTGGGGGTCACTAAAGATATATTGAGTCACAGAATGCCAAGGAATAGAGTGCACTTTTTCCTAGCATTGCAGATTACTACCCCAAACTCTAAACTGCAGTGTTGGTTTCTAAGTTGTGTTAGACAAAATTTACTCATTGCTGGTTAGAAACTGAGTTGACATTTTGAAGTAAAAGCAAACATACTTTAAGAAACAAGAAAATGTCTCAGGCTGCTGTTCGGCCCAGTAGTTAAGATGCCATTTGGTTGCCGGTATCCCATATGGAAGTGCCTACGTTTGAGGTCCACTCAACTTCTGGTCTCAGCTTCTTGCTCATGTGTACTCTGAGAGGTGACAGTTGGCAACTCAACTGCTTGAGTTCCGTCACCCATGTGGGAGACCCAGATTGAGTTTCCTGCTCCTGGCTTCAGCCCTACCAATTCAATTGGGGAGTGAAACAGGGTATGGAAGATCTCTTTCTGTCATTCTCTTTCTCTAATAAAAATAGATTTTTAAATAAAATGTCTTAAAAAGAAGATGAAGTTAAATTAGAATCCCTGCTGTGCTATTTACTGTCAGTGTAATTTGGGGTAATCACTTAACAATTTTAAATCTCACTTTTTCTCCTAGAAAAGAAGACTAGCAATTTGAACTCTAAGGGAAGACAATGTAAGGGAAATTATTAACATAACACTTGATTCAAAACTGTTTGTGAAAATGAGAGATTACTTCTAGTCTGATAAAATGAACTAATGCTGTTAATTTGGTTACTGCTTTTATACAAACATGTACATGTGTATACAACCACATACATATATTTATCTCAACAAGCAGGTAGTAAGGTAGGACAGGAGTTGTTATCTCCATTTTATACATATACAAGTGGATATTGAAAGTAGAGTGATATAAAGCAATTTGCCTAGGATCTGATATTTAATAATAAAAGCAGAACTCAAAGCCATAACTTCTCATTTCCTGAGATCTTGGAAGCCTTAGATTTGTTGATATGCTTATGAGATCACATTCTTCTAAGAAATTAGGGTATTTTCTCAATGGTTCCAGAAAATCTTCATTAACGTACAAAGAAATAGAGTCACAACCAAGGACCTCTGCTTAGAAATATTTATCCCTCAGACCAGTCTTGAACATCTTTCTGTAAATCAGAGCTCAGAAAGACATTTAAGGACCAACTGGTCTCTCTCTCATTTTGCATATGATTAAAAAATCCCCCAGTGTCCAGCCAGAGAGCTCCTGGAGCCAGGTTGCCTATCCAGTAAACATATCATTATATAAGCTGTGTATTATTTGTCAAATGTAATGTAGAAAATAGGTCCTGCTGAAATAATATGCCAGAGAAATAATTGACAAGAAATTGAGTAATGGTGTCTAACGGGAAAATTCTATTTATACTTATAATTTTAGATACTTATTATCCTTGTAGATATTTTCCATCTCTAAAAGAGCTTCTTTTCTATTAACCACTATCATTTAAGGTGCATTTATTCTTGACCTATAAACATTTTGCTGACATAAGCCAGCCATGTATTTTTAAAAAGATAAATGCATAGTGACACTAACTAAAGCCATGTAAAAATTTCTCACAAATATCTCTTAACTTGCATATTCTATTACTGAATTCACAGAACACTTATATAAAGCAATTAGTAATATTTCTATAGCTTACAAATATGTTAAACATGAATATACAATAGTTTATTAGTAAACTTAAAAAGTAAGTATTATGGCAGAATTTCATACCTTGAGTATTTCAGCACACTTAAGATACAATTTATGGGGCCAGTGCTGTGGCATAGTGGAGAAAGTTGTGGCCTGCAGTGCCAGCATCCTATATGGCGCCAGTTCGAGTCTTGGCTGCTCCACTTCCAATCCAGCTCTCTGGTATGGCCTGGAAAAGCAGTGGAAGATGGTCCAAGCCTTGAGCCCCTCCACCCAGATGGGTGACCCAGAAGAAGCTCCTCACTCCTGGTTTCAGATGGGCTCAGCTTCGGCAATTGGAGCCATTTAAGGTGTGAACCAGTGGATGGAAGACCCATCTCTCTTTCTCTTTCTCTTTCTCTCTGCTTCTGCCTCTCTGTAACTCTTCCTTTCAATTAAATAAATAAATCTTTAAAAATATAATTTGTAAGAATAACGAAGTTATATATTCTTCACTTTATTAACCCAGTAGATTAGAGCTTCAAGTATATAGGAAGTATTTGAGAACATACTAATCATATGCACAGAATGTGAAGACCAGTTACTTGCAGTCCAGAACTTAAATGTTTTCTAAAAACAGGAAAGGAAATTTTTTGAAGGCTAAAATACAGTGGACTATAGGAAAAAAAATGAAAGTTACTAAAAGAATGTAAATTCCAAGGAAGTAGAATTGGCTTTAATTTGAAAAGATAAATATATTAGCGAAAACTGTAACATGTACTAGACTAGTTCCCTTACCTCAAAAGCAAAAGGAAATAAGGTAAACATGGTTGTATCCAACTAGGCACTATTTAGAAGAGACAGCCAGTGCAAGCACATAACTTGTGCTGTCCCAAATAAGGCATATGGTTACTGGGGACATAATATATGCTCATTATCAAACCTATATCATGCTATTGAGAGATTTTTGAGAGGAGACTTGGAAATCTTTGATAAGGACTGGACATTCATCATAATTCTCTGGAGGAAATCTGCAGTGACAATTAAAACTAAAAACGCGATTCAGATAGATAACTGTTGAGCTGCCTAGGTAAGTGGCCACCCATTTTATTATGGTAAAGATATATATTAAAGCAGTCACTTTTGATTTTTTTCATGTTGTATGTAGCATAAGGTTTTTCAGATAAAATACTGATAGAGGAAATCTTACCAACACAGTTTTCTCATGCTTTGGATCCAAATTCATTAAATTCTTAGAAGAGATATCTAGGATGGGAAAATTACAGCAAGTAAGCTAAGATTTATGGTTGCCCAAATTAAATTTTCTTAAGGGACTCACACTTGAATTCAGTTACAGTGATATGACATACCACATAAAAGAGCATACAGCCATTCATTTGCCTTCTTTCCGGGGACAAAGCTCAGAGTGAGCTCTTGGAAAAAAATAACACTCTCATAGCATAATGATTCCTGAGTAAACGTTTCATAAACATTTCAAAACCAACACAGAAAGTTTGAAGTAAGATGAAATGATAATCGAGGAAATAGGAATCAACAAATCTTTTACACAAATCAGTAGCAGGTCCTGTTTGTAGAGTCCAGCAATTTTCAGTCCTCTTTCTCCTTCAGATCTCTGTACTTACTCAGAACAGTTGACCTGGTATTATTTCTTCCCCCAATTCGGTGGAATATCTATTTTTTTCCATGATTCTTCATTATACTGGCTCTCCTGAAGGCCTATGGGTAGTTCATTCCTTGATTCTATGTCAGTTCTACATTTATCATCTAATTCTTGAAAACCAGTAAGAATCTTTTCACTGCCAGTAATTTATTTTTCCTTTGAGAGTTAATACAATGAAGTAGAATGAAATGATGTAGGTTTTATATATGTATATTATATCAATTATTATATATAGATTTCTAAATGCATACATATATATGTGTGTGTGTATCTATATGGTATATATATATATATATATACATATGGTGGGTGAAAAATACAAACTAAATTTTTACTTATTTAAATTTCATTTTCTGGGCATAAATGTAAACTGTTTGGACAAAACTATTTTTTTTAAAGATTTTATTTATTTATTTATTTGAGAGGTAGAGTTACAGACAGTGAGAGGGAGAGACATCGAGAAAGGTCTTCCTTCCATTGGTTCACCCCCCAAAATGGCCGCAACATTCAGAGCTGTGCCAATCCGAAGCCAGGAGCCAGGTGCTTCTTCCTGGTCTCCCATGCAGGTGCAGAAGCCCAAGCACCTGGGCCATCTTCCACTGCTTTCTCAGGCCACAGCAGAGAGCTGGGTTGGAAGAGGTGCAGCCGGGACTGGAACTGGCGTCCATATGGGATGCTGGCGCTGCAAGCAGAGGATTAACCTACTGGGCCACAGCACTGGCCCCCCAAACTACATTTAAACTCGTCTTTCTTTTTTGCTAATCTACCTATGCCCTTAACTGCATGCATTTCAAAATAGGGTAGAACAGCAAACTAGTTTGGTCCTTGAGAATTGCTACCAAATTTAGCTCTACACTCTAATTCTTAATCTCAGAAATATTTTTAAGCTAAGAGGTTAAAACCTATCCAATTGATTTTACTACTTCGCTCATAGCTTTTCTTCAGTTTCAGTTCTTATAACACTATGTACTGAAATTAGTTCAGGTTCTCCTGCTGAGTTCTATGTATTCCTTTACAGAGCAACACTGACACTTTACACTCTCTATTAACAGAACCCTGTGTCTGTTATTTGGAACCAGATGTTAGAGGACGTTCTGGAGGCCTTTAACCACAATGATTCAGTCTTATATCCAAGTATCACCTGCAGAACACAGTCTGAGACTGAGAAGATTCTGTACTTACAGAGCTGCTAAAATGAAATCTGTACCTGAAGCTTTCCACATAATTCTGTTATTAAGATTGAGATTCAGTCATGCATTTATTCCAATTTTCCCATCAAAATGTCCTGACAAAACATAGGAGATAGCCTATGCCCTTTCAGGGTGAGCCAGAGCAGAGTCTAGAGCAGCCCAACACCAACAATGTATCTTAGAAGTCCTATATTTTATGTTAAGATACTTTGGAAATTTGCATTGTACTCCATAATGTATTTCTCTGTTGTAGAAGCAAATAGGATATTTTTAATTATTCTGCATTGAGCGAAATAGGGTATACAGGCAGACAGTTGTGTTTCTATTAACACAGTGTCATATTCCCTTGGACTTATGAGCACACTCTAGAAGCCCAAGTTGATGGCCACTCCATTGAGAGAGATACTATCAAAATCTCATTGCAAGAAGTCTTTAGAAAGAGATATTGTGAAAATATATTATTGTTGAATAACACTAAGTTCTACAGATATTTTTTGGTGAAGTCAAACTGTTTACAACAGGTAAGAGGTTCCCCCCCTCCAAGGGCATTGTTTCTAAGAAGGATAATATGAATGTTTAAAAACTTTCTTGTCTTTACTAAACTAACATATTCTTTTGAATCACTATAGATAAAATGAGATAAGCCAATACTTCCTGATCCCCAAGACTGCGACTTTCAAATCGATCCAAAGTTCCTGAAATTATTCTTATGAAGATCTGAATGCCAATGACAGTACATATCACCCATGACACTGAGCTAAGTAAGTCACCTGACAGCAGGAGTCTAAGTCTTTGCTTTTTAAACATTCCATTGTTTTCTGCATTCAAAATCAGTGTTTCATCGAACATGCTATTATTTGTAGACATATTATTCTTTCAGAAAAGATCTAGTAAGCATGAGATATTCTAAATATTTAGTGTCATTACAATAAAAGGATACCCATTCTCACCACTGCTATTCAATATAGTCCTGAAAGTTTTATCCAGAGCCCTTAGGCAAGAAAAAGAAATCAAAGGGATACAAATTGGGAAGGAGGAAGTCAAACTACCCCTATTTGCAGATGACATGATCCTATATATAGGGAATCCAAAAGATTCTACTAACAGACTATTGGAATTCATAGAAGATTTGGTAAAGTGGCAGGATATAAAATTAACATACAAAAGTCTATAGCTTTTATATACACACAACGCCTGGAATGAGAAAGAATTTCTAAGATCAATCCCATTCAAAGTAGCTACAAAAAAATGTAAAAAACTTGGAACAAATTTAACCAAAGAGGTAATGAAAATTACAAAACATTAAAGAAATAAAGAGAAGACAAAAATGGAAAAATCATTCTTGTTCATGGATTGGAAGAATAAATATCAACAAACTGTCCATATTACCAAAAGCAATTTATAGATTCAATAGGATCTCAATCAAAATACCAGCTATATGGAAGCTCATGACAAGAGCCTCGGGTGATTACTGACGTCATAAATAAGAGTGTCAATTGTTAAATCAACAATGGGAGTCACTGTACACTTTCTCCCCAAGTAGGTGTACTATGCAAATTAACAGTAAAACTACTACTCAAACAGTACTCTATACTTTGTTGATCTGTGTGGGTGCAAAAAAAAAAAAAATACCAGCTATATTCTTCTCAGATCTAGACAAAAAATGCTAAAATTCATATGGAAATATAAGAGACCGTGAGTAGATAGAGCAATGTTATATAACAAAAAGAAAGCTGGAGGCATCAGATTTTAAGAAATACTACAGGGCGGTTATAATTAAAATAGCCTGTAACTGGAAAAAAAATGGTTATGTAGACCAATGGAACAGATGTAGAAACTCCAGAAATCAACCCATGCATCTATAACCAACTTGTTTTTGACAAAGGAGCTAAAAATCAATCCCTGGGGCAAGGACAGTCTCTTCAACAAATGCTGCTGGGAAAACTGGATCTCCATGAGCAGAAATATGAAGCAAGAGTGCTACCTTACACATTATAAAAAATCCACTCAAAATTGATTAAAGACCTAAATCTCTGATCCAATACAATCTAATTACTAGAGAATATTGGAGAAGCTCTGCAAGACGTTGGCATAGGGAAAGATTTCTTGGAAAAGACCCCAGAAGCATAGGTGATCAAAGCTAAATTTTGCAAATGGAATTATATCAAGCTAAAAATCTTATGCACTGCCAAAGAAACACTCAGCAAAGTGAAGAGGCAACCTAGAGAATGGGAGAAAATATTTGCAAACTATGCAACTGATAAAGAATCCGTAAAAATTGCAAGAAACTCAACAACAATAAAACAAACAATCCAGTGAAGCAATGGGCAAGGACTTGTACAGACATTTTTCAAGAGAGGAAATTCAGATGGCTAAGAGATACTTGAAAAAATGCTGAGGATCCCTAGGCATCAGGGAAATACAAATCTAAACTACAATGAGATTTCACCTCATCCCAGGTGGAATGGCTCTCATACAGAAATCAACAAATAATAAATGCTGGCAAGGATGTGGTGGAAACAGCACCCTAATCCACCATTGGTGGGAATGTTAAAACTTGTGTAGTCACTTTGGAAGACAATATGGAGAAACCTTAGAAATCTCGATATAGACCTACCATATGACCTAGCTTCCCACTCCTGAGAATAAACCAAAATGAAATGAAGTGAGCATTTGTCCATTGCAGCTCAATTCATAATTGTTAAGATATGGAATCAACCAAGATGTCCATCAACTGAAGACTGGTTAAAGAAATTATGATATAGATAATCACTATGGAGTACTACTCAGCTGCAAAAAAAAAAAATGAAATTCTGTCATTTGCAACAAAATGGATGCAACTGGAAACCATTATACTTCGTAATATAAGCCAGACCCAAAAAGACAAATACCATGTTTTCCCTGATTTGTGGTAATTAATAGAGTACATGAAAGGTAATATATAGAAGTGAAATTGACATTTTGAAATTTGATGATTATTTACAGCCCTTATCTTGACTGTTGAGGAAAAACTTTTTTTTCTTCACACTATTTGTTGAACTCTTTACTTTGATAGGGTTAATCATATGAGTATAAAGTTAACTGAAAAAAGATCCTTGTAAAAATTAAGAGTGGGAACAGGAGAGGGAGGAGAAAGAAGGGTTGGAGCACGGTGGGAGGGAGGGTAGGATGGAAATTATCACTGTGTTCCTGAATCTGTATATAGGAAACACATGAAATTTGTACATCTTAAATATTATTTAAAAAATATTGTTAAGGGGCTGGTGCCGTGGCTCACTTGGTCAATCCTCCGCCTGTGGCGCCAGCATCCCATGTGGACACCAGATTCTAGTCCCGGTTGCTCCTCATCTAGTCCAGCTCTCTGCTGTGTCCCAGGAGGGCAGTGGGGGATGGCCCAGGTGCTTGGGCCCCTGCACCCGCATGGCAGACCAGGAAGAAGCAGCTGGCTCCTGGCTTCTGATCGGAACAGTGCCGGCCATGTCGGCCATTTGGGGGTGAACCAATGGAAGGAAGACCTTTCTATCTGTCTCTCTCAATATAACTCTACCTGTCAAAATAAATAAATAAAAATATTGTTAAAATAATAACATATCCATGTTTTAATATTCTGAATAAAAGAAAACCAATGGTACTCTTCACTTGAGAAAACTTATTATATTATATACTTAGTAATGATTCAAGGCTTAAGGAACAATCTCATTTCTTTTAGATTTTAAATCAGGACCGTCAGGATACAAAATTTATTTCTATGGCAACTTCAAGCTAATACTTTAATCTTTCTAGTTCATACTCATTATGCTCTTTTCAATAGTATTAAAATAGATCATATACCTCTATTGATTGAATTGACTAAATTTATGAGGAAAAACTTCAGTATTTTAAAGCTATAGTTTATAATCTGAAATTGGCAGAATATTATTATATAGGAATATGTCAATGGATGCTCAAAATTAACAAAAACATTTTAAATAGAGAATTCTAATATTCAGCATTTGAAATTGTGAGTTTAAAACTTCTCTGAACTTCTAAGAGCCAAATGATTTGCTCTATTTTGGGGAATCCCACAGGAGTCCCCAAAGAGTTACAGAGCACCATTAACCCAAACAGAAAAAGAAAAAACAAAACCAGAATGGAGTTACTTAAGCTAAGTAAAGCCAAAATAGAGTGACTTGAGCTAAGACCACTAAACACCAGGAGCTGCCTAGACCATCTATCAAGACAGACACAGGTGGTGAGGCCTGATAAGGACTGGGGGACACTACATCATAAAAAGAAGCCAATCAGCTGGCTACTACAAACTTCACTCCTGCTACTATACCATCATTGATCACACCTAGACACCAACATCTGGGTGGTGACACCCCAGAAGATGAGCTTGTGATCGGTGACACCCCAGGGCACCTTTACTGCCCACCTACCCCAGAGGGAGGATAAAATGACAAGTGTCACAACTGCTCTTCATCTTCTCAGGGATCATGGCTCAGTACAAGTAAAACTGCCCGAGTCTTCCTGACTGAAGCTCTGCTCGCCACTCTGCTGGAGCCTATCTCACCTGGACCTCTGATCAGCCTGCTGCCAGACCTGACATTGGAGCTGGACCAGACCTCTCATCAGGGGACCTCTCCAGCTCCTCGGCCTTGCCGTCTGTCTGGGAATTTCGAGGCTACTGCCCAGAGTGCCAGTCATCCCACGACTCCTTCCCGTAAGTGACTGTTCTGAGATCCGTCTCTCCGAGTGGTAACGGAGACTTTGGACTCTAAAGTTTGGACTTTGACTTCTTTGTGACCGTGAAACGAGCCTTGAAAACACAGCATTCATATTACACACTTAGCCATGAGTGTTTAGACTGGTTATGCTTTTATGCTTTTTATGCTTTATACTTATTAAGATTGCTAGGTACTTCTGAAAATTGCCTTATTCCTAGATGTGTGTTATGACCTATAGACTCATGAAATATTGAGTGATATTGACCTTTAGATGTGTACCTTATATACACATATATATACATATATGGATATTGATCACTGAATAATAAGTTATATTAAAAAGACTATCACGATTCTGTGTGATTCTTCCCCGTGCTCCAACACGTCACATTAGCCTTGTCGAGCTGTGTGACAAGTGGCACTCACTGGTAGCTTTGGGATCCGCAAGGAGGGAAGGCCTACACTTCCGGGAATGGAGAGGCCTACTTCCGGGGAAGAAAGTCCTTGTCAAGGTCCCTGTGGGTGCCTAAAGGTCAACCAATGAGCATCAGACCTGCCTCAACCTTTAACTCCCATGCCCTGAATCTATAAAAGGAGCTCTCCCAATCTCTGATGAGCGACTTCTCTGGCCCCCGCTCTGTTGGGACTGGTGAACCTCACCCAGGAGAAGAACCCCAAAAAAAGCCTGTGAATTGATTGATTCATCTGCCTGGGAAGATTTGTTACGTGCCGGACACCTTACACTGACAACATCTATGAAACTCAGAAATCAACAGTATATTTAACTATTTAAAAAGGCCACTTCAGAATCACAGATGTTTACACTTCAGGTCATCTAAAATATGTTTTTAATGCTGAGAAACTCATAGCAGTCCCCTAAGATCAGGAACAAGACAAGGATGCCATTTCTCAGACCACTTTTCAATACCAGAAGTCTTAGAAAATGTGATAAGAAAAGAAAAATAAATAAAATGGATAAATATTGTAAAGGAAGAAGTAAAAGTATATTTATTTATAGATGATATGATTGTCCATGTAAAAAATTTACAAGAAGCCATAAAATGTCCTGGAATTAATAAATGATTATAGTAAAATTGCTAGAACTACTTTTAATATATGAAAGTCACTTTCATGCAAAAACAGAAGTGAACAAGAGTTTGAATTTGGTGGTTTCTAAATATAAAACCTGGGACACAGTCCATGAAGAATTGATAAGCTAAATTTCATTAAAATTAAAATTTCTTTTCTTCAACAGACACTGTCAATTTCATGAAAAAACAACTGACGGACTGGGAAAAATATTTGCAAGTTGTATCTAATAAAAGCCTGTTTTACAAAATACGAAAGATATCTTAAACTTCAATATTAAGAAAACTGACAACCCAATTAACAAACAGCACAAATATCAAAGACAGCCTGTCAATGAGATGTGTAATATCAAATGAGCATATGAAAGATGTTCATTATGTTCTATCATAACCAAAATGCAAAAATAAACACCAGCAATAAATACTACTGCACACCTGTTAGATTGGGTATAACTGGCAAAACCAATGGGTGAAGAGGTAGAGCAACAGGAACTCTCATTCATTTGTAGTGGGAATGCATACTGGGGCAGCCACATGCGGAGACAGTTTGATGTTCTGTTATAAAACTCAATGTACTGCTACTATGGGGTTCAGAATCTGTGCTTCCTGGTATTTACCCAAAGGAGCAAACTTACATATGACTTATGTCCACACAAAAAAATCAGAAAAAAATGTTTATAAAACTTTACTTATAATTGCCAAAACTTAGAAGCAACTAACTTGTCCTTTTCTAGCTATTTGATTAAATAAATGGTGGTACATCTAGACAATAAAATATTATTCCATATGAAAAGGTAACTAGCAATCAAGCCATGAAAAGAAATGGGAGAAAATTAAATGCATATTTCTAGATGATCGACACTATCGTGAAATAACCATAAGTCACGTAATTCCGATTATATGACAATGTGGGACAGAAAAATTATGGAAAAAATAAAGATTATCAGAGGTTTAAAGAATTTCTAGGGAAGGTGAAGATGAACAGGTGAAAAAGAGGGTTTTAATGCAGTGAAACAACTCTAAATAATATTATAATGATGGTACAGGTCATTTTACGAATTCATCTAAACCTGCAGAATATAGAGAGAACTCCTGTAACTCAACAACAACATCAATAACAAAAAACCCAAACAATATATTTTAAAAATGGCCAAAGTACTCAAATACAACTTTCTTCAAAAACATACACAAATCATCAGTAATCACATGAAATACATTCAATATCAGTAATAATTGCGAAATTTAAAACAAAACTTTGAGAGATATCTCATCATATTTATTAGGATAGCTATAAAAATTGGACAGTAACAAATGTTGCCAATGATGCGGAGAATTAGAGTCTTTATTCAATGGTGTTAGAAATGTAAAATGAAAAGTGACAGAGCCACTGTAGAATGCAGTATAGCAATTTGACAGGACATTAAAAATATAATACCCATATAAGCCAGCAATTTCACTCTGAAGTATAAACCCAAAAGAATTAAAGACAAGGTCACTGGGGATATATGTATGACCATGTTCATAGTCATAGTAACATTATTCATACTAGCTAAAATGAAAAAACAATCTAAGTGTCTACTGATAAATGAATACACAAGCAAAGTGGAGTATATGCATATAATGGAATGCTAAAGGAAATATTGCTTTTAAAAGCAAGGAGATTCTGAAGTATATGAAAACCTAGAAGAACCTTGAAAACATTATTCCAAGTGAAATAAACTAGTAACAAAAACACAAATACTGTATTATTTAATTTATATGAGGAAAATAGAGTAGCTAAAATCATGCAGCTGGAGAGTGTGAAAACAAGAAGTTATGGTTTCCTTGGTACCAAATTACAGTTTTACAAGATGAAAAGGTTTAATGAAGATAAGAGGTAAATACTAAAGGTCATTATGAATGTATTTAATATCGCTGAACTGTACACTCAAACATTAAGACAGTAAACTTTGTTCATGTATTTTACCACAACCAAATAAATTTAAAAGGCTGTAGCAAGCACATGTCCATCAACAAATAAATGGATACACAAAATACTAAATACACATACACAAACATACATACCATATTGTGTATCTTACATACATATTTAAATCACAATATATGTGACAAAATTTATCACATTTAATTATATATGTGCTATAAATATTGCATTTTGCTTATTCAGTCATAAAGTGAGTGAAGTACTGATATGTGTTACAAAATGAATGAACTTTGAAATCATTATGCTAAGTATAACAAGCCAGACACAAGAGATCACATAGTATATGACTTCAATTCTATGAAACATACGGAATAAACCAATCCATGCAGACAAAACAAAGAGGGGCTCTTAGCTTGGGTTAAGCAGATGGAGGGATAGGAAACAACTGCCTAATGGGTACAGGGTTTCCTTCCGGGGAAAGAATGCTTTGGAATTAGAGTTGGTTGTACAACACCATGACTGCTCTAACTGCCACTAAGTCGTTCGCTTACAAATGGTTAGTACTATGCTATGTGAATGTCAAAAAGAAAAGTATCAAGTTTTTAAAAATGAAAAAGAAGCATAATGCTCACTTGAATGTCAAAGACCTGAGCTTTCACCTCAGGCTTTAATGCTTATTACTCCAGAAAATATCTTGTTCCCCAAACTGAGATGCAGTTTTTCTCTTTTTATTATTGAATTTTATTTTATTCTTAGCTAATACATAAAAATTGTACATATTTATGGGGCACACTGTGATATTTTGATACATGGGCAAACTGTATAATTTTCAAATTAGTGAAAAATGTCTATCTCCTCATACATTGTTTCCTTATAGTAAAAACATTCAAAATCTTTTCTTCTAAATGTTCCTGTTTTTTTAGAAAATTATTACTGATAGCCCCCCTAATATGCAATACAAGAACTTCTTTCTCCTATCTAACTATAACTTAGTACTGATTATTTTCCTTCTGCCTCGAAGTCCTCTGCTTTGTATACTTTATTGATCTGCTGTTTACCTCCATAGGAAATCTAGTCTGAACTCCAGGGTATAATAAGTTCTCTTGTTTTAAATCTCACACTGGTATGCATATATTTGAATAGCAGTTCTAATCACATTGTATGGAAATTATCTATTTGCACACTTATCGCCCCAAAATGCCTTTAGTTATTTGAAGGCATGGATTTTATCTTAGTTAAGTTTGCAATTACAGCCCTTCTACATTACCTGGTGTCTTAATTCAGGTTGCTAGAAGAGAATACCATAGACTAGGTGGCTTAAGCAAACTCATTTACTTCTCATAGTGCTAGAGACTGGAAGTCCAAGATCATAGTGCCTGAGCATGGCTGGATTTTGTGGAGAGCCTTTCTCCTGGCTTGCCAAAGCCATATTCTTGTGCTATCCTTATATAGAGTGAACTAGCTAGCTCTGTGACCTCTTCTTCATAAGAGTTTCAATGTGTTCATGAGTACTCCACTTTCATGATCTAATTAATCCCCAAAGATCCCCACTTCATAATACCATCATTTTGATATAGGCAGCCAGATAGGATTAAATAGATTAGAGCTGGAAGACCATGCCCCCTGTGTGATCTCAAGGCCCTATCTGACCTCACCTGGACACCCACCTGCCAATCAGACTACATAATCACTCCTCTTTGGAAGTGGATAAAAGGCCTGGAGCATGGTGGGCCCCCACCTTGCTGTCTGCACCTCTGGGCATGGGGCCCTCTGGCTGCCTGCTCTCTGCTTTCCTGCCTGCATGCTTACTCAACGTGGCTCTTGGCCTGCTCTCTGCCTGGAATGGACCCAACCTATGCTTCTAGACTTTTTTCTCTCCTAAATAAAGCCCAAATTTTCCTATGCACAACTTTCACTGAATAAGACGTTAGAAACTCACCATATCACCTGGTTTATTTTGAGCTGATATTCAGAATTCTTATCTGAATAGATGGCAAGAACCCACCAATATTATTAATATTAAAATTATTAATAAGGCTGGCTGATATCAATACTGGGATTAAAGAGTTTTGGAGGGATACAGGTATCCTAACTGTTCTACTTGTGGTAGACAGGCAGTGAGGGAGAGATGGAGGGTGCAGATTAAGAGGGAGAAAGAGAATGAATAATAAAGACATAAAATATAAATCAAACAAGGGAGAAGTCAGGGATCAATAAATGTGAGTGTAAATACTGAGCTACCTGGTAGAAATTGCACGCCAGCTGTTGCCTGAAAATCGTTACTTTGGAAGCAAATCTAAAAGCAGGTTTTCAGTGTCAACTGAATATTCCCTCAGAACTGCTATGGTAGTAATTTCATTTATTTCAGGTAGGAACTCTGAGTACATTTGAACAATATACCATCAGAGATAAGATTCAAACAAGGAAAGGAAGTTTGGGTCATTCTTTTAGTAAAACTTATAGTTGGATTCTAGTACTTTCTAAATATATCAACTTATCTCACTCTTTTTTAGTTTGTGTCTATTATGGTTTGACCATTGTTCATCCTTTTATTTCTCCTTGGTTTTGACTGAAAAATTCAATGCAAACATACATTGTCCAACTAATAGTGAAAAAATCACTACCCTAAACCAGGATAAACAGAAATGATAAAGTATTTTGTAGCATATATAATTTAATTTTCTCCTCTCAATAATTAATTGTATTAGTTAAAGTTTATCTCCAGTGTATAGCCAATCTACTGAGGCTCAGTGAAATCTAGTGTTTCTTGAGGTTTGAGGTAATCAAATGAATAAGTGGTAAAGGCAGAGCTGAACTTAAGTGGATTTTGCCACTAGTTGCCACATAACATTGAAAAATTAGCACATTCAGAAATTTTTAAAGATTAAGGACTCATAGAGGAATAAACTAGAAGGGATAGAGAGGTAGACACATGATAAAGTTACTCTTGCATCTCTTTGGTTTATTAAAACAGTCACAGGTTACCAACTTCAATTTGAAAGAAAGCTAATATGTTTGCATAACAATTAAACATTGTCTTTGGAATCAGAAAAATGTGTAATTGAATACTAAATTTCCATTTACTAGTTGGGTAAACATATGCTACCTGAATAACTTATTTTTCATTGTCATTGCATTTCCTCATTTTCCCATAGTGATAACAGTCGCCATGTTATAAGGCCATTAAGATCAAATGAGGTAATACGTGAAAGTACCTCACATATATTCGTGCTCAGTAAATTTAATTTTATTTCATATAATGACACAAATTTCATTTCATTTTTAAATTTAGAATAATTTCAAAATGTTAATCTTAAGATATTTTCTGAATTTTCTTAAAAGCTTTTCAATACACATAAAATCAACACAAGAATAAAAATAAATTTGTGATTTGTGCTTGAGAGGAAGGATAATCCAGGATCTCTTCCACATAAGAAAGGGAAGAAACATTTTAATTTAATTCAGAATAATTAATGAATTCAGCTTTTTAAAAATAATTTTATTTTAAAAACAGAAATAAAATGTGTTTGATAAGTAATGTATTTCTACATGAGCAGATGTATTCATTCACCTATTCACACATCAAAAGGGATGTAGAACATTTTTAATTTTCCTTCAAATACAATTGTATGCATGAATTTTGCTTCTAATACTAATATCTTCAGTTACCTAGTCCTAAATCCTATGTTCACATTTTACAGAATATAGAGGTAAATATATTCAATACATTGCCATGGATAGTATATTTTATGTATGTATATATATATATATATATATACACATATATTTACACATATACAGAACATGTATGTGTATACACACACACACACACACATATCCACATATACATTGAGGGACTGTAGAATTTCAAGTCAGAATGCCTGACCTATATAAACATTTAGCAATTTTCTTAACTTTTGTGAATCATTTTTTTCATATCTGATGACTATAATGATGATAATACGTGGATTGGAGTGTATCTATTGATATGAACAAAATTTAATAAATAAGAAAATCAATTTATAAATTGAAGATTATTTATGTATATTGCTGTTAATTTTTATTATTCATTTTGAATCTGTTGCTGCCATGGAAAATTTTTTCTTGGCAGTCAAGTTCATTTATAACAGTCAGTTTAGTACTTTCTTTTCACATGCTAGAACTGCCAAATTAATGGAGCCAAAGTTTCCCTTCAAGCATTTCCCTTCACCCTAAAACCAAAGTAATAAAATCTTAATTTCTTATTCTGATATTTCCTTTTTTCTAAGATCACTAGCCATCTCATAAAGGAATAAGCTCTCTATACTGCAGTAGGATGGAAAACTACCCTAAGTATGGCCACGGCAAGTGTTGGATATGCTCATCACAGGAGGAATATCTATGCCACAATTGCTTCACTGAGTCAGAGTCATAGATGTGTGCAATGTTTTATTCACTATTTCACTCATGTAAGGCTGATAACAACTCTATTGAGTTATTTATTATTTCCTTATTTAAAGGCAGAAGCTTTAAAGAAACAGATGCTTTATAAATTTGAGGAATCGTAATGAATTAAAGAATCAAGATTTAATTCTTACATCTTTAATCACTATGTCAGGTAACAGTAAAACAAAGTTCAAATGATGAAGAAGCCACAACTAGACTGACACAGATGCCACTGACATCAGAAGGTTTTTAGGGCTCTACACAACAACAAATCATAAGCCTAAAATAAAGTATCCAGCCTAAGACACCCCACTGTCAATATTCAGATAGCCATACCAGCTTGCATTTTCCAGCAACTTTTTCACAGTCAGAAATTGCACAAAGTATAAGATATGTCATTAACTTTGGCATAATAAGAACAATAAAATTTAACTTAAAACTCACTGCTAACCATTATTTTTCCAAATTCCATGTTCACACTCCTATGGTTTCATGCAGTCTCATAGCCCTGATCTCATAAGTTGAGTTCTATGATTCACTGGAATTTTCTCTCTAATGTACAGGTTTTAAGAGAAAGGAAACAATAAACATAATATTTTACCCTATTTTTTCCAATTCATTGCCTGTTATTTTCTGGGACAGCACTTTTGTTATGTTTTAACAAAATATCAACAGCAAAAGATAGACTAAATATTATGCTGTGAAATATTAAATGAATTCAGATTCACTTGCACAAATTTGGTTCCAAAAAAGAAGTAAATCATAAATAACTGATTATTTCAAGTGTGTTACTATAGCCTGAAAATGTAGGAGCAAAATCAATTCAGCTTGCTTCTGAGCTTAGGGACCATCTGCCTTTTCTATTGTAAAGAGTACTAGGCATTTGCTTTCATGGAATTTAAAAATAACTGATAATCTTCTCATCTCAATTTATGCAAAAGGAGAAAAACATCCAATCTACAAAAATTGATTTTGTGGTAAAAATACAAGAGAACATGTTTTAAGAGTAGTTTCAATCATTTCCTCACTCTAATTAGTGCTCCCTGTCAAATACTTAAAAAATATTTGTTTGCCAAATAAGTTCATTGTGTTTGTAATGAGTGTAGTCACTAGCTTTAGGTTAACTTTCTGGTTTTTCAAGTAAAATATAGCATTAGGATTCTTTTGAAAAAATGTGGGATAGTGATAATATAAAATAATTTAAAATATTCCTTTAATTTTTTTCTTTCTCCCCTAGTAATATGTCCTTTGATTTCTTCATTCTATTCTTAACAACAAACCCATGAATGACTCACCATCAGAAATGTCTACTTTTTGAGAACACCTAAACATAATCTCAACAGCTACTTTGGACTACAATATACTTGTTTTGTTTTGCTTTGTAAACCATTCTTCTGCAGATGAGATGTAGACACAAAAAGACAAGCATCAAATGGCATTTATAAAGGACTAGCCCTTTATGTACTTGAGAATTTCTGCTGCACTCACATGTCTCTTAAGCATTGCCTCCCATGCTTATAAATGACTTCACTGTGCTCTGTGAAATCATGTTCTTGTCTACCATGTGAAATCATTTTTTAAAATTTTCTTTATTCAAATTTATGCAATGCTTTTGCCCGTGCCCACAGCAAAACTAATGATGGGCTACTCACTCACTTAGGATGTCATCATTCTTCCAGATGATCCTGTATTTTCTGAGATGACTGATATTCAAAGTCTGAAAGAGGAGCCAACATTAGTTATTCCACTAAAGACATTTATATCCTTTTTATTCATTTCCTCCTACCAGAATTTTCAGAATCTACTGCAGATGTTATAGAAGGACATCATTGGCCCTGCTCTTCTAAGCCCAAGCAATGGATAGGTGAGGTGAAGATATGGCACTAGGTTCTAAATGTAATAATTTCATGTGATGGCCTAAATTGAAAAAAAAAAAAAAAGTGATGGCTTTGTACTTTCAGATTCCAAGATCATTTTGAGGCTTCTCGTTTTCTTTTCCCATATTAAATATGAGGCAGTTGATTTCAATATAATTGTTAAAGACACCCAATTCTCAGTATTCAGATGTCTATGGCAGATTGTGTTTTCCAGCAGACTTTTCAAGGTAAGAAAATGCATGGGGTAAGTATAACATTTGTCATTAACTTGGACCATATTAGGAAGAACAGCACTGAATTTAAAACTCATTGGTAACCATAGTTTCTCTAAAATCTCTGAAACCCAATTAGCTTTTTCTGTTGTTAAGAATACAGTTGTTTCCTTTGCCCTGTCCTCCAGTCCCAGTAGTTCAGCATTCATCATGCAAATATGTGATACTTATATACACATATAATTGGTACACATATATGTGATGACTTAGAAAAGAATTCTTGCTACCCTGAACTAGAGCTGCTTTCACTCATTGCAGGCACTACAGTCTTGGGTGAAGTTGTAAGCTGGGCTCCTCTCACTGAGGTATCTCCATTCTTAACAGTATCTGAAAAGGATCATTTTTGACTCAGGATCAAAAAGAACTCAAGCCTCTACAGATATTTTTCTCTAGTTATGCAAGTATCATGGCCAAGACTATAGGACAGAAAAGGGAACAAAATAAAAATAACATTTATTATCAGCTGAGCCCTTATGTTTATTAAGCAATGCTATTAGTGCTTACACTAACTCATTTCATCACTATGATGATCACTACTGACTTACAGATGGAGAGTTGAGGATACTGAGGCTCAAATTAGTGAAGAAACTCACTTAAGATCAAAGAGACAGTAAGTGAGAGAGCTTTGCTTTGAATTTGTGCCTGATATATTTGGGAATTTCCTTTTTCCCTCTTTTATCCTTTTTATTCTGATTTCTATTTTTTGTTTTATTGATTTCACTTATTCTCAGAATGACCATGAGGAAACCTTATAAATCTCCTTAAATTTTAGTTTAAAGATGGTGCTAGCAACGTGACATAAAGTGTTAAGTCACACTGTGCAATGCCAGCATGACATATAGGCAGCAGTTCTAGTCCCAGCTGCCACACTTCCAATTCAATTTCCTGCTAATGCACCAGGGAAGGTAGCAGAAGACGATCCAAGCATTTGGGCCCCTGCTCCCATATGGGAGACCCATATGAAGCTCCTAGTTCCAGTCAGGCCCAGCTGGACCAGTAGATGAAGACCTCTCCCTCTACCTCCCTTCCTCCCTCTCTCTCTCCCTCTCTTTCTCTCCCCCCCATCTCTCTCTCTTTTTCCTACTCCCTCCCTTGCTCCATCCCTCTATCCCTCTGTAATTCTGCTTTTCAAATAAATAACATAAATCTTAAAAAAAGATTACTGGTAGGAAATGACACCATAGCTGTCTCCCAGTTCCATGGCAGAGAGAGGTCCTAGGAGGTGGCTCCACTGCTGTGAGACTCCAAAGGGGCAGTGAAAATGAAAAAAATGGATCTCCCAAGAGTGTGAATCACATCAATATCCATGAAGGATGACTTGTAAGTGCTGGTCTGCTACAAGTGAATGATGAAAAGTTACTGTGATCAGGATGAAACAAGAGAGACAAAGGGACAAAGAGAGACAAAATGAAGAAGCTTAAATCTTCTTGTCAACCCCACAATTGATTGAAAGACCTGGGGCTGTGTCAGCATAGATGGTACCCAATCCAGGACCCCCAGGATAATGTTTGCATTACAGAATTAGCTCACATCTATTCCTGTAGCATGATATGTGTACAGAGACAAGACACCAAGGACTTTAACAGGTAGCATTTTGTTATTTATGTTGGCTTAAGGCCCAGGTGCAATTTCTTATCCAAAAACCTGGGCCTGGAACAAACAGTATTAGTGTGGAGTGCACTCTCAGGGGAGAATTGAGAAAACCACAGTGGAAATTCTACAGAAGGAATAGGAATGGCATGGATTTGTGTGGAAGGTGCGTAAGTGCAGCACAAACACAGACACAATGCACAACTCCATCAACTGAGAGCCAGAGAAGGCGCAAGCTTGGGGATGGAGGTGATAGCAGACTGCAGCAACCCGTGATGATACAGCCAGAAGGAGAGTGTGATGTGAGTCTGGCATGGAGCCCTAGGGGATAGAGGTTACCCATGGACCCCGCAGAAGGAAAACGGGCATATTTCTCACACCCCATTCCCCAAACAATGGCGCCTGACAAATGCTAAAGGGTGGGTGACAATTGGGGCATAAGCAGCAGCTGTGCAAGCCCTTGTCTACATGCAAACCCTTGTGTACTTGTACAGCAACTGGCTGAGACAGGATACCATCTTCTCAGCAATGCTGGTGAAAACAGCAGAGAGAGGGTAACATGCAGCCAGTGGCTCTTGTGTATACATGTGATCTAGACATTCTAGCAGGGAAAAAATTCCATGTTTCTCACTGACATTGGGTTTGGCTGGAAGGATTGATGGGGGATGGGCACCGATCTAAGACAGTGATGTGCCACCATCCTCCCAACAAATCACAGACTCTGGAATACAAACCACCTAGCTCTAGCACCCACAGGCAGCTGGGTCTGGGAACATCTGCCCCACCGTGGACTGGACAGGCTGGCAGGGCAGGCCAGATCCTCCATACCCAGTGACTGTGGGAGCCTTGTGAGCTGAGACTGTGGGGATTCTGTGGCGACATAAAAGGGATCAGGGTGTAGCTAGGTCTCTGCGCTGTGTACAGCTCTACATGCCCTGAACTCCTGGTTGTAGGAGGTGGGTCACTGCAGAGTGTGCCATGCTTGGAATGAGGGCTGCTCAGATCATCTGTGCTGTTCATATGGCAGCGTGGATAAGTACTGCACGAACCATGGCCTAATATCCAGGCATTGATTACCTTGGAGGATGGGAGGTGAGGATATGATCAAACCAACAGAAGTAACCATTCTCCCCCACCTCTTCCATACCATGGTATGATCTAACATGCCTAACTTGGGTATTACCCTGGATACTTGACCCACCTTGAACCACTGACCAGAGTTCCTTGGACACAGCCAGCACACATCTCTGGGTATTCACTGAAAGTGCAGAGTGCAGATATTCCACTAACCTATATAGGCATAGTTCAAAGACAAAGGCCAGCAGAGGAAAAAAATCCAACAAGTAATATAAATAAATGCAGAAATTCAAGAAATACCATTAAAGAAAGCAACATGAGCCCCAAAAGGAAAACAACAACATTGCAATATAAGAATGTGAAGAGGAAGAGATTGATGAAATGCCTGAAATAGAATTCAAAAGATTTATCATATTACCCAAAAAAATCAGAAGCAAATCCACAAATTAAAGAAATACATATATAATATTGATGTTTCCATGAAATTGTTATTTCAAAGAAATCAAAAAAATATTAGAAATGAAAAAAAACAAATAAAAAATGCAATGGAAAGCCTTAACAACAGAGTTGGTGAGGCAGAATAAAGAATATGCAAGCTAGAAGAAAAATCTTTGGAAATTTTTGTCAGACCAAAAAAAGAAAAAAGAGACAATACATTAGACAATCACACAGTATTGGCAGTATTGGAGATTTATAGGATAATATCAAATGACCCAACATATAGGTCTACAGAGTCCCTGAAGATGTGGAGAGAATGCACCAGAAGGCCTGTTTAGTGAAATAATTACAGAAAACTTGCCCAATTTAGAGGAAGAAAGGGGCTTTCAAATACAGGAAGCACACACAGAACTCCTAATAGACATGAACAGAAAAGATCTTTGCCACAACACAGTGTGGTTAAACTTTCAATAGTAAAACATAAAGAAAATATTCTAAAATGTTCACAAGAGAAATACCACATTACTTTCATAGGATCTACAATTAGACTCACAGCTGACTTCTCATTAGAAACCCCATAGGATAGGAGATATGGGAGAGATACAGTCCAAGTCTTGAGAAAAAACTGTCAACCCCGAATAGTGTCCTCAGCAAACTCTCAATTATAAATGAAATGAAGTTGAATTAAATATCTTCTATAACAGGGAGAAATGGAAAGACTTTGTCACCACTCATCCAACCTTACATAATAAGCTGAGGGATGTGCTACACTGAAAAACACAGAAAGATAGACATCATTATGAAAGAAAGTGAAGGAAGAAAATCTCCAAGTAAAAATACAAAGGAAATCCAAAGTAAACAATGGGAATATTTGTGAAAAAATTGTGGGGCTAAGTCATTACTTATCAATAGTAACTTTGAGGGGCCAACACTGTGGCATAGCAGGTAAAGCCACTGCCTGCAGTGGCAGCATCCCAAATAGGCACCAGTTCGAGTATGGCTGTTCCACCTTCTATCCAACTCTCTGCTATGGCCTGGGAAAGCAGTAGAAGATAGTTCAAGTTCTTGGGCTCCTGCACCCAAGTGGGAGAGCCAGAGGAAGCTCCTCGCTCCTGGCTTCAGATTGGTGCAGCTACGGCTGTTGCCACTGATTCAAGAGTTAACCAGTAGAGGGCAAACATTCTCTCTCTCTCTCTCTCTCTCTCTCTCTCTCTCTCTAACTCTGACTTTCAAATAAATAAATAAATCTTTAACTAAAAAATTAGTAACCTTGCTTGAATGTAAAAGGACTAAACTCTGCAATTAAAAGATACAGACTGGGGCTGACGCTGTGGCTCACTAGGCTAATCCTCCGCCTTGCGGTGCCAGCACACCGGGTTCTAGTCCCAGTCAGGGTGCCAGATTCTGTCCCGGTTGCCCCTCTTCCAGGCCAGCTCTCTGCTGTGGCCCGGGAGTGCAGTGAAAGATGGCCCAGGTCCTTGGGCCCTGCGCCTGCATGGGAGAGCAGGAGAAGCACCTGACTCCTGGCTTTGGATTGGCGTGGCGCGCAAGCCGTAGCGGCCACTTGGGGGGTGAACCAACAGAAAAGGAAGATCTTTCTCTCTGTTTCTCTCACTGTCCACTCTGCTTATCAAAAAAAAAAAAAAAAAAAAAAAAAGATACAGACTGGATGAATAGATTAAAGAAACAAGACCAATCTATTGGCTGCCCATAAGAAACACCTCAACAACAACGATACATGCAGACTCAAAGTGAAAGGATGAAAAAACATAATCTATGCCAATAGAATGCAAAAAAGAGCAGGTGTAGCCATCCTAATATCAGACAACTGTTAGAAAAATAAGGGCACTATGTAATGATTCCAATTCAACAGGAAATTGTGACTACACACTCAATTACAGGATGCCTGGCAATTTAAAAGAAATGTTAATGAATGTAAAGGGAGATATAAATTCCAATCCAATAGTAATGGGGGAATTCAACACCCCACTTTCAGCAATGGACATATCATCCAGACAGAAAATCAGCAAGGAAACAACAGAGTTAACTAACACTGTAGATTAAATGGATCTAACAGATATCTACACAACTGTTCACTCTACAGTTGTAAAATACACATTTTTCTCACCAGTGCATGGAATTTTCTCTAGGATAGAACACATGCTATAACATAATGCAAGTCTCAGCAAAATAAAAAAAGCAAAATCATACCATGCATCTTGTCTGACCCAATAGTGTGTCACAGAGGAAATCAAAAAGAAAACAAAAAAATTCTGGAAATGAATGAAGATAACATTTGAAAAGGACCTAGAAAAACAACAACAAAGCAAACCCAAAATTAGTAGGAAGAAAGAAATACTTGAAATGAGATATAAAATAAACAAAATTGAAACCATAAAAATAATACAAAATATCATAGAAACAAATAGCTGGTTTTTTGAACAAATAAACAAATTTATATACCATTGGCCCAAATAACCAGAAAAAAAAAGACCCAACTCAATAAAATCAGAAATGAAAAAGGAAATGTAATAATAGATACCACTAAAATAAAAAAGAATCATCAGCAATTACCACAAACAGCTGTATGCCAACAAATTGGGAAACCTAGAAAAATGTATAGATTCTTGGATATATACAACATACCTAAATTGAGTCACGAAGACACAGAACACCTAGACAGACCAATAACTATGACAGAAATTGAATCAGTAATAAAGACCCTCCTAACAGAGAAAAGCCATGTCTGGATGGCTTCACTGCTGAATTCTGCAAACATTTAAAGAACTGAGTTCAATTCTTCTCAAACTATTTAAAAAGCATTTAAATGAAGGGAATCCTCCCAAACTCCTTCTATGAAGCCAACATCACCTTAATTCCTAAACCTGAAAAAGACACAACAGAGAATGAGACTCATAGACCTATTTCCCTGGTATGTAGATGCAAAAATCCTCAACTAAAAATTAGCAAATTGAATCCAACAATACAACAGAAGGATTATTCACCCAGACTAAGCAGGATTTACCCCTGGTATGAAGGGATGGTTCAGCATTCACAAATCAATACATGTGCCACTTCACATTAACAAACTGAAGAATAAAAACCATACAATTTTCTCGATAGACACAGCTAAAGCATTTGATAAAATATAACATCCTTTCATGATTAAAACCATAAACAAATTGAGTGTAGAAGGGACAATTCTCAACACAATCAAAGCAATCTATGACAAACCCACAGCTAGCATATTATTCAATGTGTAAAAGCTGGAATCATCCCCACTAATATCTAGAACCAGACAAGGATGCCTACTCTCAGCACTGCAATTCAATATAGTCCTGAAGTATTAGCTAGAGCCATTAGGCAAGAAGAAGAAATCAAAGGGATACAAATTGGAAAGGAGGAAGTCAAACTATCCCTATTTGCAGGAGACGTGATTTTATATATAGGGTTCCAAAAGATTCCAATAGGAGACCATTAGAACTCATAAAAAGTTTGGTAATGTTGTAGGATATAAAATTAACACACAAAGGTTAATAGCCTATGTATACACAGAAAAAGCCATGGTTGAGAAAGAACTTCCAAGATTTATCCAATTCATCACAGCTACAAATAATGAAATACATTGGAATAAATTTGACAAAGGATGTCAAAGATCTCTATGGTGAAAATTATATAACTTTAAAGAAATAAAAAGTCATAAAATGGAAATCTTTCATGTTTAAAAATTGGAAGAATTAATATCATCAATATGTCCATACTACTGAAACCAACTTATAGATTCAATGTGATCTCAATCAAAATACCATTGACATTCCTCTCAGATCAAAAAAAAAAAAAGATGTTAAAATCCATTTGTAAATTAAAGAGGCCCCAAATAACTAAAGCTTTCCCATAAAAAAAACTGGTTGCATTACATACCAGATTTCAAGATATAATATAAGGCAGTCACAATCAAAACAATGTGATACTGGCACAAAACAGACTTACAGACCAACAGAAGAGAACAGGAACTCCAGAAAAACAATCCATGCCTTGACAACCAACTTACCTTTCACAAAGAAGCCTAAATCTATCCCTGGAGCAATAACAGCATTTTCAACAAAGACGGATGAGAAAACTGGACGTTTGTGTGCAAAAGTATGAAACAAGACCCTTCCTGACATCTTACACAAAAAATCCACTCAAAATGGTTAAAATCTATGTCACAATATCATCAAATTGGTAGAGAACATTGAGGAAATTCTGCCAGACATTGGCATAGACAGAGAGTTCTTGGAAAAGACCTCAGAAGCACAGGCAATCAAAGCCAAAATTGACAAATGAGATTACATATATTACATCAAGTTGGGAAGCTTCTGCACCACTAAAGAAACGCTCCACAAAGTGAAGTGGCAACTGATAAAATGGGAGAAAATTATCTGCAAACTACACAAATGATATAAGGTTAACATCCAGAATCTATAAAGAGCTCAAGAAATTCAATGACAATAAAACAAAAAATCCAGTTAAGTCATGGGCCATGAACTTGAACAGGCATTTTTCAAGAGAGGAATGTCAAATGGCCAAGAGACATTTGAAAAAACACTCAGGATCCCTAGCCATCATGGAAATACAAATCAAAACCACAATGAGGTTTCACCTAATCCCAGTTAGAATGACTCTCATACAGAAATTAACACACAACAAATGCTGGCAAGGAAGTGGGGGAAAATCCACTCTTTGTGGGAATGTAAACTGGCACAGTTACTCTGGAAGACAGTAAGGAGATGCTTCAGAAATCTGAATATAGACTTACCATATGATCAAGCCATTCTACTCCTGGGAATTTACCCAAACCAAAAGAAATCAGCATATGAAAGAGTGATCATTACCCCCATGTGCACTGCAGCTCATTTCACAATTACTAAAATATGGAATCAACCCAGATGTCCATCAACTGATGACAGGAAAAATTATGGTACATATACACTATGGAGTACTGCTGAGCTATAAAAAATGAAATTCTATTGTTTGTAACAAAATGGATGCAACTGGAAACCATTTTACTCAGTGAAATAAGTCAGTCCCCAAAGGACAGATATCATATGTTTTCCCTGATCTGGGGCTACTAATATTAGTACCTAAAATGTAATGTGTTGGCGTGAAATGGACACTTCTGTATATATGAAAAGCATGAGATGTGTATAACTTAAATAAAACATTTAAAACATTTGAAACATTTAAAAGTGTTAAATAAAAGAGTACTATACCTATAGGTTTAATGTCACATCATCCAAAACCAAAAATATTTGTACAATTACTCTTAAGTGTGTCTTATGTTCAGTCTCCAGTTTGATATTGATTACAGAACTGTCCTAAGAATATCTTGTTAACTGTTTCACCAAAAGAAAAAATGAGGAAACAACACTTGAGATTGAAAAGGTCTAGAATGTGCTATAGTGAATGAATGGATTAAATGTTATTTTGCACTCATGAACCAATGCTCCTGTTTTTTCCATTTCAGTTAATTTTTAACTATTTCTATTCCTTTAGAATAAAGTGTTAACCTTTGGAATAGATAATAAGCCAGCTTTCATATTTTTAAATGAGTAAGCAAATTATGAATGCATCTATATTCAGGAAATCTTGCATAAGGTGAGCTAGAGAAACAAATTACATTTCTGATACAGGGAGGAAAATTGATATTTGGAAAGATCAAAACCTCATGCAAGGCAGAGTTCTGGCATGTGGCATTTTGAAAATCCCTTTCTCAAATGATGTTGAGGTATAAATGTATTACTCAACTTTCTTGGGGACAAGGCTTGCAAACTTCTAAAAGGAGCAGAGAAAAAGCCAGTTCATAGAACAAAAGAAAGAAGCACCTCCTGCATTGCATATCATATCTAAGACTATGAGACTACCTTAGAATCCATGATTATGGAGAGCTCAAGCTTCCTTGCATTTACTCCATAAGTGAGTATATTTGCTTTAAATATATCTTGCATCCTGCTTATTTTTTAAAGATCTATGATTATGAAAAGTGGCAGGAATGTTACACTTGTAGTATAGTCTATTTTAACAACCTCTGCCATTAATTAACAAATGTTTACTCAACTTCTTGGTTGTTAAAAGAACATACTTGATTTGCCTATGGATGAGAAAAAGGGCAATGAACTGTTTTTAATAATGAAACAGGTCATCATATAAGAATGACAACACATACAAGACTTGGGATGGGGCAACTGAACTTAGAAACATCCATTCCAAGGTGCTTGTTGGCCCAATAAAAACAAAGAGGGCATTAGCATAAATTAAGCAACTTTGTTCTTAATCTGAACTGCCCAGACTCTTAAAATTTGTGAAGGCATTCCTCTCTTCTTACCCCTTTAGTAAATTTATGGACTCATAGAAAGTATTTTAAATCACTTTTTCTCTGTCAATCTTCATGAAGTTCCTAGATGTACTATGATAAAACTGACTTTTTAGTTGAAAGAAAAAGATAATGTGCACAACCCAAAATCTTTCAACAAGGAATGATGTGTCTAGAATTCAAACACAGGCCATCTTGATTCTAAAGCCCATGATCTTAAGCACTACAGTATGTTACACAGTGAGAAGACTACTAAGCTATTCACTGCTCATTTCTTGATGGATTTTCTCTCCTTTATAGTCAAATAATTATAGTTAGCCTTATTTTATCTCAAAAATTCTGATCAGAGAGAATACCATAGTGGGAAATATCTGTAGCTTAAATTAGCCAATGTCAAAATTTACATCC
This sequence comes from Oryctolagus cuniculus, assembly GCF_964237555.1. Lineage (NCBI taxonomy): Eukaryota > Metazoa > Chordata > Mammalia > Lagomorpha > Leporidae > Oryctolagus > Oryctolagus cuniculus. The sequence goes on from NC_091433.1 coordinate 167,961,745, forward strand.
AATCAAACATTTACTGACTTTCAACAATGTAAGCATTACTGAGCTAAGCACCATATAAATCAGTATGCATTTGATAATAAAAATAATGCAGAAAATATTACAGAAGAGCTTCTAGTCTAAGCTCATGTATAGGCAACCAATTTCATTTTTCCTGGATCACCTGAAAGTTTCAACAGAATTAAGCAGCCTGATCACTAGACATCTAACTGAAAAAGAAGGGGTAAAGGTCTCAATATTGGGAATAGTAAATAAGTGAAAATAGGCCGGCACCAAGGCTCACTGGGTTAATCCTCCACCTGCGGCACTGGCATCCAATATGGGCGCCAGGTTCTAGTCCTGGTTGTTCCTCTTCCACTCCAGCTCTCTGCTGTGGCCTGGGAAGGCAGTGGAGGATGGCCCAGGTGCTTGAGTCCTTGCACCCACATGGGAGACCAGGAGGAAGCAGCTGGCTCTTGGCTTCGGATCTGCGCAATGTGCAGGCCGTAGTGGCCATTTGGGGGGTGAACCAATGGAAGGAAAACCTTTCTGTCTGTCTTTCTCTCATAGTCAAACTCTGCCTGTCAAATAAAATAAAATAAATAAATAAAAATAACTTAGAAGAGTATGTAGTAAAAACCTTCAATACTTCTTTACTTCACTGTTTATTCTTCATTCCAAACTGCTAAAAAATATATATGCTGTTATTCATGTACTTTGGACCTGAAATTTGCTGTTCTAGGTCTCTGTTTCAGTTTTTTTATGATAAAGGATATTATACTGAGATGTGCATCACAGCTTTTTCTCATTAGGCAAAAAAAAAAAAAAAAAAATAAGCATTCAGCAGTGTCTTATCTGACCTGCTTGGTCCAACTCTGACCCCCAAGCTCCTGTCAATTTTGAAAGGACTAGTTCTTCCATGGCCCCTCTGTTCTCAAGTCTGGTAATTATTTATTGGCATATTTCTTAGAATTGATTGCTAAAGAAAGTAATATCTGTTATCGGCTCCACAATTTTGTTTGATTCAAGGAAACAATTAACATTGGTTTTAGGAAAATGGTATGTACAGCCAGACTGTGTTGCTGTATAAAACACAATCTGTTACCTTACATATCACAAACTTTGATAAAATTATTTCATGGACCTTGAAAAACATGTCCATCTAAAATAATCTATTCCTATAATAAGAATATATAAAAGTTTAGAATAGTATGACAAGTGCACTGAAGCCTTAACAATTATTATTTATTACATTGCGTTTACATTATCAGGAAAACAGAAAGCATATGAATAGCTCTCAGAGAAGATTCCTGGCTAAAGAGACTGAGAGCATTTTCTACCATTTTGTACCAACAAATTTCATAAAATCATAAATAGAACTTTAGGGGAAGACTCCGAGACTTTATGTTTTGATATGAAATGATGGCCGGCGCCGCGGCTCAATAGGCTTATCCTCTGCCTTGCGGCGCCAGCACACCGGGTTCTAGTCCCGGTCGGGGCGCCGGATTCTGTCCCGGTTGCCCCTCTTCCAGGCCAGCTCTCTGCTGTGGCCAAGGAGTGCAGTGGAGGATGGCCCAAGTGCTTGGGCCCTGCACCCGCATGGGAGACCAGGAGAAGCACGTGGCTCCTGGCTTCTGATCAGCGTGGTGCGCCGGCTGCAGAGTGCCAGCCATGGCGGCCATTGGAGGGTGAACCAATGGCAAAGGAAGACTTTTCTCTTTGTCTCTCTCTCTCACTGTCCACTCTGCCTGTCAAAAAAAAAAAAAAGATTAAATGATTAGGATGCTTCCTTTTTTCACCCTCGAAACTAGAGGGAGGATGAGAAACAAACAGGAAAACTCTTCAATCAAAATAGCACACACTGTTAACTACAGGCCCAATGTGCAAGGACAGCTGACAGTTTGATTAGACACATTCCCTGTCACATGTACATAAGATAAGACTGGAAGGATCCTGAAAGCTTCAGCCCAGGTGCCCCACCCTGAGGGAAAACACACCAGCACTGTTTTTAGCAATAATGGTATCAAAGGGTCCGAACTGCTGAGGAGACTTGTCTGCGCCCTGTTAGATGCTACAGATTAGAGCTGCTAGGATAAATAAAGGAATTTACCAACAAACCATCACTGAAGTTCCTATCCAAAGGGGAAGCAAATTGGAGAATAAACTGAGCTGCATGCAAGCCACTGCCTGTGCGAACAAGGAAAGCCTGAGAACAAGGAAAGTCAAACCAAAGCATTTGCACTTATATGCTCCTGTTCTCTCTCTCTCAAACAAAAAAGATACAACACACCCATACACTCACATTCACACACAAATGCACATTCTCTGTCCCAGGTTTATATTTTCTGTATCAGAATGTTGGCCTTTGCCCTCTGGAGACTGCTTCAACATAGGCTGTCTTGGAATAATGTAATTAGTAATAATCATTTTTCCAAACAAGAGCTTAAAAAAACATAGCAGGGAAGAGCGTGAAAAGTTAGCTGAGATGGTTGAAGAAGGAAGCTGAAGGGGAGTCTAGTGGTTGTGATGCTGGTTACGATGCCCTCATCCCACATTGTGGTACCTGGTTTGATTCCAAGCTCTGATTCCTGATTCTAGCTTCCTGTTAATATAAAATCTGGGGAAGCAGCAATGATAACTCAAGTAATTGAGTTTCTGACACCCATACAGGAGAACTAGTAGAGTTCCCGACTCCCAGCTTCCTTCCATACCTGGCCAGGGGTTATTGTGGGAATTGAGTTAACCTGTGGATGGATTTATGCTACTCTCCATGTATTTTGACATATAAAAATAAGAGACTAAACACAATAAAACAACAATTGAGTGGAGTGGGTAAGACTAAGAAACAAACAGCAAAAAATCCAGAGAATGAATAAAAAATTAAAAATATATAACTGGACATGTGATCCTCAGAAAAATAAGACAAGAATAAAAATAAAACAAAAATATCTTCATTTATAATTCAGAAGAATATTCATAAATAAATGGAAACCCTAAATTCAACATTGTATGGGGGAATATGTCATGACTCCATAACCATTAAGAAAAAGTGATAAACTCAAAGACACATTCTATTAAAGTGCTATGATTTTTAAGATGAGAGAGATAGAGATGGAGGGAGAGGGAGGCAGGCAGGGAGTGCTGGAGGGAGGGAAAAAGAGAGGGAGAGAAAGAGAGAGAGAACCAGACAGATGTTCTGTCATATACAGGCAACAAATATATGCTGCTCTCAGACATGTCTGTAAGAAATTCCCCAGGGTAGAAGATGAGGAGTTGTGAATCTAAGTAAGAAAAATTATCACAGATGGAAATATAGAAGAGTGTCAAGTAGAAACTCCAAAAAAAACCACAGTTGTCTCACCAAGTCAGAAACAGTATTTTCTTCCTCTAGTGTTAGAGAAGTGTAGCTATTCCTATATGTATCATAGTTATTTGTGTGCTTGACTTTCTTGAGCTCTTCACTAGCAGCATTGTTCATGCCTGGCCCACTTTACACACCAACTGCGCTCAAGATAGCCTACTAAACTGACTTATTCTATAATTAAAGGGACCAAGGCCTCCAAAAGTACTGATAATCATTCAAAAAAATCCATCCAATTTTGCATTTTCAGAGAAAACAAAACAAGAAAAAAAGCAGATTAACTCATAAATATTACTTGATGTTTTTGTTTTAACCCATTATCCAAAGTTGCAGTGCCATGATAAATATTTTGACATTAAAATCTAGAATAACAGGTTAGGCATTGTGACAGGAGCAGGTTAAAGTGCCTCTTAGGATGTTCAGATTTCTAGACTCTGCTACTGTGTTTCTCACCTAGCCTCCTGGGAATACACTAAGGGGGCAGCAGGTAATGGTTCATGTGTATGGGTCTCTGACACCATATGGGAGACCTGGTGGTAGTTCTAGCTGCTAGTATCAGTCTGCTTGAGGCCTTGATTTTATAAGCATTTAGGAAGTGAAGCAGCAAACAGAAGCACACTCTTCCCCCTCTTCCTCTCCCTCTCTCTGTCTTTCCTCCTACCCCTCTGTCATTTTGTCTTTCAAGTGAACAAATAAAAAACAGTTGTTTTAAATGTCGAATTCAATATCACTTCACTACTTAGTTGTAAAACTCTTGACATAAACAAAAAGTTAAAAATAGTAACTATCTAGGCCATAGCTTTTTGTCAAAACAGCTTACATGTTAAAAAGCACATGAGCCTAGAGGTTACTGGAGTAATTAGACAGTCATGTAAGATTTTATTACAGTTATTGGTTTAGGCATACATTACACAAAAAGAATATTACAAAAAGTTGAGCTGCTATTTGTTTAACTAACAAAGTAAGTCAGCCTCTCAGCCAGTTTCTCACTGAGTTGAACACCTCCCGTGCTGGTGCCTACAAGTCTTGACAAATGTTTCCTAAATTGGGCTTCCCAGAAAGATCCTCTGAATCTTGAGTTTCTATGAATGATAAATGGTAATATCAAGAAGAGAAAGAGAACTAGCTTAGGTTCCTTGTTTGTCCTGTCAAGAAATGTCAAGGATAACTACAGATAAAGAACACATTTCAAACCTCATCTGTTAGCTATTTCTACCTGGTAAGATTAAAGTTGAAATGTACAGTATAAACCAGCAATGTAGAACTCCAGAAGAAATGAAAAGAGAGAGAAAAGGAATAAGGGTAAGAAAGAGTGGAGGAAGAGAGGAAATAGAAGGAGGGAGAGGGGAATAGAAAATGGAGAGAGAGAGAATGAGAGAGAAATAGGTAAGTTAAATAGGTTCAAGATCTGAATCAAACACATTTACTACTTTGACATGATGTTACAGAGAGAATTAAATAAAAGATGCTGGAAACATCCAATCACATTGGTACAACTGCCTAAGGCTAACCTCTATGAATCAGTTTCACAAAACACAGTCCTTGAAATATCATCTTCATCAATTAATATTTATCGAGCAAGTCCTAAGGTACATGACACATGAGCAGATATGATTAACTTTCTTTCCTTCCCCTTTCTCTGTAGAAAAAGGAAGTTAGTACAACCTTCAAAATATTTGCCTGAAGGGGGAAAATGGACTTGCTCTAACAACCTGAACAAACATTATTTCAGGAAATAATTTCCCACTTATCTGGCTCTTGCCATCCATATTTTCAAAATCCTGTGATGTCTCAAAGCAATTTAAACTTGCAAGTCATTAAAGACAAACTGGCATAGTCTAGAGTACAGTTTGTGTCCACTTAATTTCTTTAATGTTTTATGTTGTAAAATGGTTTATCTTTTTTCTTCTTCTTCTTCTTTTTTTTTTTTTTTTTTTTCAGGCAGAGTTAGACAGTGAGAGCGAGAGACAGAGAGAAAGGTCTTCCTTTGCCGTTGTTTCACCCCCTAAGTGGCCGCTACAGCTTGCACACTGCACCGATCCAAAGCCAGGAGCCAGGTGCTTTCTCCTGGTCTCCCATGTGAGTGAAGGGCCCCAAGGACCTGGGCCATCCTCCACTGCACTCCCGGGCCACAGCAGAGAGCTGGCCTGGAAGAGGGGCAACCGGGACAGAATCCGGTGCCTCAACCGGGACTAGAACCTGGGGTGCTGGCACCGCAGGCAGAGGATTAGCCAAGTGAGCCGTGGCACCGGCCGTAAAATTGTTTTTCATAGCAATTTACTTACATTAGGCAACATAGCTATTATTTTCCACAATTACAGATGGAAACTTCTAGAACTATGTGATTTATTCTAAGCCCCCTAGTTTGCTTTGTCTTTATATTTTCTGATATCAACTCCTATGTAAATAAGGACTTCTGTTTCTCAAAAATATGTTATTTACTGCACAGTAATATTTTTTTCTCATTTATCAACAACTAGTCGTCCACAAGTTGAGATAGCTAATGGAAGGGTATCTGGCATCAAATATGTATTAGTGCCACTCTTCTGCCAAACATTTTTAATTTATCATATTTACATTCAGAAAAAAACTGTGATAGCCACTTGGACTTCTCTTATTTTAGATGAACCAGTTGACACTGATTAAAATAAAGTTGCCTATCAAGTGGCAGGTTGTGAGACTCCAACATCCAAATTTGGAGCTGTTTCAATATATTGGTCCTTCATACTTTATGGAGGCAATTAAATTGGATTTATATATCCTCCAGATCTGTGTATTATTTCAGATGACATTCATATTTTTATTACTAGTTCATATAGACTATATGTCATATTTTCTAGATATATTGATAAATGATTTTTAAATGACTGACAATCACTGTAGAAACATTTTAAATTATTTTATATACCCCATATGTGCCTTGATCTCAACCTAAGTCAATGAACATATAAATGAATGCACTGTGTAGAAAGAAATTATACACGGAACTATGAGATCAAGGGATGCATACAATATATTCCCTAGTCTGAATGATAAATAATATATTATTGTAAAATTCCACTAAACAAATCTAAGTGGTTAAGGAATGTGGTTCTTTTTCTAATACATGTGCTATAGTTACAAATCCAAATAATATAATGACAAATGAGATCATACAAACATCATATCAAAAATAAAACAATCTTTTTTTCTATCCATAGAACAGTATAAATTGCATAAAGAGTTCCCAGTATAGAGCAGTAAAAAGTTTTAAGAATTTTTTGCACAATTTTACAACCAAGGTTGTTCTAAAATATAGGGCTATAACATTTTATCACCTTTCTTATTGTAACACCATGTTATTTCTCCCATAATGTTCTTGGTGGCAAAATTTGAAATCGAAAATTTTACAATACTTCTCATGGCAACTGTAGATCAACACTTTCATTATTAAGTTCTCCAGTGTTTGCTTATTTGTAAGTTTCATTAATTAATAATGGTACTAATGGCTTACCATCTAGTTTCACAATTATATAAATTAATATCATAAATTTTCACAAAATACTCAACAAACAAAACCAAAAAAAGTATGTCTTCTTATAAGGTACTGGAGGGCTGACAATAATGTTAGGAATGGACAGATACCATACAAATTATATAAAGATGTTGGCATAAATTTGTTGTTTGTTCCTAGAATCATAAATTAATTATGTGGCTCCACTCTTCTAGATTTTTAAGTTTCTCTTTCTTAAAAAAATCTCTAACCAAATAACATTTTGTTCTAGTTTCTCAAGGCATAATTATAAGTATTACATGACTTAGAAATAATACCTATTACTTCATTTATTTATTCATTCAACAAACATTTATTTTATTAGGTGCCAAACATTGTGCTGAAAACATTATATATAATGGATGAGTGGGGTCAAAACTTCCCATGCCTCATTACACTGACAGCCTATTGTGGGATCCAGATAAGCTAACAGTGAATAATATAATCAATAAGAGATACTGACGGGGTCCTAGAGAATATCATGGAGGTACATCTAGGAGAGAAGCATTACTCAGTGTTTGCGATGTGTGCTTAATTATGTATAAGGATGAAAAATGTTCAGGGAAGTCTGTCCCGATATGCTGAAATGTCAAAAATGCATCTGTCTTGTCACCCAAGAGGAGAAAGTGAATAATGGCTTCCTTGGAGAAAGACTCTTGCAAAGACTGAGAGTTGAGGGGTGCTAAGAATGTTCAAGACATTGGGAGTAACTGATTGAGTGATACTGGTATAGTATGAGTGACTGGCAGCTCTGAGAATGGAATATAGTGAAGAGCCCTGTATCCTCTGATAAAGAGGATTCATATTATCTTAAGAGTAATGCAGACTCATTAGTTTTTGTAACACAAGGAATACTCTTTGCATTCTAGAAAGATTGCTTTGACTATGGGGAAATAATGGGGGAAATAATTAGAGATGGAGGTAAGAAAGGAGGCAGAAAATTCAGGAAAACCCCGTCAGGAATTTGAACTAAGATTTGATAGTTGGATAAACTGTTTTCCTGGAGAATGAGATGAATTAATATGCATATTAGTATATATACACACATATACATATGTATCATGTACAGTTTCTGAATTCTATGTGCATTTATTCCTTCTTCATCCTCAGTGCTCCAAAAATGAAATAAGTTACTTAATGTGTGCATTTTGTCAACTACCCATATCAGTATTTCAGGAATATCAATTATTGGTGGTTTCATGATATAGTTCAATAAAGAATGATGGTTAGAAATAAGGAGAAAACTACCAGGAATTTTTGGGACCAGTAAACTGTCACTGCTGAGTTCTGTGACTATCTCAAGATATCCACACATCTAGGTTTCTGAGTACAGATAGTTTGGTACGATGCAGAGCTGGTGCAGTTTGAGAAAGCAAGGACTACTTAGAAATTAATACATGTCTCCGAGCTAACCTGATTCTCTGGTTCTTGTATGGAATTCATAGCAAGATTTGTGCTTCTCAGAATGGAAAGAAGACATAATACTGCATTACTCAGGACTAAAATATTGAGTTGGAGATTATTTCTTTTAATACTTTTACTGTATAACTTCTTATATGCATAAAACCCAGAAACTCTGCCAACCTGTCAAAGTAGTGATTAGAGAATGTTTGCCTCCTGTGGTACAGAACATAAAAACCTATAGATTCAAAAGTTATGAAAAATGTATGCCCCACACCTTAACATATTAAATCCAACACAAAATGGATAGCATGTTGTTCAGTCTCTATGTGCTTGCATATATTCTATAGGTTCTTGAGTTGTTGATTCCCAGTGTCATTCCACTTTGGTCAGAGAAGGCACATGGTATCATTTTGACTTTTTTGTATTTGCTGAGACTTGTTTTATGGCCCATCATGTGATCTGTAATAGAGAAAGCTCCATGCACTGGTAGAGATTGTGTTTTCTGCAACTGTAGGATGAAAGATTCTGTAAATATCCAATAGGTCCATTTGGACTATAGTGTCAATTAACTCTGTTGTTTACTTCCTGATTTTCTGTCTGGTTGATCTGTCCATAGATGAAAGAGGAGTATTGAAGCCCCCCATTACTATTGTATTGGAGTCTATGTCTCTCTTTAGAGGCATTCACATTTCTTTTAAATAGCCAGGTGCCAAATAATTAGGTGCATATATGTTTAAATAGTTACATCTTCCTGTTGAATTGATCCATTAGTCATTACCTAGTGCCTTTCTCTGTTTCTTTCAATGGTATTTGCATTAAAGTCTATTTTGTCTGATATTAGGATGGCTACATCAGCTGATTTTTGGTTTCTGTAGCACAGAATATCTTTTTCCATCCTTTCAGTCGGTGTGCATCTTTGTTGGTGAGATGTGTTTGTGGTAGACAGCAAATAGATGCATATTTTTTAATCCATTCAGGCAGTCTATATCTTTTAACAGGAAAGTTGAGGCCATTTATATTCAAGTGACTATTAATAAGAAACAACATGGTGCTACCATTTTTCCATAATTATTATTATTGTTTATCTTGGATTTCCTTTATACTTTTTATCTGGAAATTTTCTGCCTTCATCTTCTTTCATAATAACAGCTATCATTCTGTGTTTCTGTGTGTAGTACATCCTTAAGCATCTTCTGTAAGGCTGGATAGTGGTGACAAATTCTTTCAATTTCTGTTTGTTATGGAAGGTATTTATTTCACTTCATTCATAAATAAGAGCTTTGCAGGGTACAGTATTCTGGATTGAGTTTTTTTCTCTTAAGACTTCGACTATCTCTCTCCTACATCTCCTAGCCAGTAGGATTTCTGAGAAGTCAGCTGTGAGTCTAATTGCAGATCCTTTGAATGTAATCTGGCATTTCTCTCATGTACATTTTAGAATCCTTTCTTTATGTTTTACTGTGGAGAGTTTGATTACAATGTGCCATGGTGAAGATCTTTTCTGAACATATTTATTAGGAGTTCTATGTGCTTCCTATACTTGGATTCCCTTTCTTTCTCCATATTAGGAAAGTTTTCTGTACTATTTCATTAAAAGGGCCTTCTAATCCATTCTCTCCTTCCATGCCTTCAGGAACTCCTAAGACACTTATATTGTAATATAAATCTCCAACACTGTTGTTTTAGTTTTCTAATTTCTTCTTTTCTTGGTCTCACTGTAAAATTCCAGAGATTTGTCTTCTAACTTGGATATTCTTTCTCCTACCTCACAGAATCTCTTATTAAGGCTTTCCATTACATTTTTATTTGTTCTATTGAATTCTTCATTTCTAATATTTCATTTTTATTTCTCTTTAAAATCTCAATTTCATGGGAAAACTTTTCATTCATGTCACGTATAGATTTATCTTGTGGATTTGCTTCCGAATACTTCTAAGTCATCCTACGATCAATTTTTTGAATTCTGTTTCTGACATTTCAACAACCTCTTCATCTTCACATTCTAATACTGAAGCGTTGTATTCTTTTGAGGGCATCATGTTGTCTTCCTTATTCTTGTTGCTTAAACTGTTGCATTTATTATTAACCATTTGTGGAGATACTTGTTGATTGTTTTGTGTTTGCTTGTTTTTTCCCCTGTGATGGCTTTTATCTTTGGACTATACCTCTGTGGTTTGGTGGAGTGTCTGCTCTTTCAGTGAATACCTAGGGCGTGTGTTGTGTGTAGTCACAGAGCTCTGTTCAGTGCTCCAGGGTGAGGGGAGTGTCCAAGGTGACACCCAAATTGGGTGTGGTAAATCTTTATTTTTTTATTATGAGGGAAGTATGCTCTGCTTTGTTGGCATATTCTCACATTCATCTCCTCTCCTCAAAGGAGACTAATGCCTGAGCACTAGCCCTAGTGGTTACAATATTTGTCCATGCTCCACATGAACCACACAAAGGATCCATGCAGTCCTCAGTGAGAGCATGGATCCCACAGCAATGACCCTCACCAGGGAATCATGGAGCCCCGAGTATATGGAGCCATCCAGATGACTGCCCAAAGTCTCAGTCACACCCTGTAACCTCAAACACAGCCACAGTGTTTTCATAGTCCCAAAACACAAGTCTCCTATAGTCATGGGCATCCAGCTCCCTCTCAATTCTCCCAGCCAGACTCAGGCATCTCCTCTCAGCTGGTTGCTAGGCACATGGACACAAGCTGGAACAGCTGTTACATATGTCTAAAATGGTGCCCACTCTCTCTCACCAGTGCCAGGTAGTCAGGGAGAGAGAAATGTAACCCCTTTTTTCCCTCTAGATTGGCAGGTACACTGTCCCCTACAGGGCTCCAAGCTGGATTCACATTAGGCTCTTCCCACAGCTTTATTGCAGTGGCTTGGGCTGCTGCAATCTTGTCTCATTTCACTCTCCAAAGCTGGTGCTGAGGCTCTCAGCTGCTAAGGTCCTAAGTTGTGGACATCTACACCTTCCATGTAGGTCCACAGTGTCTCTCTAACTTGTGTAGAGTTTCCTATGCTGTTTTCTCCCTAACTCTTCCTTGAGATTGCACTCTCCATTTTTTAAAAACTATCTTCCCATAGACTAGAGCAATAAGCTCCCTCTCCATTCCATCATCTTAAAAAATCCAGAATACATTTTAAAATACATAATATAAACAATCTCAAAAGTCTACTATGTAATAATTCAACACTAATAGTTAATAAAAGCACAGTATATAAGTGAATTAAATTGTAAAATAGTATAAATTTTTTTTAAATTTATATCATATCTTATTTCATGGATAAGAATATAAATCCTAGCTGGGAAGAGGGGAATAGCTAAGAAAACAAGCCCAATATATTCAGAGGCTTGATTTTACAAAAACACTATTAAAACTCAGAAGAACTATAGGGTCCTGCCTTTCTTAAAAATTTTGTTTATTTATTTAATTTATTTAAGGAGCAGAGAGAGAGAGACAAAGACACAGACCAAACAAAGAAAGAGAGAAACACAAAGACAGAGAGATCTCCTATCTGCTGGTTTACTCTCCAAAATCCCACAATAGCCACAGCTGGGCCAGGCAGAATTCAGGTTTCCCTTATGAATGGCAGGGATCCAAGCACTTGAGCCATCACCTGCTGCCTCCCAAGTTGTATGTTAGCAGGAAGCTGGAGTCTAGGTTGGAGCCAGGAATTGAACACAGGTACCCTGATTTGGTATGCAGATGTTCCAAGCAGTGTCTTAACTGCTACCCCTTGACTTTTTCCATAAAAGAAATTGTTCCAAGGTAGTGTTTTAATTTATTTTGTCACCACTTGTGACCAAGTAAACTGCTATACAGTATCTGTCATAAAATACAATAAGTTATAGCACATATGAGGACACAGAGTGAAGATGTGATACCCTCACCTGATGAAACAAGACTAAAGAACAATTGATGGAGGAAAGGAGGAAGAATTAGAAAGGATAAGCACGAGAAAGCAAATGAAAGGAAAGAAAAGGTGAAGAATATCTTATTAATAACTCCAACATAGTATTCACTTATAGGTTAAAGAAAATAGTCAGGGGCCCCCACTGTGGTGCAGTAGGTTAATCCTCCGCCTCTGGTGCAGGCATTCCATATGGGTGCCAGTTCTAGTCCTGGCTGCTTCTCTTCCCATCCAGCTCTCTGCTATGGCCTGGGAAAGAGGAAAGATGGCCCAAGTCCTTGGACCCCTGCACCCACATGGGAGACCCAGAAGAAGCTCCTGGCTCCTGGCTTTGGATCAGTGCAGCTCTGGATGCTGCAGCCATTTGGGGAGTGAACCAGCAGACAGAAGACCTCTCTCTCTTGTCTCTCCCTCTCACTGTCTGTAACTCTACCTCTCAAATAAATAAATAAATAATATTTAAAAAAAATGAAAGTAGGGAAAGAGGAATTAAACACTAAAAGAATGGAATAAAACATGTGATACCTTAAATTTTGATGTGGAATGAACACCCTGGCAAGTTTTCTTCATATTTCTATCTCCTCTAAAGCAAGAATCTTCCTCAAATCAACCAAAATACACAGATTCTTTATATTAATACTACTTGTGTTGATGCTCACTTTATCTTTCTCTCTTGTAATCATCTCTGTGCTTCTCCAGTATCAGTCCAATGGCTTACTATTTTGAAAAGAAGCTACATGGGGCCAGTGTTGTCGCTCAGCAAGTAACTGTGTAGCCTGTTATGCTGGCATCCTATATGGGCCCTGGTTCATGTCCTGGCTGTTCAACTTCCAATCCAGTTCTCTTCTAACAGCTTGGAAAAGAAATAGAAGATGGCCCATGTATGTGGGCACCTGCACTCACATTGAAGACCTACATGGCGTTCCTGGGCCTGGCTTTGGCCTAGCTCAGAGCCTGCCATCATGGCCCCCTGCAGAGTGAACCAGTGGATAGAAGACATATTTCTCTATGTAACTTTTACAAAATAAATAAATCTTTAAAAAAATTTGAGTTACCATTATTATGATGAAAAATAATTTCAGCACTATCTTCAGAAGTATTAAGCTAATTGTAGACACTGGGCCCTTTGGAAGAATTTGTTTTGTCTCAGGGTGGGATGTCTAGCCCACAGGCCTACACAAGGCCTGGACAATCATTTGGTCTCACCCAGCCAAGACAAGTGCAAGTGGAACTCCAAATTTAATAACATTATAGTCTGCTAATTTTTAAGTTAATAATTTCGTATGGCCTGCAAATGATGTTATAAATATCCAAATGGCCCTTGGCAGAAAATAGCTTCCTCTCCCCATGTAGGGATACCATCAGATCAAGTATTCAATCTGTTGCAGAGAGTAGGATTGTCTTGCAAAGGTGATAACAGTACCAAGAAGATATTTAGACTAACACTTAAAATCTCCCAGAAAAGAAAAGTTATCTTTTAGAAAGTAAGGGAAGAAAATTTCATCTCTCTAATAAATAAAGAAGGCATAAAATATCTGTTATTATTTTTCAGATGGAGGTCAAATGCCCACCATTTTTCAAAGGTTAAAAAAAATACCATACTTTCATTTTAATTAATCTTATAAAACATCAATATATATTTTTGGGAAACATTACTGGTATCTATAAGGGCAAAATTGTTTTAAAAGAAGTTTGTTTTTATGTTAAGAAAAATGGAGACTTGTGATATGTTTAGTGCTCCATCAAATTTCTAGGTCAAGCATCTACAAGATGAATTCTTGAAATGTTTCTCAAAGCCTAACTTGAGCACTCTGTTCATCTTCTATGGCCCTGTACAGGCAATGTCCAGAAGTTTCACAGAGCAAGGCCAGTCTTCTGCAGCACTGATAGAGTTATCTGTCCTCTTTTTGAGATATTAATGATAAAAGTATTCTTGGCCAGCGCCGCGACTCAATAGGCTAATCCTCCGCCTAGCAGCGCTGGTACACCAGGTTCTAGTCCCGGTCGGGGCACCGGATCCTGTCCCGGTTGCCCCCCTTCCAGGCCAGCTCTCTGCTGTGGCCCGGGAGTGCAGTGGAGGATGGCCCAAGTGCTTGGGCCCTGCACCCCATGGGAGACCAGGAGGAAGCACCTGGCTCCTGGCTTCAGATCAGCACAGTGAGCCGGCTGCAGCGCGCTAGCCACGGTGGCCATTGGAGGGTGAACCAACGGCAAAGGAAGACCTTTCTCTCTGTCTCTCTCTCTCTCTCACTGTCCACTCTGCCTGTTAAAAAAAAAAAAAAAAGTATTCTTTTTGGCTCATTACATCCTTGGGTTATGTTGGTCTAGTCTTTAACTTATCCAAAGGCAGAACTGCTACAGAACACTGTGATTCTGAGATCCACAATTAGAAAACTAATACAATATTAATTTTCAGATAATGCAATTGAAGATCTAATTATGAGGGAAGGCTTTTTCTAACAAGGTGGTTGGATGACATCATTGAAATTAAAGATGTTTCAAAATTTCCTTGGGGAAGTAAAAATAAATTGAAGAACTTAGTACACAAACAGTAAGGAAATATAGGCCTAGAGAGATTTAAATGATATGGTTGATTCCAAACACTAGCATCATGAAAAGCAAAAAGAGTACTACCACTTTAGTTATTGAGTTCAAATGTTATTCTTAATAAAACTACTAAATATATTGAACAAAACATATGAAGGTCTTCCACACAAATGAATGTACTTAGCCGAACCTCCAGTGGACATATTTCAAGACTGTGTCTGAGACTGATCCCTTGTTGTAGAATATTTAAAACTCAGCATCATAATTAAGTTATTCATCATTCTAGAAGAACTGTTCAATTTTAATGAGTATCAAGGACTATAATTAAGTCAGAAAACAGAATAGAATCTCGAATAACTAAATCAGTCTACATTAATAAGTCACTTTTAAAGAAGGATTAGGAATAGAGATTTAACATATAAAACATACACTTGGAATTAAACTGTAGAAAATTCTTTAAGGATAAAGCCTAGAATTAACACAAGTCTTTACACAAATATGAACTGTTTCAAAATTAAAATTTATTGTCATTACTAGAGATAGAAGACATTAGAAGTATTTGAGTTAAATTAATAAAATCTGTTAATGGAAACTTCAGTGGAGACTGCACATAGGAGATGCTGAAAGCCAAACAGCCATAGATGCTCAAATTTTTGCATATTATATGAGTTCTTGAATACTAGCATCCATAATAAATTGCCAGTAATAATAGGTTTAATCAGAGTATATGAAAATGTCTACATTACAAATTTACACAGTCTCTACTGACTCCTTCCTTATTAAAAGCGAGAAAGATGGAGGGAGAGAAAGAAAGAGAAATAAAGAAGGAAACAGAGGGACCGGCATTGTGGTGCAGTGGGTTAAAGCCCTGGCCTGAAGCACCAGCATCCCATATGGGCACCAGTTCTAGTCCTCTTCCTATCCTGCTCTCTGCTATAGCCTGGGATAGCAGTAGAAGATGGCCCAAGTCCTTGGGCCCCTGCATCCATGTGGGCGACCCAGAAGAAGCTCCTGGTTTCTGGCTCTTGGCTTTAAATCAGCACAGCTCTGGCCTTTGCAGCCATCTGGGGAGTGAACCAGCAGATGGAAGACCTCTCTCTGTGTGTCTACCTCTCTCTGTAACTCTTTCAAATAAATAAAATAAATCTTTTAAAAGAAGAAGAAAAGAGGGTTTCTCTGAATCCACTAACCATTTATCATGTTGATATCTAAATGTTGAATGCTTTATGATGGTCCCAGTTTCATACTGGATTGCCAGCAGAGGATAGATTGTTGTAATACCATGTCAGCCATGCTGAATGCAAATACTCAGAACACTTATGATAAATGCATCTCTCACTGCAGCTGGGAAAAGTACTGGTAAATGGGAACAATTCAGAAAAGTTTACAAAATTCTTTTTGAAGTACAACAAAGACAAACCTGAAATATATAGAATCATTTCCAATATAATGACTAAAAAAACTACATAAAATAGGGACTACGTGATTAAATTAAGCCATGACAACTAGACAATGTTACCAACATTTCCTGGAATATTTTAGATACTGGTCTGTTATGAAACCTTACATCATGCATTGATTTGTTTTTCATTTATTAATTCAATAATGATTTTACAAGAATAGCTATATTCAAGGTACACAACTGCAGGATGGAGAGATTCTAATACTAAAACGACAGCATGCATTCTGCCATAGGGCAGCTCAAACTCCTGAGGGGCAAAGGGGAGATCATCACAGAATACAAATGGCTACAACGCAGCCAAACACATTATGCATGCAATGACAAAAGAACAGATAAAGAGCTACACAATTGAGGCTGAGTGATAGTGATGAGATAGGTATGCTTTTAATAGAAGCTGGCATTTGACCTGTTTTATTGTTTTATGAATTAATTCATTTAAAAGGGACAGTGACAGATAGGGAGAGGGAAAGGGAGTGATTTTCCATTTGCTGGTTCACTCCCCAAAAAACTACAATAGCCAGGATGAGTGAGACTGAAGCCAGGTGCCTGAAACTCCATTCAGGTCTTCCGTGTGGAGAGCAGGAACACATGTACTTGAACCATCATCCACTGCTTCCCAGGCTCTTTAGCAGGGAGGTGGTTCCAAAGCAAAATAGCCAAGACTCAATCCAGATGTGAATATCCCAAGTGAGGCTTAAGTCACTGCACCACAACATTGGCCCTGAGCTGGGCTATTTTTTTTTTTTTGGTAAATATTTATTTATTTACTTGAAAGTTAGATGAGACAGAGACAGAGAGACAGAGAGATGAGAGAGAGAGGTCTTCCATCTATTGGTTCACTACCCCAGTGGCTGCCACTGCCAGGAATGAGGAGCCAGGCCAAAGCCAGGAACCAAGAACTTTATCCATTTCTCCCATGTAATTTTCAGGGGCCCAAACACTTGAGTCATCTTCCGTGGCTTTTCCCAGACCATTAGCAGGGAGTTGGATCAGCAGTGATATAGCTGGGACAGGAACCAGCGACTACATGGGATGCCAGCATTGCAGGTGGCAGCTTTACCCCCTAAGCTAGGATTTGAATGTTGGGCCCATAGCATTAGTGGGGTAAAGTTCTCTACATCAGTGGCTACAAAGGTAGAGAAGTTACCTATAAACCAGACAAATTAAAATGGATATGTAACAAAACAAAACAAAACCTGAAGATATTTTAGAAATAACTTGTCCATTAACTCAGCAATTCTATGTCTCAGTAACTAATCTAAAAAGTGTTAACCCATATACACAAAGCAGTAGGTGTAAACGTGTTTCAGATTTTTAAGATTATCCTAATAAGAACAAAAAATGAGTCCAGATAAGTATAGTGTCACTTGTGGAAAGAAAAATTACACATGCAGCCATATATGTATTCACATATGATTATGCAACTATGTACATTTTCTGAAAGGAAACTAATCAGATTAACTGTGTTTTCCTCTAAGTAGAGTATAGGAAGGAAATAATAACATTACTATATTAATGAAGAGAATGGATTCGTACATTTCCTGTGTAATCAAAAACTAATTAAAGTATAATGGATATTAAACAGTAAATATAGATAAATAATTTACTTCTGTCCATGTAGCCAAAAAAAGAGAGATGATCAGATTTTGTTCTCAGTTGTAAGGAATGACCCTTTTTTCTTGGATATTTACTGATTAAATATCTGAGTAAAATATCTGAGTAAATATCTATGCTTCTCATGATTTAGTATTTTCCTTAAGTAACTTATGGGTAGAGACATCCTATCTTTTACTTACAACAAAAGTTGCCTATTAAAATTTAACAAAAAGTAATCTTCAACGCCAAAGAGTAACACATGGAGAACAAAACAATTTTGGGTTACTATAATTTTTCCCCTTTCTATTTTAGGAACATACTCTACTTGGAAAGTGGTGGTTGAATGTTTCAATATATCACTTCACAATGTATCAAAAGAAATGCAATTCATTGTTTAAACTGCTGGCAGACCAAAGATGAACCGAAATGCAATTACCATATTGGACTCTGGCCAAGATACCATGATCATTTCTCTGATAAAAAGTGCAAAAAATAGCCCTAAATGAAAGATCTCTGTGAGTGAGATCCTAGTGGAAAGAACAGATCTTCAAAGAAGGAGGTACCTTTCTCTGAAGGGAGGAGAGAACCTCCACTTTGACTATGACCTTGTCTAAAAAGATAAGAGTCAGAGAACTCAAGGGGCTTCCATAGCCTTGGAAACTCATGACTGGTGCATAGGGAGATTACTGATGCCATAAACAGGAGTGTCAATTTGTAAAGTCAACAACAGGAGTCACTGTGCACTTACTCCTCATGTAGGATCTCTGTCCTTAATGTGCTGTACATTGAGGCTTAATGCTATAACGAGTACTCAAACAGTATATTTCACTTTGTGTTTCTATGTGGGTGCAAACTGTTGAAATCTTTACTTAATGTATACTAAACTGATCCTCTGTAAAAAAAAAAAAAAAAAAAAAAAAGAAGAAGAAGAAATTATTTATCAATTCCCAACTTGACTCTCACTGGGATTAAACATGACAATAGGTCTGATCTGATTTCATCATCATTTAAAAAATCATCTATTATTTTTCACTTTATGTTTCTGTGTGGGAGCAAACTGTTGAAATCTTTACTTAATGTATGCTAAACTGATCTTCTGTATATAAAAAGAATCGAAAATGAATCCTCATGTGAATGGAAGGGGAGAGGGAGTGGGAAAGGGGAAGGTTGCAGGTGGGAGGGACGTTATGGGGGGGGAAGCCATTGTAATCCATAAGCCATACTTTGGAAATTTATATTCATTAAATAAAAGTTAAAAAAAAGAAACCTATATTAAAACATGAAATAGTTAAAATACAAAAAAAAAAAGTGCATGAAATCCATTTCAGGTGTGCAAGGTCAGGACCTTCATTTTGCATCTCATTAGACATCATTGCGTTAATCAGTACAGCAGGTACTGAAGTGTTCTGAGAATTGTTCTCAGACTGGCCAGGTCTGAGCACAATGGCAGATAGTCCTTATTTCATTCCCAATTTCCGTCTCCTCTTTTCCATCCCTCTTTATCCCTGAAGAAATCTCCGAAGTGGGGATTGTCAGGACCCTGAGTCCATGGGAATGACAGCCAGAAGGTGCTCAGAGCCAACTACTGTCAGAGAAGGCATGGTAGCAAGGGAGCAGACAGCAAGGACCCCTCTGGGGATTCATTTCAAATGGTATATTCCTGTTTGTATGTTATTTTTGGTAATATATAGAGGACTTCAGCAAACACATTTGAGATGAGAAAAATTAGCATAGCTTTGGGTTTTATTTCAACTTGTAAAATATTTAAGTTTTCCTCATATACCCTTCTAAATAATGTAACTTGCCTTTATTATGCATCTTTGCTATTTCAGTCTTTGGTGTCTGAACAACATTTTGCCTTTTGAATTATTAAATCAAATAGGAAAATAATCTGTTACTTGGGAAACTGGCCTAATTATAGAACTATTAGTATATCTGAAATACTGTTTAATAGTGAGAAAGAATCCTGGAAAGCCATATTTGTATAAACCAAAATCTTGGCTTCCTGCTTTTCCAGAGATGTGCGTAAAGATATCAGTACTAAAACAACTCTGTGTGGTGCCCTGTGGGCTGGCACTGTCCAATTCCTAAGAAACCCTAGGAAGATTACTCTTATAGCACTTCAAGCTGGCACTGTCTTTCTGTGTGCTATTACAAGAAAAAGCTGAATGCCAAAACAGGGAGGCATTTTCTGGAATAAACACCAAAGGAATACTTAGATCAGAGCATTTGCTGATCCATATGTTTTTACTAAAGCTGTTATTTTCATTATTCACAATGGAAGGTAATAAACCTGCTTTATAAAAAAATGATCCTGAAATTATTTCTGCTGTATTTAGTGATTTACTTGTGAACATAATAAAAGATAAACACACTGAAATATCTCTTGAATTAAGAGAATGTTTCATTTAATTTTTATACGTGCATTTGTAGTTACGCTGCTAGCTACAGCTTAGACAGTGTCATGATGTGTAAATCCAGTTTCTCTAGCTTTGAGTTTAACAGTGTGAATGTGGTGGATGTGACTGGGATGGGAACAATATTCCAGCTGGCTTTATGTTGAAAAATGAGGTTCTACTATAGGGACAGTAGAGTGTAATAACAGAGAACTGATGTTAGAAAACAAGGAACACACAGGAAAGAGAAGTAAATCCACAGATGACAAAAGCTGAAACTATTCTGAAACGTTGGAGGGAAATGTGTCTCTTCTTAAACTTTTCTTTTTTTATAAAGATTTATTTGAAAGGCAATGTGTGAGAGAGAGAGAGACAGAAAGAGACAGAGAGAATATCTTCCCACCACTGATTCACTCCCCAAATGGCTGCAACAGCCAGAGCTGGGCCATTCCGAAGCCAGGAGCCAGAAACTTCTTCCAGGTCTCAAGCATGGGTACAGGGGCCCAAGGACTTGGACCATCTGTCCACTGCTTTCCCAGGCATAGTAGCAGGGAGCTGGATCAGAACCCACTACATAACAACATTGTACCCTCTCCTCAAGCGTTTCTGATATATGTTTACAAGATTATAAATTTAAATTACTTCAGACAGGAGATAAAAGTAAGCGTCCTTTTCCTACAAAAATAAAACATAACTAAAGGAATGCCAAAAAAAAATCTGTATTCCACATATGTAAATACTGAAAAAAAAAAAAAAAAACATATGGGCTAAGCCAAAGCAATAAAAATTTATTGGGACAGTTTTCTTAGATGCATGGAGCTGTGGAATCTTTGTCCACGTAAATATATCCAGAGGAAAATACTCAACAACAACCTGTCTTGAATATTTGCCTTTCAGTAACCTAAGGTAAGGACTAGACCAAATGACTTGCTGAGGTCCCTTTAATGTCCAACTCCCTTGAGTTTCCTTTAATATCCAACACTTATAAAGAGGAGCTAGTCCCCCAAAGAGTTCATTAAAGGGTCCACTATGGTATTACTTTGCTTCTTTTTGCTACATTTTCCCCACATAGTCTATTTTATAATAAGTGAGACAATTTATTAAAAATACTAAAAGTATCAAATGTCATTATTTGATGTAAGCTGTAAAAGAAATACTTGTTATTCTATCTTCTCTCAGTGTATGACATGATCATCACTTTAATTGTAAACATCTGTGATTATACATCCATGAAAAAGCCCATAAATCTCTGTCTGAATTGGGAAATCAGTTCATCACTTCCTGGCTTAGTATGTTTATTAAAGTGCTAACTCATAGTATTCCAATTAGAATTTAAAACTTTGGTAGGTCATATAATATATGGGTATGCAAAAAATTGATAAAAATGAAAACTTAATTCAATGAAAGGATCATGAAATCATAATTTCCATTCACTAATTTTATAAATAATAAAACAAAGTTGGCCTCAAGGCTAGAAACTACCTATGATAGAATTGGACTAGTTATATCTGGTGATGGATTCTGACAGTTGCAACTAAATTAATACTACCCTGCTGAAACATGTTTATGGTTGTTACTTGCTGTCATTTCTTCATTTCTACATTCTAAAATAATTAGTTAAAATATGGGTATAACACTCTCAACTGGATATGTTCAAATTCTCATCCATTGCACTTTTTTCCCCTATGATTAGGAGAAAAAATTTTATTCATATTGGCAATAAAATATGGGGTTAATTTGTTGAACTATTCAGGTGATTTAAAAAAATGAAATAGAGGTTGGCATTGTGTTGCAGTGAGTTATGCTTTTGATTTCAATGCCAACATCCCATACCAGAGCAGAGGTTCAATTCCTAGCTGCTCTGCTTCTGAGCCAGGCTCCTGCTACTATTCCAGGGAAGGAATTGAAAGATGATGCAAGTTCCTGGACTCTTGACACTCATATGAGGGACCAGGAAGGAGTTCCTGGCTCCTGGCTTTGACCTGGCCTAGCCCTGGCTGTTGCAGACATTTGGGTAGTAAAGAGCAGAAGGTGGATCCATTCATATCTGTCTCCCCACCATGTTACTCTAATTTTAGAATGAATACACGTTTAAAAATGAGCAAATAGCCATATAACACGAAAACTGATGGAACTATTCTAGAGTAATATTCTTTAGTTTTAATTTGCCATTATTAATTTTTTAAAAAAACATCTTTACTTGAAAGGCAGAAAAACAAAAAGAAATGCAGAGCGGGGCAAGGGGAAGGGAGAGACTTTCTTTCCACTGTTTCATTTACCAAATGGCTGCAATAGCCAAAGATGAACTAGATAGAAACCAAGAGCCAATAACTCTAGGTCTCCCATATGGGTATCAGGAACCTACTGGAGTCATCACGTGCTGTTTCCCAAGTCATCATCAGGAAGTAAGATTGGAAGTGGAGTAGCTGAGAGTGGAATCAGCACTCTGATATGAGAGGTAGGTGTCACAAGCAGAGGGATTAACCCACAGTGCTCTCCTTTTTGAAAGAAGAATGTTCTTAACAGGGATTGCTACATGCTTTGACAAACATCTGCTGACATGTTAGACAGTATTAGTGATCATCAAAATAGTTTGGTCTAGCTGGAATTGATTTTTTTGATTTTTTATGCTTAAGCAAACTACTGGACTGAGTCACAGTACTTGAAGTAATATATCAGAACTAAAACAAAATGTCCATTACTGCTGGCCATGATGATGTAACTTGTACAAGACTATCCTTCCATCACAAACAACTATAAAATGGGACATCATATCCAAAGCAACACTTTTCAGAACAAAACGCACTTCTTTAAATTCCATTCTTCCACAACTTTTTGAAGTAACCTTGTATACACAAATGGATCTAGTTAAGACAGCACAACACTGAGCTTTATATTTGTAAGTTGAAATTCCACAATTTATAGAAAAAAATGTTACTGGGAATCCAAGTACTGAACAGAGATCTCACAGATCTCAAAATCCCAGAGACATAAAAATTTCAGCCTGAGAGAATGGAAAAAACATGCTGAATATACCAAATATTCAATCGATATTCCAAAACATCATGCCTTACAAGGAGAACTACTTGAGCCATTTATCTTAATAAAGGCCTAATCTAGACTCATTCTAACAAAGCTTGAAATTAAACCTGATTAGCATCACATTAATTCATCAGCTCTCTTTAAAGGAAGCTAGAGGGGCTGGCGCCATGGCTCACTAGGTTAATCCTCTGGCTGCAGTGCTGGCATCCCACATGGGCACTGGTTCTAGTACCAGTTGCTCCTCTTCCAGTCCAGCTCTCTGCTGTGGCCCAGGAAGGCAGTAGAGAATGGCTCAAGTCCTTGGACCCCTGCACCTGAATGGGAAGACCAGGAGGAAGTACCTGCTCCTGGCTTTGGATTGGTGCAGTTCCAGCAGTAGCGGCCATTTGAGGGGGTGAACCCTCAAATGAACAGAAGGAAGACCTTTCTCTCTCTCTGTCTATAACTCTACCTGCCATATAAATAAAAAATAAATAAAGGAAGCTAGAGAAATTAGACTTTGAACATCGTAGCCTGAAATATATTTTTAGAACCCTAAAAAGTGACAGAAATATAAAGAAATAGTAAAGTGGGGGCCAGTATAACGGTGCAGTGGGTTAAGCCACCACCTGCAATGCTGGCACCCCATATAACCACTGGTTTGAGTCTAGCTGCTCCACTTTGCATCCAGCTTCTCGCTCTTGTGCCCAGGAAAGCAGCAGAAGATGGCCAAAGTGCTTGGACCCTTTCCATCCATGTAGTAGACCTGGATGGATTTCCAGGCCCAATAGCTACAGCCATTTGGGGAATGAACCAGCAGATGGAAGATCTCAATCTCTCAATCTCTTTCTCTCTCTCTCTGACTCTGATTCTCTCTGACTCGCCCCTCTTTGTAACTCCTTCAAATAAATATTGTGGAAAAAAAACAATTACACATTGTCTATAATTAAGGAAAAGCAAGGAATATGAACAGTCACAACTGAAATCCTTGAGCTATGATACATGGGATATAAAATGTAATATGTAACAGATTATATAAAAGATGAATAATGTTGAAAAATGAAGACTCTCAAAATGTTGTGGCAGGAGAAAGACAACCCCTTCCACCAGTAGACTTGTTTCAGGCTCCTGTTTCCATGAATAAAATATTTAAGGTGGAGATGTGAATAAAAGGGAGCAAGAATCTAAGATTTATTTAAAGACAAAATAAAAGTACATACTCAGGAGTGTGGGCAACCTCAGGAGAAAAATGAATATTACTGTTTACAAGATTCAGAATCACCCATTTATAGGGTAAGGGTGATGACCTAGGTGGTGCATAATAGAATATTCAGATAAGGCAGAGTTGGGGCAGGGCTGCAGTGCACATGGGTTCTCTAAGGGTTTCATGGTGTCTGGTGCAGGTGTGCCTGTAGGGAATGTGCTGGAATCTAGGAAGCTTCATCATGTCTGGCTCATGACGGGAAGTTAGGCTCAGCTGCATTACAGAGAGAGTGGGAATGTCAAGTTTGGAGCGATGCTGCATTGGCATAGAAAGGGTGAGATTTGGGCAATGCAATCCTCAGTTCCTCCTTGCTAACTTCCCTGCTTATATCAAGCAAACTAATCTAAATGTTAAAATAAAATGAAATAGAAATTCTTGAACTAAAGGAAAAAATTATTTGAGTAAGAGAGTTATTGGATAAGACATAGCAAGTTGAAAACTGAAAAGCCAAAAAAAAATCTGTGAAGTTGAAAAAAGAGCAAGAGAAACTATCCATGTAAACATTTAGAGAGGGGGATGGGAAGCTAAGGGAAACAGATTTTGTCATCCATGGGGAAATACTAAAAAGTCTAGCAATTTGGTGAAGCAGAAGACAGACATAAGAGTACACAAAATATCTCAAGAAATAATGCTGAAAAGTAGTCATTTGTGATGAAGCATATCAACACACAACACAAAAATCGCAGTGAATCCTAAGAATAAGTATTGAGAAAATGACATGAGGTGTTTAGTACACATGAAGTATACTAAAAAGCAAAGATACAGAGAAAATACTAAAAGCAACTGAATGTTAAATAAATTATGTGCTATATAACAATGATAAGAAATATTAATAATTTTCTTCAATGAAAATGTAACCATAGATTTCAATGGAATGACACTGTTAATATTCTGGGGGAAAATGTTGTCATTCTAGAATTTCTAATCAAATGAATGTGCTGTCTAGAAAAATATCAATATGTGACCAGTAGATGTACCAGAAATATTATAAATTATTTTTCACTTATATAGGATATAATGCTAGATACTATCTGGATGTGTATAAATGGATTAACAGCATTTATATAAAGGGACTAAGAGCACATATAATATAGATGTGTGGAGATATATTTTTCTATTGCTTCTTAATTTTTAAAAAATAACTGCTTAAAGAATTAAAGTATTCAAAGCATATTGTTATGGTTTCTAACATATATCGAAGAAAAACATGACATTTATAATACAGATAATAAGAAAATGTGTGCCTAAAATTGCACAAAAATAATGGGAAAGGGGCCGATGCTGTGGTGCAGTGGGTTAATGCCTTGGCCTGAAGTGCCGGCATCCCATATGGGCACCAGTTTGAGACCTGGCTGCTCCACTTCCAATCCAGCTGTCTGCTATGGCCTGGGAAAGCAGTGGAAGATGGCCCCAAGTCCTTGGGCCCCTGCACCCGTGTGGGAGACCTGGAAGAGGTTCCTGGCTTTAGATCGGCACAGTTCTGGCCATTGCAGCCAACTGGGGAGTGAACCCCTGGATGGAAGACTTCTCTCTCTGTCTCTCTCTCTCTCTGCCTCTCCTCTCTTTGTGTAACTCTGACTTTCAAGTAAATAAATAAATTTAAAGAAATAATGGGAAAGTAAATTGAAGTAGACCTTCATAGAGTTTTTACATTAAATATTATAAAAATTCAAATAAATTTTGTTATAATAAACAGAAAAAATGTTTAAAAACAAAAGAAGTAAAGCCAAGTGAAGATGATATATTAAATTTTACTCAATATATTGGAAGTTAAGCATGAAAGGAGGAACAAAATACAGATATTTAGGAACAAACAGAAATTTAATGGCAAGATGGCGCAGTGGAAGCCAAGTTATCAATTAATTATATTAAATATACACGGTATTATATCACTTAATATTTAGAAAGCTGCAAGACTATGTTACTCCTTCTGTATCAACAAAAATATTCAAGATAATATGTAAACTCACAACTTATTTTGCTAATGAGAAACCTGGAACAGCAAGGCAACCATGGAAATTGAATTCCACATTTTCACCAGGATTTGTTACTTTCTTTTTGATAATAATCACTATAACAGGAGTGAGATGATATTTCATTATTATTTTGATTTGCATTTCTCTGTTTATAAGGAATGTTGAGTTTTTTTATATAACTATTAACTGTTTCTGTTAGGATCTTCCCCTCCAGGAACTGGCCGGGCTGCCGCGAAGAAAGAGTTGAGGAGACTGAGGAAAGTCAAGCTAAACACATTTTATTGGTACTCTAGGTGACTAGGAGGAGAGATCGCTCAAGCCCACTCCTGCGGGCACAAGGCACTGTGGACCAGGAGCTTCTCCCCATGGACACAAGGCACTACGGACTGGGGAGAGAGGCTGAGCAACCTCTGCTTTACAGTGTCTGAGGGTCCCCTTATATACGGTTTCTAGAGGTCAGCCCCACCCTCGCGCTGACCTCCCAGGGTCCCGTAGTCATAGCAACGACGGTTATGATGGTTGATTTGCAGTTTGCGGTTAGGCCGTTATAACGGCTTTGCGGTTAGGCCATTTCCTCTTTAAAACTGCGCTATAGCGCAGCTACTTTCTCTGTGAATGGGTCCCTAACAGTTTCTTTATCTACTTTTGTAAAATGTCTATGCACATCATAAACTCACTTTTTAAATAGATTACTTGATTTTTTTGGGTGGTGAGATTCTTAGTTAATCATATACTCTGAAAAAAATCAATCCTTTATTACATGAATAGGTCACAATTATTGTATTCTATTCTGTCAGTTGCCTCTTCACTCTGCTGATTATTTCTTTTGCTGTGCAGAAGCTTTTTAGTTAGATATCCAATTGTCTAGTTTTGCTTTTGTTGTCAGTGCTTCTGTGGTCATACCCAAAATATTCACCTTATCAAGATTCTCTGGCATTTCCCCTATGGTTTCTTTTAGTATATTTATAATATCAAGTTTTGTGTTTAAGTCTTTTTTTGATTCATTTTGAGTTATTTGTATATACTGAGGGTCATAGAGAAAATTTTATGACTTTTTAAAAGGGCAAATAATATAGTTCGGAATACCTAATAGTCCTAAACATGAGACAAGTTCTCATTATATCACCAGCTCTATTGCACACTGCCCGATGCTTACAAGAAAATTGAGAGTAATGTAGGATACATGAAAGGGCCTGCTCCATTACTTCATAGGTAGCAAACACCATTGATTTTTCTATATTGTTTTTTTTTTTTTCCCCACAGGCAGCACAACCTAGATCAGCAAGGAAGAGAAAAAAAAATAATTTCTTCTTCCCCCAAGCAAAGTATACAACTCTAGGGAAGATACAGAAGCTAGAAAGGAAGCAAATCTTCCTTTCTAACTGCTTTGTGAAAGTCCAGTGGAACTGAGGGAGGTTTGGAATAAAAGGTTAGGCCTGACTTTCCAAGACCACTGAGGGAAACCCATTTCAGTGCAGCCTTCTGCCCTCATAGAAAACAGAGGACTGGCCTTGGGTGACTGCGTAAAACACAATTGTATCCACACTGACACGGATCACATGACACCAGTTGTCATGGAAAAGAAGATCACAGAAATTCTGATTAAGTCGGAACTCAGAGAACTAGGTACATGGAGCCTTCACAACACTGAACATGGAAGAAAAGATTCCAAAACATCTCTATTCCTCCCTCAAAAACTTGTACTAAATAATAAAGAATAACAGGAGGGGAAATACAGAAAGTCTTCTCTGTGGTGCAGACATGTCAGGATTCTGAAAGCTGAAGCTGATTCTACTACAATGGGAAACAAGAAAAACAATGAAGCATGCATAATGGAGCAGTCACATTTCAAGGAGAATGTGAAGTTTGTGGTGAAGTAGAGTAACCATAGCAATACCAAATCTCAAATGTCAAGCTCAACACCCCAAAGCAAACAAAAGAAGTGTACCTGTTTCTGGATGTAATTGATATTTAATTCTGTCTCTAATATACTGTATATAGTCAGACACTTATTAAACCATTATGAGATGCAATAAAAATCAAGAAAAAGTGACCTGCTGTGAAAACATGCAGCAGTCAACAAAATGAGAATGTTGAAAATTTCAGGCAGGGATTTAAAAATGACTGTGATTAATATTACAATAAAAAGTACACGATGTAGCTAACTTCTTTATGGGATTTCAGTAGAGAAAGAAGGTATAAAAAAGCTTCATGCAGAAATTCTGAAATTAGGAGAAAAATATTAGAGATGAAAAATGCTTCAAAGCGCTTCTCAGCACACTGGAATGTGACCGAACAGAACAACAAAATCAGTGAATTCTAAGACAGGTGAACAGCAACTGTTCAAATATAAACAAGAACATTTTTAAAATATTTTTAAAAGATTAAAATCACAAAAGCACATTCAAGAACAATGAGGACATATCAAAGTTCTAATATTTCTGTAAACTGGAATTCCAGATATGATGAGGTAGGAGGGGCAAAGAAGACATTTCTAAGAAGTAAAGGTCAAAAATGTTCCAAATAAGATGGTCAAATATGAAGAAAATGATACCAACGTACTTAACAATTAATTATGCACTACTGATAAAAAGAGTCTTAAAAGCCAGAAAAACAGATATAGTATCTAAAAAGTAAAGGAAAACAGACTTCTTTATGTTTACTTTTTATCTTTGAGAAAATATATGTTCAACTCACATTATAGTCAAAGGTTAATGTTCCATTAAATAGAGTTCAACAAATGAATAGTTACACGACCACAGTTCAGCAGGAATATAGGCAAGAACTATGAACAATAATGAAAATATGTAAATTTCACTCAGATCCAACAGATTATAAAATAGTCACAGATCATTAAAACTATGGTACTACATATTTCTTTTTTTATTTAAAAGATTTATTTATTTCAAAGGCAGAGTTTAAGGGAAAGTCAGACAGAAGGGGAGAGGGAGGAAGAGAGGGAGGGAAGGAGGGAGGCAGATTCTTCCATCTGCTGGTTTGCTCTCCAAATGGCTGCAACAGCCAGAGCTGTGCCAGAAGCTAGGAGCTTCATCTGGATCTCCCACATGGGTGTAGGGGCCCATGGACTTGAGCCTTCTGCAGATTTCCCAAGTGCATTTAGTAGGAGCTGCATAGGAAATGAAGAAGCAGGGTTTCAAACCATTGCCCATATGGGGTGTCGGCATCGAAGGCAGAGGCTTAACACACTGCACCAAAATGCCAGACCCATATCATTCTTAACAATTTGTTCGACAAAGATTTGAAACAATGTTTACAAAGCCTTATGTTCCCAGCAAAAATGATACATTTAGGCATTTCTTTCTTTTTAGTTTTTGCTTTTTTAAAAAGATTTATTTATTTATTCATTCATTCATTCATTCGCTGGCTCAATCCCCAATTGGTTGCAATGGCCAGTTGTGCCGAACCGAAGCCAGGAGCCAGGAGCTTCCTCCAGGTCTCCCACGTGGGTGCAGGAGCCCAAGGACTTGGGGCATTTTCCACTGCTTTCCCAGGCCATAGCAGAGAGCTGGATTGGAAGTGGAATAGCTGGGTCTTGAACTAAAGCCCACATGGGATGCCGGCGCTTCAGGCCAGGGCATTAATCTGCTGCACCAAAGCGTCTGCCCCAGTTTTTTTTATTATTACTTTTTAATATAGCTTACACAATCTTACACAACAAAAACAAAGCCAGAGGCATCACAAATGTGGTATCTGCTTTCCATGACTTGGTTATTTTACTCAACAAAAGTTCCCCCAGTTGCAATCATTTTTATGCAAATGGAAGTATTTCAGTATTTTTTAAAGCTGAATAATATTTCATTGTATGCACCACATTTTATTTCTCCATTCTTCCGATGATGACCACCTAGATTGATTCCATATTTTAGCTATTGTGAACAATTCTGTTCTAAAGATGGTAATGCAGGTATCCTTTTTGATACAATGTGCACATATATTTTCGATATATATCCAGTGGTAGGTTTGCAGCATCATATGGCAAGTCTATTTCTAGTTTTTAAAGAAAACTCCATAGTTTTCTACTGTGGCTTCACTAATTAACATTAATACTGACAGTGTATGAGTTCCCCTTTCTCCACATCCTTACCAGCACTTGTTACTCTATCCTTTAGATAATAGCCATTCTGACAGGGATAAGGTGAAACCACATTGTGGTATTCATTTGCATTTCCCTTATGACTTCTGATATTGAGTATTTTCTCACATATTTCTTCTTTTGACAACTCTCTGTTGAGTTTCTTTGCCTATTTCTTTTTTGTTTTTGTTTTTGCCTTGTTTTTGTTATTTTTTAACCTAGAAACTTGTGTAAATAAACTTCATGCATTTCATATATACAAATTTAGGAACACATTGATTCTTCCCACTGTACCCTTCCTCCCAACCACACTCCCACCATTCTTCCTTCTCCCTCTCCTAATCCCATGCTTATTTTTTACAAAGACTCGTAAGATTAATTTATTCAGACTCGTAAGATTAATGCTATGCTAAGAGTTTGACAAACAGTATGAAAGAAAAACAAAAACAAAAAAACACTGTTCTTCAACAGTCAAGACAAGGGCTGTTCAAAATCATCACATCTCAAAGTGTCAATTTCATATCTATCGATTACCTTCTAGATACTCTATTAGTTACCACAGATAAGGGAGAACATATGGTATCTGTCTTTTTGGAACTGGCTTATTTCACTAAGTATAATGGTTTCAAGTTGCATCCATTTTGTTGCAAATGACAGTATTTCATTTTTTATTGCTGTGTAGTATTCCATATTGTATATATACCATAATTTCTTTATCCAGTTTTCAGTTGATGGACATCTGGGTTGACCCGTATCCTAGTTATTGTGAATTGAGCTGCAATAAACATGAATGTGCAGCTTACTCTTTCATATGCTGATTTCTTTTGGTTTGAGTAAATTCCCAGGAGTGGGATGGCTGGGTCATATGGTAAGTTTAAATGTAATTTGTGAAGTATCTCCATACTGTCTTCCACAGTGGCTGTATCAGTTTACATTCCTACCAACAGTGGATTAGGGTACCCTTTTCTCCATAACATTGTCAGAAAGCATTGTTTGTTGATTTCCGTATGAAAGCCATTCTAACTGAGGCTAGGTGACAGTTGCAGACTACCAAAAGCAACTTGCAGATTCAATGTGATTCCAATCAAAATACTAAGGACATTCTTCTCAGATTTAGAATTCATATGGAAACATAAGATTCCTATGGGAACAGAGCAAACCCCAAATAGCTAAAGCAATCTTACACAATAAAAACAAAGCCAGAGGCATCACAATATGATTTCAAGACATACTACAGAGCAGTTACAGTCAAAACAGCCTGGTACTGGTAAAAACACATATGCATAGATGAATTGAACAGAACAGAAACTCCAGAAATGATTCCACACAACTACAACCAACTTACCTGTGACAAAAGAGCTAAAATCAATCTTTGGAGCAAGGACTGTCTCTTCAACAAACGGCGCTGGGGAAACTGGATCTCTACATGCATAAGTATGGAACAAGACCCCTAACTTACACCTTACACTTAAAATCAACTCAAAATGGATCAAATACCTAAATTTACGACCCAATACCATCAAATGTTTTTCTTCCATTCCTCTGGATGTTTCTCCACTCTATTCATTGTTTCCGTTGCTATACAGAAGCTTTTGAGCTTTACTATAATCCTACTTATTTAGTTTTGTTTTTGTTGTCTGGGCTTTGAGGTTCTTATCAAAGAGGTCAAATTGCAGATCACAAAATAAACATATGAAAGAAGTAGTTTTATTTATACATTAATGATGAACTCCCTGAAATAGAAATCAAGAAAGAAATCCCATTCACATAAGCCACCAAAATATCAAATATTTAAGAATAAATTTAACCAAATAAGCAAAAGATCTCCACAATGAAATTACAAAGCATTGATAAAAGAAATCATCAAGGACACACAAAATGAAGATACTCCTTGCTTGTGGATTGGAAGAATTAGTATCATTAAAATGTCAGTAACATTATTTACAGAATTAGAAAAAAATTCCTAAAATTCATATGGAATCACAAAAGACCCGAAGAAACCAGAGGGATCCTGTGGAAAAAAATAAATCAAGCTGGAGGCATCACAATACCTGACTTAAAGCATAATAAAAAGTATATAATAATTAAAACTTTATGGTACTAGCATTTAAACCAAAATATAGGAGCCAGCATTATGGCATAGCAAGTAAAGCCACTGTCTGCAACATCAGCATCCCTTATGGGTTCCAGCTTGTGTCCCAGCTGCTCAACTTCCTATCCAGCTCCCTGATAAAGACCTGTGAAAAGCAGCAGAACATGGATCAAGGGTTTGGCCCCTTTCACCCACATGCGAAACCCAGATGAACCTCCTGGCTTCAACCTGGCCCAGTTCCAGATGTTGGGGCCATCTGGGGTATGAACTAGGGGATGGAAGCTTGTGCTGTCTGTCTCTCTCAAAAATAAATAAATAAATATCAAGAAAAACACAAATCAATGGAACAGAATAGAGAGCCTAGAAATTAATCCACAAATATATAGCCAACTGCTTTTTGACAAAACTGCCCAGATCATACATTAGAGATAGGATAATATCTTCAATAAATAGTGCTATCAAAACCAGATGCATATATGTTGAAGAATGAAATTCAATCCCTACCTCTTACCATATGCAAAAATCAACTCAAGATGGATGAAAGACCTAAATTTAAGACCTAAGACTATGAAATCCCTAGAAGAAAATTAGGGGAAGCACTTCAAAACATTGGTGTAGGAAAACAGCAGACTTTTAATCATAAACAAGGTAATTCAGGACACAACAGAGAAACATATTCAAGTATGGATTAAAATAATAATAATAAATAAAAGTGTCAACTTAAGAGTTATATTGCCAGAAGAAATATGCCTTAAAAACAAAAGGCCCAAATTGTAGAACTCTTTACTTAGTATGGAATTAGTCTTCTGTGTATAAAGTGAAAATGGATCTCATTGGAGAATGGGACTGGGAATACGACAGGGAGGAGGAGGAGGGGTGAGAGTGCAGGTGGGAGAGCAGGTGTGGTGGGAAGTATCACTATATTCCTAAAGTTGTATTTTGAAATTCATAAAGTTTGTATTCCTTAATGTGGGGAACCGCAGGCTGGCCACCTGTGGGAACTTCCTCACTTTGCTGTTTGCACAGCCTGTTGTAACAACTTGTGCAAAACAAGTTAAGGAAGTGCTGGCTGCTGAGAAAAACAAGTCAAGGAAGTGCTAACCACAGGATGTCCTGAAGACACAAACAACCCCGATGGAGCAAGATGAACTTTCAACCTGAGGCACTATGTGCCCTTCAACTTGATTGGACTGTGCCTGCATGAACTGCATGTGAACAGACTAGCCATTGGCTGGGAGCGTCCTGCTAGGGGAACCTAGGGTATATAATGGGGATAGGATTGTGTAGGAGGAGGACGGCTTGGCTTCTTTTCTTTTGCCTTGCATCTGGATGAATGAAGTTCCATGAGAACCGAGTAAGCAGCGATCGTGTCTTTACTATGCTGGACTCTCGCGGGCGAGCGTCCGGCAATAAAAGGTTTTTTTGGAAAAAAAATAAAGAATGCCTCCCGTGTTTAAAAAAAAAAAAAAAAGGCCATGGGTGGCCCCTTTGGTTTAATGGGCAAGACACTGCTTAGCATGCCTTATTCCATATCTGAGTACATGGCTATGAGTCCCAGATATGCTTCTAATTCTGATTGCCTACTAACGCATACCTTGGGAGGCAGAAGAGCAGGAAGAAATAAACTTTGGTAGGAACTCAGAAATCTAAAAAACAAAATGACACACACACAAAAAAACAGAGTATATTAGAAGTGGTCAGTAACATTTTTAAAATTTTGTTTAATGCAAAAACAGTAACCAGGAAATCTGTGGTCTGTGAAATATGTAGAAATAAAAGAAGTACTAATAATCCTAAAAGTAATGGAGGAGAATAATGTACAGTTTGTACATTACATATGAAGATAAATAATCATATTTGAGTGTGGGCTGTGATAAGTTCAAAATAAAGATATGTTATGTAAATCCTAATGTCTCAAATAAAATTAAAAAAAAACCTGGAAATTATAAGGTATCATAAATATATGACAAGGTCATATAATTTCTAATTAATTCAACTAAGACCAAAATGAGTGGAAAATTTTTACAAAGTATACATTGGATGAAAGGAGACAACTAATAAGATGGTAACTTACTGTATCATTTCAATGATTATGTAAATAAGAGAAAATAAATTAGTAACAGTAATGAGAGACAAGGCACAATTATATATTATACAAGCATTAAAAGGATAACAAGAGATAATCATAACTGTGCTTATTCCAGCAAATATGTTAACTTGCATGAAGTAGATTCCTTGAAAGATTCAAACTATCAAAGTTCACTCATTTATTATTGGTAATATAATTGATAACACTCATAAATAACTGCCATTTGGAGAACTCTAGGCCCCAATCATATCACTGAAGAACATAGCTATACATAGTAGAAAGAAATTTTACTCTACTCAAACTTTTTCATAACATAGTGCAGGAACATATTTTAAGTCTTTAAGGAGACCAACATTTCTCTGTTAATACCAGAAAAAAATCATTTGCAAATGAAAGAAACTGTAGGCCAATAGCTTTCATGCACATTATTCAATTATCAAAACTCTTTAATTGTAGTACTTAAGATCTGTGCATGTCACTATATGTAATTTTATCCTTCAACATTTTAATCAAAATTATATTGAAGAATAAAGAGGACATAGCTTATCAATATTTTCATTAGTAGACATCCTTAGAAAGCTTAAAATTCAACATGAACACCTATTTGCTCTTGGTTTAAAAAACATAAATGGCAACATGAATATAGTTATATAGTTTGCCACTCCACTAACAACCAACAGCAATGAGTAAAAGGGATATAGAACTTGATTCAGAACAAAATTATTTGAAATTATGAGTAAATGGATAGCATTGACTCCTTTTTTTCTGGCCATTATATGCTGCACCCCAAAGAAAAGTCCCAATATACAGATTGAGGTAGGATATAGTTCAGTGCCTTTACAACATTTAGTTTAATTAAAATTGGAATTGACTGAAATAAAGTATAAAAATTCCCTTTGCTTGTATGCAATTCAACAACAGACCACCCTCTCTGAATTTTTTCTGACAATAGGTTGCAATCCAAGGTATAGAACTTGTAGGCATGTGTTCAATTAGATTATGGTCTATTGGGCTTTCCACAAAACTTACTCATCTATTCTCATTTATATTTTCAAAGTAGTTGAAAAAAATACCAGTGCTTCAACTTTGAGCGTTTTCTATGAGCATTTTCTTCACTAGAAGAAAAACTAACCTACTTATTTCAAAAACAATTTATAATTTTCAATCATCTTTTTCCTTCCAAATAGCTGAGGTGCTCTACAGTCTGGTTAAATATAGCAGCTTCATTATGGTACTAGAACATACAAAGGCCATCTTCTATAATGACAAATAAAGTCAGAGAGGGCCATAGAAGATCTCATATCCTCTTTGTCCCCAAACAAGCCACATATTTTTGTAATGCAGTCTTGCTGAGACTGATTCATTGTCTTGAAAAAATCCTTTGGTTTCCCGTTGTGAACTGCTTTGCATCTTTTAAAATCTTAAGTCAATTTTTCTATAAAGCCTGTCTGATAGTTCTCCATCTTTCAAATCTTCCTCTTCCTTTCTACCAGGTAGCTTTGTAAGCATCTGTTACTATGTAGTATATTTTTTGGCATTTTTTAACATGCTTAACTTTATGCATGACTTTGAGCTCCCACGTAGAAAGGTCTTTTATACTTCCATCTTATCCATAGAGTACCGAGTGCACTTAGGTGTCAAATCAATGACTGAAATATGAATGAACAAATTTAAGATCAGAAAAAATGATGTTATACTTCATTTTCCAAAAGTTGAGCTGCATTTTTAAAACAGTAAGTTTGGAATAGCTTTATTTAGATACATTTACATACTCTAAAATTCACACATATTTTATTTTATGTACATCTTACACTGTATTTATCCATTCATCAGTGGATAGTTGGATTGTTTCTAATTTTTAAGCACCATGAATATTGTTACCATACACATATGCATGCAGATTTTTTTAAAGATTCACTTTCTTATTATTTGAAAGGCAGAGCTACAGAGAAAGAGAGGGGAAGAGTGAGGGAAAGAGAAAGAGAGAAAGAGAGAGAGAGAGAATATCATCCATCTGTTGGTTAATTCTCCAAATGACCACAATGGCAGGAACTTAGGGCAGACCCACACCAGGCGCTTCCTCTGGGTCTCCCATGTGGGTGCAGGGGCCCCAGCACTTGGAGCATCTTCTGCTGCTTCCCCAGCACATCAGCAGGGAGCTGGATTGGAAGTGGAGGAGCCAGGTCTCTAACCAGTGCACATATGGGATGCAGATGATGCAGGCAGTGGCTTAATCTGCTATGCCACAGCAGTGCCAGCCCTACAGGTTTTTGTTTTTGTTTTTTTTCTGTTGGAATATTTTTTTTTCCTTTTTTAACAATTTTAATTTATATAAAGTGAACAAATTTCATTTGTTTCATATTTTATAATAAGATTAACACTCCACTAAATAAAGGATTCAACAAACATTAAGAAGAAAAAAACAGTTGCACAACAGTAGAGACAAGGGCCACAGATTTCTTTTAAAAATTCATTTATTTATTTCAAAAACACAGAGAGACAAATGGAGATACAGACAGGGAGAGACAGAGATCATCATTCACTGGTTCACTACGCACATGTCCACAACAGCAAGGCTGGGTTCAGCCAAAACCATGATCATGGAACTCCATCCAGGTTTCTTACGTGAATGGAAATGGCCCAAGGGCTTGAGACATTTTCTGCTGCATCCAAGGCCATTAAAAGAGAGGTGGATCAGAAGTAGATCAGCAAGGACCTGATGCTGTGCCACAATGCTGCAATATTGATAAAGATTCTCTTGTATGCATATCTCTGCTTGCAACAGCAGAAATATATGCTGACCCTATGTATAACTTTCTGAAGGAAAAACAAATCCTTTTAAAAAGTGGCTGCACCATTTTACAATCTTGCTAGTAATATATATGCATTCCAACTGGTTCACAATCTCATCAGCACTTACCATTGTCTTTTTTACTTTTCTCACAAGGAATACAGTTGTTTTTCATCATGGTTTTTAACTGTATTTCCTTAAAATAACCCAGGGATGTGAAGCATCATTTCATGCACTTAATGGCAATTGGCTTATATTCTTCAAAGAGATATCTATTCAACATCTTTGGTGTTGCCATATTGCTGAACTCATTATTAACAATAATAATTGTGTGAACATTGATTCCTCAAGATTTAAATATAAATGTTATCTGAAAATATAAACAATTTATCTGTTCTTTTCCAGTATGAATATATTTCAGATATTCGCCTCTCCAATTTCTTTAGTTGAAACTTCTAGGGCAATGCTGAACAGAAGCAGCAATGGCAGCAGCAGGCATTTGGCAGAGAGGTGCAAGTCTCACTTGGGAGACACATATCCCATATCAAAATGCCTAGCTACTCTGCTTCTTACACCTTGGGAGGCAGGAGATGATGATTCGAATACTTCCTTTACAACAACCTCTTGGGAAACCCATATTGAGTTCTGGTCTCCTGGCTTCAGCCCAGACCAGCCCTGGTAGTTGTAAGAAGTGGGCAGTGGGTTAATGACTTCATATCTCTCTGCCTTTTAAATAAAATGAAAATAATATTTTAAAGTAGTAACAGCAGAAATCCTTATTGTATTCTTGTTCTTAGGGTCAAAGCATTCAGCAGTACATCATTAACTACAATATTAGTTATAGACTTTTCATAGTTATACTTTATCATGTTAAGAGGGTTCCTTTATATTTTTATTTTATTGTTTTATTTTACACCAAAAAAGTTGTTATATTTTCTTTTATACCAAGAAAAGTTGTTAAATTTTGTCACAGTTTTTTTTTTTTCCACTGTGAGTTCAGATGAATATGTGATGTAGGTTATTCTTATCCTTTATTCTTTAAGTGTGTGTTTCATATTAATTAACTTTCATGTTAAACCAGTCTTGCATTCCTGGGTATTTACCACTTGTTCCCTGTGTATATTCCTTTTAATATGCTGTTGGGGGCCGGCTCTGTGGTGCAGTGGGTTAACGCCCTGGCCTGAAGCGCCGGCATCCCATATGGGCACCGGTTCTAGTCCTGGTTGCTTCTCTTCCAGTCCAGCTCTCTGCTGTGGCCTGGGAAAGCAGTGGAAGATGGCCCGAATCCTTGGGTACCTGCACCCATGTGGGAGACCTGGAAGAAGCTCCTGGCTCCTGGCTTCAGACTGGTGCAACTCCAGCTGCTGCAGCCATCTGGGGAGTGAACCAGCAGCTGGAAGACCTCTCTCACTCTCTGTAACACTGTCCTTCAAATAAATAAAATAAATCTTTAAAAAAAATATGTTGTTGGATTTGGCAAGGTTTCTTCTCTACTGTAAAAAGAGAACTTGATAAATTTAATTATTTATAGAAAAGTATATGGGGCTGGCGCTGTGGCATAGTAAGTTATATGGGTGAGGGTTTGAGAGCCAGAGGCTCCACTTCTGATCCGGCTCTCTGCTGATGGCCTGGGAGAGTAGAGTAGGACGGCACCTGCTTGGGCCCCTGCACCCAGATGGGAGTCCTGGAGGAAGCTCCTGGTTCCTGGCATCGGATCAGTCCAGCTCCAGCCACTGCAGCCATTTGGGGAGTGAACAATTGGATGGAAGACATCTCTATATATCTCTCCCTCTCTCTCTCTCTGTAGCTCTGCCTCTCAAATAAATAAATAAATCTTTAAAAAACTCGTATGCAAATTATCTAAAAGTTATTCTGTATGACATTAAATGTCTAATATAACCCACTCCAAATCAGTAAAAAAATTTCCATTGGTTTGCTTTCATGTGTAAGCATTTCATAACTAGCAATCTATTTAATTATGAAGTATGTTTGATATACTTCATTTATAACTAAAAGTTTAGTGAATTTTTTATCCCATTACTTCATCAAAATTAGTTAATTCTTAAATGAGTAAATATGATTACCATTTACCCTGAATTGAAAATTTTTTAAAAGTCGAATAAATTACATATATAAACAGAATTTTCTCACTCAAAAGTTGTTTGTTGCATGTGATTGGTATAGACCACCAAACATATGACCAACTTTGAAAATTAAAGTTACTCATTTTTAGTTATAGGCAGTCCAAATAACTCTCTGAAGAGCACCCTAACTATTAGACCAGAGCCAGATATTTGAGTTCCTTGAATAAAGGGGCAAGGGTTGAGTGCTATTTGTAGATAACAAGGAAATACAGAAAGCTGCAGGAAAATCAGCTTGGCCACTGCTGTGGCACAGCAGGTGAAGTCACCATCTGTGGTGCTGGCATCCTTTATGGGATGTGGAGTCCAGTTGCTCCACTCACAATCCAGCTCCCTGCTAATGTGCCTGAGAAGGCAGCAGAAGATGGCCCAAGCCGTCAAGTCCCTGAACCCAAGCGGGAGACCCAAATGGAGTTTCTGGCTCTTGACTTCAGTCTGGACCAGTTTCGGCTGCTGTGGCCACTGGGGGAGTAAACAAATGGATGGAAGATTGATCTCTCTCTCTTTCCCACTCTCTCTCTGTAAACTCTACCTTTCAAATAAATCTATTTTTGAAAATCCACTTGATGTTAGCAGTATACAAAAGTCAATAACCTACCTTCAAAAAAGTGTCAATATGGCCGGCGCCGCGGCTCACTAGGCTAATCCTCCGCCTTGCCGCGCCGGCACACCGGGTTCTAGTCCCGGTCGGGGCGCCGGATTCTGTCCCGGTTGCCCCTCTTCCAGGCCAGCTCTCTGCTGTGGCCAGGGAGTGCAGTGGAGGATGGCCCAGGTGCTTGGGCCCTGCACCCCATGGGAGACCAGGAAAAGCACCTGGCTCCTGGCTCCTGCCATCGGATCAGCGCGGTGCGCCGGCCGCAGCAGCCATTGGAGGGTGAACCAACGGCAAAGGAAGACCTTTCTCTCTGTCTCTCTCTCTCACTGTCCACTCTGCCTGTCAAAAAAAAAAAAAAAAAAAGTGTCAATAACTTTCATTATTCATGTATTAAAATTTTCTGCACAAAATAAATGTCTTAAAATATTTAAAAGATATCAAAGGAAAATAAAATATAAGGAACTTCTGTAAGTAAATGATAAAAAAGAGGGAGGATTCAAAAATATATACACAGCTTTCAAACAGACATGTCTGGAAGTGCAATGATTCAAATGTCAGACTTAAGTCATGCATGTGAGTGTTGAGTCACACTAAATTTTTGCTGATATTAACAAATGTGTATTAAAACACTGAAAGTCTATCAGTGGTTTTCTTTGGCCATCTTCACTGACAGATAGTCTACAGAGGAGTTATAGAATATAGATTAGTGACTGGCATTGATATCTTCTTTTGCAATATAGTTCATAGCTTCATAAAACTGGACATTTAGGACCATTCTTTGCATTCTATTAAAATAAGACATCAGTGAAAGTCCTTGGACATATTTTACATGTGTGAAAGATAACTATAGGGAAGGCTAGTAAAGAGTTAGCAAGAAAATCTCCTGAAACCTGATACCTAAAAAAAAAACTTGGGGTGAGGTTGCTGACCTAGGTTCAAGGTGAGCATTACTAAAGAAAGCCCCCTGCAAGGGACACAACTGAGTTGAAAAAGATATCACTGAATTCTCAGAGTCATATGGAAATTGACTCCTATCTAGTTCTTATGAGAAAGAAGCTCCCAGAGCCTCCTTTCAGGACCTGTGCCCAGAAGTACCTCCAGATTTTCTTTGTAGGAATGTGATCTTCAAGATATTTGTTCTGAAATTTGTTTTGCTTAGAAAAATAACACATTCTTATTTCATATGTTGCATATTTGTGTTGGCATCAAATTGCCTTTTTATAGCAAACAGCTAATTTTTCTTCTTGGATTCCATTTTAACTTTTGTGAGTCAACTGATGAGTTTGGTAGAGACTGTTTTTCCAACTTGGCTTTACCACTTTTTTTCTTTCTCTGTCAATTGATCATCTAGCCTGCCCAGAGAAAGAATTTTACTGTCTGTCCCTGTGCCTACAGTTGTCCTTGACTTCTTAGCAGAAACTGAATGTAACAGAAGTTTGAAATCCTTCCTATGCCATTTGTGTTGATGCACATCTCCCCCAGCTGTAACTTAATATGAAGGAGGGAGGATAGGGGAAGATCAGACATTGCACAGAATTCATGATCATAAATATCTACACCTAAAACAGAGAAAGGGTGAACTGAACATGCACAAGAAGACTGAACTGACAAAGTGGCTAACATTATTCCAATCCAGGAAACAGAATCTTAAACTTTCCTTGATTTACCTTAGCTGTACTCCTAAGCAGATTAAATGGGGGGCTTATATTGAAATTCTACTTACATACTTACTTAACATCTCCACAATTATTTTCTCTTAGTTCTCATTTTGTAAATTAGAATATTATTTTTCACACATCAACAAATTGCTTTATTATCAACACATTTAACCTCAGTGAAAATACTCTCCATCCATTCCCCCACTACTTGCCTCTATATTTGCAACAGTAGTAAACTTTCTCTAACATTCACTTGAGACTATTAATTTTAAGAGGCCTACTATTTTCAATTATCACTAAATTTCATGACCTACTACATTATTAAAAGATATACTGCCTCTTATTCTAAGTTCTATGCTTATTTTCGCCATTGTTTCCTCCCAATAATATGAATTAAATGTTCTCAAGACTTAGTA
Source organism: Oryctolagus cuniculus (assembly GCF_964237555.1). Lineage (NCBI taxonomy): Eukaryota > Metazoa > Chordata > Mammalia > Lagomorpha > Leporidae > Oryctolagus > Oryctolagus cuniculus. Next base: position 168,004,069 of record NC_091433.1, read on the forward strand.
AAAACATATTTATTTTGTTTAGATTTATTTTTCCCAATTTCAATAAGGGACTTCAGGAAGATAAGCTATATTTATGCCAGACAAAGCCTGAGCACAGATACATGAAGGCAGTTTTTAGTTACGATTCTAAATAGGTTATTATCATACAGTAAGACAAGTAGAGTTCTTTCCAGGATGTAACTGTGTTCCTGTAGAAGGAATACTCCCTAGAGGAAATGCCACTTCTTCCAACTCCCTAATGTCTCCATTGGCAGACACATTTCAATATAAGTGACACAGAAAAATCCATAATTGAAAGTGGAAACTCAGTGAAGTTTTGAAATCTGGGTTTGCTCCAAAATCTAAGACAGGTCCACTGAGTGGCTTTTTTCATGGATAATTTGTCTATTTTTTAGATACAGCAAAATGATGGCAAAAAAAGCCAAAATTATGATCTGAAATGACATATATTTGGCAAAATGCAATCGGCAATTTTATTTTCCCTGCATCCCCCAACATATTGAGGATGATATAAAATGAGAGTGAATAAGTACTTATTGGAGTGGAGTTTTTCTTTCCAGCTGCCTCTGCACTCAACCCTTGAGCTAAGGCAGGAGATCAAAAACAAAGCTATGAATAAAATAACAAAAATTAAGAAAATGATAAAACTTCCTAAATTCATATTCTGTCCCTGGTAAGACTGTCATTTAAGTGTTCAAACAGTTGTGCCCATATTCAGTTACCAGATGATTAAAAAGTAAATTTGTTAATGGAAACCATTTCATCAGAAATCTAACTGAGGGCATTTCACAGGTGAGGTGGATGACTCTCTTCCTGCATCCTTATCTCTTTAAACCTGTCTATTCTGGCTAACTGTAATAGACTGAATTATTTCACACTATAATATTAATGAGTAGTAGTAATGTAACAATAGTAGTAATGTGTCAAAATTATGATAAAATAAGTACTTTTCTAAATGCATTTTAGACATTATCACATTTAATATTCATAACAATCTTTTGAGGCTGATACTACTTATAATTCTATTCTTGAGAGTGTTTATTAAATCCCTTCAAGTTGTATAGCTAATAAGAGCCGTAACAGAAACTCAAGCCCAAACTGATTACAAAGCACACTCTCAACCCTTGCACTAAACTACAGCAATATTTATGTCTTCCAATATACTCAACTCTCACGCAGAAGCTGGATAATTTGCCCCTCACTTTAGGTATAGCAGCAAATTACTGAATTCAGCTTCCTTCGCTGAGTAGAAGAGCAGACAATCCTGGATTGTTTTCATGGGGGCTGCAGTAGTTCTGCAAGTGTCTCCATAGTAGAGGTAGACAGGCTTCTGAAGAACTACTGAAGCAGAAGCCCCATGCCCACAAATCAGTATCAGGCAGCTGAATTCTCCTACTTGAATGCTTCCCATCACATAGGAAACAAATGATCTAAAATTCTGGATCCAGGTAGGAGGACTCAATGGCTTCCCTGAAGTTCACTGGAGCTTGTGGATTAAGTAAAGGGTTGAGAGAAAGCACTACAGAAAGAAACAAATACATGGACCTAACAATGAGCATCACTGCAGGAACAGAGAACACATTCTCTAGCCTTCACAGCCAAAAAATTCCTGGCAAACAAATAAACGTCTTTATTATTCCAATCAAGTGGCAGTAAATGGATAGCTATCTATCTCTTGCCAAAATGTCAATCGTGCTCTAGCCCTGAGAGATAACACCCTGTCCCAAACTACACAGCTATTTCAGCTGTCTCACAATAAATTATGCACATTAAGCTATTATTGTGAAAGAAGTGACCACAGTTTTCAGTGTGGCAAATCTAAAAACCCATAGAAGAAAACCATTGTGTTGCCTAGGTAGAAAAACCATTACCTTTGCTGTCAGCATTTGGAACATGCACCAGCTTGTTTTAAAAACAGTTAAGATATTTAGGGTACATACAGTGAGATTGGCCTACTGGCTGGCAATGCAAACTCTGTTTTTTTCATTTTAATTATACTGTGAGAGAAAAAGAGATATGATATGAGCACAGGACAAGAAAAGGACCTAAAAGGAAAGTGTGCCACTCTTTAGAAGCATATTGGGAAATTGGTGAGCACAAGATAAGCTGGGATGTGCTGGAGGCAGATCTCTATCTTCTTTGAAGTTAGAGAAACAGACCAAAATCTGGAAGTGATCATTCCTAGCAAGAACTTTTGTAGCCATGAGCCAGTTCATCCAGTGGTTAATCTTTGAATGAGAACAGTGATTATTTCTTTTTGATAATGCTTAACTCTGTTATTATTTTAGAAAATAGCCACTTTCTTAATCGAGATGGAAACGGTAAAGACTTATAGAGAGGATTCCAAAATGGCAGAATAGGTAAGAAGCTTATTGCTCTAGTCTAGGGGAAAATAGTTTAAAAAAAAAAAAGTGGAGAAATTGAAATCTCAGGGAAGAGTTGGGGAGAAAATTGCATTGGAAAATTTAGGGAAGTTACAGCATGTGCACAGAAACAACACAGGACCACAGCAGCTGAGAGCCTCATCAATGGCTTTGAAAAGTAAGGTGAGACCAGACTGCAGCCAAGCCACTGGCAAAGCCAAGCCACTGCCAGGGCTATAGAGATAATCCTCAACAGTATTTACCCAGACTCTGGTTGAATATTATTATTGAGAGACTGACTTTACTTTTGGGAGTATTCTGTTTGATATATGAATTTGTCTAGTGGTTATAATCTCATATTTAAAATGAGCTAAAATTCAACTCACTAAAAAATACATTTGGGCAGTTCTAATTCTTTGAGTATTCCATATTAATTTTAATTCTTCTTGTTTGCCCATTCCTATTTTGAAAGAATTAAACTTATCAATTTGATTTTTTCCTCCAAAAAATATCACACACTTCAGGATAAAAGTAATACAGGATTATTATACAATAGTTATCAGGGATTCAACAGTGAATGAGACATGAGATATTAAAGAATTATCAGCCTAATGAGGTTACAGAGAAGTAAACAGTTTAGTGAACAAACACAAAACATTCTAGTACTATGACAGCATTTTCGATGGGCATCTTAATGGGCTTAGTGTTACACATGCTCCTTGTGGGGCTTAGGGGCCCTTTATATTTTCAAACCATAAATTGTTGACTATCTTTAGTAAGAAGTACTTTTAATACCGCAATGTTGATATGACATCTACCTTAACTCAACATGATAAAATAGCTATTAGACAGTCTAAGAAGTTAATTTTACAGTAATAGTAGAAAGTCTCTTTCCATGTGAACTTTCATCCAACCAGATCAATATTGCTACATAATTATACCATGTTTTAAAATCCATATCCTAGATAAAAGCACTCATCCACATTTAAGCTTATCTTGTGGATTTAGGCCAGGAAATAAAACTAACTTATATTTTTCTTCTATCATTTTTATATTAATTAATTATTTGATTTTTAAATGAGCATCACCACTCCCCACCCATGACACTATCTATTATATGATTAAAGATCTATGTTCCTAAAATTAACTTTTAATTTTTTTCTCTATTCCTTCCTTTTGTCCCACCTAGTGGATAGAAACAGGATAATGAACAATTGAAGACCTAAATATAGCACTATCACTTAGGTCTGAACATGTACACAAATGAGCAGGCACAGACTGGGTTTAATAGGTTAAACTGATAGAAACAGTGGTAATAATAGTAACAAAGGTAAACACATTATTGAAACTATTAACTCTTCTGATCTGAAAATCTGGTTTCTGAAAGATGAAAATTCAATAGTTTTCCTCAATAGTTTTAATTTTCTGGTACATTTCTATCTTTTCTGTCTTTCCATATACATATTAGATTAAATGAGGTCAAATATTATCACTCTTTTTCATAAATAAAAGCAGAGTAACAAAATATAAAATAGGCAAAGTGTTAGAACCAGGATGAAAACCCAGTGTTGTTTAAATATGCTATAACTTCATCAAAAATTGTGTCTTTGTGTGGTATTGATGTGCTTACAAAGAAAACCATCACTTTTGATTTTATTATTGAAAATGCCATGCCACTGGCTAATGATAAAATAATAGCACCATAGTAGTCACTAATCATGGCTAACTCAAATATGTAATTAATTAGAAACTATTCAGTGCATTTGATTATGATTTCTAAGCAAAGCACAAAAAATGGGCACCATATTCAGAAGTTAACAAGTTCAGAAACTTCAAGTTGACCAGTATTATATAAACCATGTTGACATTTAGATTTCTTGGCAAAATTCGCACATTTAATAAAAGGTAGCAATTCCTTAAATAAAGCTATTATGAGCATTTAAGCATATTATAAAAGAATCTAAAAGCAAACCACTTCAATTCTTCAAACTCTTCTTTTGCTCTTTCCTAACAAGAGAACTATAAACTGAGACTTCAATAAAATCCAAGCCTTTGATGTGGCCATTTATTTTCAAAAACATTCTACAGCATACCAATTGCTGAATCTAGAAGCTCTCCATTGATAATCCATTTAATAAACTAGAAAGCCATACACATTTATTTTAAAGTTCAGGTTTTAATTAAAAGATAAGACTAGAGTGACAGAATGGCAAGGGAAAGAGAGATGTTGATTTTTTTGGTTTATTATAACCAAGCAGGTGTTTTATTTTTAACTAATCTCCATTAATGTCAAATCAAAAGGCTACACTTCTTATGAGCTTTTTCATTTGCCTTGATATTTGCTTCCCTTAGGAAATTACTATCATTTCCTCATTCTGAGTTGAAATCAGTATGAGCCCATTATTATCTAGTTGAAAGTGGTAAGAAATAGTTGACATAATGTTTAATTTTGCAATTGAAATTCATTAATTTATTTATACAGCAGTATTTGTTAAGCATCTACTAGGTGTTATACTAAAAATGTAGAAACATATACATTACAATTAATATTCATTTCAGACTTAAGTTATATATAAGTTATAAAATAGTAACACTAATCTTTTCATTTCAGAAAAATATCTGGTCGTTTTGTCAAAGTTTTCCTTGCAAGACTCTTACTCAACTTTCCAACACTTGACCTTAGAATAGAAAAAGGAAATTCTAATACATATGAAAGAAATGGGAAGAAGGACAGAGCTATAAGGCAAATCCTGGATGTACTTTCTGACATACCAGGGAAAAAAACAGCTCATCATAGATTGGTTTTCCGAGAGTTTCTTACTAAATAAACTGCATGTGCTTGGTGGCTCCTGAGTTGTATCATGACCTTGTCCTTTCCAAAAGTATCCAGTACATGGAGTAAAAGAGAAAGATTAAGCTAATTAAAGAAGTCTGTATGAATTTGATTCCACATTCTCCTTACAGAATAAAAACATGTGTAAGGGAATCATTTTTCCAAGAGAAACTATGCCACATTTTCCTACCAATATTAATTTTGAAAGATATGCAAAAATTCCCATTTAAAAGAATATAACCTTACAATGCTTTTCATCAATGGAGCCATGATTATCTCCTTTAAATGGAATAAATTTAATTTTAGTTGCATAGTATATTAAAACAAAAACAAATTAACCATCATCCACTTACTAACATGCTTTAAATCTAATCTTATTTGATCTTCAGCACAAGGAAATGACATAGATACTATTTAATTATCACTATTCTACACATGAATATCCTAAAGTTAACTGACTGAACGACTTAACCAAGTTGATACAACTAATCAATACCCACATCAGAGGTAAAACTCAGATGAAACAGCTGCTAACCTCAAGGGATTCCTACTGGGCCACATAGCTTTTTAATTGACTGATCAAAGGCACAAAGTTTTATTAAAGAAATACTTTTTTAGCCAATTTGAATATTATAAAGATGGCTATTTCTATGTGTCTTTATGATATCTTTTAGTTGCTGAAATATTTTAATCTAAAATTCTTCTTTAATAAAAGGAAACAGGATAAATAAAAGTAACATATATATTCAGAAAAAAAATTACACTGTATTTGTCCTTACAAAACAAAATTGCTATTATTAATGTACAGTGTACCATTTATATTTGTTCTCCTATAATAATAAAGGCCAATGAGGGGCTATACTATTGCCTAACATGTAAAGCTACCACCTGCAATGCCAGCACACCACTTGGGCACTTGTCCAAGTCCTGGCTGCTCTATTTCCAATCTAGCTCCCTGTAAAGACCTAGAAAAAGCAGCAAAAAATGTCCCAAATGTCTGGGTCCCTGGCATCCATGTGGGACACCTGGAAGAAGCTTCAGGCTCCTGGCTTCAGCCTGGCCCAGGCTTGGCCATTGTGGGCATGTGGGGACTGAACCAGCAGATAGAAGATCTCTCTCTATCTCTGCCTCTCTCTTTGTAACTCTGACTTTCAAATAAACAAACAATTCTTAACAAGAAAAAGGCAGAAATGTGATATGGATTTGCTCTCCCTCTGTCCCTGAGTCTTTACCAGAATTTCAGCTGTAAGCTGCAGCAGTGGAAATGTGAATTCAGGACTGAAAAGCTTCCCTTTGATGAGGTTAATAGGCAAGAGGTTAAACATAGATTTTTTAAAGAAAAAGATTTGCTTATTTATTTGAAAGAGTTACAGAGAAGCGGAAGCAGAGAGAAAGAGAGGGAAGGCTTCCATCTGCTGGTTCACTCCCCAAGTAGCCACAACAGCCAGAGCTGGGCAGATCTGAAGCCAGGAGCCAGAAGCTTCTTCCATGTCTCTTTTGTGGGTGCAGAGGCCCAAGCACTTGGGCCATCATCTACTGTTTTCCCAGGCCATAGTGGAGAGCTGGATCAGAATTGGAGCGGCCAGGACTCAAAGCACTGCCCATATGGGATGACAGCCCTGCAGATGGTGGCTTTACCTGCTATACCGCAGCACTAGTGGCCTCAATAACACAGATTTTGAAGTTAAACTGATATGACTCCATTACTACATAGGTGAGATGATGGTAGAAATTTTGATGACTTTTCTCGATTGCCATTTGTAACAATAAAAATAAGTAAAAAAAAACTGTGAGAATTAAAGAAGATAACAGAAGTACACAAAATTAGCTGAACAGAATCTTCTTTAAAAGGTATTATAAGTATTATTGTAACCCTTTTCCTCCTATTTAAAGATCTATGCATTATTAATGTATTTATTTCTATTATGATATACCTGGGAACATAGATAATCTCTTTTACATAAACAGTCCCATGAACTATTATTAGAATTGATGGAATAATATACTTGACACATATTTTATATTGAAATTTAGCTTAACATACACCTTAAAGAGCTTGTCATAGCTTGAATTGTATCATAAAGCTTAATACTATAGTGGCTATTAAGAAGAGAATATCTGTGAAATTTTACCCTCCCCTCTACATCACTGGTGCCTGTATGCAAACTGCCAAGGTGGAACACTGACAGGCAGCTGGCTCCAGGGAACACCTCAGATCTCTCTGTGGATAGAGCACCCTCATGGGGCTTAGATGGATCCCCTGCTCCCTGTGACTATGACAGCCCTGCATGACTATGGGGACTGTATTATAGGGTGTTGAGTATAGCTGTGTCTCTGGACAATCACTCTGTCTGGCTTCAAAGGCTCAGAGTTCACCGAGTGCCTGGTGCCTGGGGTGGGTCAATTCAGAGGGTTCTTTGCTCACCCTGAGGACCACAGACATCCTTTGTGTGTTTCTTACAAATATGTGGGTGGGATGAGTAGACACCATGAGTTTGCCCTGGGCATTAGTCACCTTGGCAGAGAGATGAGCCAGTGATCACACTAGCCTATGTGATCATACTCATGCCCATGCCCAAAGTGGGTATCACCCTGGACACTTGTACCATACCCAAGCACCAACCAAAGCTCCCTGTTACCACCCAGCACACACCTCTGGATATCCACTGAAGGAGAAGACACTCCATTTAGCCACAGAGGAATATGATGAAAGCCATCAGAGGAAAAAAATCAACAAGTACTTCCACAAATGCCTAATGACAAATGAACAAGGAAGACAATGTGATTCCCCCAAAGGAATACAACATTTCAATATTAGAATGTGAATACAAAGAGACTGATGGGGCCAGCTCTCTGCTGTGGCCAGGGAGTGCAGTGGAAGATGGCCCAAGTCCTTGGGCCCTGCACCCCATGGGAGACCAGGAGAAGTACCTGGCTCCTGCCTGCGGATCAGCGCGGTGCACTGGCCGCAGCGCGCCGGCCGCGGCGGCCATTGGAGGGTGAACCAACGGCAAAAGGAAGACCTTTCTCTCTGTTTCTCTCTCTCACTGTCCACTCTGCCTGTCAAAAATAAAAAAAAAAAAAAAGTGACTGATGGAATAACTGAAAAAGAATTCAAAAGAATGATTATAGGATTACTCAAAAGCAATGAGAGGTAAATTCATGAGGTAAAGAAATCCATGACATGGATGAAAATTTTTACCATGATATAGAGATGCTGAAATTAAACTGAAATATTATAAATGAATAATTCAGCATGTCAAAAAATACAGTGGTAATCTTTAACAACAGACATGGTGAGGCAGAAGAAAAAATATCTGAACAAGAAGACAAATTTTTGAAAATATATCATTCAGACCCACAAAAAAGCATAACAGAAACAAAACAAAATAAACAGATAAATAAATATCTAAAAACAGTGTTTGAGATTTATGAGATACCATCAAATGACCCAACATATGGGTCTTTGAAGTTTCTGAAGAAATGAAAAGAGAGAATGGATTAGAAGGCCTATTCAGTGAAATAATTACAGAAACTTCCCTAATTTTGAAAAAAGAAGGATATCCAAGTACAAGAAGCACACAGAACTCCTAACAGAGAGGATTAGAAAAGATCTTCACCACAACTACAACAGACTTTCAACAGTAAAACATAAAGAAAAGATTATAGGGCCGGTGCTGTGGCATAACAAGTAAAGCCACTGCCTGCATCTCTAGCATCCCATGTGGGCACTGGTTCAAGTCCCAGCTGCTTCACTTGCAACCCAGAGGCCAGCTAATATGCCTAGGAAAGTGGCAGAAGATGATCCAAGACCTTGGGCTCCTGAACTCACATGGAGTCCCAGAATAAGCTCCTGGCTCCTGGCTTCAGACCGGCCTACCTCCAGCAGTTGCAGCCATTTGGAGAGTGAACCAGCATACCAAAGATGGATCTCTCTTTCTCTTTGCCTCTGCCTTTCTGTAACTCTGCCTTTCAAATAAATAAATCTTTTTAAAATATGAGAGAGAGAAATGCCATATTAACTTCAGAGGATCTCCAATTAGACAGATAACTGATTTCTCATCAGAAACCCTACAGGCCAGGAAAGACTAGGAGAAATAATCCAAGTCTTAAAAGAATAAAACTGTCAGTCTAGAATACTGAACCCTGCAAAGTTCTTATTTATGGATGAGGGAAAATAAAGACCTTTCATAACAAAAAGAAATTGAAAAACATTTGTCACCACTTGTTGAGCCTTACAAAAGATGCTTAAGGAACTGTAGAATACAGAAATATAGAAAAGATACTAATCATTATGAAAGAATATGAAAATCACCTCCTAGTAAAAGTACAAAGAACTCCAAAAAAACCAACAGTAATATCTTTGGGAAAAATGGCAGGGACAAGTCATTAGTTATCAATAATATACTTTAATGCAAATGTCCTCAATTCTCCAATTAAAAGATAAAAACTGGTTGGATGGATTAAAAAACAAAATCCATCTATTTGCTGTAAGAGACACATCTACCAACAATGATACATGCAGAATGAAAGTGAAAGATTACAAAAAGACATTCTATACTAATGGAAAGCAAGAAAGAGCAGGAGCAGCCATCCTAATATCAGATAAAATAGACTTTAACAAAAAAACTATCTAAATAGATAAAGAAGAGCACTATGTGAAGATTAAGGTATCAATTCAACAGGAAGATGTGACTAAAATGAATGTACATAAACTCAATTACAGGACCCCTGCCTATTTAAAAGAAATGCTAATGGAGATAAAGAGAGACACAAACTCTAATACAATAGACTCCAGAATGAGATAACTGGAACTCGTAAGAGAGTTGGGTAAAGTAGCAGGATATAAAATCAAATCACAAAATCAATAGCTTTTGTATAAACCAGAAATGTCATGCATGAGAAAATTTATAAGATTGGTACCATTCACAATAGTTGCAAAAAATTTTAAATATCTTACAATATATTTGACCAAGGAGGTGAAATTTTTCTACCATGAAAATTATAAAACATTAAAGTAAATAAAAGACACAAAAATTGGAAGAATCTTGATCAAGTAAATTTTATTTTTTTTAACTTTTATTTAGCAAATATAAATTTCCAAAGTACAGCTTATGGATTACAATGGCTTTTTGCCCCCCATAACTTCCCTCCTGCACGCAACCCTCCCAACTCCCACTCCCTCCCCTATTCCATTCACATCAAGATTCATTTTCAATTTTCTTTATATACAGAAGATCAATTTAGTATATATTAAGTAAAGATTACAACAGTTTGCATCCACATAGAAAAACAAAGTGTAAAATACTGTATCAGTACTAGTTATAGGATTAATTAACACTGAACAACACATTAAGGACAGAGATCCTACATGAGGAGTAAGTGCACAGCAACTCCTGTTGTTGACTTAACAAATTGACACTCGTGTTTATGGCATCAATAATCTCCCTAGGCTCTTGTCATGAGTTGCCAAGGCTATGGGAAGCCTCTTGAGTTTGCCGACTTCGATCTTATTTAGACAAGGTCATAGTCAAAGTGGAGGTTCACTCCTCCCTTCAGAGAAAGGTACCTCCTTCTTTGATGGCCTATTCTATCTACTGGGATCTCCCTCACAGAGATCTTTCATTTAGGTTTTGTTTTTTTTTTTTTTTTTTTTTTTTTTGTTTTTTTTTTTTTGCCAGAGTGTCTTGGCTTTCCTTGCCTAAAATACTCTCATGGGCTCTTCAGCCAAATCCGAATGCCTTAAGGGCTGATTATGAGGCTAGATTTCTGTTTAGGAAATCTGCCATTCTATGAGTCTGCTGTGTATCCCACTTCCCATGATGGATCGTTCTCTCCCTTTTTGACTTTTTTTTTTTTTATTTTTGACAGGCAGAGTGGACAGTGAGAGAGAGAGACAGAGAGAAAGGTCTTCCTTTTGCCATTGGTTCACCCTCCAATGGCTGCCGCGGCCTGCGCGCTGCAGCCAGCACACCGCGCTGATCCAAAGCCTGGAGCCGGGTGCCTCTCCTGGTCTCCCATGCGGGTGCAGGACCCAAGCACTTGGGCCATCCTCCATTGCACTCCCTGACCACAGCAGAGAGCTGGCCTGGAAGAGGGGCAACCGGGACAGAATCCAGTGCCCTGACTGGGACCAGAACGTGGTGTGCCGGGGCCGCAAGGCGGAGGATTAGCCTAGTGAGCCGCGGCGCCAGCTCTCCCTTTTTGATTCTATCAGTTAGTATTAGCAGACATTAGTCTTGTTTGTGTGATCCCTTTGACTCTTAGACCTATCAAAACAATCAATTGTGAACTGAAATTGATCACTTTGACTAGTGAGATGGCAGTGGTACATGTCACCTTGATGGGATTGTATTGGAATCCCCTGGCACATTTCTAACTCTACCATTTGGGGCAAGTCAGCTTGAGCATGTCCCAAATTGTATATCTCCTCCCTCTCTTATTCCCACTCTTATATTTAAGAGATCACTTTTCAGTTAAATTTAAACACCTAAGAATAATTGTGTGTTAATTTCAGAGTTCAATCAATAGTATTAACTAGAACAAAAAAAAGTACTAAAAGGGATAAAGTATTAAGTTGTACATCAACAGTCAGGACAAGTCAATAGTCAGGACAAGGGCCGATCAAGTCACTCTTTCTCATAGTGTCCATTTAACTTCAACAGGTTTCCTTTTTGGTGATCCAGTAAACTTCAAACTCTGTAAAATTAAGTATGCCAAAGTAAAATAAAGTGGAGACAGGGTTAATCTCTGATTTATAACTGATTTATTTGAAATGGACTAAAGAATGATTTGTTGTAAGAGTCTCTGCTTAATACTGATTAATACAATGAGTAATCTATGCTTTAATGAAAGACAGAACTACTCAAATGTATGCATCTACATTTCAATCTTTATAAAGGAGAAAGCGTATTGTTAAACTGTAGCTCAGTGAGAGGCTGAGATAATTATGCCTTAGGGTCTGTTACATACTGGCGATCTAAATTGATATAAGAAAAGCAATTTAAGAGAGAGCCTAATGGGCATGCAATCTCCCCATTCAGGTATTCTTCTTCGCAAATACCACAAGCACTTGGCAGGTGTTAAATTGCAGTAAATTCATGACTGAATTCTGTAACAAGTACATATACCACCAATAATCTATTGTGCTGGTTAAAATGTAAGTCATACACTTTAATCATTCTGACAAAGGCCCTGTAACTATAAATGAAAAATCAGAGGAGACAGATTTTCCCATGCAGTTATGGTAGCAGAATAAGGGTGAACAGGCACTGTCCCAAGGTTAAGTAATTAGGATTAGACTGCATCTTCACCTCTGTCAATCTCACCCACAGTAGGATTACAAATGAGGCCATGGAATGCTTTCCTCCTGCAGTCTCCAAATACTTCAGTGATCCCCCCACAAAAGTTTCACTAGGATTTATGGCCTGTGTTTTTTTTTATAGTCTATCAGAATTGATAATTTTATGTTCAAGTCAATGCTAGAAGCCTGTCCCATGCTCACATAGCAATTAAACACCATTCTTTCTATTGCCTTGTTCTTTACACTGTGCACTCTCAAACCACTGCCTCCTGTCAGCAAGACCTCTATATTATAGCCTCTCAAGTTTCCCTTCATTCTTTTTTCTAAATGTAAAGTAGGAGTTCATTGAAGACACTACATTACCCATTAGCCCTCTCATGGTGATTATGTTTTCTCAGTAACATACCTGCAACTTGACCTATACAAAGGTGAACCATCCTACTCATTTCTTATTGCCTCTTCTCTGAAACAAAATACAATACACTAAATCATATGCCATAAATCATATGCCATCAGATAGAACAACCATGATTCTTTTTTAAAATAATATTTATTTATTTATTTGAAAGAGTTACACGGAGAGAGGAGAGGCAGAAAGAGGGAGAGAGAGGGTGGGTGGGAGAGAGAGAAAGAGAGAGAGAGAGAGAGGTTCTCCATCTGCTGGTTCACACCCCCAACTGGTGCAACAGCCGGAGTTGTAGCAACCCAAAGCTAGGAGCCAGGAGCCTCTTCTGGGTCTCCCACATGGGTGCAGGGACCCAAGCGCTTGGGCCATATTCCACTGCTTTCCCAGGCCATAGCAGAGAGCTGGATTGGAAATGGAGCAGCTGGGACTAGAACTGGCACCCATATGGAATGTTGGTGCTTCAGGCTAGGGCGTTAACCCACTGCACCACAGTGCTGGCCCCAATCATGCTTCTCTGAAGTAAAAAAGAGATTAACCTTGTCTCCACTTTGCTAACTATGGACAATGCTCATTTTTCTTAGGCATAGCCTCTTTCATAGAATGTTATTTTGTACTTAGCTGACTAGCCTTTCTCTGTTCTGATTCTGTTTATATATGACATATATACAGATTTAGGAACATAGTGACACTTCCAACCTTACTGCCCCTCTCACCCACACTCCCAAGTTCCCTCCTCTTCCCTTTCTTATTCTTTATTTTTATAACATACTGTCAGTTTATTTTATAAACATAAACTTACCCTTCGCTATGTAAAGAATTTAACAAATTGTAAGAAGCAAAAAGAACTGTTCGACTAGAGTGAGATAAGGGCTATAAACAATAATCAAATCTCAAAATATCAATTTTGTTTGTATATGTATTTTTTGTACTCTGTTATCCCAGATCAGGGAAAATATATTTGTCTTTTAGGAATTGGCTTATTTCACTAATTATAATGGTTTCCAGTTGCATTAATTTTGTTGCAAATGACAGGGATTCACTTTTTATGGCTGAGCAGTATTCCATAGTATGTATATACCACATTTTCTTCATCTATTCATCAGTTGATGAATACCTGGTTTGATTTCATATCTTAGATATTGTGAATTGAGCTGCAATAAACATGGAGGTACAGATAACTCTTTCATATGCTGATTTCATTATGTGGGGGTAAATTCCCAGGAGTGTGGAGGCTGGATCATATGATAGATTCATTTTCAGATTTCTGAGGAATCTGCATACGGCCTTCCACAACAGCTGGACTAGTTTACATTCCTACCAATAGTAGGTTAGAGTATCTTTTCCCCACATTCTCAGCAGCATTTATTGCTGATTTCCATGAGAGTCATTCTAACTGGGGTGAAGTGAAACCTCATTGTGGCTTTTATTTGTATTTCACTGATGTCTAGTGAACCTAAACATTTTTTCATGTGCCTGTTGGCCATCTGAATTTCCACTCTTAAAAATGCCTGCTCAATTATGAGCTCAAGAGGCTTCTATAGCCTTGGCAGCTCATGACAAGAGCCTCAGATGATTACTGACGTAACGAGTGTCAATTGTTTAATCAACAACAGGAGTCACTGTACACTTGCTCCCCATGTAGGATCTCTGTCTTTAATGTGTTGTACTATGTGAATTAACGGTAAAACTACTACTCAAACAGTACTTTATACTTTGTATCTGTGTGGGTGCAAACTATTGAAATCTTTACTTAGTAGATAACAAGTTGATCTTCTGTATATAAAGATAATTGAAAATGAATTTGATGAAGAATGGGATGGGAGAATGATAGGAGATGGGGTGGTTGCATGTGGAAGGGAGGTTATGGGGAGAAAAGCCACTGTATCCAAAAGTTGTACTTTCGAAATTTATATTTACTAAATAAAAATTTTAAAAAAACTAAAAAAATAAACGCCTGTTCAAGTCCTTTGCCCGTTTCCTAATTAGATTGCTTGTTTTGTTTTTGTTGAGTTTGAGCTCTTTATAGATTCTGTGTATTAATCCCTTATCATTTGCATAATTTGCTAATATTTTCTATATATTGTAGCCTCTATAAACATCTATGATTTTATATTCTCATATTCCTACCTTACTCCTACTGTCTTTGCTGCTCCTCAAAGACCCAGATCATCTTGTGCCTTAGGACACCTGCACATATAACATCCTATACTTGAAACTCTCCCTCAAAATATTGTAAGATTTTTTCTTCACTGCATTCAGACATGTGTTCAAATATCACCTTCCTGTTATTACCTGGCTAGTAACCCCAGTATCTGTATCCCCAAATACCCCAATTCTTTATTTCTTGGATCTCTAACATTGTATGTTTATACCATTGTTTTTATCCACTTATCCCAAATAAATATGAAAACAATAACCTGGTTTTAGTGTCATACCTATAGCAAATAAAACATACTTAGATATATTGAAATTACTTAATAAATATTTTTAAATAATTGAATACATATATGAATTGATAGAAGAGAAATAAGCAGTAGTGATTCCAAGGATTTACATGTGGCCCGGACCAAGGATCAAGCTGGGTGTGAGAGCACTGGGAATTAATGAAAAGGGTGGAGATTCAAATGGGAAACTGGAAAAAGTACTTCAGAATCTATGAGTATGGATTATTTTTCCCAATATTTTTAAAAAGTAATTACTATTGATCCAGGGCAAAGATGCCTACTCTTGGCTCTGGTTTGGAGTAGTTTTTTTGACATAGAAAAATATTAATGTGCACTTAGTGAATGCTCTACCAGGAGAAAGGTTTTAAAGTATCTGTGATTGCTACAAAGATTTAGGCCATTCCTCAGTCTCTCACAAGGCAACATGAAACCAACTACTACATTCTAAATGCAAGGACAAAACTGAAGAATATTTTCTAGAGAAGAAAGTGTGTGTGTGTGCGTGTGTGTGCATGTGTGTGTATATACATGCACACACAGATATGATGGATGATGATAGAAGAACCTGAGTATAAGGAAAAGTTATTGTCTGGTAATTGGAAAAATCTTGAAATTTGTTATTTTCTTGATAATATTTTTAACATTAAATTAAGAACAAGTCGTGTGATTACTATTCTTTGGTGCTTAATAAAATACTAATACTATAACTAGAAAGAGGAGGTAGGCTGGCGCCATGGCTCAATAGGCTAATCCTCCGCCTTGCAGTGCCGGCACACCGGGTTCTAGTCCTGGTTGGGGCGCCGGATTCTGTCCCGGTTGCCCTCTTCCAGGCCAGCTCTCTGCTGTGGTCAGGGAGTGCAGTGGAGGATGGCCCAACTTGGGCCATCTTGCTTGGGCCCTGCACCCCATGGGAGACCAGAAGCACCTGGCTCCTGCCATTGGATCAGCACGGTGCGCCAGCTGCAGCATGCCAGCCGCGGCGGCCATTGGAGGGTGAACCAATGGCAAAAGGAAGACCTTTCTCTCCGTCTCTCTCTCTCACTGTCCACTCTGCCTGTCTGCCTGTTAAAAAAAAAAAAAAAAAAAAAAAAAAAAAAAAAAAAAAAAAAAAGAGGAGGTAGACAAGCAAGATATTAATGCAATTAAACCAATACCATGGTTACAGTTACTGGCAGAATAACACCACATTCTGATAGAAGGATTCCATACCAATGCCAGCCTTAAGACAGAATGAATAGAGCATGGATTTAGAGAACAGGTAAACTACTCTATTTGTAGTACTTTCTTTCTTTGTGTCTTGATGCACATTGTTTAATTACTTTTGGGAGCTCGGTCTACATCTGTAAATGCACATAACATTTACTTATAAAATTGAGATAAAAGTACTACATGCTTGCTAACTTTCCTTGCCACTATAAGTGATTAAAAATTACTCTTATCTGATCTCATATATGTCTAAAATTTCGCTTATGCTGTTACATCGTATTTTCAACTTGAAAAATAGGTGGGTATAACCTTAAAATTTTTAATTTCTAGGCTCATTCTCTTTAATAATAATATCTTCTTGATACTCTTGCATTGACTTAGAAACAACAGAGGTGTGGAAACAATGTATAAACTTTAATAACCTCTTAGAATAAAATGATCATATGACAGAAATGGTGGTGTTTTAAATTGGGCTGAAGGGAATATACTGACACATGTATATGTAGATAATAGGAAGCCAGTCTTCCAAGTGTAAAGTAAAAGAAAAAATTACTAAGATATATCTTTACCACAGTTAATGAAAACATCATGGCATCCTTGAGTCCCCATTTTTTTAGCTCAGAATTTCTAAAGTTGACTCATTTCTCACTTTTGGAGTTACAACTCTGACACACAGTATAGAAGTCTATATTAGAACTGCATATATCTCTTGAAAAAAAGATAAATACCACAACTTTTAAAGAGGGTTTTCACTTGTATGCCCATAGACTACTCATGAGCCATGAAATACACAAATTACTCCTATATTCAATGACTTGTGGAGGTGTGAAGTCATCTGTATCTAGCACCTAACTCATTGGTGGTCTAGTAAGAGTAAATGATTCCCATAACAGAAAAAAATTACCTAAAATCACCTGGTGGGGAAAACACTCTCACATAACTCCTAGACACTCAGCGGCTTGAGAACAGAGAATGTGGGGGCAGGGAATCTGCATTCCTGCTGAGATATTGAAGGATTCATTTTGACTTGAACAAACTCAAGACCTTCAAGTATGGACTAAATTGTGTCTTATTTCTCCTAACCACTGATATATTGAGTACTAATCTCTGGCATCTCAGAAAGAAACTGGTTTCAGAAGTAGGTATTTAGGGGCTGGTGCTGTGGCTCAACACCCTGGCCTAAAACGCCAGCAGCCCATATGGGCACCGGTTCAAAACCTGGCTGCTCCGCTTCCTGTCCACCTCTCTGCTATGACCCGGGAAAGTAGCAGAAGATGGCCCAAGCCCTTGGGGCCCTGTACCCACATGGGAGACCTGGAAGAAGCTCCTGGCTCCTCGCTTCAGAGCAGCACAGCTCCGGCCGTTGCGGCCACCTGGGGAGTGAACCATCAGATGGAAGACCTACCTCTCTCTCTTTCTCTCTCTCTCTCTCTTCCTCTCCTCTCTCTGTGTAACTCTTTCAAATAAAAAAATAAATCTTTAAAAGAGTAGGTATTTAAGATGGTAATTAAGTTAAAGTGATATCACTAGCATGGGATCCCAAACAATATGACAGAATGCCTTCTAAGAAGGGGGAAATTTGGATATTGTTATAGGGATAAGACCATACTGGGAAAAGGCCTCAGAAGAAATCAATGATGGCAACACCCTGGTCTCAGATTTCTAGCATTTTAGCTTCCACAAACGTGATTTACGATTTAAATCACCAATTCTTCGACAATTTGTTATGAAGTCCTAGAAAACCAATATACTTTACAAAGTAGGTCACTGTGTGTGTGTGTGTGTGTGTTCTGTGTGTATATGGTGGAGTTGGGGAGAGAATTCTGGAGTCTCCTCGCTGCCTGCATGGATCACTCTTACTGAGCTTGCAGGGCACATTGTAGCAGCTGATATAGTCTGTCCTCATTTATAACTAATTTTCCCATTGGGTATAATATGAAGAAAATGAAATATGGTATTATCTTAGGTCAAAAAACTCTGACCACTATTTTCAGTAGGAGTAAAAGACCCATACAAGTGAAAAAGGTAGTGCTTTTCTTTGACCTCGACCAATTAAAAATGTGCCTTTTGGTTTCTCCCCCTCACTGATGCCTGCCAGCTACGAGCAATCAATTCCTAAGCCAAGGTAACACCAGTGAAAACAGCCTTCTAAGGACCTTATGACCCCAACATCAGGAGCTTTGTCAGACAGTCAGTATGCTACTTCATACAACATCTAGATATAAAGTATGATTGATTTTATTTCACTTTATTTTATTTATTTATTTTTGAAGATGACATGATCACCAAGCACAAACTGAAACCCTTCATGTTGCTATGTTCCCAGCTGAATTATTAATCTTTCTGTCAAGTCTAATTCCTGACCCTCAATTTAATTCTGTTTCAGCAGCTGATGCCTCTATTAACCTCACTGCACTTGAATTCTGTTGCTCCCTTGGTTATAGCCTGCTCAGAAACTGTTTGTTTGTTTGTTTGTTTAGTACTTAGCCAAAAAGCTCTAAGTTTTATTGACTCAGGTTTTAATTGCAAATACTATTCTTACTGATCAGCTTCACCAAGACAAATGTTCTGAGATGTTTCCCTCATGCACTGAAAGGTGATTGCCAAACTCCATGTTTGTGTAAGGACATAAATTATATGAAAATCTTTCATTCCTTGTAACATTTCATTCCTTATGGCACTCACAGATTTCTGGAGGTATCAATGGTTTTGAAAATAAAAGAATAATAATTTCAAGAAAGTTGATAGTAGATAAGTATATGGATTGGTACAAAAAAGAGACTAGTACCATCCTTTATTAATTCTTTTTTTAAAGATTTATTTATTTATTTGCAAGTCAGAGTTACACAGTTACATAGAGAGAGAATGAGAGGCAGAGAGAGAGATCTTCCATCCAATGGTTCACTCTCCAGTTGGCGGCAACTGTCAGAGCTGTGCCGATCCAAAGCCAGGAGCCAGGAGCTTCTTCCAGGTTTCCCACACAGGTGCAGGAGCCCAAGGACTTGGGCCATCTTCTACTGCTTTCCCAGACCATAGCAGGGAGCTGGATCAGAAGTGGGGCAACCAGGTCTCGAACCAGTGTCCATATGGGATGCCAACGCTGCAGGCCAGGGCGTTAACCCACTGCGCCACAGCGTTGGCTCCATCCTTTACTATTTCTGAATCTTATTACAATACTATCAAATCACATAAGCATCAGTAAATTAAAATATTAATTCAATGTTTAAGGGGAAATATGAGGAAATTCACAAGTTAATAAAACATGAGTCAAAAGGGAAGTCTCAATATAATTAAATGGTATATCACACTTTGGGGACTGCCTAGTACACACATAATTGATGACAGTCCAACATATTGAATCAATCAACTAAATTTTCCTAACTCATATTCACCAATAGTAACAGAATCCACATGTACAGAACACTGATGCTTAAGGTTAAAGTGTTCTTCAGCATTGCTGAATATATGAATCAAAAATGCATTATATCCCTTAATGAAAATTAAAATTGCTGATATCTCTTCTAATCCAATCCCACAAAATAATGGTTCCTCTTCCCTGATGCATCTGATCATATTCATCTAGCCATAGCATGCTATTTATGTTTTTAAAATGCTTTTGCCTGAGGATGTTGATACATTGCTATTTTCCAACATCAAGGGTTTCTTCCCTGGGTGTTTCTTATTTATACTTTTTCAATGATATTAATTAAGTAAAATATGTATTGAGTCATCCCTAGATGTCTTTCATTTATATAGTCACTGGAAATAAATGATGTTTAAGGCACAGTCTCTTTTCTCTTGAGACAATCATTCTGGAAGATAATACAAAGTAAACAAGCAACTATAGTCCACTGTTATAGAGAAATAAATGCATGGTACTATAATAATCAATTGGAACCTTACATATCCATGGTGTAAAAGGTACAGAAAGACTTCTCAGAAAGACTTCTCAAATGGTACAGAAAGTATACTGTAGAAGGAAGAGGTCACACAAAGGTCTGATGTCGTCTTCCAAGGGGATGAACAAAGGTGCAAACAACTAAGAATAAGAAAAATACACAGTGCATTCAGGAAATACAAGTGATTTAGAGATTCAGGACAACAAAATATAAAGTAGAGCATGAACCTGGGATAATAAATGGTTATTGGGCCATGAGGATATTTGCATGCCATGATCCATAGTTTCCCAGCATTACCATAGTATATTATTATAAAATAGGTTGCTTAAATATTAGAGCTTACAAGTCAATCTGATAGTTCTGACAGCCAGAATTACAACATCAAAATTCAATGGGCTATCCTCCTTCCAAAGATTTTATTGGAGAACCCAACCTTGCTCTTTCTGGATTCTGCAGCTGCTTGGATTCAGGCAGCATCACTCCAATTTCTGCCTTTATCTTCACATTCCCTCCTCCTCTGTGCTCTCTGTCCTCTTTTCTTCTTACAAGGACACCAGTCAAGGAACTTTAGGGCTTACTCTAAATCCAAGATGATATCAGTTCTAAATCCTTTAAAAATAGCATCTGAAAAGACTCCATTTTCAAGTAAAGCCACATTCTTAGTATCTGGATGGATACGAATTTGGTGGACACAGGGAGAGCACAACATTTCAATCCACTACAGTAAACAACTGATATTTTATTACTATGCAAAGTAAAAATATTGAGAAGAATTGGTAAATTAGAAATACATATATACACACAAGATCAGGTGTGAGGAGAAATGTAATAAATTTAGTTTGGGATGAATTTTTAAAAATATTTGGAAACATAAGTATGGACATTTTTAAAGGGAAATTGCCCTATAAGTCTGAGTTGTAGTAGAAAAATCTCAATTATATGCTGTTTACACCCACATGCAATTTCATAATGTTTCCCTCCCTTACTTATCTACTGCTAAACTGCAGCCAGACCTCATAGGCCCACAACAAAGAATTGTTAAAAAATGCAGAAATATTCTGATGCCTTGATAAACCTTTGGTAGCTGGAAATTACTCAACATAGGACCAATTCTACCATGAAAATTGGCCAATCTTGCCAATCATGTGTTTTGTTTTGATTTGTTTTCTTTAGAGCCATTGGTTACCAGTGCACCACTGATTTTTAGTATTTTGAAAATGAACTAACAGTCTAGTCTCTCCCCAGAGGAATTACGTAGAAAATTTTATGCTTTTTCCAATTTAACAAACTCTAATATTAATGGTGATTTAAATTTGGGGATCATTAGGAAAATGAGAGAAGTATGATGGCAGAGTCATAGAAAAAATGTCATTTAACATAAAAGTAAAAGGAAAAACCTTAAAGGGAAGGAAAAGCTGCAGCTAGAGAACAGAACACAATGTGGATAACATTTAGAAGGAAATAGTGAGTGACACCAAATATGTGGCAGAGATAAAGAAGAAGGAATGAAAAACTTCCCATAGATTTACCAACAGCCATGCAGTTAAATTGATATGCAAGGCATATATAAATCATGATAGAAAAGGAGAATGTTCAAGAAGAAATAGATGAAGATGAAAAAGAAGTGAGGTATGTCATATTTTATCCCTCATATTATTTTGTACCATAATCTGAGGTATAAAATACTTGAAGGAGACTCAGTGCTATCCTCTAAGTATTTGTGTGCCCCTAGAATTCATATGTAGCCATCCTAATCTCCAACATAATAGCAGGAGATAGGACCTTTAGGAAGTGATTATCTCATGAGAGGCCCCAGAAAGACCCTCAACCATTTTACTATCTGAGAATTGCAAGAATTTAGCAATCCGAAACCTGCCTCACCAGAAACCCAGCAATCCTGACACAAAATTTCAAGCCTTCAAACAATGAGAGATTTCTTTGTTAAATAATCTGCCCGGTTTCATTGTTTTGTTATACCAGCCAAAATTGACTAAGACATTGGGGATAGCCATTAGACAGGCACAGGGTATGAGGAAGCCATTATTTTAAGATGGTAGAAATGCCATCTCTTTTAAATGCAAATGGAAAAGCATCATAGAGAGAGAAATATTTGACATATTAGAAAAGAGAATAACTGGAACTAGATTTCCAATGAGATCAAAGAGAATGGAAATCAAAATATCAAAGGGTTGAACCTTTCCTTCTCCAATTAAAACGAACTTTTATTCTAAACTATTTTATTAATTATCTAGTGCCACTGTAAGAACTGACCATAAACATTTAGGTCTAAAATAACACATATTTATTTTCTTATATTTCTCAAATTGTGTCTCTTATTTGTCAAAATGATGCATCTAAATAAACTTCTTTTAACTGTTTTTGTGCAATTTTTTAAAAAAGAGTTATTTTATTTTGAAAGGCAGAGTGATAGAGAGGGAGGGAGGGAGTTAGGGAGGGAGGGAGTAGAAGAGAGGGAAGGGGAGAGAGGAAGAGAGGTAGGGGGAGAGAGAGAGAGAGAGAGAGAGAGAGAGAGAGAGAGAGAGAGAATGAGAATCTTGTATCCTCTGGTTCAGTTCCCACATGGCAACACTCAAGATTAGGCCACAATGGAGCCAGGAACTCAATCCAGGTCTTCTTCACAGGTGGCAGGTGCAGTCATCTTTTGCTGCCTTCCCAGATGCATCAGAAAGACCTGGATGGAAAGCGGATTATCCAGGACTTGCACCAGCACTCCAATATTGGATGCTTGTGTTGTAAGCAGGAGCCTATCCCGCATAAGACCAGGCCCACTATGTGATTTTGCAAGTACCTTCATATACCATTAGCTCTCTACCTTACTAACTTGAGATTTTGCAACATTTGTAGTCATATGACCCAATTCATTACAGTAAATACATATACAACTGTACATAGAAAATTTACATATAAAACCAAGAGCATATACTTGTATATACATATATTCTATTTGTAATTTTTCTCTAGAGAACTATACAGAAGTTCACTGTTTCTCTAAGGAATGACCTGTTTCCTTGCCTTTACTATCTTCTGAAACCAGCTCTTTTATTCACGGCCCCCTTTTTTTTGACTCGTGCTCCCATGTAAATCAGCAATGTCAGAGTCCTTCACATGTTGATATTTCTCTAGATCTCTCTTTTCTGCAGTTGTCACTTACTTATAAGAATCCATGTGACTACATAGGACTGACCTGGGTAAATCCATTTAATCTCCCTTAGTCCTGTCTACAACATTAACCTCCCTGGAAGATGTAATCTAATACACCCACAGGTTCTGGAGATTCAGACAGTGGGCATCCACTAGGGAAGAAGGTCATTATTCTGTTTACCATATACCATCCCTCCCCATTTTCTGCCCACATTCAACCCTATTGCTTGTCTACTTTTGCTCTTACTGGAGAGGATGAAGGAGGTGAAGGAGGAACTGAGTCTCCATTTCTGTAAATGTGACTGACACTGTACTGAGTGATATGTTATTGTACTTAACATTCACCACTCTAGGAGACAGATTTCTCTTTAAGTTATAACTGATGAAACAATAAGCGACACAGACTTGGAGAATAACTTGATGCAAATCACATAGGTAGTGGGTTTTGGTTTGGGGATTAAAACCCACAATTGTCTGATCAGTTATCAATAGCCATTAGATGGTAAACTTAGATAATATGATTAAACATATGAATGATTATATAGAATCAGGACACTTGGACACACACACACAGACACACACACATATATAAATAATATAGGGAACCATTCCATAGTAAGCTGATTTGTTATAATTCTGTATTTGTATGTATCACTTCTATCCATCATTTCTAATGTCTGAAGAATTGTCCTTTAGTAGATACACCATGTTTATTTAATAATCCCAAACTCTGGAGTATGAGTTGTAGATATATACAATGTTTATTTAATAATGCCAAAACTATGGGATTTAAGTTATAGTCAGGTTTTTTTTTAATTTTAGTAAAGATTTTAAATAAAAAACTTTAAATGAAATTATTTAAAAATAAACTCTCTCACACAAACCTTTATCATTTATCATCCCATTTCATTCATTATTATCTTCTTTCTTTTCCTATTAGATCTCTCTCCTCCATCTAAATTCTTTAAGTTTTTAAAAAATGGTCTAAGGTGTTATTCTGCTAAGATACTTTCACCTCCAAGTTCTAGGTTTTATTTCTCTGAAGGCAAAGCATCACTTGCCTTTCCAATTTTTGAAAATATCTTACAAATATTATGCTTTTTTATGTTTCTGAGATTTAACATTAATAGGTATTCTACAGTAAACCTCTGAGCACAGGGCCTGCATCACATCTGAATTTACTTTCTTCTGTTCCATCTGCTCCAATGAATAAAATCAGTATCATTAGTTTGGCAAATGATGTATCAGTTGTAAATGATTTCATGGTAAAAGGGTCTTTTTTGGCTTCATGGGATTAGCCTTTCTGCTCATAACCAAAAATTAGCTAGAAGTCAAGAAATATATTTTATTCAATATGAACATTCTCATAGATGAAAAGGACCCTGCCATATATTTATGTGGTAAATACTTTCAGTTAAATTAATACAGATATCATATCTGAGTTTTGTTAGCCAATTCACTGATCATTCCCTTCTGAATACAGGACACCTATGGTGAGGGTTTTCCTTCTTCTCTGCTTAATGTTTAGATCCTAGAAAAGTGCCTGCCTCATATGAAGTCCTCAATGAGTATTTGTTGAATGAATGTAATATTGTTTTAAAAATACATGAGATGTTAGGAAATTTAAAACATGACATATAATAGATATACCTACCTGACTAGGTTGAAAAATAGATAAGTCTTTCTAAAAGTTGTTAATATATTAAGATTGTTCCATGAAAAAACTTACACAGGTTCACTAATTCACTATGACAAAATTTGATTTACTTATAACTACCCAATATCTACTAGCTAAATAGAATCAATTTTCATAGCAGAACACTAGCACCCACCCTATGAAAATTATCCCAGAATATTCTAGGAGAGCAGAGAAAGAAAATAAAGTAATCTCGAATCTAGAATAGAAGCTGGTTTATTGCCAACACCTTTGCTCTTGCGCTGAACACCAGTTCTCAAGTCTGAATTCTGCTTACCTCTGCACTGTTTCTACTTAACCATTCCAGGCTGCCTTCCTTATTCGCTCTCTTCTTTCTCTTCTCCCTCCCTCCTCTGACTCTTCTCTTCTCTGGAGCACCTGAGCTTGCTTTCTTTCATATAGGAGGGAAAAGCACAACACTCACTAGACATCTCCTCAAAGTCTGTTCAAAACCAGGAAGATTCTTCCCCAAAATTAGATTTCATAATTCACAATGTTTGAGCTGACACATTTGGTAATTTAGTTATTTATTGATACAGGTACTTCAACAAAAATAATTATTTCAATCCCACCACTGTGTGACTAATGAGCCATTTTGTTGCTGTGTTAGTTAACCTTTTGTTACTATAACAAAATATCTGAGAGAAGCTACCTTGAAAAAAGAAAAGGACCGGCGCCGCGGCTCACTAGGCTAATCCTCTGCCTAGTGGCGCCGGCACACCGGGTTCTAGTCCCGGTCGGGGCGCCGGATTCTGTCCCGGTTGCCCCTCTTCCAGGCCAGCTCTCTGCTGTGGCCAGGGAGTGCAGTGGAGGATGGCCCAGGTGCTTGGGCCCTGCACCCCATGGGAGACCAGGAAAAGCACCTGGCTCCTGGCTCCTGCCATCAGATCAGCGCGGTGCGCCGGCCGCAGCGCGCTGGCCGCGGCGGCCATTGGAGGGTGAACCAACGGCAAAGGAAGACCTTTCTCTCTGTCTCTCTCTCTCACTGTCCACTCTGCCTGTCAAAAAAAAAAAAAAAAAAAAAAAAAAAAAAAGAAAAGGTTCACCTAGCTTACATTTTGGAGATTAAAGTCCAAGACTGGCCCCATTGATTTGGTCTCCAAAGAGGATGTCAGAAAACATGCAAAGGAAGGATCTCACAGTGAGCCAAGAATCAGAGAGAGAGTGGCTGGGCCTAACTCAGGTTTTCTAACAAACCATCACAGGACAACTACCTTTCAAGGGCACTACCCCAAATTTCTTCCACTAGGTCCACCTGCAAAACACTATAATTAGATTAAATATCTATCCTCTAAGTACTATTAACTTATGATTCTGGGATTCAAAGGCTTGCTGGAGTTCAGGAGTCAAATAATACTCAAACCACAGCAGGAAAGATGCCTTTTCCTATACAAAGAAAATCTACTACAATGTGACATGCTCTCGATGATCTTACAAAGTCCTAGCCCCACGAAGAAAAACTAATCCTCTTAAATTTGAAGGGAAAAAAGTAAGGAAAAAAAAGTAAAAATAATCTTTTAAACATTCCTTATCATAAAAATTAAACAAAATTGAAACAAAAAATCATACAAAAGATCAACACTAGGTTTTTTTTTTTTTTTTTTTTTTTTTTTTTTTTAAGATTTATTTTACTTTTTGAAAGGCAGAGTTACAGAGAGTCAGTGAAAGAGAGAAAAGTCTTCCCTTGGCTAGTTCACTCCCCCAATGGCCACAACAGCTCCAGGCTGAAGCCGTGTGCCAAAAGCCTCAAAGAAATCGTTTTTTGGAAAAAAAAATAAACAAAATTCATATACCATTGGCCCACCTACCAAAAAGAGGTTGGGGGGGGGAGGGTGGGGAACAAGATCCAAATTAATAAAATCAGAAATGAAAAATGCCATGCAACAAAGACACTACAGAAATAAAATAATCACCAGGAATTATACAAACACTTATATGCCATGAAATTAGAAAATCTAGAAGAAATGGATAGATTTCTGGACATATACAGTCTATTAAAATTAATTCATGAAGACAGAAAACCTAAATAGACCAAAAATCAAGATGAAGATGGAATCGGTAATAAAGACCCTCCCAAAAAAGGAAGTCAAAGACTAGATGGCTTCACTGCTGAATTGCACCAGACTTTCAGAGAAAACTAATCCCAATACTTCTCAAACTACTGAAAAGGAGGAAACCCTGCAAAACTCCTTCTATGAGGTCAGATACAACAAAGAAAGAGAAATATAGGCCAGTATCCATGATGAACATAGATGCAAAAATCCTCAACAAAATACTATTTCATTGAATCCCACAGCACATCAAAAAGAGTATTCATCTGAACCAAGTGGGATTTATTCTAGGTATGCAGGAATGGTTCAACATACTCAAATCAATAAATCACAAATTGAAGAATTAAAACCATATGATTATCTCGATAGATGCAGAGAAAGCATCTGATAAAATACAACATCCTTTCATGATTGAAAAATTATTAAGCAGATTGGTACAGAAGTAACATACCTCAACACAAGCATGGGGATGTATGAACAAAACCACACCAGCATCATATAGAATGGGGAAAAGTTAAGCCACTAAGATTAGTTGCCACTAAGACCTGCAACTAGATAAGGCTGCCCACTCCAACCATTACTATTCAGTATAGTTCTAGAAGTTTTAGCTAGAACCATTAGACAAGAAAAAAAAAAAATCACAGGATACAAATTAGAAAAGAGGAAGTCAAATTATCCTTATTTGCAGATGATATGATACTATATATAGGGGAAGCAAAAAACTCTACTAAGGGATTATTGGAAATCATTAGAGCTTTGGTCAAAGTTGAAGGATATAAAATCAAAGCACAAAAATCAATTCCTTTTGTATACACAAACAATGACATGGATGAGAAAGAATTTATAAGATAGTCCCATTCACAACAGCTACAGAAAAATGTAAATACCTTGGGATAAATTTTACCAGGGATGTAAAAGATCTCTACAATGCAAATTACAAAAACACAAAAAAAGAAATGGAAGACACAAGAAAACAGAAAAACTTTTCCATGTTTATAGATTGGAAGTATTAATATCATCAAAATGTCCATACTACCAAAAGCAATTTACAGATTCAATGCAATCCCAATCAAAATGCAAACCCCATTCTTTTCACATCTAGAAAAAACAATGCTAAAATTCCTATGGAATCATAAGTGACCTCAAAAGTAATCCTAAACAATAAAAATAAAGCCACAGGCATCACAATACCAGATTTGAAGACATACTATGAGGCAGTTATCATTGAAATAACCTGGTACTGACAAAGAATGTGACCAAAGGAACATATTAGAGACCTCAGACATTGATGCACATCTACCACTAATTGTTCTTTGACAAATAAGCAAAAATGACTCACTGGAAAAGAAAAGACAGTCTCTCAAACAAATAGTGTTGGAAAAACTGGATCTCTGCATTCAGAAGTATGAAAGAAGACCCTTACCTTAAACTCTATACAAAAACCAACTCACAATGGATCAGGGATCTAAATCTAAGACCTAAAACTATCAAATTACTAGAGAAAAACACAGGGGAAACACTGCAAGACATTGGCATGGAGAAAGACTTCCTTGTTAAGCCCCCAGAATCACAGGCAATAAAGGCAAAATAAACAAATGGGATTAAATCAACCTAAGAAATTTTTGCACAACAAAGGATACACTCAAGAAAAAGGCAACTGACCAAGTGGAAGAAAATACTTGCAGACTATACATCTGATACAGGATTAATATCCCAGATACATAAGGAGCTCAAAAAACTCAACAACAAACCGCAGTGAGGTTTCATCAACCCTACTTAGAATGACTATCATCCAAAAATCAAAATATAACAAATTCTGGTGAGGATCTGTATGAAAACGTATGCGAATACACTATTGGTGGGAATGTAAACTAGTACAATTGTAGTGAAAGACAGTATGGAGATTCCTCAGAAATCTGAAACTAGATCTAGCACATAACCCAGCCATTCCACTTCTGGGAATTTATCCAAAAGTGAAATCAGCCTATGAAAGAGTTATCTGTACCCCCATGTTTACAGCAACTCACAATAGTTAAGATATGGAATCACCACAGCTGTCCATCAACTGATAACTACATAAAGAAATTGTGGTAAACACAATGGAATACTACTTTTCCATTAAAAAAATTAAGTCTTATATTTCCCAACAAAATGGATGCAATTAGATGTCAATATGTGAAACAGACCAATCTCAAAAAGATAAATATCATATGTTTTTACTGATTTGTAGTAACTAATTTACAGAGTATAAAAAAAGAATGTATACGAGCAAAACTGACATTTGGAGATTTGATTATTGCTTACAGCCTTTGTCTATACTCTTAAAGAACAGTGGTTTTTCTTATTATTACTTTTTGAATCCTTTAGCTATAAAGAAATGTCTTAAAAACAGTATATATAAAATGAAATTTATTCCCTTTATATTAATACAAAATTTTAAATATTCATTATTTCATATATAATTTTTCATATGAATTTTGAATTCATTTATGGAGGAAAAAAACAGCAGGATTCCAAATGGTAACAAAGATTTAACCTCAGGAAATCATGGTCATTAGAAATGGCAAAGACACAGACAAAAGATGAGATAAGCAAAGCACAAAAAGTATCACATGATAAATGCTAGAATAGTGAAATATATTTGCCATGATTTGACATCAGACAACATTTACATGTACCAAAACATCAAATAAAACCCCATCAATACATATGACTTTATGTATTTGTTAAAAATTGTTTTAAGAATAAAAAGTTAGGCCGGCGCCATGGTTCAATAGGCTAATCTTCTACCTCCAGTGCCGGCACACCGGGTTCTAGTCCCAGTCGGGGTGCCGGATTCTGTCCTGGTTGCCCCTCTTCCAGGCCAGCTCTCTGGTGTGGCCCAGGAGTGCAGTGGAGGATGGCCCAAGTGCTTGGGCCCTGCACCCGCATGGGAGACCAGGAGGAAGCACCTGGCTCCTGGCTTTGGATCAGCGTGGTGCGCCAGCCGCAGCGCGCCGGCCGTGGCGGCCATTGGAGGGTGAACCAACAGTAAAGGAAGACCTTTCTCCCTCTCTCTCTCTCTCTCTCACTCTGCCTGTCTAAAAAAAAAAAAAAAAAAAAAAAAAAAAAAAAAAAAAAAACTTAAAAAAAAAAAAGAACAAAAAGTTAAACAAGAACAGATTGGAGAGGAAACTGGGATGTCCTAAGATTAAGAATCAAGTGACAGACTCAAAGATTCCAATATGGCTGAATAGGGAAAAGAGGCACTGATTTTGACAAGGGAAAGACAGCAGAAGAAAAGCAGAGGAGGTGCATTCTTGGAGGAAAGTTGGAGAGAAGTTTGCAGTGTCAACTCTATAGAAAGAAGAGGGATGCCTTGGAGCAGTTTGGAAAGTGTGGACATGCAGCAGCAAGCAGGGACATAACCTGCAACTCCCACAGTCATGGGTTAGAGATGCCTGCTTCTAAGAGCAAGGGGGGAGCAGACCGGTAGCCCACACCACTGGTGATACTGCCTGAGGGAAAACTTGTGGACCACACTGACCTTGAGCACAGCCTGGATCCCTATAGGGGCTAGGGTACTCAACTAATCCAGTGAAGGAAAAGCACATTTCTTTCTCCCCAACCTCTACAAGGGCGCCTGGCAACCAGCAAGCAGAAAGCACCATCCTGAAGCCAGTAGAGGCTGTGACAGCTCTCTCGTGCACACACACAACTAAGGGATTTTATCAGACAGAACAATCCATGTTCCCCACTGACTTTTGAGTCTGGCCAGAGGGTAGGCAGGAGTCTGGGCACCCATGTAGGAACTGTGAGATGCTCCCATCCCCTCAAGCTATCAGAGGCTTTAGAATCAAACTGACAAGGCAGAGCACCCACAGGCAACTTAATTTGGGAATGTCTCTGCTCTCTACGTGAACAAGGTAGGCTCACAGGATTGAGAGTGTATCCTCGCCACCCTGTGACTGTCGGAGCATTATGGGCTGTGATTGTGAGAATCCTGTGACTGTACAATATGGTGGGGGCATTTAACTGGGTCTCTGGGCAATCACTGTGCCTGGTGTAGAGGCTTAGAGCTCCCTGAATATCTGATGTGGGTCACTGCAGTGGTCTCCGTGCTCACAATGAGAACCTCAATGATACTTTGTGCAGTTCATGCACCTGTACCAATGTGGGTGATACTGACCAGAGGCTAACACTGGGCATTAATCATCTTGGAAGAGAGGAGGTGAGACTGTGATTACACAAACAGGAATGATCATACCCTCACCCCTGAGATCTACAAAGGCAAACCTGGGTGTCACCCTGGATTCATGCCCCACACTTGAGCACCAACCAGAGCTCCCTGGCCCTACCCAGCATCCAATTCTGGATATCTATCGAAGGAACAGACACTCCACTAAGCCACAGAGGCATAGTTCAAAGTTTTTATAAACCCATTAAAAGAGAAAACCAATAAGTGTTTCCAGAAATGCCTAAAAATAAATGCAGAAACACAAGAAACAAGAACAAGACAATATGACTCCCCAAGGGAACACAACACTTTCAATATTTGAATGTGAAGATGAAGAGGTTGATGCAATACCTGAAAATTAATTCAAAACTGATCATAAAATTACACAGAAACACAGAGAAACAAATTTATGAGCTAAAGAATCCATTCAAAATATAGATGAACCATATTACAGATTGAGATATTGAAGATAAATCAAATTGAAATATTAGAAATGCAGAACTCAATATATCAAATAAAAAATATAGATAAAAGCCTCAACAACAGACTTGGTGAGGCAGAAGAAAAAACATCTGAGCTAGAAGGCAAATCTTTGGATATGTTTTGGCCAAAAGACAATGATGAAGATGAAGAAAGGAAGGGAGGGAGGAAGAAAGGGATGAGGAGGAGAAGGAGGAGGAGGAGAAGGAGGAGGAGGTAGTTTAAGGAGGAGAAGAAGAAGAAGAAATTAGAAAAACTGAAAATAGTTTTTAAGCTTTACGCAGGGATGGTTTAACATACACAAATCAATAAATATATCACATTAACAAATTGAAAAATAAAAACCTGGCTTGGCGCTGTGGCATAGTCAGTTAAGCCTCTGCCTGCAGTGCTGGCATCACATATGTGCACCAGTTTGAGTCCCAGCTACTCCACTTCTGATGCAGCTCCAAAATAATGTGTCTGAGCCCCTACACCCACACAGGAGACACAGAAGCAGCTCCTGGTTTCTGCCTTCAGAAAGGCCAAGTCCGGCCATTGCAGCCATCTGGGGAATGAACCAGTGGATGGAGACTTACTTTCTCTCTCTCTCTCTCTCTCTCTCTCTGTAAATCTGCTTCTCAAATAAACAAATGTTCAAAAAAAGAATAAAACCATATGATTATCTCAATACAGAGAAAGCATCTGACAAATTACAGCATCCTTTGTGATAAAAACCTTGAGCAAATTGGGTATAGAAGGAACATTCATCAACATAACCAAGGCACTATATGACAAACTCACAACAAGCATCATATGGAATGGGGTAAAGTTTGAAGCATTTCCACTGAACCTCAGAACCAGAAATGGAGGCCCACTCCACAAATTGCTATTCAATCTAATTCTGGAAGTTTTAGCCAAATCCATTAGGCAATAAAAAGAAACCAAAGGGATGCAAATGAGTAAGGAGGAAATCAAATTATCCCTGTTTGCAGATGACATAATCCTATATAATGGGGAACCAACAAACTCCAATGAGTGTCTATTGCAACTCATAAGAGTTTAGTAAAGCTGCAGGATATAAAATGAACAAATAAAAATAAATAATCTTTGTATACATAGACAATGCCATGGCTGAGAAAGAACTTGCAAGATCAGTCCCTTACTGAATCCTGGGCATAAAGAAAAATATGTGTCTTAAAGTGAGTTTACTTCAAAGGGTCTCCCATATTGTTGCAGGAGCCCAAGGATTTGGGCCATCTTCCACTGCTTTCCTAGGCCATCAGCAGGGAAAGCAGAACAGCTGGGACTCGAACCTGCACCCACATGGAATGCTGGCACTGCAGTCGGCAGCTTAACCCACTGCCCCACAGCGCTGGTGCCAGAAAAATGAAATTAAAACCTAAGTTTGTGGTGGGTGTTTGGCCAGGTGGTTAAGATACCCATTGAGATGACTACATTCTATTCTAAAATACCTTAATTCAAGTTCCAGCTCCGCTCTTGCTTCTACCTTCTTGCTACTGCATATACTTGCAGGTAACAGCTAATGACTCTAGTGTTTGAGTCCCTGACTCCAACATGGGAGAATGAGATTGAGTTCCAAGTTGTTGGCTTCTGAGCCGGCGCCGCGGCTCAATAGGCTAATCCTCCACCTTGCGGCGCCGGCACACCGGGTTCTAGTCCCGGTTGGGGCGCCGGATTCTGTCCCGGTTGCCCCTCTTCCAGGCCAGCTCTCTGCTATGGCCAGGGAGTGCAGTGGAGGATGGCCCAGGTGCTTGGGCCCTGCACCCCATGGGAGACCAGGAAAAGCACCTGGATCCTGGCTCCTGCCATCGGATCAGCGCGGTGCGCCGGCTGCAGCGGCGGCCATTGGAGGGTGAACCAACGGCAAAGGAAGACCTTTCTCTCTGTCTCTCTCTCACTGTCCACTCTGCCTGTCAAAAAAAAAAAAAAATCTGATCCAGTCCTGGCCATTGTGAGGAATCGGGGAGTAACTCAGGTGATAGGAGCTCACTCAGATGCACGTACTCTCTCTCTCTGCTTCTTGAATAAAAAAATAAATTGTTTAAAAAAAGATAAGTTCACTTGGGTGAAAAAAAATGAAATCCATGCATTATTTTGACATAATATGATTTCGATGAAAATTTTGAGGATCATACATGATTTTTATATACTTTAATGGTTAATCTTTTCCAAAACAGTGAAGCAGGTGAAAAGTATTGAAAAAGTGAAAATTAGGTATATTAACATCATAACATTATTTAAAGGTTAAACACTTTACTTATTCTAAAAGAAAATTTTGTTTAAATTTTTATATATTTTTTTTTAACTTTTATTTAATGAATATACGTTTCCAAAGTACGAATAATGGATTACTATGGCTTCCCCCCCATACCGTCCCTCCCACCCACAACCCTCCCCTTTCCCACTCCCTCTCCCCTTCCATTCACATCAAGATTCATTTTCGATTATCTTAATATACAGAAGATCAGCTTAGTATACATTAAGTAAGGATTTCAACAGTTTGCTCCCACACAGAAACATAAAGTGAAAAATAATAGATGATTTTTTTTAATGA
The DNA here is from genome assembly GCF_964237555.1 of Oryctolagus cuniculus. Classification (NCBI taxonomy): domain Eukaryota; kingdom Metazoa; phylum Chordata; class Mammalia; order Lagomorpha; family Leporidae; genus Oryctolagus; species Oryctolagus cuniculus. Next base: position 168,038,685 of record NC_091433.1, read on the forward strand.
TGATGAAATCAGATCAGACCTATTGTCATGTTTAATCCCAGTGAGAGTCAAGTTGGGAGTTGATAGTTTCTTTTCTTTTCTTTTCTTTTTTTTTTTTTTTTTACAGAAGATCAGTTTAGTATGCATTAAGTAAAGATTTCAACAGTTTGCACCCCCATAGAAACACAAAGTGAAATATATTATTTGAGTACTCGTTATAGCATTAAATCTCAATGCACAGCACATTAAGGACAGAGATCCTACATAGAATGGCAGATGCCCTAAATAACACTCTGGCCTCAGAATCAGCCCTAAAGGCATTCAGATCTGGCTGAAAAGCCCATGAGAGTATTTCAGGCATGGAAAGCCAAGACACTCTGGCAAAAGATCTCTGTGAGTGAGATCTCAGTGGAAAGAACAGGTCTTCAAAGAAGGAGGTACCTTTCTCTGAAGGGAGGAGAGAACCTCCACTTTGACTATGACCTTGTCTAAATTTTTATATTTTAAATGATTAATTTGTTTGAAAAGGTAGATTTTGAAAATATTGATGAACATGCTTCTGTTAAAGCAGGAAAGCAAGAACGCGTGTTGAGCTGTCAGGTGAGATTCCCTCTGAGAAGCTTACATTCCATAGCTGAGTTCCTGGGTTTGATGCCTGGCTCCGGCTCCTGACTCCAGCCTCCTAATAATGCAGGCCTTTGGAGGCAGTCATGGTAGCTCAAGTAATTGGGTTCCTGCCACCCACATGAAAGATGTGTATTAAGTTCTGGGCTCCTGAGTTCAGGTACCTCAGAAATTGTGGGTATTCGCAGAGCAAATCAGCAAATGGGAGGTCTCCAGCTCACTTGCTCACTGGCTTGGTTTCCTCCTGATCCCACCCTTATGTCTCTCAAGCAAATTTTAAAAATGTTAAGCCAAGAGGCTGAAATTACATATGCATATATTTTCTTTTGACTCTAGATTCAATGTGACTTTGAATAGGACTCTATTTATTTTAAATGTTTACATTTTGATATTTTAAAACATTTTATCTGGATTACTGAAACTTGAGTGCTTCACTTGCCTCAATCTTATCTTGACATTGAATGGAAAGAGCTGTGATAATGCTGAACAAACATGCCAGTACTAATTTCTGTATGCTAAATGTTCAAATTAGCATCAATCACATTTAAAGGAGTATTTATATGACTGTGGGTTTTTGAAAGAAAATACTTCAATTGACATTATGTCAGAAAACACATTAACTAATCCATGATGAATATTGTCTACCACAACTCACAGATGTGTTCACTGACAAGCCCAAAGGAAATTTTGCAGTAAAGTCATAAAAGACGCACTGCACACCCTTATACATGAGTCTAATAACAGTCATTATTCCCTTTTCCAGGACTGACAGTTTTTGATGTACTTAGTATCTGTTCCTAGGGGTTTAAAATAATAAACTCTACTTGAATGTTTAAAAAGAATGCATCATAAACATTTCAAGCAAGCTCCTCTGTTACTGTGGAGTCTGTCCTTAGATATGATACAAATAATCTATTATTTAATAGTTTTCTTTATTTCTATCTCTACTCATCACCAAAAAGTATATTTATCTTCATAATATATGTAGTTTTCATTATGTGTTTTCTCTTATTTTGATTATTTATTAATGATTCCAGTATTATCACGTAGGTACATCATTTATTAAAATGAGCCTGCATTTAATTTTCTATATGAAATTATTTTTACTTTGAGGCTATCTAAATCCACATGAATTACCTCTTAGTATTATATTGTGAGTTTTATAAAATAAAATAGAACTTCCTTTAGTTAACATTTTACAGTCATCCCTAATCATTTGAATATAGCCAGCCTATCTTAATTTTCTAGTCATTGCTATATATAGGTTTCTTGCAAAGCTATAGATTATAAATAGCAATACTGATAATACAGGGATATTTCAAAAGCTTCAGAGAAAATGGAATTAAATAATATTTTTTGATATTTTTAAATTTATGCATATGCAGGGTATTCAGAAAGTTCATAAAAACACCCTTAATGAAAAAAGTTATGCATGTATTTTGAAAATTTCTGTACCAGAATAGTTATCATTTAGTTTTATTGTCCACAAACTTTTTGGAGCACCCTCAAACAAAGTCAAACCATCAGAATTCTACTTGCTGAGTTAGGCCCATGCTAATGGAATAGTTCATTTCATACCAAGAAACTAACTTCACTTCTCATAAACCTTGAGAGAACACAAATAGAAAAAATAGACACAGACTTGGACATAACCAGGGAGATTCATCTTCTATTAAAATTGCAACATGCACAGCTTATTGCTGGCACCAAAACTACAGAGTCAATTCTATGTCTTTCACGCCCAATACCTTTCCCTAGATATCCACTAGAATTTGCCAGTATGCTTCATGGCCAAACCAGACACATCTGCTGAGTGCCCAATTTGCTTTCTTGGCTTTGAGTCTAAACACCTGGTTGTGGGTGAATCCAGCACCCTCTGCTTATTTTTCTGGCACCTCTGTGAGGCCGATAACCCACAATGATACTGGAACAGAACTTGGTGATCAGGAAACAAAATTTGAACTCCAAGTGTTTTTGGTTGAATCTGGTGTTCTGTGATAACTTTTTTAATTGGAAGATTTTATTTTTTTACAACAGCTACATATTTGAAGAATATAGCTTAAAATGAAAGAGATCCCCTGTACCCTACTCCTTCACAAAGTTTTCCCTATCTTTAACATCTTCTAGTAGACCAGTTTATTTCACAATTGGTGAATAATATTGGTAAGTGTCACAAACTCATGTCCATGGGTTATCTAGTTTTTCCCAGGTTTTATTTAACATCCTTTCTTCTGTACCAGAACCCTAGCCAGTGTTCCACATTACACTTCACTGCCATCAGCCTAAGGCCCCTTATGCCTGTGAAGCTCTCTTAGTCTTGTTTTTGACAACTATTAGAGCTTAAAGGAGTACTGGCCAGTTACTGTGCAAGGTATCCCCTACAGTGGAAGTAGTCTGATGTTTTTCTCATATCATATTATAGATATGGAGGAGGGAGATCATAAAGTCTCATTATCATCAAATCATATCAAGAGTACACAGAATCAAGATATCTGTGTTGTGTCATGTTGATTGTAATCACCTAGCTAAAGCAGTGCTTGTCACATTGTTTCACTATAAAGTTATCTTCAAGCTATCCCTTTTATCTCCTTTCTCATACCATACTCTGTGGAAGGAAATCATTAGACATAGCTGACACTTAAGGTGTGGGGAGTTATGCTTACCTACCTTCACTCAAAGTAAAACAGCTGCACAGCATTTTTGATTTGGATGAGTATAGGCCTATGAATATTTATGTTATAGCCATATACTATAATCCAATATCACAAGCATTACTGTCTGTTTTTTGAGATTCGCCATTCTAATAGGTATGCAGTAGTAACCCTTGTTAATTTGCAAATCCCTAATGAAATGTTAATAATATTTCCTAAGTCTCTATACTGTCTGTATATCTTTATTGATAAGGTGTCTGTTCAGATACTTTATTTTTTTAATTGGGTTGCTCACTTTCTTGTTGGATTTTAAGAGTTCTTTGTATATTTTAGATATAAGTCCCTAATTAGACATGGTCTCCAAGTCTGTGACTGTATTCTTGTTATCTTCAAGATAAGACCTTTTGTAGAGAAGCTTTTAATTTTAATGAAGATCAATTTATCATTTTTTTTGGTTCAAGGACCTTGCTTTTGTTTATCTAAAAATATCACTAACCCAAAGTCTCCCAGATTTTCTCCAATATTATATCAAAATTTTGCAGTCTGTTATTTACATTTAGCCCATGATTCATTCTGAGTTAACTTTTTGAAAGTTATAAGTATGTAGTTCTAGACTCATTCGAGTACAATTTTTTTTAAAGATCATACTTTTTCTATTGAATTGCTTAGCTCCTTTGAGAGATGATGATATTGTGAGAATTTTCTGTATTCTATATTTGGTTTCATTGATCTATGCATCTATTCTTTTGACAATAATATGATAAATTTTTTTTATTAGACAGGTGGAGTTATAGACAATGAGAGAGAGACAGAGAGAAAGGTCTTCCTTCTGTTAGTTCACCCCCCAAATAGCTGCCACGGCCAGCACTGCGCCGATCTGAAGCCAGGAGCTGGGTGCTTCCTCCCGGTCTCCCACGCGGGTGCAGGGACCCAAGCACTTGGGCCATCCTCCACTGCCCTCCCGGGCCACAGCAGAGAGCTGAACTGGAAGAGGAGCAACCAGGATTAGTACCCAGAGCCCCAACCGGGACTAGAACCTGGAGAGCCAGCGCCGCAGGCGAAGGATTAGCCAAGTGAGCCACGGTGCCAGCCAATAATATATCTTAATCACTGCAGTTTCACATGAAGTCTGGAAATTTGGTAATGTTAGACCTGCAAACATGTTCTGCTTCAGTACTTTGTTGGCTACTCTGGATTTTTAAAATTTTCTAGTTATTGAGGGTGGATGCTTATAATATTGACTTGAAATATTTCTTCTGTTTTAATTTGTCTTCAATGTTACGAAATTCCCTCTCAGCACTTGCTTTCAATTCAGCCAAGACATTCTGATAGACTAGTCTCATTTTAATTCAAACTACTTCATAGGTGTTCTTGAGACTTCCATGACTCACATTTTATTTAGATGTATATTGTTTAATCTCTAAGTTTTGGACAGAAATTTCCAGCTATATTCCCCCTGTTTATTCCTGGATTGATTTCACTGTGATCTTGGATACTCTGTGTAAGTTCTAGTCTCTTCAATTTGTCAAAGCAGATTTTGTGCACTAGAATATGGCCTAATGAATATTCCATGTGAGCTTGAGAAAAATGTGGATTCTGCTGTTCTTGAATGAAGTATTTTGTAATGTTAGTTAGATATAGTTGATTGGTGGTGGTGTTCAGTTCAACTATACTCACATATTTTACTGCTCTGTAGTTAGGCACATACACAGTCTGAGTCTTCTGAGATAATTTACCCCCTTAATTATGATGTAATATTTTTCTCCATCCCCGACTTTTCTCACCCCGTTGTCTCTTTTCTCTGCAATCAATACATCAACTCCAGATTGATCTATGATTAATGCTAGCATGGCCTTTCTCTATGCTTTAATTTTTGCCTATTTGTGTCTTTATATTTAAAGTGGGTTTCTTCTATGAACATATGGTTGGAATTTTTAATGCATTGATAGGTTCCCTCATTTAATTTAGATATTCAATGCTTAAATTCAATATAGATATAACTGGATTAACATTTGCCTGACTTATTACTGTTTTTATTGTCATTATTTGTTCCTCTGTTGGTGTTCTACACATTTAGTGTGTCTGGTTTCAGTTGAGCAATTTACATGATTCCACTTTTTCTGCTACTCTCAGAATGTCAAACATTTTTAGTGTTTGTTCTTGAGGTTGCAATGTACATTTATAGCTAATCCATGTTTCTTTTCAAATAATGCTATTTTGCTTCATTGGTTGTGCAAGTGTCTTATAAAAAAGTATTCTCATCTAACATTACTGTTATTCATTTAGCTTAGTATTAAGCTGTAACCTTGAATATATTGCTATTACGATTTTGAAAAAAATATTATCTGTTAGAGCAGTTAAAAATAAAGAAGGGGAGCTGTGGCGTAGCAGGTAAAGCGGCTGCCTGCAGTGTCAGCATCCCATATGGGTGCCGGCTTGAGTCCTGGCTGCTCCACTTCTAATCCAGCTCTCCACTATGGCCAATAGCCCAAGTTCTGCACACACATGAGAGAGCCAAAGAAGCTCCTGGCATCAGACGAGGACAGCTCTGACCATTGCAGCCACCTGGGGGGTAAACCAGCAGATGGAGGATAGAAGACCTGTCTCTCTCTGCTTCTCTGTAACACTGCCTTTCAAATAAATAAATCTTTTAAAAAATAAATTCTATCTTTATTTAACCTCTTGCACTATTCCTTTCTATATGTAAATCTGAGTATCTGATCTACATTATTTCCCTGTCTTCTGAAGAACTACCTTTAATATTTCTTGCAGTGTAGGTTGTTTTCTGAGAATGTCTATTTCATCTTCACTTCTGAAAGATAATTTTGCTATACATGGAACTTTATGTTGGTGATTTTTTTCAACTGTTTGAATATTTTACCCCGCTCTTCTTTCTTAGTGGTTTCTGAAGAGAACTCCAGTGTAATTCTCACTCTTGGTTCTTTACAGGTAAACAACTTCACTCACTCCTGACTTCCTTCAATATTTTCTTGCTGGTTCTCTATCATTTTAATATAAAAATAAGGTTTTTTTTTTAAGTTATCCTGTTTTGTGATCTCTGAACTTCCTATCTATCCCTTTGTATCCATCATTAAGTCTTAAGAACTACTTAGCTACTTACTGTTAAGTATTCTTCTATAATTCTCCTAGAAGCAATGAATGCTCCTATCTTCTAATTACATCTATATTGTACTTTATTGCCCCATAGCTCTTGGGTGTTCTATTCTATCTGTATTCACTTTTTTCTCTTTGTAATTATGAAAGTTTACACTGATGTATTTTCAAGTTCACTGATTGTTAGTTGCACCTATTCTACTGATGAAACCATCAAAGGCAATCTTCATTTCTGTTAAAACAATGCAAATTCTGGTGTTTTCTTTTTATTCTTAGAATTTTCACATCTCTGCTTGCATTACCCATCTGGTCTTACATGTTGTCTACTTTTTTTTTTTTTCATTAGATTCAATAACATATTAATCTTAGTTGTTTTTAATTCTCTTCCTGATAATTCCAAATCTTTGTCATATCCAATTCTGGCTATGACTCCTGGTGTCTGAAACAGGAAATCCTGTTTTTAAAAATAATACTTCTGAAAATGTTTCACTGCTTTTTCACAAAGCATTGATGCTATTGATCATGAACTTTCAGAGGCCTGATAACTGGTAGGTCTGACTCAGATAAAATGCTTCTAAATAAATTCCACATTCTTATGCCTGAGTATTTCTCAAAGTGTCCTGACAAATATTTTTAAATTTAGATAATTCTTTAAATTAATTCAGATTATAGCTAATCTGTAGAACATATCAGATGGTAGGTAGGTAGATAGTTGCCAACTAATTAAATAAGTTTGATGAACTTATTTCCTAATTGAATAGATAAGTCTTTCATTATACAAGTATACTGCAAAAAGTCATGTGAATATAATTAAAATATAAGTTTAGAGGCTAAAATTTGGTCTAGCGATCAAGATAGTGGTTAAGATTCCTCTTTTCCACATTTTTGTGCCAAGGTTTGATCCTGCAATCCAGCTCCTGATTCCAGCTTTATGATAAAATGTAGCCCATGAGAAGCAGTGGTAATGACTCAAGGGGAGTCCCTGAGATACATGTGGGAGACATGCATCGAGTTCTTGGCTCCTGGCTTCAGTCTCATAGCCATGTGGAAAACTGCAGGGTGAATCAGTGTAATAGAATGCTGTCTCTCCTCTTTTCTGTATCTCAAATAAAATATATACAGATACATGTTTATTTTGGTGCAAAAAATTTTTGAAATACATGCATATATGGTGTCTTTTAAAAAGTCAATGAAAAATAAATTTAACAGAAATCTATGGCCGGCGCCGCAGCTCACTAGGCTAATCCTCTGCCTTGCGGCGCCGGCACACCAGGTTCTAGTCCTGGTTGGGGCGCCGGATTCTGTCCCGGTTGCCCCTCTTCCAGGCCAGCTCTCTGCTCTGGCCAGGGAGTGCAGTGGAGGATGGCCCAAGTCCTTGGGCCCTGCACCCCATGGGAGACCAGGAGAAGTACCTGGCTCCTGCCATCGGATCAGCGCGGTGTGCCGGCTGCAGCATGCCGGCTGCAGCGGCCATTGGAGGGTGAACCAACAGCAAAAGGAAGACCTTTCTCTCTCTCTCTCTCATTGTCCATTCTGCCTGTCAAAAAAAAATCTATGCATATCACTTTGCATAAAATATAAATTTTATTATGTCATTCCATGCTTTAAATTCTTTAATAGTTTCCCATTTTTCTTGGGAAAATTCAGCCATGTATAGTCCCTGTTTCACTACCCAGTCGTATCTAGCCCTATGCTCCCTCATGCTCTTCATTTATATTGATAGCACACAAAATGAGATAAAGAAGAAAGTCTGAGATGTTCAATAAATACTTCTAAAAATATTATTTGAGGCCAGCACTGTGGCATAACAAGTGAAAGCTCCACCTGGGATGTCAGCCTCCCATATGGGTGTTGGTTCAAGACCCAGCTCCCTGATAATGTGCCTGGGAAAGAAGTGCTTGGGCCCCTGCACTCATATGGTAGACCTGGGGAAAGCTCCTGATTGATGGCTTTAGACTGGTCCAGCTCCAGCCACTGTGGCCATTTGTGAGGTAAACCAGCATATGGTAATTCTGTCTCTGTCTCTCCCTCTGTATCTGTTGCTCCCTCTCTATATATAATTCTTTAAGTTGACAACTGTTCTAACAAACAGAACAGTTAGATATTTCTAATTGTTAGATATATTTCTAACAGTTAGATATATTTCTAACAAAATATCCTCATAGAGGTATTGCTGGGTTAAATGAATCTTGACAGACAAAATGGGTAAGAGTTGCTGACAGACACCATGTTCCTTTTTAATAAAGAAGGGAGAACTATTAAAGGACTTTTACAACAAAATTAGAAATTTGGGCTTGATCTTACAGACACTGCGAATTTTTGCAGGATTTGTTTTTAAGATTTATTTTATTTATTTGAACGAGAGTTACAGAAAGAGGTAGAGACAGAGAGAGAGGCCTTCCATCTGCTGGTTCACTCCCCAGATGGCCGCAACAGCCGGACCTATGTTGATCCAAAGCCAGGAACTTCCTCTGGGTCTCCCACGTGGGTGCAGGGGCCGAAAGACTTGGGCCATCTTCCACTGCTTTTCCAGGCCATAGCAGAGAGCTCGATTGGAAGAGGGCCAGCCAGGACTAGAACTGGCGCCCATATGAGTATCTGGTGCTTCAGGTCAGGGCTTTAACCCGCTGAGCCACAGTGCCAGCCCCTGAAGGATTTTAACGTAGGAAATCAACAATCATATATATGATCCTGAGAAATCCCTCTGCTCCTAATGTTGGAAAAAATGGAAGGACACAGGTGTACTGGCAGGAATATCATTTAGGAGGCAACCGCAATAACAAATGACAGAAGAGGATTCAGGGATGTGGACAGACATCCCAGAAATTTGAGAGGAAGATATAAGAATTAAGAAGGTAAGATTTGCAGATTTGTTGTGGCCACTCTCCCTGCCTGAGTCTCCTAGGACTACCACACACAACATCACAGATCAGGGACTTAGACAACAGAAATTTCTGTTATCACAACACTACTGCCTAGAAGTAAAAGTCAAGGCTTCCCTTCAGACCTCTCCCTTCTTAGTTTTTGACAGCCATTTCCAAAGTGTGTTGTCAAAGGACTTTTTCTCTACAGTGTATGTATCCCTGGTGTCTCTTTCCCTTAATGAACTAAGGTCTCAACTTTATGTCTACATTTAACTTTACCTATTATCTGAAAGGTAAATAACGGCTAAACTGGGCTTCAACATAAGTAATCAGGGGGTGGGGGGCACATTTTTGTCCATAATACTCTTTTTCTCAGCTGTTCATGTTACATGGTCTCTAAATAGCAGACCTGGGACCAAGAAAGAGAATTAGATGGAGTTGAAAATGCTAATTTTCCTTAATTCTTATTCCCTGAAACTGTGAACAACTTAAATCATCTTTGCAGTTATTTCATAATACAGTCTATTTTCCTGGCATCTCCAGAAACAAAAAGAAATTATTGCAACTGAAGAATGAAACTTTGTGATACAGACTTGAAGCTTAAGCTTATTTATTTTTGTACAGATCATTGGAAACAATTATCCCCTTAGCCCAGCAGCAAGCTAGTTCATGAGTATGGCTTATTCAGGAAATTTTCATGCTTTGTTAACAAGCCATTAGCATCATTACAGTTACCAGTTCATTAGTCTTGACTTTGAAAAATACTTCCCTGAATCTCACTATTGTTCAAGGAGCTAGGAATCACAGTAAGACATTTGAGAATATCCAGTTCAGGGCATAAACTCACCTAAACTATGTATTAGGAGGAACAGACTCATAGAGGTGTTATTATATATGTGTAATAATAAAGTTAACATTCTAAAAAATTTCAACTTGCATATACAAAAGGGAATTGTATAATGGCTTCAAATTTATTATTTTCTTTCATGCGATGTTCCAGCTTTTCATTTTATAGTTATTGTTATTATTGTTGTTGTTGTGTTAAAAGTTATTTGCTTTTCTTTAATCTCCTTAAAAGCAAAGTTGAACCCATTTCAATTGAGTATTTATTAACTCCCATTTGGCCTTTCTTGTGCTTTATTTTTCTTATTATTCTATTCTTCCTTCTTTTCCTCCTTATTCTGAGTGGTCAATTTCTTCCTATGTATAACATTCACGTTATTTTCTTTATGTGCATTGCTCTTCTTTGTATAGAACCAGTGGCAACCAGCCAAGACAGCCAACAGTTGTTCAAGAATGCAAGGCTGAGTGAAGGAGGTGATAAACTTGGGCATGCTGTATTTTCAATTCAGATATCAGTTTCTCATCTTATCATCCCTGCCTCCTTGGCATCTCCACATTTTGTATGAGGTCATTGTGGTTTAGTGTGACATCAAAGTCTCATAGGATGGTTGATGATGTGGTATGTACTTATCTCTGTATCTTTGTTTAGCTGAAGACTTAACACCATCTTTCTTCCTGCCAAATTTCCTAACCTTGGTGTCATTTCCCCTGATTAGATCCTCTGGTTAGGAAAAGTAAAGATGACATATTTTTGAGTTTATCCTCATGCTCAACTTCCCATTTTATTTAGCAGATGCAATGAGTTAGTACAGGGATGCTCATTCCTTTATTTAATCTTACACATCTTTAGACTCTATGGATCAAAGTCAAGGGCAACTGATAAGATCTTTTGGGAGATATCTGTTTGCTACTCTAGTTCTAGGACAATATAAACCAATACTGATTATCCTTCTCCAATTGAGGCCAACTTATACTCCATGGAGCTTATAGTGTACAGTGTGTGTGTATATTTGTGTGTGTGCATAGCATAAGTTTTTAAACATTTTATAGTTTTATAGTTCTATTACAGACTCTTCTTTTTCTATTTTATTTTATTGATTAATTGACAGGAAGAGAGACAAATAACAGAGAAGAGTTTGCATCTATGGGTTCACACTCTAAATTTCCACAACAGCTGGGGCTGGGCCAGCACCACATCTAGGAGCTCAGAATTCAATGCAGGGGGCTGGCACTGTGGCATAGCAGGTAAAGCCTATGTCGGCACCTCATATGGGCACTGGTTCAATTCCCAGCTGCTCCACTTCCAATCCAGTTGCCTGGGAAAGCAGTGAAAAATGGCCCAAGTCCTTGGGTCCCTGAATCCACACAGGGGAGGAAGCTCCTGGCTCCTGGCTTGGGATTGGGCCAGCTCTGGCCATCATGGCCATTTGGGGAATATGTACACCAGCAGATGGAAGATACCTCCATCCCTTTCTCCTTATCTCTTTCTGTAACTTGCCTTTCAAATAAATAAATAAATATTAAAAAAAAATTCAATGCATATCTCCCATATGAGTTGCAAGAACCCAATTACTTGAGCCACGACTACTGTCTCCCAGGTTCTGCTTTGGCAGGAAGCTGAAGTTAGGAATCGGAGCTGGAAGGCAAACCCAGGAACTCTGATGTGGGATGAGGGCATCCAAAGCACTGAACTAAATGCCTACTCCCAGGATGTTATTTATTTTCTACTCATTTTCCTTACATCTTTAACTAGGTTTTAGTATAGTAACTCTGATCCATCAGTTTTTACCTAAAATTCACAAAATTGGCAGGTTACAGTCACTCTAACAGTTGAAGCTTGAGACATAGCAGGGAGGCTGGAGATACTAAGTTTTCAATAAGTGACTTTTAATCAATGAACAAATACTGTGATTTTTTTTTTGAGGATCATTATGTCCTGTTTGTACAGCCTCACAGCTATTGCATATTTTTCATCTATTTTTGGCACCTCAGGTGAGTTGAGTTCCAGTATTACAATAGGCTAAGGCTACATTCATCCAACAAGAAACAAGATCTAGTAAATATCATTATAAATAATTTAAAATATCTTACCAATGTTCTTACTGGTAATTCCTTGATTATGTATTTTATATGTTCACAGTTCTTTTACATATTTGATATTTCATTCAATATTTCAAAAAGAACAATTATTGCCATATTGTAAGAAAATAGTCAAGTAGCTTTAAGTGACTTATATAAGGTTACAGAACTGGTAGTCAAAATTTTCATTATATTAAAGAACAATTAATACCCACCTATAAATAAAAATGATAGTTTATTAAGTTTCTTTTCAAGGATCTAATAGCTACCAAAAATGATAGATTAGAAAATAAATTACCAAAACAACACAGAAACATTCAATATTTGAATGTGCAGTAGTATATTCTGAAGAAGAAAAGTCTTCAGTAGAGTGTATTTGATAAATTTTTACTTATGCAACTTTAGTATTAATACTTACATGGCATATTGTGTTGTCATAAACAAGGAAAAAATTGCTAGTCAACATTCAATAGGATTTATAGAAAAGGCAAGTAGTATACACAGTTAAGTCATTTAGATAAATACTGTGATATTTTATATATAAACTATATCCTATGAGTTTATCTATCATTAACAAAATTACTTATACTGGGAGCCGACACTGTGGCACAGTGGGTAAAGCCATTGCCTGCAGTGCCAGCATCTCATATGGGCATCGGTTTGAGTACTAGCTGCTCCACTTTCAATCCAGCTCAAGTCGTTGGGACCCTCTCTGCACCTGCATAGGAGACCTGGAAGAAGCTCTTGGTTCCTGGCTTCAGACTGGCCCAGCTCCAGCCATTTGGGGAGTGAACTGGTGGATGGAAGACCTCCCCCTCCCTCCTGCCTTCTTCCCCTCCCTCCCTTCCTCTCTCTCTCTCTCTACCTTTGTAACTCTGCCTTTCAAATAAATAAATAAATCTTTTTTAAAAATTACTTATACAGTTTAACTTAGGAACACTTTTCCTATTTTTTTAAATTTGTCACTGTGCCTGTCCACTGGAGATAGTACAACAGTTATCCTGATTAAATTCAACATTTCTTCTAGCTTGGCTACTGTTATCTTTGACTCTAATTGCAAAGCAAACTTTTCATCTTACTTTTGATTCCATTGAGTTTCTCATCAGTAGGAATAAATTTGCATGCATAGGCATTGCCCATGTAAATGATTCCAAACTATTATAAGAAAAAAGTACACCACTGAATTGTTATCAAAATCATTACAGTAAAGATATGTATGTGCAAAATATTATAATTTAGTTACTAATACCATCAGTCTGTTATGAGGTATAGCATTCAATTATCTACAACATGGAACAGAAATGAGATGCTTTGTTAGGTCCTGCTAAAGTGTTCTTCTGAAATTACTTTTTAAAATTTATCTGACACTACACTTTTGTCATTAAGGAAAGAATGGACTTTACTTAACACAAGAAAATACACTGTTTCATTCACTATATGATGACTGAGAGACACTAACAGCAAGTGAATTGTTGCTGCCTATGAATATTTCTTCTATGACTTTTAAGGACTGCAATAATAATAAAAAGTCAGAAAATAGCCTGTTTTACATAAAATGACAATTTTACAATAAGTGGACTATGAAAAAAATAACGACATATGGATGTATACTGTAATCACCATGGGAGTTGTTTTCTAAATGGAAAATAGATAAGAAGCCAACAAAAGGTAACACAGAATTCTGAAGAAAAAATATGAGTAAAGTAATATCAAATATATAAGACCAGTTCAAAATTCAAAAATCAATTAGTGTAATCCATCATATGAAAAGTTGCATGATCATATCAATGTATGCATTAAATTAATTTTACAAAATCTAAAATTTATAATCAAAAATGCTCAAATAGGAGGCCAGCACCACAGCTCACTAGGCTAATACTCTGCCTGCGGTGCCAGCACACCGGGTTCTAGTCCCAGTCGGGACACCGGATTCTGTTGCCCCCCTTCCAGGCCAGCTCTCTGCTATGGCCCGGGAGTGCAGTGGAGGATAGCCCAAGTGCTTGGGCCCTGCACCCCATGGGAGACCAGGAGAAGCACCTGGATCCTGGCTTTGGATCAGCACAGTGCGCTGGCCGCAGCAGCCATTGGAGGGTGAACCAACGGCAAAGGAAGACCTTTCTCTCTGTCTCTCTCTCTCTGTCCACTCTGCCTGTCAAAAAAATAAAAAAAAAAAAAAGCTCAACTAGGAACAGAGAGAAACTTCTGAATTTCATAAAATAAATCTACAAAATGCCTACGGTAAACACTATACTTAATGGTGAGAAACTTGTAACTATCACACTAAGGTCATGAGGGTGAAATCCTAGTTAGTGCAGGAAGAAAGGAAAGGGGGGCCAGCATTGAAGCACAGTGGATTAAGCTGCTGCCTATGACCAGCACCGATATGAGAACTGGTTCAAGTCTCAACTACTCATCTTCTGACTGAGCTCCTTGCTGATGTGCCTGGGAAAGCAGCGGAGGATAGCCCCAGTATTTGGGCCCTTGACCCATGCGGGAGACCTGGAGGAAGTGCCTCACTCCTGGTTTCAGACTAACCTAGCTCCAACCTTTGCAACCATTTGGAGAATTAACCAGCTGATGGAAGATGTCTCCATCTCTCCGTGTTTGTGTGTGTGTGTGTGTGTGTATGTGTAACTCTGCCTTTCAAATAAATAAATAAATCCAAAAAAAGAACAGAAAAGAAAATAAAAGGTATAAAGATTGACAAGGAAGATATTAACTGTCATTCTATATGATTATCTATGGAGAAAATTAAAAAAAAAAAAAACAAGAAAAACTCTTCAGTCTAATAAGTTATTATAGCAAAGTTGCAAGATACAGAGATGATATACAAAAATCACTTTCCTCCATAACAGAAATGAAGAAGTATACTTTAAAATTAAAAACAAAATAACATATATCTTAGCATCCAAAAAAGATACTCTTAAAAACCTAACTAAATATTTATATGACCTGTATCAGAAACAACATAAAGCTGTGATGAAATGTCTATTAAAGAAATGAAAAGTTAGTCCATGTTTATGAATAGGAAGACTTGATATTGTCAAGTTCTCTCTGACTTGATCTATAGATGAAATATAATCTTAAGCAAAATCTCAGTAATTTATTTTTATATCAACAAACTGATTATAATATATGAAAAGGCAAGCCTCTGAATAATCAACATAATATTGAAAGCTGGAAACGAATTCAGAGGACTGAAATTATCTGAGCTCAAGATTTTAGCATAAAGCTGGAGTAATCAAATAGATGGTACCTGTGAAAGAATAGACAAATAGATCAGTTTAACAGAGAATCAAAGGATTAAACTCACGTAAACACAGTCAATTGATCTGTAACAAAGGAGCAAAGACAAAGTGAGAAAGAAAACATAGTCTTTTCAAGAAATGCCTTCTTTTTTTCTTTTTTTGACAGGCAGAGTTAGAGAGTGAGAGAGAGAGACAGAGAGAAAGGTCTTCCTTTTGTTGGTTCACCCCCCAAATGGCTGCTATGGCTGGTGCTGCACCAATCCGAAGCCAGCAACCAGGTGAACCCTCCTGGTTTCCCATGTGGGTGCAGGGGCCCAAGCACTTCGGCCATCCTCCATTGCCCTCCTGGGCCACAGCAGAGAGCTGGACTGGAAGAGGAGCAACTGGGACAGAATCTGGCACCCCGACCAGGACTAGAACCCAGGGTGCTGGCGCCATAGGCGGAGGATTAGCCTAGTGAGCCGCGGCGCCAGCCAAGAAATGCTTTAACACTGGATTTTGAATCTAGACATAGTTTGTACCCTGTACAAAAACTACCATAAAAAGTATCATAGCTGCAACATTATAAAACTTAGAAGTTTTCTTAGTCTGTCCAGGCTGCTAAGCCAAAATCTCACAAAGTAGGAAGCTTATAAACGACAGAAATTACTATCATGCTATCAGGAGATTTGGTGTCTGGTGAAGGCCACTTTCTGGCTCATAGCTACACATTCCACTGTATTCTCACTGTGAAGGAACAATCAAGGATCTCTTTTATAAGGGTACTGATACCATAAATTCATTCCCACTGCACTCTCATAATCCAATCACCCCCCAAATGACCTGCCTCTCAATGCTATCACAAAGGTAATTATGTTTCCACATGAATTGTGGAAGACATAATATTCAGATTATAGCATTAACACAAGAGAAAATCTAAATGACCTTGGGTTTGTAATAACTTTTCATTTGTTTTGCTTTTATTATTGTTGTTGTTGCTGTTGTATTAAGAAGTAGAGACAGTTTGAGAGGGACAGTAAAATGAGAGAGCTCCCCTACACTCAATCACATCCCATATGTCTGCAATGTCCAAGGCTGAGCTGGACTGAAGTCAGGAGCCAGAAGCTCAATCCATAGCCCCCTTGTGAGCAACAGGGATCCAGCTACTTGAGCTACCTACTGCTTCACAGGGGATGCATTATTAGGAAACTAAAATTGGGAGCTAAGCCAGGACTTGAACCCAAGCACTGTGATGTGGGATGTGGTATCTCAACTGACCCCTGAGCTGCTAAAACAAATACCTTTCCCTGAAGATAGTTTTTTAATGCAATACCAAAGGCACAACCTTCGAGAGAAAGAAAGAAATAATTAGACACCATTACAATTAAACATTTTCTACTCTGTGAAAGACATTATCAAGAAAATAAAAAGATAGGCCACAGACTATTTGCAAAAATATCTGATACAGCACAGCTATGGAAAAATATACAAAAAACTCTTAACAACAATACAAAAACAAACATTAAATTAAAATTAATCCAAATCCTCACAAAGATATACAGATATCAAATAAGCATATAAAGATGCTCCAAATCCCATTATTAGCAAAATGCAAATTCAAACAATGAGATACCTACCATCATACACCTACTATAATGCCAAAATCCTGACAACACCAAATGCTGATGAGATACAGAGAAACAGAACACTCAAATGGTATAGCCACTTTGGCTGTTTCTTATAAAATTCAACAGAGTTTTACCATATTATCCAGCAATGGTGCTCCTTGAGATTTTCCCGAAGTAGTTGAAAACGTTATTTCCATTTATTTTCAGAGGTCACAAGCGCTGAACTGATTTCCTAGCAGTAAATCTTCCACTTTTCATTAAGACAGGATAATGACAACAAATTGTCTTTGTTGTTGCTTATCTGTCCACAACATCTGAAAGAGAGCTTCCCCTATAGCCAGCAAACATCTCTTGAGATACATGCAACAACATGTTTATAGTATCACAGTTCACAGCAGCCAAAATATGAAATCAACCAAGGTGTCCACCATCAGATGAATGTATAAAGAAAATGTGATATGCACACAAACACAGGAATATTATTCAGCTGTAAAAAAAAATCAAATCCTACAATATGCAAAAAAAACATATGCAATTGGAGGACATTATGTTGAGTGAAATAAGCCAGACACAGAAAGACAGATGCCACATATCATTTCTTTTTTGTGGGAGGTAAAATTAAAGAAAAAAATCAAAATGAGAAAAAAAGTCTGTGTATATCAGTATTACGGCAAATATATTTTGCCAACCAATGCTAAGAATGTTATATTTTTATGGTTTTAATGATCTGTGACTACTTTAAAATTAATGTACATGGATAAAACAGTCATCTTTCTATTCAATTATTATTTGTAGCCTTGGTTTCTATTTCCATTAAACTAGGGTCTTTTTGCTTTTTTACTAGTTAAAGCTTTTATTTGGTGGAGCATTAAGCCATTGACTGTAATAGAAATTAAAAATATCGCAAACACCAAATAACAGAAAAAACGGAAGAGGGATAAAGCATGGGAGGGAAAAAGGGGAAGAGAAGGAAGAACAAACTAACATTATAGGCCGGCACCGCAGCTCACTAGGCTAATCCTCCGCCTTGCGGCGCCGGCACACTGGGTTCTAGTCCTGGTTGCCCCCTCTTCCAGGCCAGCTCTCTGCTGTGGCCCAGGAGTGCAGTGGAGGATGGCCCAAGTGCTTGGGCCCTGCACCCCATGGGAGACCAGGATAAGTACCTGGCTCCTGCCATCGGATCAGCGTGGTGCGCCGGCTGTGGCGGCCACTGGAGGGTGAACCAACGGCAAAGGAAGAGCTTTCTCTCTGTCTCTCTCTCTGTCCACTCTGCCTGTCCAAAAAAAAAAAAAAAAAAAAAAGAACTAACATTATATTGTTAGAATTTTATCTATGGGCTGGTGCAGTGCTCAAAAGGCTAATCCTCCGCCTGCAGCACAGGCACCCCGGGTTCTAATGCCAGTCAGAGTGCCATATTCTGTCCTGGTTGTCCCTCTTCCAGGCCAGCTCTCTGCTGTGGCCCGGGAGTGCAGTGGAGGATGGCCCAAGTCCTTGGGCCCTGCACCCGCATGGGAGACCAGGAGAAGCACCTGGCTCCTGGCTTCGGATCAGCGTGATGCGCTGGCCACAGCGCACCGGTCATGGCGGCCATGGTGAACCAAAGGCAAAGGAAGACCTTTCTCTCCGTCTCTCTCTCTCTGTCCACTCTGCCTGTCAAAAAAAAAAAAAAAAAGAATTTTATCTATGAACTATATTGAATCTGTTAAAAACTAAATACATTTTTTAAATAAAAATAAAAATCTCTTGAAAAAAAGATGATTAGTTGACTCTTTGCATCCTCATTACCACATATCCATGTTTGTTCCCAAATAAAAAGACAAGTGAGATAACTGACTTAGAATTAAGGTTAATTTTAAAGCCATGTATCACTTTGATAGTTAATAACAATGGGTGAAAAAATGGATGCAAATATTTTGAGCTGAGTTTCTCTAAAATCAAAACTATAACAACTATACTTGTCTAATTGAATTGCAAAGGTAAAATATTATTCTGATTTATTTTCTGGTAATGTTCTGAAGTATTTCATATTTCAGATTTAGAAGCTGTTTCTAAGAGCCAGTGCTGTGGCTCAGCATGTTAAGGCATTCGGATCTGGCTAAAAAGCCCCTGAGAGTTTCTCAGGTATGGAAAGCCAAGACACTGTGGCAAAAAATGACCTAAATGAAATATCTCTGTGAGATCCCAGTGAAAAGAATGGACCATCAAAGAAGGAGGTACCTTTCTCTGAAGGGACGAGAGAACTTCCACTTTGATTATGGCCTTCTAAATAAGGTTGGAGTTTGTGAACTTAAGAGGCTTCCATAGACTTGGCAGCTCATGACAAGAGCCTCGATTGATTACTGACGTCATAAATAAGAGTGTCAATTGTTCGTTAAAACAACAACAGAGCCACTGCGTGCTTATTCTCCACGTAGGATCTCTGTCCTTAATGTGCTGTACTATGCAAATTAACAGTAAAACTAGTATTCAAACTTTATACTTTGTGTGTCTGTGTGGGTGCAATCTGTTGAAATCTTTACTTAGTATATACTAAGTTGATCTTCTGTTTATAAATACAATTAAAAATGAATCTTAATGAAGAATGGGATGGGAGAGGGAATAGGAGATGGGATGATTTGTGGATGGGAAGGTGGTTATAGGCAGAAATAAACTGCTATAATCCAAAAGTTGTACTTTTGAAATTTATATTTATTAAATAAAACTTTTCTAAAAAAATAACTGTTTATTAAAAAAAAAAAAAAAACATGGCCTACAACATTGGCATCCCACATGGGCTCCAGTTAAAGTCCCAATTGCTGCACTTCTGATCAATATCCCTGCTAACACTCCTGGGAAAAGCAGTGGAAGATGCCACAAGTGCTTGGGACTCTGTACCCATGAGGGAGTCCTGGAAGAAGCTCCTGGCTTTGGCCTGGCCCAGCCCAGTCATTGTGGCCATCTGGGGAGTGAATTAGAGGGTGGAAGACCTATCTCTGTATCTCCTTCTCTCAGTAACTCTGGCTTTCAAATAAATAAATAACCTTTTAAAAAAAAAAGAAATTGTGTCTAAATTGATATCAATTACAGTAAATAGTTTTTTCCAAATGGTCATCTTATCAAATCAGTAACCTAGTGCATGGTCATGAAAATGAGTATACTGGATGGAATAATATCTACCATAATTTCATGTCCACTGTAGATTGTAAATACTTTATTCAAAAGTGTGGCATTTGAAGAGATAATCAATTTATGATGAAACCATACAGCATTAGGTACACCCTATCCCATGACTGGAGGCCTTATAAAATGAGGGATATCTGGACACAGGCACAAAAAGAATGCCATGTAATGGTGGAGGCAAGGATTGCAGTGATGCATTCAGAATTTTGAAAGAGTAAGTTTCTGTTATTTCAAGCTGCAAAGTTTGTCACAGCAACCCTAGGAAACTAATACAATGAGATGAATTG
This sequence comes from Oryctolagus cuniculus, assembly GCF_964237555.1. Classification (NCBI taxonomy): domain Eukaryota; kingdom Metazoa; phylum Chordata; class Mammalia; order Lagomorpha; family Leporidae; genus Oryctolagus; species Oryctolagus cuniculus. The sequence continues at coordinate 168,059,140 of NC_091433.1, forward strand.
TCTCTATAGAGGTAATGTCTTTACCTGGTTCCTCATTTTGATGCCCTACGCAAGATCACTTTGATGCCCTACTCAAGAAAGAAAGTTTTGTTTTTGTGTTTGAAAATGACATAAAAGATACTCTTCTAGCAGCAGCATGAAGTGCAGAAGACTCAGACTTCCCTCTAATGCTGCTCAGTCATAAGACCTCTTTGCTTTACTAAAACACGGGAGCCAAGGCTCTTGTCCATAATATCAAAGAGGTGACACATGCCCTGCTTAAACAATGAGATTCTGTAATTTTTGCTCTGGACCATGAACAAATTAAAACATTCCAGTTAAGTCATTTTGCTTGACTGACTGATGATGAAAAAAGCAACATATTGGGGATTGATTGGCCCATATGATCATCTTAGCTAGACTGAGGATCTTATTCTGCTTTCTATACTCCTTTCTGATGTTTTGGTGTGTATACATTTTCAATTTGTCAGACTCCCCAGTGAAGCCATACAGATCAAACATCAGCATGGTTGTTTTTTCTAAAAGCTTTCATTGATTTATTTGACCCAGAATGACTTTATAACTCAAATGATTCTGTAAACTTTTGTCTGCATGAACTCACTCATTAATAACCAATTCTTCATTTCTGAAATCTTCACCTCTAAGTAAAAAAAATCAAAGCAGAGAAATAAGCTTCCCATAGAGAAAGAATGAAGAACAGTTCACATTCATCTTCCCAAATGCCATATGCTCTGTGGCTGTGGTCTGCAATCTGGAGCTGAGGGTTATAATGGCCCCTGCTGGGTAAAACATCCATAAGAACAGATATTTGCTGATGCACAGCTGAGGAATGCAGACACTTGACACTCACAGATCATAGCCTGAAATAACAGTGAGGATGTTTGTGCAGGGAAAAAAAAACATGTCTTGGCAAGTCTTTGGAATTATGCAAAAAATAGTTCCAGCCTTTGTAATTATTCTATTTAGCAGAGCTCAAGTGATTTATCTTCTCTGAGCACCCAATACCCTTCCATCTCATGGATTTTTGTTGTGAAAATGTTTTCACATTGTGGTTACAGGGATGCGAAAAAGGTTAAGATGTTCACTGATGCTATGAAAAGAAAAATAAATTAGTAGTAATCATTCATGCCCAAAATATCCTATTTGTCGCTCCCCCTCTTCGTGGAGGAACGACACTAAGCCCTGCCTAGGCTTCATATCCGAGTCATGGCACCATTATGTCGCTCCCCCTCTTCGTGGAGGAACAACACAGGACCCTGCGCTGTTCTTTCGTCTGCTCGGCCCTCCCTGGGTTTGCTGCTGGTTCTTCCCGGGTTGGCTACCGTCCCTTCCACCTCCGTGGAAGGACGGTTCCCCCTAGCCACTTTCCCCACTTCCGCGGGGGAGCGGCATACCGCCGGCTGGCTCTCTCGGGGGCTGCACAGGTGTTCCTTCAGATAGATGTTCCTCTTAGATGTTCCCGGTGCATGTTGTCTCTCTCCTCCTTTATAGTCCTCTTCCACCAATCCCAACTCTGCTACCCACACGCCGAGTACGCTGCTCTCCTCCAATCAGGAGTAGGTCCTACAGTTTATTGGTCGAACTGGAGGCAGCTGTGTAGAAGCTGTTTCTCCCTTCTCAGCGCCATATTGTGGGAGAGCAGATGCATAGAATAAGTCTTAATTCCAGTAACTTAGTCTAGTCCGAGTTGCTCCCCACACCTATTTCTTGAATCTCATCCACCATAGATTCTTCCCTTTCATCCACAATTCATGATCAAGTTGGATTCATTGCAGGGATGCTATATGGCATACATATGAAATAAAAAGTAAGCATGCATAATTACATAGGTATAGTTAATTTTAGTGTTGAAAGAAATGTATTTGATGCGTTATTTTTTGAACTTTAACAATCTAGACTCTTTCATCCTAAGGTGACTACCCATCGAATACCAAATTTTGTAGAAGTCTTAGCCTTTTTGTGAAGATGGCTATTGTGACCATATGAAAATTAATTGTACTACTGAGAGTTGTTTAATGCACATGATATCTGTCTCTCTGCAGAAGGAGATCAGGCACAACTGGGTCTTAAGTTGTGACCTCTTAAAAAGGGACCACAAAGTCAAAAATAATTTCATAATAATATTAAAATCCTACTTTCATTCTTATTTACTCACAAGAATACAAGGGAGCAGTCCAGAAGATACATGATGTGTGATGCTGCAACAGATCAAATGCAGAAGTGTGTGATTCCACTCTTCTCTCTCGCTCCTCCCCTCCTACCTTACTCTCATCTCATTCAGTGCAACAATGCTGCTTACTCGGGCCTCATAATTGATTCTAGAGTTCCTAAGGGATCAATGTAGATACCAAACAAATGCAGTTTCTTATGACTGGTTCTTCACCTTTGTACTCAACATAACAAAGGAGTCAAGGGGCTTAGGAAACACTTTCTAGGAATAATGCATATATTATGGGTGGAGATCTACATTCTGACTCTTAGAAACCTTGACACTGTGTGTGAACAGCACAAGAGCCAGATGTCCTTATAGAAAACATGGAACAATAGGCTAGTACCCATTTTAATTGTTTCAGAACAAATTACTTATCAGAATGGTTGAGCAAAAGAGTTGGCATTTAACTGGTGATTGAGAGACCTGCATCGGGGCCGGTGCTGTGGCAATAGTAGGTTGTCTCCACCTGTGGTGCCTGCATCCCATATGAGCACCAGTTAGAGTCCCAGCTGCTACATTTCTGATCCAGCCCCCTGCTAACGGCCTGGGAAAGTAGTGGAAGATGACCCAAATACATAGGCCCCTGTACCCACATGGGAGAACTGGAAGAAGCTCCTGGCTTCAAATTGGCCCAGCTCTGGCCATTGCAGCCATTTGGGAAGTCATCCAGTGGATGGAAGATCATTCTCTCTCTCTCGCTGTAACTCTGCCTCTCAAATAAATAAATAAATCTTGAGAGCGAGCGAGAGAGAGCACACGCGCGCAAGCGAGCTGCATCCAATATCAGAATGACGGAGTTGGATTACCATCCCTTTCTTGTGACTCTGGCTTCCTGCAAATGCAGTACCTGGGAGGCAGCAATTACAGTTCAGGTTCCTGCCACCCATGTGGGACAACCAGATTGAATTCTTGGCCACTAGCTCCTGGCTCCAACTCCAGCCCAACTATAGCCACTGTGAGAATCTGAGGAGTGAGATAATGGGCAGGAGCTCTCTTTCTTTCTCAATATAATTACAAATAAATAAATAAGGAAAAAAAACTTAAGCAGGCATACTCTCAGGCACACATGCAATATTCAGATTGTAAGAGGGACCAAGAGAGTAAGAAAGGTGAGCAATCAAAGATGTTTTAGTGAAATTAAGATCACCCTGGGAAAGCTATCAGAACAGAAGTGTAGGTAGCATGGGATTAACATGGAGAAAGAAATAGGGGAAAGGCATAAAACAATTTAAAATAGATACTACTGTGCTTGGCTTTTAGTCCTACTCCTTCATGAGTTTACATATGTTTAAACATGCTTGTAAATGATTCTGAAATTGTAAATATAATAAAGGGATAATCTGAAGAGATGTGAATATTCATAAATTTACTGAATTAACCATTAACATATTATAGAAGTCTGTTCTAATAATGTATCCTCTCCAAATTTCAACATTATGGTTGAAATAAAAGATAAAATGATTTGTCCTAACTAGCTCAGAGCATCACTGTAGCCACTAAATTAGAAATATCAGTGTTGCCTATGTTTTAGAGCACCATACAAATGTAATGTGTAATCATCATCTTCCCATCTTTAACTGCCAGAAATGCATTCATATTTAATGCCATTACTTTACTGAATATTTTCTTACTAGAATCTGCATATATAATTACACTCAGGCTTTTTGGTTTTTAATTTAGACCTTTATTTAGTGATTATTGGGTCCTTCAAAAGCCATTCAAATGGCAATTCTAGCTTAAATGATGAAATAATTTACAGAGTGACATTCTTCCTACAATATTGCATTCTCTATCACAAATTTCTTTTCCATTCAGTGAGTGCTGAAGTGATTTACTCATATTTTTAAAAATATCTTTTAAACTTATTTATTTTGTATATATGCTAATGGAAAACATAATTTTAAGTAATTTTTCTATACATATTCAACTACACATTCATAACAAAAAATCAGAGCCTCCCTAATAATAATTTGCTGGCCCTTAGAATTGTACTTGAAGTTAATTCTCCTAACAAGTTTATCAGAGGCAAAAAAGGGCTGACATTTGCTCTAGCAGTTAAAACACCTGTATCCCATGTAGGAGTTTGAGTCCAGTAGCCTAACATGTAAAAACTAATCAAATATATTTCAAAATATCACATTTATTTACAACAATAATTTGATGAAAGATCGCATGTACCATATATACCAATCAAAACCATTCACCAAGTGTCTGGGATCAATACTGTTTTAAACTCAATCCCGCATTTTTGGAGGGAGTATTAATATGTTTTTCTCTGACTCTAGTCAGTCTTAAAAAGCAGAATTTTGCACAATCAGAATGTAGAGAGAGTAATATGACTGAAGCTCATGCAATCAGAAGAATGACACATGTCGCATTATCTATCCACTGGGTAAACAAACATACAATGAATATATTCAGTTGTCAGTATTATAATACTAAATGTTTTTTACCAACTGTAGGTTCTGGTTTAGAGAGAATAAAGATAAAACTTGGAGGAAAAGGAAACTATCCATCATTCATGGAAGGGGGTGTACTACACTGAGACTGAAATGTGGTCAAATCTGAGAAGTAGAGAATACAAAATATTTAAGAATAAAGGAACACTAAAATAAATTATAAAGCAGTGTGAGTTTATGAAATAGAACTGATTTGGCAGAAACAAAAGAAATACTGGGAGAACTCTTTAAAATTAGTGTTGTCTCAGTACAAATAGCTGAAAGAAGACCTTGAAATAAAACAAGAGTATTGAACAATGGAGAGCTGACAGCTGCTGATGTCCTCAGAGCAGGGCTCAAGGAATCTGGATGTGGCAAGGCGAGAACAGGATGGAAGCTACAACAGAGGCCTTTTCCCAGAGCCCGCTTTGAGCCAAATGTGCTGCCAAGAAAACTGACAGCTGTCTTCTGCTGCTTTCCCAGACATATTAGCAGGGAGCTGGATGTGAAGTGGAGCAGCCGAGACTCGAACCAGCACCCAAAAGGCTGCCGGCGCCACAGGCATTGGATTTACCCACTACGCCACAGCGCTGGCCCATAGAACTCTATTTGAAGTCAATTCTCCCAACAAGTTTATAAGAGCAATAAAAGCGCTGATATTTGCTCTAGCAGTTAAAACACCTGCATCCCATGTTGGAGTCCCTGAGTTCAAGTCTGGGCTCCACTCCTGATTCCAGTTCCCTGCTAACCAGCAGCTAACGCACAAGTGGTGGCATCCCTGCTGGCCCCGCCCAGTGCCTTGTGAGGGTCATCAGCAGAGGAGAGTGCTCTCTTTCTCTTCCTCCCAAATAACAAATAAATTTTAAAGAAACTTAGTATTCTGATTTTACAGATAATAGACATTTAGTCACAAGAAGAGTTAAGTGATGATATGGGCAAAAAATTTACTGAACTTTAAACCTGGCTCTTGTCCTATAGGCCCATCTATGTTGTTACAAATGACAGGCATTCAGCTTTTTAAGGGCTAAATGGTATTCCACTGTATATATATACTATATTTTCTTTATTTGTTATTTTGTTTATGGATGCTTAGATTGATTTCATATCTTAACTACTATGAATAACACTATAATAACTAATCTTGTATAGTGTCATTCCATTGAAACATACTTGTTCCCCTCCATGATGCATTACTTATGCCCTAATTCCCTCCTCCTAATAAAATGGAAGCTTTAAGTTAATTAACATCCCCATCTGCTTCCTTTCTTTACTTTCAACTTTTCCAAAAATGTTCCTTACTCTCTGTCTCTGATTTCCAGATGTTTAATCCTCATTCTACATAAGGCAGATTAGTACCTATAGGAAACTGCCTTATGATATGTACCATATATATGTATATTTCAAAGTAATGCATTGCTGTTAATTTTAAGACTGCTGGTAATTGGCAGAAGGAGCTTGAAAGTATTTTGGCTTATTCCAAAATCTAGACCCTTACCATCTGCCAGCATGGCTTCCACAAAATAAGAATGTAAGATTCATGTCATAGAGTTCTTTAGAAAAATTATTAAGACACAGCACATTAAATATCTGTCTCATACTCATGAACCCTGAAATTTTCCAAAGACCTCTGAGAAGTAAGTACTCTGACTAGTCACATATGAAAAAAGGCCAATCTCCTTGACGACAAAGAGTGTGACAGTCAGAGATCGAATTCAAATGTACACCTGTATGACTCCAACAAGAAACTCTTAACCATGATGATCTGCATTTTCATTTAGTTTACAAGACTCGTCCACTGCAGTCACTCAGCAGACCTACAGTTAATGAGGATAGACCCAATGGCCACATTGTCTCTAAACTGGACACATAGAAAAATGAAAGAAGGCATAAATTCAGAATACCAAGGTGTAAGAATTACAAATTGTGGTATTTTAACAAATAAGCTATTATCAATTTCTTCATCTATAAAATTCATCTATAAATTTCAGATGTTCCCTAGACTTTTTCTTTAAATTTCATTCCCTTTATCCTTCTCTGAAAAATGAGAACAATGGTATTTAGTTAAGACGTAAGTATAATTAAAAATTGATAGGGAAAGGAAAATATTTGGCTCAGTTTCTATGTGACGGAATTTTTCTTAATGAAAAGCCTTATTTGTTGACATTGCCTGGGACGCCAAGGAGCATTAAGAGAGCATCAAAAACCTAAGAAACCTAAGAGTGAGAAGAAAAAGATGAGAGGCAGTAGTGAAAAGACAAAAAGCTCATTCTCAAAAACAGCTTCACTTAAAAATAGACCAGGACTAGGGACACATTCTGTTCAGCATTTGTGGCAAACCTGGGAGCCAGGGCAGGAACTGGATTGCAAACTCCAGGATATTTTGCTCCTCTGGCCCCATCCTCTGAATTTTCTATGAAGCTAAGTCTATGAACATTTAGTACATGTTTACATTTTACAAACGAATGAACAGATTGTAGCCTGATGAAATTCTAAAATGTCAGGACAACGGCTCTTTGCTGTCTAGATCCGTGCATTGCATTCTGACAAAGTTAACCCTCTTGAAAATACAGTGCTCAAATGAACTACTCCCTTTACTTGGTGTCACATAACATCTGCAATCTAAAAAGTAGATATTACCAGCTCCCAAATAAACAATGGATGTGTGCAGTTCTTTCTTCATAAATGCTTTATCCAGTTTTGGTTTGTTTTTTGTTTATTTGTTTTGTTGTTGTTGTTGTTTGCTTTTTATCTGTAAGACAGCCCACGTTCTCTGCAAGATATCTTTAGTAAATCTCTGAGAACTGACGTCTTCTATGATGTCAGATACACTGTACCTCCAATGCCACTTCTTAGTACAATAGTCCTGTAAACATATGTTACATAGCTTTTCAAATCAGTAAAGACAAGAGATCAAGACAGTCTTTGGAAATAATGGCCTTACAGCTGCACTTAGAATCCAAAAGGTTATGTGCAATTGAACATGAATTACCAGGAAGTCTTTATCTCTCCCTACCACACTGCCTGCCTTCCTGCTATCCCATCTTCAAATTGCTGAATCTAAGATAAATGTTTACAGTTTTTCACGGGAAGTGTTGTGGCTCTCTTATTTTTTTATGACGAGAAATCCATTTTCTGTTGAGCAGCCACTCCAGAATATTCCCTTGGCTGTCATTAGCCTTCTTCGAGCTTTATTTTTCTGCATAGCATATAGAGTTATCTAACATACATCTAGCTTGTGCTTGCCTGTCTGTCTCTCCTAACAGAATGTAAGCTATGTAAAACTAGCGATGGGTTTATCTTAGTTGTTTATCTTTGATATTCAGCATCTGGAAAAGTGCCAGATGCATAATAGGAACTTTAAAATTTGTTGAATGAATGAGCAGATAAATACTTGTAAGAAGGAGCTTTTCCTGTTTAATTAGTGTGGAGAAACCAGCAACTTATATCAGAATGTTTCTGTTCACCCATTTTAGTTTGTTGTATATATTTATGTTTAATTTGACTATGGAGAAATGCACAGTGTTCTCATTTCATGGATGCATTCAGCCATTAATTTGGTAAGCACTTACTGAACACTACTGGGCAAAAATCATTCTTTCCCAGATAATTCTTCGGCTGTCTTCATAGCAGTTTGAAAAAAGAGGAACTCAAAATATTATTTTATAAAAATAGCCTTATCTAGTTAAGATTCTGATATGGAATGTGAGAAATCCAATTAAGTAGCAACATAAGAGAACATTGTTCTGATAAAGGTTGTTTGTAATTTAGGATGCTACATGGGGTACAACTCTGCTCAGTGGGTATCTGCTCAGTCTTCAGTACAGCTAATTCTAGTGAGATATATAACTGGGTTACACATATAAATGTCACTATACAGTTTCCTGAAACTTTTCTGAAAACACTGATATAACAAACTATTTTTCCCCTCATTAGTCTATTCTTCCCTTCTTCAGTCTGGAGTGTGATTCTACCTGACCATGCGGCCGTATTATCTAGAGAAATAGAAAAGTATGTACAAACAAAGCCTGCATCTTGGATGTTATGAGCAGCATGGCCTCCACCCTAGTTCTGGGTTACATACTACTAAAGTTTCACAGTAAGGGGAAATACACCTACATCTTTTAAAAGCATTTTACTTTGCTTAACACTCTGAAAAAAATTGTTTCTAATAACTGAAGATTCCAAGTCCATCTTTTATTAACTTTATGAATATGGACATAAATTTTATGAATGGCCTTCAATTCTCTCATTTTTAAAGCATAGAATATGCTTTAAACAAATTCATTGTGAGGATTAAATAATGCAGTTGATATTATGCATGTATCATTGTATCTGATGCTAAGAAAATGTTCAATAAATTATAGTCACATTTTTATTACAGACCTAATAATCTCTATATCCCATGACTTGAATGGAAGTTGGAGGAAATGTTTAAAGGTTGTGGTAAAGAAATATCTACTATTAACTTGCTTTTAAAGTATATGTGTTGTCTCTATATTAAAAGAATTATGGAGGACGTAGAGTCTAAATTCAACTTAATTCCAAATATCACAGAAATAACTCTGTTAACAGTCTTATCTAGACTCAAGCCATATGATCAAGAAAAAGAAACTATCAAACCTCAGTGCAGACATTTTGTTGGTGTACATTTCATTGCATACCCTTATCTTGTGTTCCAATGTATTTAGAATAGAAAAATTAGAGACATAATGTTTATTATTATAATCACAATATCCCAAAAGAAAATTTAAGATGCGTGTGCAAAATGATCAGGATGTAGAAAATGTGGTTAGAATAAAAGGTAAAATCAAATATTGAAAGTTAGTGTGTAGTACTGAAGATTCTATCCAGTAACTGATCTGCAATGACAGATGAGCCTCTAAGTTTCTTAGCAGACAAATTATAGTGAGAAACAGTATCAGTTGAAGTGCTCATTGTCAGTGAGAGAAAGAACACCAAATTATCTGGTGAAAAAAAAAAAAGCCTATCACAGAAATTCATTGCACAGTTAACAATCAAGGACAAAATTCTTGCCTACAGAGGACAACTTTGCAAGTTATAACCAATCTCAGTTGCAATGTATTTTATAATGCAAGATTATTAAGAGCATAAATTTTAAATATTCTTACCATTCAATGGTATTTCCTGTGATAAAGATGTTAATTATTTCATATTGTGTTTATAAACAATAACATCACTTTGTACCCAATAAATACATCCAACTATAATTCATCAATTTCCAGTTTAAAGAAAATGAATTAGGAATCAACTTGGATGTCTCTTTGATCACTTGACACTGCTAAACAATTGCAATTATCTTTGCAAAAACATTTCCCTCTTGATAAAAAACATTTTTTGAGTATTTTTTGAGTATTCATAAATACTCAAATGTAGGTGGAATAAGTATGCTTCTGTATGCACATGTATATACATTTAGTATGAAAAGTAAGATGAGAAAATGTAAGGATTGTAGTTACAATGAATGCTGGTACAGGTGCTGTGGTGGAATGAGAAGGCCAAGCCAAGGTGGCCACTGGCAAGCGAACATCAGTTACTGAGGAATGGCTTTGGAACCCACCTGGCAACAGAGCCTGCCTGGAAACAGGCTGTGATTGGTTAGGGCATAAACTGCCCCTTGACCAGATTGGCTGCCTCAGCTATATAAGCTGCTGTACCAACTGAAATAAACGACTCTGCGGGCTGCTCGCCTCTAGCCCGCTTTCACCCAACTCCTGGGGTCCGTGTGGTGACTCAGCACCTCTTGCCCCGACTGTGCTCCTCCTCTCAGATTGAATCAACCTCAGCATCTGGTGCCAACGTGACTGAGAGAGACAGCATGTCGGACACGGAGAGGTCCCCCATTGATTTCAGCAAGTAGGCCCCTTAGTGTTTCGTATACTGTTCAGTTCTGTGAGGGTGAGCACAGAACCCCCTCCTATGCCCCTTTCCTTGTCCTTGTCCTCGGTCTAAGTGACCCCATGTTAGGCACACACCACCCAGAAGCGTGAACACTGCTTCTCGGCTCCTCCTCTTACTTTCAGTTCGCCAGGTGAATTCACATAAGGGACTGATTATCCCAGAATTCGGAACCAAGTCATCTTCCCTCACTCGAGAGAGGTGATGCTCTGGAGACACCGTGTGGGCATATGGCTTTGATCTAACAAATCAAGGAAGTCCTCCACTAAGCACAGGACATACATACGATCTGATACACCACTGTCTGTTCATCTAACGTAGAGAACCCCCTGCAGAATGCCATCAGCCACTGAGGTGCTAGGAATTTGCTTTGTTATGGCAGCAGTACTGTGGGTGTCTTTCCTTTGGCTAGAGTTGACATGGTGTGATGCTCTTAAGCACTCAAACATGGTAAAGATACCTCCCTCTCAGAAGCCCAAACAGATTACCAAACATAATCTGTGAGTGAAAAGAGCCTGTCACTCCAGGCTTCTGCCTCACAGGCAATAGTTGATGACTTAGGGAGAGAGAGCTCTGACAGTGAAAATGGCATGACAGCAGACAATGTAGCAAGGCCTAGTCAGCCACCCCCCAAATACCTGTGTGATGAACTTAGATGACCTCGAGGCAATAACCCATGTGAGGTAATCCCATCTGCATCCAGTGAGGATCCCCACATTTGTGGCAGTCTCCGGGCACCCCAGGCTCTCAGGGCAGCCTCTCAACCCCATCCCACCTGCATCTTGCTGTTAATGTTGGAGTGGATGCAAAATTCAGGCCCTGGATTCCAACACCCGTAAAAAGGCTTCTGCTAACCAAGGGCCAAGGATATGCTTGTGTCTTTCCAGAGAATGCGGGATGGTCCATTTGGGTACCAGCGGAAATATCAAGCCTGCAACTGAGTCAACCAGAACCAATTGAACAAGACTGAGAGTCCACCTTGTTAGCAGACACACCTGCCCTATCATCCTACCCTGAGGAACTGTCCATAGCAACATCTGCTACTGCTTTATACCCCACTTAACCCTGGTCAGTCATTCGAACAGCCAACAGCCTGTGTGTGGTCATGCCACTCCTGATTACCATTGTTCCTCATTCCTACCCTATCTGAGCGAGCACTCCTGTGGTCTCCCATTTTGAGGGCTGGTTAGTCACGATGGATAAGATCCCCGGGGAGACAACTGAAGACAGGCACAGTCGTGTACAGAGACCACATGGAAACGGGGTCAACAATATTATGGCCAAAGATCATGCCTCCCATTGCTCAAAAATAAACGAAAAGGGGGAACTGTGGTGGAATGAGAAGGCTATGCCAAGATGGACACTGGCAAGCAAGCCAGTTACTCAGTTACTCAGGAATGGCTTCGGAACCCACCTGGCAACGGAACCTGCCTGGCAACAGGCTGTGATTAATTAGGGCATAAACTGCCCCTTGACCAGATTGGCTGCCTCAGCTATGTAAGCTGCTGTACCAACTGAGATAAATGAGTCTGTAAGCTGCTCCCTCTAGCCTGCTTTCACCCAACTCTTGGTGTCTGTGTGGTAACTCCACACCTCTTGTCCCCACCATGCTTCTCCTCTCAGAACGAATCCAACTCAACAATGTGCTGAGAATTATACCTCCAATACTACCTCCAAACACATTTACATAGTCATCCAAACCAAATACACAGAGAAAACTTCTATTATGATCAGGATAACTGAATTCCAGAAAACCATGCATTTTAATTTAAATCATAAAATCAAGTCTTCCTCATCTCCAAGACATAAGCCATGTATATCTTCAAAAATTTCTGCCCAAAATAAACTGATCTTTTAAATCTACTTTTCTGCAAGCTTTTCAAAGTGCCCTTGTGGTCAAGAAAACTAAGTAGCCACCAGGCTTCAGGATTTTGACTTAATTTATGTTGTGTGACTTGAAGTCGAAAGTCAGAAGTTGTGTTCATTTACAAAGGCTAAATGGATTCCTTACAGATTAAGAAATCTTTGAATACATGCTACTTATTATCTTTGAATATATATTATTATATTGATATGTTTATTAATAAATAATGAAAATAGTGTACAAGAGGTTTCAGCCCAATTTCAAAAGTTAACTTTAACAAAGCAATTACAATTTTAAAGGAAACCAAACCAGTTATTTTTATTTCAATTCAAATAGTATATAATAGCTATCCAGCCTTTTGATTTTCTTCTGGGACACATTAAAATGCTCAGGATAAAATATATATGCCAATTCCTGTATTCCAGTTCACATTTAAAACTGGAATCCTGATTGGCTGGGAAATGTTCTCATTACATTTGGAAGGATGAGGAACTCTCCAAGCCAATATAAAAGTAACAAATCGGCTACAAATCTTTGTTATTTACTCCTCCATATTAGCAGTTATGGAAAAGCTTTTCCCACACTCTTCTCCATTTGATTTCAGCACAAGGAGCCAAAACAAACAACCAACCAAACAAAAAACTCTGTTGCTTAGGGAGAAATCACAGTAATAAATCTTCTACTAACTTCATAAGGAAAGTAAACATGAGCACACACAAAGTAATTAAGAGAAGTCAGCCTTTCCCCTAGCCATCGTCACATTAGCCAGAGAAACCTGGAAGTTGACATTCTCAGTGCATATCCCTTTGTGATGTATCTGAATTGATGAGAATCATCATTTGCTGACATATTTAAATTCTGAATTTTTTTCAATTGATGCTAGAGACATTGAAATGTTTATACTATCTTGAATCTTACTATATTTTATAAATGGTACATTAGATCAATTTTATCTTCACACTGAATCACTGCCCAAAGGACATAGGCAGCTCCAGGACTGAGAGAACTTAGTCTGCACAAACATCCAAGGATCATGTAGATATCTGAACACAGACAGGATTAAGCCAGCATACTGTCCTGCAACATTGGCATAAGGTCACTTAGCCATTTAAAAAAAATGGAACAAGTATATATGGAGTTAGGTTCCCTGACGTTTGCTTCTGTCAGAATGCCTGGTTTGTCTGGCAAATATTTGTATACATAATGTATGTTCAATTCAGAGTGCATGCTTCCCTTCATTCCAGCTTCACTGTTTGTTATAACAAAGGACTATGTACTGCTGGCAGAAAAAGAGAGATAAAGGCACTGTGAAGAGTATACCCTGAAAGGAAGCTTCATCATCCCTTCTGCATGTTTGCATTATGGTGTGAGAATGTTCTTAGCTTAGAATTTAACAAGCTTATTAAGCCCATGAACATCACCACAAATATCCTTCAAGCATATATGTATGGGCAGCAAGTTTCAGGTCCTTGTCAGCATGAAGAATTATTCAAACAAGCAAATCACAACTGTCCAAGAGATTCAGGGGTTCTCTCACTCTCTAGATCCAATAAATCTTGCCTCCCACAGTCCCTTTCTGTTTATTGTTCCCAAGAGCAATTCCTATATGGTTGTACATTGAATACAGCATCCTCCTCCCTCAGGCTGAGCTTCCACGTGATTAATAAATTGCTATTGATCATTCTTTCCAGTGTATGGTATTCTGTGTGTGTGTGTGATCATCTTCATAGCTGTAGGAGGATAATCTCTCCTTCACCAATGGAGTGAGCAGGAGATGATTAAAACAATAGGTGATGGCCGGCACCACAGCTCACTAGGCTAATCCTCCACCTGCGTCGCCGGCTCCCTGGGTTCTAGTCCCGGTTGGGGCGCCGGATTCTGTCCCTGTTGCTCCTCTTCCAGTCCAGCTCTCTGCTGTGGCCCAGGAAGGCAGTGGAGGATGGCCCAAGTGCTTGGGCCCTGCACCCGCATGGGAGACCAGGAGGTGGTGCCTGGCTCCTGGCTTCTGATTGGCACAGCACCTGCCATAGCGGCCACTTGGGGGGGGGTGAAACTTTCTCTCAGTCTCTCTCTCTCACTGTCTAACTCTGCCTGTCAAAATAAAATAAAATAAAATAAAATAAAATAGAAATTAATCGGAGGTAAAATAAAGAATTGAATCCAAAGATGAAGAAGTGTAATACAATCAGTTACAATTTCTCAAAAATTACTTATTCAAATGAGAAGGAAAGAGATGCAATGATATTTTTCATTGTAATTCTCTACATAGATCAAGGTGAAGAAGTTTTCAAATATGCAATTGAAACTGGGCACCTTTGTGTCTAGATCAGAAGAAAAAAACAGAAGATGTTAATATGCATTCATTTGAAAACATCTATCTCCAGTGTCCTTTGATGTTTTGGTGTGGGTTAGAGAATATGGGTATAGAACCTGGCTTCCATGAAGAAATTTCACTTTTCTTGAGGCTGAAATTTAGGCATTTTTGTATAATTTATATCTTCCTTGAATTGTTCAGGGGATAGGAGGACTTCATTCACATGAACTTGATTAAATGTGAGGACTTAGTGGTGGATTTAAGAGGTGAAAAGAGCTCAGACTGCCATGTTCTTCAATGAATCAGCTGGGTTAAATAAGTGAGAAAGCCGTGATAAATCCCCTGCTGAAGTTCCCCCTGTCTTTTAGCAAGGTGTTGTACGTCGTTAAGGTGCTGTAAAACAGTCTCCTGTTCACTAAAGAAAATAATCAAGATGGGGGCAGCAGAATTTTCATTACTCTGGTTTGCTTAGAATCCCAAGTTAAATCAAATAAATAATAGTTTGTGCTTATAAATACTTAGTGTATTATCACTGATAAAAGATAACTGTATTCAGAGTCAAGAAGCCTTGCTCTGTATCCTTTACTTGCCATTGTGTCAGGTGTCTGACCAGAGTCAGGTAGCAAAGTCTTTATATAACAGCACAAAAAAAGCATTTTTGGGAAACCACCTAATTCCACTTGATTCAAAGAATCACATACTCACAGTTAATTATTTTGCTGTATTCAATCATACAATTATCTACAGATTTATTCAAGATTATTGTACAGTACATTTGTCAATTTCAGAAAGTGCTACTTTTTGTCACCCCCCTAACATTAATTCTATCCTTCAAGAACTCTAAAAAGAAAAAAACAATCTTGAGGTATCCTAGTTCCATAGCATTACTCTGCCCTTCCAAATGATCCCATTTTCATTTTACAAACTCTCCAACAATAAGGAATACTCATTCTCATTCCTTCTTCTTCTCTTTTTTCTTTAAATTTATTTACTTATTTGAATGTCAGAGTTACAGAGAGAAGGAGAGGCAGAGAGAGAGGTCTTCCATCTGCTGGTTCACTTCCCAATTGGCCACAATGGCTGGAGCTGCACTGGTTTGAAACCAGGAGCCAGGAGCTTCTTCTGGGTCTCCCATGCGGGTGCAGGGGCCCAAGGACTTGGACCATCTTTTGCTTTCCCAAGTCATAACAGAGAGCTGGATTGAAAGTGGAGCAGATGGGGCTCAAACCGGCACCCATATGGGATGCTGGCATTGCAGGTGGCGGCTTGACCCGCTACACCACAGCATTGGCCCCTATTCTCATTTCTTGAAGTCAAAGATACCACTCTGTAAACAGAGAACTTCAATAAAATTGATTTGGACTATAGAGTGGTAGGTGGTGGCAGGTCCAATCTTTTAACTTTACCCAATTTTATTTTGATAGTCTTTAATTGCTGATACATTATAATTTTTTAGTTGAAATAGATTTTATTATGTCAACCCAATAAAGAGTAAAATATTATGAGGGAATAGGATTTTGGCCAAGTGAGTTTTTATTACAATCATCAATCCTTTGTGAATCTGTGCAGTAGAGCTGTGCATGGTTTTGAAATGAAAGAAGAAATAAAGAAGGCAGGGGGGCGGAGCCAAGATGGCGGAATAGTGAGGGCGTGCACCGATAGTCCGGGAAAATTTAGTTTAATAAAAGGGGAGTTACGGTAGCCGCAGAAAATAGAACCAAAAAAATTGCAGGGTAAACCCTTCTGGATGGAGCAGGCGTGAATCGGAGGACCTACTGGGAGAACAAGGTCGCCCACCGCGCGGAAGCCAAGTCGCAGGACCCAGCTGCAGAAGCCCCAGGGTCTACGCGACAGTGCTCCAAGGGGAGTGCATGCCACACAGACAACAGCGGGGAGACTTGGGACGCTCAGGGCTCCGAGTCCACACATCGGTGCTGGAAGGGGAGGTGAGCTCAATAACCCAAGACATTGGTGGGGAAACGGGGGTCAGAATCTAGAGGGGGGCCGGAAAGTGCAGCAAACTCACTACCGGAAAGAAGGAAAAAAAAAAGCTTCAGGGTTTCTCTTCCCCCTAACCTTGCAAAGGTTACAAGGCTGCAAGGCTTGAAGAATTCCCAAGAGACAAAGAGCAGGCCTCCTCTTTGGATTTACATATCAATGGGGGAGAGTTAAGGAACTGAGTCACTACAATTCAGTAGCCTAGGCAACCCAGTGGGAGTCCAGAGGAGCCAAAGACTGGAAGCTAAATACCATCAATTCTGCACAGCCCTGCCCTGCAGTGTTACTTACCCCCTGAATAAATAAAATAAATAAATAAATAAAAAGAGAGAGATTTACCACGCATAACCTGAGGGTGTCACCTTTGCACACCCTTAACCAGGAAGAACCAGGCAGAGCTCTCAGGCCGCACCCATCTCAAGCATCCAAGGCTCCTCCAACAGCAGGCAGTCCACCTAACACGGACACAGTATAAAAAAAAAAAAAAGAAAAAAAAAAAAACGCACAGTGACGCAAGAAGAATTAACTATGCCGAGTAACAAACACAGAAATAGAGGGAGCAAGATCAACGATGACACTATGATGCCTCCAAATAAGCAAAACACCCCAAGCCAAGAGTATGAAGATGATGAGATAGAAGAAATGCAAGATACGGATTTCAAAAAATTTATGATAAGAACATTTAGAAGTTTTCAAAAGCAAATCCTTGAACTACAGAAATCCTTAATGGACAAGATTGAAAATCTCTCTCGTGAAAATGAAATTTTAAGGAAGAGTCAAAATGAAACTCAGAAACTAGTAGAACAGGAAAGTGTAATAGTCAAGAGAAATCAAAATGAAATGAAGAGCTCAATAGATCAAATGACAAACACATTAGAAAGCCTTAAAAACAGAATGGGTGAAGCAGAAGAGAGAATATCGGACTTAGAAGATAGAGCACAGGAAAACATACAGTCAAACCAAAGAAAAGAAGAGGAAATTAGAAACCTAAAAAATATTGTTGGGAATCTACAGGATACTATTAAAAAAACCAACATTCGAGTTCTAGGAGTTCCTGAGGGCATGGAGAGAGAGAAAGGATTGGAAGGCCTTTTTAGTGAGATACTAGCAGAGAACTTTCCAGGTTTGGAGAAGGACAGAGATATCCTAGTACAGGAAGCTCATAGAACCCCCAATAAACATGACCAAAAGAGATCCTCACCACGACACGTGGTAATTAAACTTACCACAGTGAAACATAAAGAAAAGATCCTAAAATGTGCAAGAGAGAAACGTCAGATTACTCTCAGAGGATCTCCAATCAGACTCACAGCTGACTTCTCATCAGAAACCCTACAAGCTAGGAGGGAATGGCGAGACATAGCACAGGTGCTAAGAGAGAAAAATTTCCAGCCCAGAATATTATATCCTGCCAAGCTCTCATTTGTGAATGAAGGTGAAATAAAGACCTTTCATAGCAAACAGAAATTGAAAGACTTTGTGGCCACTCGTCCGGCCCTGCAAAAGATACTTAAAGATGTGCTACACTCAGAAACACAGAAACACGGCCATCAATATGAAAGAAGGGAAAGGAAGAACACCTACCAGTAAAAGAGCATGGGAAGCTCAAAGCATATACTAGAAAATATTTCCGGGAAAATGGCAGGGCAAAGTCACTACGTATCAATTGTCACATTGAACATTAATGGTCTGAATTCTTCAGTTAAAAGACACCGTTTGGCTGACTGGCTCACAGAATACAACCCAACTATTTGTTGCCTACAAGAAACACATCTCTCTAACAAAGAGGCATGCAGACTGAAAGTGAAAGGTTGGAAAAAGATATTCCATGCCAACAGAAACCAAAAAAAAAGCAGGTGTAGCCATATTAATATCAGACAAAATAAACTTTAATACAAAAACTGTTAAGAGAGACAAAGAGGGACACTATATAATGATTAAGGGTTCAATTCAACAGAAAGATGTAACTATTATAAATGTATATGCACCTAATTACAGGGCACCGGTCTATTTAAAAGATATGTTAAGGGACTTAAAGGGAGATTTAGATTCCAATACAATAGTACTGGGGGACTTCAATACTCCACTCTCAGAAATAGACAGATCATCCGGACAGAAGATCAACAAGGAAACAGCAGATTTAATTGACACTATTGCCCAAATGGATCTAACAGATATCTACAGAACTTTCAACCCTACATCTACAGACTTCACATTCTTCTCAGCAGCGCATGGAACCTTCTCTAGGATTGATCACATACTAGGCCATAAAGCAAGTCTCAGCAAATTTAAAAGAATTAGAATCATACCATGCAGCTTCTCAGACCACAGCGGGATGAAGCTGGAAATTAGCAACTCAGGAAACCCCAGAAAGTATGCAAACACATGGAGACTGAACAACATGCTCCTGAATGAACACTGGGTCATTCAAGAAATCAAAAGAGAAATCAAAAACTTTCTGGAAGTAAATGAAGACAACAACACAACATATCAAAACTTATGGGATACAGCAAAAGCAGTATTGAGAGGCAAATTTATAGCAATAGGGGCCTATACCAAGAAATTGGAAAGGTACCAAATAAATGAGCTTTCAGCGCACCTCAAGGACCTAGAAAAACTGCAGCAAACCAAACCCAAATCTAGTAGGAGAAGAGAAATAATTAAAACCAGAGAAGAAATTAACAGGATTGAATCCAAAAAAAATTACAAAAAATCAGCCAAGCGAGAAGCTGGTTTTTTGAAAAAATTAACAAAATTGACACCCCATTGGCCCAACTAACTAAAAAAAGAAGAGAAAAGACCCAAATCAATAAAATCAGAGATGAAAAAGGAAACGTAACAACAGACACCACAGAAATAAAAAGAATCATCAGAAATTACTACAAGGACCTGTATGCCAGCAAACAGGAAAACCTATCAGAAATGGATAGATTCCTGGACACATGCAATCTACCAAAATTGAACCAGGAAGACATCGAAAACCTAAATAGACCCATAACTGAGACAGAAATTGAAACAGTAATAAAGGCCCTCCCAACAAAGAAAAGCCCAGGACCAGATGGATTCACTGCTGAATTCTACCAGACATTTAAAGAAGAACTAACTCCAATTCTTCTCAAACTATTCAGAACAATCGAAGAAGAGGGAATCCTCCCAAATTCTTTCTATGAAGCCAGCATCACCTTAATCCCTAAGCCAGAGAAAGATGCAGCACTGAAAGAAAATTACAGACCAATATCCCTGATGAACATAGATGCAAAAATCCTCAATAAAATTCTGGCCAATAGAATACAACAACACATCAGGAAAATCATCCACCCAGACCAAGTGGGATTCATCCCTGGTATGCAGGGATGGTTCAACATTCGCAAATCAATCAATGTGATTCACCACATTAACAGACTGCAGAAGAAAAAACATATGGTTATCTCAATTGATGCAGAGAAAGCATTTGATAAAATTCAACACCCTTTCATGATGAAAACTCTAAGCAAATTGGGTATAGAAGGAACATTCCTCAATATAATCAAAGCAATTTATAAAAAACCCACAGCCAGCATCCTATTGAATGGGGAAAAGTTGGAAGCATTTCCACTGAAATCTGGCACCAGGCAGGGATGCCCACTCTCACCACTGCTATTTAACATAGTTCTGGAAGTTTTAGCCAGAGCCATCAGACAAGAAAAAGAAATCAAAGGAATACAAATCAAGAAGGAAGAAGTCAAACTATCCCTCTTTGCAGACGATATGATTCTGTACTTAGATTATCCAAAGAACTCTACTAAGAGACTATTGGAACTCATAGAGGAGTTTGGCAAAGTGGCAGGATATAAAATCAATGCACAAAAATCAACAGCCTTTGTATACACAAGTAATGCCATGACTGAGAAAGAACTGCTAAGATCAATCCCATTCACAATAGCTACAAAAACAATCAAATACCTTGGAATAAACTTAACCAAGGACGTTAAAGATCTCTACGATGAAAATTACAAAACCTTAAAGAAAGAAATAGAAGAGGATACCAAAAAATGGAAAAATCTTCCATGCTCATGGATTGGAAGAATCAACATCATTAAAATGTCCATTCTCCCAAAAGCAATTTATAGATTCAATGCAATCCCAATCAAGATACCAAAGACATTCTTCGCAGATCTAGAAAAAATGATGCTGAAATTCATATGGAGGCACAAGAGACCTCGAATAGCTAAAGCAATCTTGTACAACAAAAACAAAGCCGGAGGCATCACAATACCAGACTTCAGGACATACTACAGGGCAGTTGTAATCAAAACAGCATGGTACTGGTACAGAAACAGATGGATAGACCAATGGAACAGAATTGAAACACCAGAAATCAACCCAAACATCTACAGCCAACTTATATTTGATCAAGGATCTAAAACTAATTCCTGGAGCAAGGACAGTCTATTCAATAAATGGTGCTGGGAAAACTGGATTTCCACGTGCAGAAGCATGAAGCAAGACCCCTACCTTACACCTTACACAAAAATCCACTCAACATGGATTAAAGACCTAAATCTACGTCCTGACACCATTAAGTTATTAGAGAACATTGGAGAAACCCTTCAAGATATTGGCACAGGCAAAGAATTTCTGGAAAAGACCCGAGAGGCACAGACAGTCAAAGTCAAAATCAACTATTGGGATTGCATCAAATTGAGAAGTTTCTGTACTGCAAAAGAAACAGTCAGGAGAGTGAAGAGACAACCAACAGAATGGGAAAAAATATTTGCAAACTATGCAACAGATAAAGGGTTAATAACCAGAATCTACAAAGAGATCAAGAAACTCCACAAAAACAAAACCAACAACCCAATTAAGAGATGGGCCAAGGACTTCAATAGACATTTTTCAAAAGAGGAAATCCAAATGGCCAACAGGCACATGAAAAAATGTTCAAGGTCACTAGCAATCAGGGAAATGCAAATCAAAACCACAATGAGGTTTCAGCTCACCCCGGTTAGAATGGCTCACATACAGAAATCTACCAACAACAGATGCTGGCGAGGATGTGGGGAAAAAGGGACACTAACCCACTGTTGGTGGGAATGCAAACTGGTCAAGCCACTATGGAAATCAGTCTGGAGATTCCTCAGAAACCTGAATATAACCCTACCGTTCGACCCAGCCATCCCACTCCTTGGAATTTACCCAAAGGAGTTTAAATTGATAAACAAAAAAGCGGTCTGCACCCTAATGTTTACTGCAGCACAATTCACAATAGCCAAGACCTGGAACCAACCTAAATGCCCATCAATGGTAGACTGGATAAAGAAATTATGGGATATGTATTCTTTAGAATACTATACCGCAGTAAGAAACAACGAAATCCAGTCATTTGCAACAAAATGGAGGAATCTGGAACACATCATGCTGAGTGAAGTAAGCCAGTCCCAAAGGGACAAATACCATATGTTCTCCCTGATCGGTGACAACTGACTGAACACCAAAAAGGAAACCTCCTGAAGTGAAATGGACATTATGAGAAATGGTGACTTGATCAGCATAGCCCTGACTGCTAATGGACAACTTAATACATTATCCCTCATAGTAATTTTTGTCTGTTCTACTTAATATGACTGGTTTAATTCTGTAATTAATACACAGTTATTCTTAAGTGTTGAAAATTAACTGAAATGTGATCCCTGTTAAACATAAAAGTGGGAATAAGAGAGGGAAGAGATGTATAATTTGGGCATGCTCGGGCTGACTTGCCCCAATTGGTAGAGTTGGAAACATACCAGGGGATTCCAATTCAATCCCATCAAGGTGGCATGTGCCAATGCCATCTCACTATTCCAAGTGATCAATTTCAGTTCACAATTGATCATAATGAAAGGACTAAGAGTCAAAGGGAGCACATAAACAAGTCTAGTATCTGCTAACACTAACCGATAGAATAAATAAAGGGGAGAGTGATCCAACATGGGAAGTGAGATACTCAGCAGACTCATAGAATGGCGGATGTCCTAAATAGCACTCTGGCCTCAGAATCAGCCCTAAAGGCACTCGGAGCTGGCTGAAAAGCCCATGAGAGTATTTCAGGCATGGAAAGCCAAGACACTCTGGCAAAAAGATCTCTGTGAGTGAGATCCCAGTGGAAAGAACAGGTCTTCAAAGAGGGAGGTGCCTTTCTCTGAAGGGAGGAGAGAACCTCCACTTTGACTATGACCTTGTCTAAACAAGATAAGAGTCGGAGAACTCAAGGGGCTTCCATAGCCTTGGAAACTCATGACTGGTGCATAGGGAGATTATTGATGTCATAAACAGGAGTGTCAATTTGTAAAGTCAACAACAGGAGTCACTGTGCACTTACTCCTCATGTAGGATCTCTGTCCTTAATGTGCTGTACACTGAGGCTTAATGCTATAACGAGTACTCAAACAGTGTATTTCACTTTGTGTTTCTATGGGGGTGCAAACGATTGAAATCTTTACTTAATGTACACTAAACTGATCTTCTGTAAAAAAAAAAAAAAAAAAAAAAAGAAATTATCAATTCCCAACTTGACTCTCACTGGGATTAAACATGACAATAGGTCTGATCTGATTTCATCATCATTTAAAAAAAATCATCTATTATTTTTCACTTTATGTTTCTGTGTGGGAACAAACTGTTGAAATCCTTACTTAAGGTATACTAAGCTGATCTTCTGTATATTAAGATAATCTAAAATGAATCTTGATGTGAATGGAAGGGGAGAGGGAGTGGGAAAGGGGAGGGTTGTGGGTGGGAGGGACGGTATGGGGGGGAAAGCCATTGTAACCCATGAGTCGTACTTTGGAAATTTATATTCATTAAATAAAAGATAAAAAAAAAAGAAATAAAGAAGGCAGAATAGAAAGGTTGGTCAATAGGTGCTAAGTTACAGTTATACAGGAAAAGTAAGTTCTGGTATTCTATTGTATAGTCAAGTGACTTCAGAAAATGATAATGTATTGTACATTTCAAAAGAGGAAGAGAAAAGGATTTTGATTATTTCCACCATGAAAATGGTAAGTTTATGCTGATATGAACATTATATATGTTTCAAAGCATTACATGCTAACTTGTGGGTATGTCAATTTTTTTAAAGAAACTAGAATACATAGGCCTAATAAAGACCAGGTCTAATGTTTTGCAGGAAAGCAGCTCTGACTTTTTTGAATCATTACTTTCTGTGTATTCTCCAGTAATCACATAAACACTTAGCATTCCTTGCATTCCTTTGGCCTCTTTGCTATTATTACCTTGTCCCTATAAACACTGGCCCATCCTATTATCAAACAGTACTTACTTTTCATGGACATGAACTTGGTCAAATATAAAACATCAAGAAGAACAAAATGAATAGCCTACTGTCACTACTGGTGAACTTAAAATCATTTAGTGTTTTGTTAGAAACAATTCTACTTTTTTTTTTTCTGTTTTTTAACTTAGTCATGGATGTGAATGGCCCAGACACAGTCCCTTTTCTTCTGTGTTACCAACTCCAGAAAAATCAGAAATTATGATACAGATGGCAAACAGTGTAAAGAAGAATCAAAGTCTTATTGAGTAGTCCATAAATGGAAATAATTCTTTTAGTTTAATCTTTCTTCATCTTACTGTCAAACAAAAAGAAAACCCCATTTCCTTTAGAATATGGTCATTTTATTGGACCAGCATTTCTTCAAAATAACTACAACAGGACACGACTTTACTGTTCTCTGCTATAGGAGGTAGAAGGGAGGCTATTATTATTATTATTATTTTAAAATTTATTTATTTTTATTTGAAAGTCAGTTACACATAGAGAGGAGAGTCAGAGAAAGAGAGAGGTCTTCCATCCGATGGTTCACTCCCCAACTGGCTACAACGGCCGGAGCTGCACCGATCCGAAGCTAGGAGCCAGGAGCTTCCTCTAGGTCTCTCACACAGATGCAGGGGCTCAAGGACCTGGACCATCCTCCACTGCTCTCCCAGGCCATAGCAGAGAGCTGGATCAGAAGTGGAGCAGCCGGGTCTCAAACCGGTGCCTATATGGGATGCCAGGGCTACAGACCAGGGCTTTAACTCACTGTGCCACAGTGCTGGCCCTGAGGCTATTATTATTTAAGGCAAGAATTGGTGCTTGATGTATATTTGTTTTATTTGGCCCAGTGGAATGCATGTCCTTGTTTCCATTGTTGCAGAGGATTTTATGTTCAGAGGGCGAAGAAAAAAAAAATCACACCTCTGAAGTCCCAAAAAGCCAAGGCATTAGCCCCAGATCTTATCTTTTAAATTTACTTAAGTTATACAAGATTCATATATGAAAGATTTGAACCACAGTGGCACCTCCCTCCTCCCCCTGCCCACACTCCAAACCTTCCTTCCCATCCCTCTCACATTTCCACTATTAATTTTTTACAAAGATCTATTTTCATTGTACTTAGTGATCCTATAATGCCTATGCTCTTCCTGCTACCTCACTATGGCTTCATTGTGAGACACTGAAAACCTGTTGTTCTTTCCTGTTGTTCAGTCCGGCCCTTGTTAATCCATTCTACATTACTTCCAAAAGCAGATGTTTCTGAGTATTTGGTAACAGATCAAGCACATTTCTTCTGCAGCAATATGACTCTGAGCGGAGCAAGAGGCTAATCTCTTTTCCCCTTGAATTTCTTTCTTTCTACTGGATGTTGATTATTTAAGGGCTTGAGGATTAATGTCAAAGTGTGCTCCTGAAAACATCTGAAGTAATCACAGCTAAATCCATGGTTGGTGTTCTTGTTCATGCATAGATGTTTGCATCTCCACTTCCCAGATTCTCTCAAGCAGTCCTTCTTTAGAAAAATGTCCATCCCTATTAATGCTTCTTTCGATTTAAGTAAATCCTGTATTGAAAAGGATGTTATTCATTCTTCTGAGAAAAATGGGGGATATAAAAATAAATAAGATTCAGGCTTTGCCTTCAAAGAGTTACAGTCCAGTGGAAGACTTTGTTGCACACAAACACTAAACATAATTTCTTAGATATTCTGTTTTATATCATTCACATCCATATCCTTTTTCCCAAAGCAAAACTAACCAATCTCATAAATAATTTATTATAATGCACCAACTCTTTTTTGCAAGATAACAATTGCTTTTTAATAAGAACTCCCTGGAGACAATAATACCCAAGTGAATCACTCTAAAAACAGGAATTTCAGTAACTCCAGCACACTGTTTACGGAGGTACAGTGCAGATTCCTGACAACACAGCTTCCCTTATATCACATGCACTCATTTTTGTCTACATGTATGACCAACTCTGATATGTAATATGTCATTCTCACATGGAAACCAACTAAATAGCTTCGGAGAACTTGACCCACTTCCTGGATGAGACAGTGGCATTATTTTAATATTCATCTTTTACATATCATTTACTGTGTTCTGTGTCTCTACAGGGTGGTATTTCAGGAGAAATGCAGTACTCATGTGGCCTGAATAATGTCAGAGTTTTCACATGATTAGTATTCAGGCTTTGGGTTAGGGAACAAAGTTGCCAGCAGACCTGAAGATGTGTTTGGAATACACTCAGAGTTAAAAGCCCGCTCAATGATTCAGAGCAGCTACAATTTTTGCTTTTACTAAGCTAGCGCAATTGAAGAGGAAAGATGCCTGCTTTTTCTTTAGGGAGGAGGGAAAGTCTTAATATCTTAACTGAAGTCCAAAATGTTGAGTGTATGCAAATTTGCCCTTTTAAGATATGAACCAAATTGTCCATCTCCACACAAATAGAAGAAAGAAGGCATTCCCAAGGTCATGCTTCCTGAATACTTTATTGTACAATGACAATTCAATGACCTTTCTCAAATAAAAAATATATTAAGATCAACCTTATTTGTTTAGTCACTGGTAACGTTATCATGGTCATATAAGCAATGAAAAGAAAAAGAAAAATGAAGCATGTTAGAGGTCAGTTTGGGCATTTACAGTAATCTATTGTCTCTTTAATCCTGGCAAAGTTGATGTGAATATCTTAATAATTTGTTTTTCCCTCAATCTTGCTTACACATTAATAAATGATGTCTGAAAATCTGAAGAAAAACTAGAAGATGAGGAAGGCAAATACTTTCAAGGTCTTTTTCAAAAGCTGATAACTTGGGAACCACTTTGAAAATAGTAGAACAGGGAATACATTATATGGAGGAGAACCATATGCATACTGCTATTAATATTTTGGGAAAATTGGGAAACATTATATGCAAGATGAAGACTACCTCTCAAGTGTTGTACTGGAATATGATTTTAAAATAATTATAAGCAAGCATCAAGGTACAGATGTTAAAGTTCCCTTCATAAAATATTCAGAAACATGACTACTTGTTCTACAAACAGACTTTGTTGTGGATCTAACAGAACTTGGCTGCCCAAATTCATGCAGATGTTCAAACTATGGAAATCTTGTGTTACAAGTTGATGGATTAGGGGTGGAGATTAGATCGAATTATTGCATCTGAAAGCTGGGTCCAGTGGGGGGTCCTTAGGTTGCTGGAGGCTTGCCCTCAGAAGGTGGTTCTCTGAAGAGCTTTGGTTATTTAAGTTTAGTTCAACCTAGCTTCTTGCTGCACTTCCTGGCTCACCATGTGGTCATTCCTCTCCATCCACTCCCCAAAGACAAGTCTCTGACAGATGCCAGAATAATGGGGTCATCTGATTCTGAACTGTGAACTTGCAAATCATAGGCCAAAATAAACTTCTCCTTGCAAAGAAACTCTTCCAAGGAATGTTAAAGTAACAAAAAACTAACACAGATTTTACATACTAAAATTTAACATTTTCTTCTAGTGAAGCTTCAGAGTTCTTCACTCTCTAGGAGTGAAATCGGACAAGACCCACTAAAATCTACCCTGAAATGTGGCCCCTTAAAGTACCCTAGAAATGCTATCCGGGGTGCCACATGCGCTACCGGAATTTGGGGTGCCTTATAATTTCACCACGGGCTAATTACTAAATTCCCCAATATTAATAAGCCCGAGAGGGTTCTTGCCTAATATTTAAAGAATTCTAAATACCGGCACAGATAAATGAGGCAGCATGGTACGTTTTAAGCTTTTATTTAGTAAGAAAGGTACATGAGAGAGAGCTTTATTTAGGGGAGAGAGGTGAATGGGGGTTCATACCAAGTACCAGGAACCAGCCATGTGGATGAGCATCCAGGCCAGGAAGCCTAGAGCACATGGCCTGAAGGCCATGCGCCCTGGAGGCGCAGGGCTACAGCAAGCCCTGTCCTGGCAAGAGGCCAGGGAAGAAGAGCAGGGCCGGGCACACTGTGCCCTAGGCTTTTAACCCACTCCAAAGGGGAGTGGTTAATTGACCTGATTGGCTGGTGGGCACCCAGGTGTGGCCAGGTAGGGGAATGAGGCCACACAGGGGCGTGGCAAAGGCATCAGGTAGGAGCATGAGGTCACACAGGGGCGTGGTCTTCCAGTTCACAAATCTGATCAATTTTAACCTGTATGCCTGCCTACTTCAGGAGTATGCCTAGAAATCCTTTTACTTTAGAAATTACTCTTAGCAATAAAAAGAGAGCATCTGCTGAAAAAGCAAGGTCAGAACTTTGCCCTGATTGTAATAGAAACAGTGTCCATTTTGGAACATTTGATATAACTACGTAGATACTTCCTCCAGCTGAAAATGGTCATTATTAACATTTTAATTTTATCTGTGAGATCTTTAAACATAGTTGAAATTATAAAAACTGATTTTTTTTCATTTAAATGTAAGTAATTAATATTTCTCCATAATGATCAGCCAATAAATGAGATCTATGCAAAATAGACATTTCCTTATTAATAAAGGTTTTAAGACAAGCACAAAAAGATTTCAAGTTTATATTTTCCTTAGAAGACTGAAAGGAAAATAACCTGCCCTCTATTTTGATTTACATTTAAACAGCATTCTTGATTCTGCAGAAGTGGACAGGAAGTCATCACCAATTCCTGAAATTTTGTAGAACGGCAAAATTTGGGAAACAAGAAAAACTGGAGAAAAATTCAAAAACATGTCATAATATACACGTAAAAAAAGATATTTTGCTTTGCATTCAGGTCTCAAAAATTGGGTTAGAAATGATTCAACCCAATAATATAGAAACATCTGGCAGGCCTTTGGTGTAGCAGTTAAGACACTACTTGGGACACTCACTCCCATCTCCGAGTGCTGTCTTCACTTCCAACTCCATCTTCCTGCTAATGCAAACGCTGGAAGGCAGCAAGTGATGGCCAAAGTAATTGAGGCCCTGCCACCCACTTAGGAGACCCTGATTGATATACACATATGGGCTCCTTGCTTCAGCTAGACCCAGTTCCAGCTGTGGAGGGCTTTTGAGAAATAAATCAGCATATGTCTCTGTGTCTGTCTCTATGCTTTTCAAATGAATGAAAATAAATAAAATTTTTTATTTAATATGAATCATTTAAAATGTGAAAAATCTTGGGGCTGCCAGTTTGGAACAGTAGATTTAAGTCTTTGTCTGTGAAGCTGGCATCCCAATTTGGAGTGTAGGTTGGAGTCTGGCTGCTCTGCCTCTAAACCAGCTTCCTGTTAATGTAACTGGGAAGGCAGTGCTTGTGCCCTGTCTACCCACGTGGGAGGTACAGATGGAGTTTTGGCCTGGCTCAGATCCACTGTTGCTGTCATTTGGGGAGTGAAACAGCAGATAGAAGCACACTCTCTCTCTGTCTCTTTCTGTATCTCTCTCTCTCCTCTCTCTGCCTCTTCTGTTACTCTGCTTTTGAAATAAATAAATCTTTGAAAAAATAACATGAAAAATCTTAACAAGCATCATCCAGGGGAGTGTTGGAGCCAATTATTATAATTGACAGCCAGTTGAAAGCAAGGCCTTATGACATATAATTAGCAAAGGGGCATTAAAGTTGAATGTTGGTGCCAGAAAAAATGAGCACACCAGAAACTCATTTGTCCACTTTCCCTTGACTTTGTTGTATGGGTGTGGGAATGCACAGATCAGGTAAAATGGAGGCCCCTACAAGCAGCATTTAGCTAGACAAATTCACCCAGTACAAAAAGAAATAAATATTTATTTTGACTTGAGATTTTCTCAGAAGGCTTTTTGCATGAACCTCATTTACTGGCTCATCCTTCAATCACGTTCTTCCTACTCCACCTGGGTAGGCACAGGTCTAAGCACAGGGACTGCTGAGCCGCTCTGAAAACACAGCTGTGATAAGAAACAAAACTGTGTGAGCTTTCATGGGTTGTTCACTCTACAAAGGCACCTACAGAGACAGATTTTTTTTCTTTCATTTCTACATTAACATCTTTCTTTTCTTGCCATCCCTTTTTTGTCAGCCTTGCCTTACAGTTCACTGTATCTGCCAACATTTGGTTACATCAGATAAAATGTATTGTGTTCTCAGCCATTCATTTTATTCTTTACTTCCCTGATATTTTCAGACAAAAAATATGGTTTATTTTGTCCTGTAGAAAATGGTAATAATGGAATTCTTCTCTGTTGATTCTAAAGATAGAATCTGTACATTTTACACTCAGTATTGCAGAACTACATACATATGTGATTTTAAAGTTAGTCTCAAATGAAAAACTTTTTTATATTTCTGTTTCCCTGAATAATGTTGGAAGAAATATGTAGAACACAAAAATATTATCTGTCTATTTATCTATCTTCTTTCTACTTACCTATAAATCTAAATACAAAGGTACTTCAAAAAATTCATGGAAATAAAATATTAATTTAATTTGGTATAAAAATTGTTGAAGTCTGTGTATAGCTTTTTTCATAATATACATTTTCATAAATTTTTGAGTACTTTGTGTAAGTACATATATACACACACAAAGTATTTTGTATATATAAATATAAGCATGTGCAGTACATAGCTGTTCATATGTGTCCATACCCATATTATATACAAAGTTACACAAGATATGTTAGGAAGTTGTTGAAATGTGTATTATATAATCTATGAAATATCCATTTTAGAAAAAATGCTGTATTAAATTTTAAAGGAACAAACACAATAAAAAAACAAATTTGCAACAAAGATTTGTTGCTTTGATTGCTATTTTTGCTTGTTTTAAACTTTGTCTCTATTAAAACAGCCTGGCTGGTTGCATGAGTGAACTTCAAAAAGTTTGTAGAAAAAAATGGAATTAAATTTTATTGAGGGGAAAACTTGAAACCATGGGTAGTTTTTCATAATACACATTTTCTGGGAACTTTTTTAAGAAAAAAAGATGTAAGAATTTCAAAAATTTTTGCACCAAAATAAATATCTTATAATACAATTTTCCTTAAATGTTTTGAAGGACCCTTGTAGTTGTCAGGGTTCTCCAGAATAGGAAATATAGATGTATAGATATAGATATAGATATTTGTATAGATACAGATATAGATATAGATTTATTTATAAACAAAAAGATTTATTATAAGGAATTGTCTCATGAGATTATAAGATTCAAGGACAATGATCTGCAGTCAGCAATTGGATACTCAGAAAAATCAATGATATAGACTCCAGTCTTCATTCTAAGGCCTAAGAGCTGATGGTTAAGTTTCAGTACAAGTGCAAGAAAAGATCAATGTCCTAGCTCATTCAGTCAGGCAAAAAAAAAAAAAAAAAAAAAAAAAACGTTCCCTTTAACTCAGTCCTGCTGTTCTATTCAGATCTTCAGTTGATTGGCAGAGGGTCCCCCACATTAAGAAAGATAATCTGCTTTACTCTGTCTACCGATTCAAATGTTAATCTCATTAGAAAACACCTGCTCAGACAGACCTAGAATAATGTTTTACCAAATTCTTGTGCACTCTGTGGTCTGTTCAAGTTAATAATCACCACATTAATTCTGTGGGCAAAATATTTCCAAGGCAACTAATGTCTATAAAGATAGAAAAATAATCTGAGCTGTATCATCATGAAAGTTTGTAGGTAATGCCATTACTATGTAAGATGCCTTCTTTTTACTCTTGTTAAGCTATATACCAATCATTCATTTTTAAAAACTTTTCCTGCTTTGATTACTTAGTATGTTTTGAGTCTTTGTGTGTGTGTGTGTTAAAAGTACTATTTTCATAAAAAAAAGAAAATAAAAGAACTCTAGCTCAAAGCCTAAATTATTTGGTAAAATATGGTCAAAATTCTTAAAGTATGGTTAAAATAGAGATTTCTGTGTGTCAGCACAAACCAACAGATTCAGATAGTAGGAAAGTGTTTGCTTCCACATTTACTGAAGTATTATGTGTAATTATGCAATACAGATAACTTTCTAAATACTCAAAATAGGTGGCTTGGAGGATAAACTGTACTACGCAGACATAAATAAAATACTATATAACTATAAAAATTAAAGATAGGATCCATGCACTTATTTGGAGCAGTGTCTAAAAGATAGTAAGTTAAAAAGCAAACTTCAAAAGAATATATGTTGACATATATATACATATTTATTTTTATATAAACACCCATATACACATGTCTATGAGCATCTATGATCTGAATGAAATTCAGAATCAAAGAATGTTTCATCTTAGAGTGAAAACAAACCAAGTATTGGCTTCACTATTTTAGTAACTGAAAGTTAGGAAGACAATGGCGTAACTCCAAGGTTATAGATCACATCAGAAGCAATATCTCACATAGTCCAACACTGACATACTTGGCGTGAACAGAAAGCAAGCCAGTATGTTTCCTACTGAAGTGAATGCTAACTGGTATCTTTATTGTGCTGAAGCCCCAGATGAAGATTTCTGTCCTGTATTACCTGCTGATGGTTGCCTTGGCAAGAGAGTGACTTGCCCCCCCAAATGATTCCATCACGCCACTAACTTCCAGAATAAATCAGATAGATGACTCTTAAAAGACAGGCGGGAATGATTACCATGACTGCTTTACCTGAAAACCAAGAGAAACAGAACCATCATCTCAAATGATGTTCTTCCCTAGCAAGTTATTTATTATTCTGAACATTGTGTCCAGTTATAAAATTTTCCTTCTTACATGAATTCAGAGATAAAATTGGAAATCACAGAACTGTGGGAGTTGCTTAACACAGCTCTTAATTTTAAAGGAAGTCATATTGATTACTCCCTTGGTTGCACATAGAAAATTATTCAGAGTACATCATAAATTAGTTTTTTTAAAAAACTTCAACAATACTCAACATAATGCAATTCACAAAGCATAGGTGGACCTTGTCTCATTTTTTAGTGTGTAGTAAAGGGAGGAAAATAGATGAAGTGACACAAAGATTAAGAGATGATATTAATTCACTCACCATAGGTGTGATTACAGTAATTTTGCAGAACCTTATTCATTCCAACATGCTGACAATGTCTTTCTTGCTGACTTCATATTTCCAAATCCAAAACCAATTTTCCATTAAATAAATAAGAATATGAAATCATTGTGTTAATTTTAAAGTATCCAGGTGGATAAAACACATTCAATGCAGAGTACATGAAGTTAGATTTTAACTTTACATCAGTAAATATTAAGAACATAATTGCTTGTGTGTGTGCATGTATATGTGTGTATATGTGTGTGTTTGTGTGTGTGTGTGTGAGGGAGAGAGAGAGAAAGAGAGAGAGTTATCTGTGTTCTTTCTTCTTTCCTCAGATAATCTCAAGCATAGGGAACAATGAGGGATAATAATTGAAGTATTTCATTCCACATACTTCCATAAACATACAGTTTTATTACTGGAATTCCAGTTCCTTTTCTGTCCAACCAGGTTATAGACCCTAATTCTCTAGTGACAAGGGCAGAAATGTTTTCACAATTTTTTCTCCAAATTTGTGGTTTCTGCTCTCCTGTATTATTTCTGCTCTTTAGAACACAAGATTTCCAGGTTGATTTACTTCTTACTGAATATATAGTTCTCTCACCATCAACTCAAGATTTGAGCATCCTTTATGTGAACCTACACAAATGTTCTGATATCCAAGTGGATTCCTATTCTGGAGTATCAGTAGAAATAGCCCCTACTTTGTAACCCATTATGCAAGACTGTAAAAGTGACTCTAAAGGCTAAAACTATGCAAAGTGATCTCAATAATCAATGGGAAAAATTGCAAAAGGTTTTTACAAATTGTTTTTTAAGAAAGATTTTGTGGGGAGCAGGGCCCGTCTCCCGTAACATGGCAGGGCCCGTCGCCCAGGAGACAAATAAGTACTAAGACTGTGGACAAATAAATACTGAGGACAAATACTGACATTACCAAGACTAGACTAAACTACTGTAACTACTAAGACTAACTCTATGCATCTGATCTCCCACCATATGGCGCTGAGAGAGAGTAAACAACTTCCACACAGCTGCCTCACCACGCTTCCTTCGCAGAAGCGGGAGAAGCGGCGGGGGTGCCGCCCCTCCGCGGAGGCAGGGGGAGTGGCAGCTTATCTGGGGAGGACTGGGGAAAGAAACAACAGCAAATCTGTTGCCGCTCCTCCGTGAGCCCGCGGAGCGAGCGACAGCTTTTATTACAAATTGGATCTTAAAATACATAAAACTCCTTTACTGTTCAATATAAATGCATAGATTTGAAAAAATACAAAAACTAAATTTATTTAGCACATTATATTTTTAAATATTAAAAATGTTGAGATTAAATGTTATTTTCTTTTAAAAAGAAATAAATTCCAATTTATCAAGAATAAATGAATGTTTAAGCAATGCTTGACTTCTCATTCTATAAATTACCACATGAAATGAGTATCTTTTCTGTGACTTAGTAAATCGCCATGTTCCTTTCTAAGTTAGAATCAACTTCTACCAATTTTCCCCTTTTGCATTCAGTGTTGTGGAATTTTTCTGAGAGTCTTTGCCCTGTGTGGTTTATTTCTCTTTTTTCTTTCTTTTTTTTTTTTTCAGCGTTGCTTCCTTTGAGTTCTACATGTTTCCTATAGCAACCATGTTTCTCATGTGCATTAATAAGTATACATTCACAAATGGAATTCCCCTGGCCATACTTTGAACAGTGGCAATATCAACACTTTCACTGATATCATTTCTTCTCTAAAAATCCATGTATATTCTATTTGAATTTCACTTTCCATATCACTTTGATTTTTTCATTGCACTTTCATCTTTGTTGACCAATGTTGTCTTTTGATTATCCATTTTTGTAAAATGGCAAACAGGTTGAACCCTGGATGACAAGGAGGAAATACAACTATAATTTTTTGCTGTTAGTCACCTGAATAACAAATATATATGCAGTGAATCATAACTGAAAGAGTTTGAGAGAAATTATGTGATTAGTCAGTGGTCACAATGAGCCTCTCTTAGTTACTTAATGACTGATAGACTGAAGAGCAAGCAGGGGGAGTTTGTACTATATGTAATCACACAGTCAATACACAGAGGCAACTGAAATTGGAAACACATCATTTAGAAGCTGGTGTTATTTTACTAAACCAAGACAAATGGTGTTCATGCATACCAAAACTTGCATAGTAGAGGCTGGCGCTGTGGTGCAGCAAGTTAAAGTCACAGACTGCAGCGCCAGCATCCCATAGGGTATAGTTCAAGTCACAGCACCTCCACTTCCAGTCCAGCTCCCTGCTAATGAGCCTGTGAAGGCCATGGAGGATGGCCCAAGTCTTTGGGCCCCTATACCCATGTGGGAGACCAGGAAGAAGCCCCTGGTTCTTGGTCCTAGCCTGACCCAGCCTGGTCATTGTGGTCATCTGGGTAACGAACCAGCAGGTGGAAGATCTCTCTTTGTCTCTCTTTTCTCTAACTGTGCCTTTCAAACAAATAATCAAATATTTAAAAAAAAAAACTTGCAAAGACTTTCTATATAGTTATATATGAATATGCAAGTATTTATGCATGAACATTTTAAATATGAAAGACTTTGTTCAACAAATAATTAAGGCAGATGATTCCCAAAATTATCTTTGATCTTTAAGATTTCTTATTGAACAACAATTTGGAACTTGCAAGATTTTTAATAGAAACCACCTTTCCTGACCAGCTGCTCTTGGCTGGCATCAACTTCAAATAAAGATGTTCAGTTTAACCGAGGGCTAGGACATCTCTTTAATCCTGTAAATAAACAGATGTCAGTGATCTTTAAATCTGTAAACTTCCATGGGATCTCTTAAATTTATTTAATGCAAAGATGGTGTTAATGACTATCAATGGACATGTCACAACTGTCATTAGTATAATACAATGCTACTATACAGCATTGAATTTTATGTTCTTAGCACAGCAAAATAAAACATGATAATGACTGCTTGCTCTCCAATAATAAGATCTTCACAGTTCTTTGTAATGAATCAGAACAACAAAAGAATAATGGAGAAAATTCAGAGACAGGCAGCCAAAGAAGTAAAAGGGTGCATGGCTCATAGATATGTGAAATTTGACAGTATGAAAGTGCTGTTGCTTGTTCTTCTTCATTTTATTCTTCCCCTTTGCCTTTTGATATCTTGGAAGCATCACTATATCACAGAGCAATTATCTATTGGCTGAGCATCAAGAACATCTACTGATGATAACATCATTGTGGGTCATACAGTGATAATGTGGGTCACTTTGGGAAAGGATTTTTTGTGGCAGGCAGTTTGGTAGGAATTAAAAGGTTAAAAATAGATATAATACCTACCCATATTCTGTTTGGGAATTAGTGTAAGAAAGCAGGATAGATAGAAAAGCATTTCCTACCACAGAGTCAAATGGAACAGACTAAGGCTACACATATTAGGTAACTTCCATCAACAGAGGTGATCCAATGAAGAAGATAAATGGAAGATTTTAAGGCAGATTGTTAATAGTGGTTGATTAACAACAGTAGATTCAAAATGAAAGGTGACTTTAGCACAGGTAATATCCAGCAATAATATTCAGAGATGACCTTCAAGAATGCTCAAATAATACAACCTAACTAGGCTCTTTAGTTCTCAGCTCCTCCCACAGGTTCAGGATAATACCTTTAGTGTCCACTAACTTCTAGAGATAGGAATAAATATGCATTCCTGAAAACAACAAAAACTGCAAAAACAAATACCTTGCAAATGGACAGAGCAACCAAATCACCCCAGAGTCAGCCACAAAAACAGGTTTTACTTAAAAATAACTGATACATAGTTTCCCATTCCCTAAAGTTGTGGATTGGTCTTAGATTTGAAACTAGGGAGAAACTTACTAAAGAAAATAAGCTGTGTCTGGGGTGAGCATTATGAGAAAATGGTAATAGCTATCTAGTTTGCTGTAATGAAAATTGTAAGGCTGAACTCCACTTTAGTGGAAAATTGAACTGTGATAGATTCAGAAAAAAATTGCACTCTGATTGATTTGGAATATCCATCATAGGCATGACAAGCATGGGCTGTAACATATGTAGAATGTAGTTCTCCATTATGGGCTAACTCTGTCGTGTGGCTTAAAAGGAAGACTTAACTCTCAAGGTCAGGGAGTTACAAGGGTAGAGCCATATAGCATTTTATAATTGAACTTGCTTTCTGCCATTCTTGTCTCTGTCTTTTTTCTCCTAGTGGAGCATTGCAAGTGCCTTAGTAATAAGTGGAGAACTTCAGAAATACTTATGTGTGAAATAAGTTAGGAACCAGTCATGGGGTATGCAAAGATTATAGAAAAACCAGTATTTGTATATAACAAAATACAATTTTCCTTTCTCTGTAGACAGAATAAAATTTCAGTGCCCTGGATACATTTAATTATTTATATAAATGTTATTAGTGTGTGGTTAGTAAGTCTCTATTGAAATTTACACTTGCAGCAACCTGAAGTGAAGCTATGTATGACAGTGTTCTTGCTAAATTATTAAGATACATAATGAATAATGAAGGGCACTTTTGTGGAAAGTTACCTGAAAAAAAAAAATAATAGCTCCTTGAGGTAGAGAAGAGAGAGAGAGATCAGGAGCAATGAGTCATTCTGTCCTTTATGGGAAAGTAAAGCAATCTTTCAGGTAAATCAGTGTATGATGGATGGATTTATCCATAGCAGATGAAAAAAATCAGTAATGTCTGAATTTTTAAGGGTCACATTGTGGAGAGAACTGATATACTCCCTCAAAGTCCTCGAGATGCTATTGAATCATGGTGTTGTTTTGCCTGTCGTGTGTATAGTTTTACCTACATAGATTTAGCTTTGTACATCCATGAGAAGGAACAAATCTAGAGAGTTCTTACCACAAAAACACATATACTCATAAAAGGATGGGTTATTTTCCATTGATTTTTTTCCTTATACATACTGTATGATCCTATCCTCTTATTACCTCTATGATAGGCATGTGATCTCTAACCATTAAGTTGCCTCTCCCTACCTATGTCTCAGATTCATGTCACCTCTTTCCTAATGAGTTCCTTTTCTATTGTTGCTATAACACCTTACCACAATTAGATGTATC
This sequence comes from Oryctolagus cuniculus, assembly GCF_964237555.1. NCBI lineage: Eukaryota > Metazoa > Chordata > Mammalia > Lagomorpha > Leporidae > Oryctolagus > Oryctolagus cuniculus. The sequence continues at coordinate 168,097,264 of NC_091433.1, forward strand.
CAAAAAACATAAACTTGTGATATTACTTTTCTATAGACCAGTAAAACAGTTTAGCAGCGGTACATTCCTTCTGGAGGTAAGAATTTATTTACCTTTTCTAGCTTCTAGAGGTTGCACATATCCCTTGGCTACATCATTTTGATCTCTGGTTTTGTCATTGTGTATCTTTAAAAAAAGATTTATTTATTTATTTGAAGGCAGAGTTACAGAGAGAGAGATAGAGAAGGAGAAAGATTTTCCATGTGCTGATTCACTCCCCAAATGGCTGCACAGCCAGGGAAAGTCAGGCTGAGGCCAGGAGCCAGGAGCTTCTTCCAGGTGTCCCACATGGGTGTGGGACCCTAGTACTTGGGGTGTCTTTGGCTGCTTTCCCAGATGCATTATCAGGGAGCTGGATAGGAAGAGGGGCAGCTGGATCTTGAACCAGCAGCCATGTGGGATGCTAGCATTGCAGTTGGCAGCTCAACCCACTGTGACACAATGCCAACCCCTATTGTGAATCTTTTTCTGCATTTTCTTCCATGGTCACATGACTTTCTATGATTCTGATGCTTCTTTCTTTTAAATGCGCACAATAATCAGTTGTGTAACATGGTTTGGTTTACTTAAACCACATAAAACATGTCCTTATAATTTAAAAAACATCAGAGAAACCTTTATGGTTTTATGTATATTTAAAAGACACATGAATAAGGAGGGTGAGACATATTGCTCTATGTAAAATTTTGCTTTTCTTTGCATAAATTCAAATGAACTTTTTCTTCTCTTTTTAAGATGATTTTCTCAGTTGTATTCTTTTATTTATTCTCAATATTTTTCATGCTTTCTATGTTAGGAGGTACAGGGAGGAATAGAAATTAATACATAAACTGTCAATAAATTCTGGAAACAAAATTTGGGTTAGATGCAAAGAAACAGATTTGAGAAAGTCTAATGGACATTGGTAGCAAGAAGGGTACTCAGGCAACCTAAAAATCAAATGAAGCATATTCAGAGGAAAAAAATTTTTTTTAATTTAGGTGTAGAAAAATTATCTAGTTTAAAAGTGAATTGCTGGGACCGGCACTGTGGTATAGTGGGCTAGGCTTCCACCTGTGGCACCAAAATCCCATATGGTCACTGGTTCTAGTCCCGGCTGCTCCTCTTCTGATCCAGCTCTCTGCTATGGCCTGAGGAAGCAGTGGAAGATGGCCCAAGCTCTTGGGCCCCTGTATCTGCATGGGAGACCTGGAAGAAGCTCCTGGCTTCAGATTGGCTCAGCTCCAGTCATTGTGGCCATTTGGGGAGTGAACCAGTAGATGAAAGACCTTTCTCTCTGTCTCTCCTTCTCTCTGTTTGTAACTCTACCTCTCAAATAAATAAATAAAACATTTTTTAAAAAAAGTGAGTCACTTCCTGGGTGCTAAATTTAATGTTCCTCCAATTCCTTTGCTTCTACTGTCTTCTCCTGCTAGATTTCCTGAACTTAATATTATTCTAAATCATCAGTTTGCAAGCAGATCATGGAAGCCTTCAAATATATCAGTTGCCTAAATACTCTAAATAGTGAATATGCAATAATTGAACTTATTTCTATTTTTAAGTTGTCATCTCCAAACATTTTTGGATTAATGGAAATGAAACTTTTGAGAGAGAACATTGATTTCCTGATATTCTATTTTGGTCTAATTTCCTGTGGGTAGAGACCCATACCAATTCTTATTCTTGGGACTGACTCATTTTTTCAGGTGCATAGGTATTAGTCATTATTTAAAAAGATAATGATATGCATAATAATTATGATATTCATTTTGATCATTTTTTCATGAATATTCATTCCACTTCTGAGATTCTCATAGTACATTATTGAGCATGAGGAATGGCTTTCTTTCCTAGATTTTCATCAACCATGTTAAAGATGAAAGTGTCACGGTTTGGCGTGTCTCAGCAATGGGATTCTTCTGTCATTCCCCAGGACAGGCAGTCATCTGGAGCCCAATCATTTTCTCCATGGGAGCCAGCACTTTCCCACTGACCCAAAGCTCTCTTCTGAACGTTACACTTCTTGACAAGAGATTACAGAGCTGTGACTTTACAGGGGAGCCACCTGAAATAATTACCCTCTCCCTAGATGAACCCTCTTGGAAATTTTCCACAGATGTTATAGAAGGTATAGACGTTTGAGGTTACTCTCCCACTGGCATTTGCTTCTTTTCTCACCAAAATGTTGTTAGTCCTCCAAATTCTGCTGAAGCCTGCTCTCCTCAGTCAGCAGCTTTGACTAACATACCTTGTGTTTAGTTGTTTGCCTTTTAAATTTCTTTCTATAATTAAGAAGAACTTTTGGTCCTAAAATAGGACATAGTAAAAGCACAATTGAAGGTTCTTGCAAGAATGGGTTTGGTTTACTAATGAATGATTGAAAACATGTAAGAATCTTGTATAGAAAACTTAACTTACTATAATTCACTGACCCTCAGCATCAATTAACAAGTTTATATAGCACCTAATTTTATTTTTAGCAACTTATGTTCATTTGTTCTCTTTTTGCTATTGTCAGCATTATTTATTACCCCCTTTCTTCTTTAAAAATGCATAATGTATTACCCAGACTTAAATATTGTCTCCTTCAGACAATTCACAATCTAATGAATAACATGAAAATGACCAATTATAATAATCGCAGTGTCTATGTTATTGATAATGACTGAGTTATTGCAGTGTCAAAAGTAATGCTATAACCTTGAAACAAAATCAAACCTCTCTTCCATAAAATAATCAGCCTTAAATGCCATCTCCCTGTCTAAGTTGATTTGAGTGTTCACACTGTATTCTTTCATTTGCAGATTCAGCAAATATATAGCAAATGCCAAATGTTTGCCAGTTAAACTAGGCTTTGGCAAGTGTGTCCATGAGGTATTAGGATGAACTGAAGATCTCTTTTTTCAATTCTATGAATGATGAATTCAGATTAAGGAATCGCATTCACATGAGCCATCATTAGTTAGTTTGTTATTTAAACAGAGGTCTTCCAAATTAATATAAAAGTCTAGATAACATAGTAGTTAGGAATATAATCTCTGCTCCACATATTAAGAAATGATAAAGACATGGGCTAATCACCTGATTTTACTGATATATGCTGTCTACATGATGAAATATTACATTTTACCAGTATAATAAAAATGTACAAGTATTACATGCTGATCTAAATAAAGAATTTTAGAAGAATAGAAAAAAATAAAATGAAAACAAGTCTGAGTGCCACAGACCTCCACGTTGAAGAGCCACATGCTTGTGCCCCACTTGGCAACAAGCATCAGTTGCCAGTCACATGTCATGACCCTCCTAATCAACCCTTCAAGTGACTGAAGCCCTGGCTAACATCTCACTACAGCCAGAGACCCAAAGTTGGATATGCCCAGCTGAGGCTGTTCATATCGCTGATCCACAAAACAATGTGCAAAACAAAATGGTTACTAATTTATACAAATAAAGACACAGCAAAAACATGAACTCTGAAGTATGTCATTGAGGTTTAAACACTGCCTCTATCCTTTCCTAGTTTCTTGGACAAGTTACATAACATTTCTCTGCCTCAATTTTCTCAATGATAAAATATTTTTAAATTTCATTGTACTTAAGGAAGATAGTACTTCTATCGTATTGAGCACAATTTCTGGCACATGATATAAATATTATATATGTAAAAGGAAAGGCAATGATAAAAGGAAGTAAATATGTCATTATGGTATTTGTTAAAATAATTGCTTAATTAGTTTCCTTACACAGGTGATAGAGTGATTAAAAACACTATTCTGGCCAGCGCCACAGCTCAATAGGCTAATCCTCTGCCTGCGGCACCGGCACACCAGGTTCTAGTCCCAGTCAGGGCACAGGATTCTGTCCCGGTTGCTCATCTTCCAGTCCAGCTCTCTGTTGTGGCCTGGGAGTGCAGTGGAGGATGGCCCAAGTGCTTGGGCCCTGCACCTGCATGGGAGACTAGGAGAAGCACATGGCTCCTGGCTTTGGATCAGCGCAGTGCGCTGGCCACAGCGCGCCAGCCGCAGCGGCCATTGTGGGGTGAACCAATGGAAAAGGAAGACCTTTCTCTCTGTCTCTCTTTCTCCCTGCCCACTCTGCCTGTCAAAAAAAAAAAAAAAAAGAGGAAAGAAAGAAAGAAAGTACTTGGTTTATAGTATATTTATGTGTGTGTATGTATGTGACATAAACTTATGACACTGTGGACAACACTATGATTATTTTGTGATATATGATTGTGTTTGTCAGTAACATTGTCTCACAACTTATTCATTTAGACTTTGAGTGTATTGTTCTCAGGCTTTAAAGAATATAAATAAATGATAGTCCAAATACTAACTGTATTTTATTGAAAACTTGATCATTCTATTCTAGGTTGCAATTTTCTTTGTTCCATGAATTCTTACATAAATAAATCACTTCACATATGTTCTTTATTTTAGCAATATGTTAATTTTCTCCATCAGTCCACAATAACATTAATTACATGAATGTGAAACATGATACTTACCTGAATCTACTTTGGACTCTCATATGCTAAAGTGCTCCTGTTAACTACATCCAGTTAGTGACTTTACAATTATTTTTCCAATGATTAATTTTTAAAAATTATTTGACAGGTAGAGTTATAGACAGTAAGAGGGAGAGACAGAGAGAAAGGTCTTCCTTCTGTTGGTTCACTCCCCAAATGGCCGCTACGGCCGGCACTGCACCAATTCGAAGCCAGGAGCCAGGTGCTTCCTCCTGGTCTCCCATGCGGGTGCAGGGCCCAAGCACTTGGGTCATTCCTCCACTGCCCTCCCAGGCCACAGCAGAGAGCTGGACTGGAAGAGGAGCAACTGGGACTAGAATCAGCACCCATATGCTGGCGCCGCAGGCGGAGGATTAACCAAATGAGCCACGGCGCCAGCCCCGATTAATTTTTTTCAAATATTTATTTATTTATTTATTTGAAAGACAGAGTGACAGAAAAAGAGAAAGAGAGAGAGGAAGAGACAAATAGAGAGAGATGGAGAGAAATCTGCCATCCACAGGTTCACTCCTCATAATGGCCAAGGCTGGTTCAAGCCGAAGTCAGGAGTCTGGAACTCTATCTTACTCTCCCACGCGAGTGGCAAACATTCAAATATCTGGCCATCTTTCACTGCTTCCCCAGCACATTAGTATGGTGCTGAATCAAAAGAAAAGCATCGGAGACTCAAACTGGTACTCCAGTATGGGATGCCAGTGTCACAAGTAGCATCTCAACACACTGCATCACAATACCAGTTCCCTGGAGATGAATTGTAGAGGCAATAAGTCAACAAGATGGAGGAGTTATTCATGTTCATCGCATTGGACCTAGAATGAACATGGCTGTCATTTTCCTCTGAGCCAAAATGAGTTTGTTTTGTGACCTGAAATTCAACAAATTTGTGTTACCTCTAAAATATAAGCTTCCCATGCTTTCTTCTATTGTGCTCATTATAAATAATGATCTACCAGAATATAAAGCATCATATTCTATCCTACTCATTTTTCTGCTTTTCCTATGCCAGTTTGATTTACTTCCCCTTGGATTGGTATTTTAATATGCAACAAAGAATATCAGAATAAAATTTGTAAGTATCTACAATAGCCAAACAAAATTGAACACCCTAACAATTAAAAACAAAGAAATGATGCCTTAACCTTATAAGTAAGGAAGAACAAAGGGATGTGAGGCTTCCTGAAATCCACTATGAATGCATTTCTGAAACTCTCCCTTTTTAAGTGACCTTAATTCTAAATGGATTACATTAGTTCCCATATGGGTGATAAACAATGATCTGTTTTGTAATTTCACTTCCTTCAATAGACATGTTCACTACAATTTCAACTTCCTGGCTTTCCTTGCCTTGCATTGATGAGGTAGTATATTTCTACTACCTCTCCAGGTTTTTTTTTTTCATTCCCTTTTAAATTGAATTAAATCTACGCTACTGTTCCAGACATGAAATGTTGGCCCAACCAGTTACTTAAGTTCAAAATAGTACAAGATTTTTATTAATTCAATTCAAGTTTCACGTGTGACAAGTTCACAAAGATTATTTTTTATAAAGATTTTATTTATTTATTTGAGGGATAGAGTTTCAGACAGTGAGAGGGAGAGACAGAGAGAACGGTCTTCCTTCCGTTGGTTCATCTCCAAATGGCTGCAACAGCCGGAGCTGTGCCGATCCAAAGCCAGAAGCCACGTGCTTCTTCCCAGTCTCCCACATGGGTGCAGGGTCCCAAGAACTTGGGCCATCTTCTACTGCTTTCCCAGGCCACAGCGGAGAGCTGGATTGGAAGAGGGGCAGCCAGGACTAGAATCGGCTCCCATATGGGATGCAGACGCTTCAGGCGGAGGATTAACCTAGTGAGCCACAGCGTCGGCCCCACAAAGATTATTTTTTTAAAAAAGGAAATGGTCTTGTTCTTGTAACTTTGGATAATGTATATAATGGAATTGATAAACTCTTATTCTGGGCCCTTATGATCCTACAGACCACCCTATAGTCCATCAATTAATCTTGATATCAACTACACAAGATGTCATCACAAAGTTCACAGAAAATGTATATTAATGAAACAACTATGAATGTATTTCCAAAAAAAGTATCAAAATTAACATGTTTTAATTTCATTTTTCCAAGATCTATCTGAAGTATTCCCATAAAAGAAATCTAGTACACACATTTTTTTTTTCATCTTAACATTAAATTAAATGTTTTCTTCAATTGGAGATGTTAGAACTATCCAAAACAAATAATCTATTCAAATATAAATGATAAATAGGTTATGTTAGCATATATTTGACAGTTTTTAATCTCTGCAGATGTTGCCAACATGATTCATTATTCCAACCTTGGCAGTTAAACCAGTTAGTAGTTTATATTTTAGTTATAAATTAGTTGTAATATTCTTATCAAATTCAATTGCTATATGGAAAATGCAGAGAAGAGCAGTACAAGCTGAAAATTACATTTAAATTTTCTATAAATCCATCAAAAGGGATATTTGAATATGTGTATTTTCCAAAACATAAAAAACTAGTGGATATTAACATGTAATAAGTGCTTTTTAATTTTTTAAAAATATTATTTATTTATTTTCACTTTATTTGAAAGACGGAGAAACAGAAAGAGAGAGAGAAAAATTCTATTTGCAATGTACTACTCCAATGACCACAGCAGCTGGGACAGGACCAGGTTAAAACCAGGAGCCAAGAACTCAATCCAGGTTCCCCATGTTGGTGGCAGAGAGGCAAGTACTTGAGTCATATCTTGCTGCTTCCCGGCATATGCATTAGTTGGAAGGTGGAATGGGCAATGGAAGAGCCAGAACTCAAAGACAGGTACTGCAATATGGGATGAATCCATCCCAAGTGGCAACAAACACTGTCTCAAATACTCACCCCTGCTACAAGCATTCTGACCAACACTTTATACATTATTTCAAGAGTTTTAGGATTGTCTCTATCTTTTAAAAAGGATTTATTTATTTTACATTTAAAAGGCAGAGTTGCAGAGAGGAAGAAACAAAGAGGAGGGAGAGATCTTCCACCTGCTGGCTCACTCCCCAAATGGCCACAACAGCCAGGGCTGGGCCAGGCCAAAGCCAGGAGCCAGGATCTTCAACTGGGTCTCCCACAATTTTTGTGATCTTCTACTTACTCACTGGAGTATCAGAAGACACAAAGAGAACCAGATATTATCACTCAAGAACATAGAAGAGCTTTTGAAGACTTCATAGATACTAACCAAATGCTATTTATTTTTATGTGATTGTTAAAATTTACTTTTCAGTGTAGCTTTATTATGTGTCCATAAATTTAACAATAAAAAATATGTAAAAGTAAAATATAAAAGCATGGCTAGTATAAGAATATTCAGATAGAGCCTCCTAAATATTTAATATATTTAATAATAACCCCTTTTCAATGCTTGTTTCATGTAGTTTAATACATTTATACTATAAATATAATTCTGACTTTGCAATATCTTATTTATTAGAGCAAAAGAGTTTCTTTAATAAACTTACAGAAAATTTTATTTTATGAACTTTATTACCTGTGGTCATTGTGCTTTATATTATTTACTTCATGATTATGTTTGTCATCACAACATTAATGTGAATATCATTTGCATTAGACTATTTCTTTTAATATATACGAGGTGTTTTCCTTGAGAGAGTCCTTAAAAGTAGAATTATCTCTCAGCAAGTAGGACCAGGCCTTGTGGTCCACAATTATCCTAAATTTAATATATATTTGTCAGCAGGGAATATATTAGAAAGTATTCCATCACATTTATTTTTGTCATAAGAAATCTTATGCTCATGTCACTTTAATTTTACAATATTTTGTATTATATATACTTTGAATTATAAATACTGGCTACTTGATACACACACTTCTTCATCCAAAATAATTCTTGAGGATTGCAATTCAGAATACTAGCACAGGGAGCCACATTTGGCTAAGCACTGAAGGCGCCCACATCCATAACAGAGTATTTAGGGTTGATATCTACCTCCAGATCCTGACTCCAGCCTCCTGCTAATGTAGACACCAGATGCAGCAACGATAGCTCAAGTGATGGGGTTGCTGCCATCCACATGGGAGACCTGACTTGAATTTCCAGTTTCCGGCTTTGGCCCAGTCCAGCCCAAGCCATTGCTGGTATTTGAGGAGTAAACCAGCAGACGAGAGTGCTCCCTGGCTCTCTTTCTCTCTCTCTTTCTCAAATAAATAAAACACTAGAATATTTCTAAAAAGTGCAAGTTTATTACAGTCAAGGAATAGAAGTTGGAAACAGATATTGTTAATTGAGTGATATAAAGACCAGACTCTTGCACATTTAACTTATTTTATTCTATGTCTTAATATCTTCCTTTCCTTCTCTCAACTCCGCTCAAAACCTGCAGCATCTTTAACATAGCTTTCATATCTTACACCTTCAGCATTTCTCTAATTCTCAACATGTAGTATGCACTTGACAAATATAAATTGAGTTTAATTAATTGAATTTGTATTCACAAATAATTAGGCTCTAGCACATGTTTCCAGGGATTTGAAATTGCATTTTTTTTTAAATTTTTGACAGGCAGAGTGGACAGTGAGAGAGAGAGACAGAGAGAAAGGTCTTCCTTTGCCGTTGGTTCACCCTCCAATGGCCACTGCGGTCGGCGCACTGCGGCCAGCGTACCGCACTGATCCGAAGCCAGGAGCCAGGTGCTTATCCTGGTCTCCCATGGGGTGCAGGGACCAAGCACTTGGGCCATCCTCCACTTCCGGGCCACAGCAGAGAGCTGGCCTGGAAGAGGGGCAACCGGGACAGAATCCAGTGCCCCGACCGGGACTAGAACCTGGTGTGCCGGTGCCGCAAGGTGGAGGATTAGCCTATTGAGCTGCGGCGCCGGCCTTGAAATTGCATTTTTAATAATGCATTGTACTGGGGCCAGTGCTGTAGTTTAGCAGGTAAGGCTGCCACCTGCAGTGCCAGCATACCATATGGGCACAGTTTGAGACCTGGTTGCTCCATTTCCTACCCAGCTCCCTGCTGATGGCCTGAAAAAGCAGTGGAAGATAGCCCAAGTCCTTGGGCTCCTGCACCCATGTGGGAGACCTGGAGGAGGCTCCAGGCTCCTAACTTTGGAGGGGCCCAACTCCTGCTCTTGTGCCCATTTGGGGAGTATTGAAGACATTCTCTCTCTATCTTTCTCTCTCTCTCTCTCTTTCTCTCTCTTCTTCTTCTCTCTCTCTCTGCCTCTGCCTTTTAAATAAATAAATCTTTAAAAAAATGTATTGAAAGACAAGTAGAAATACAGAGAGGTTCCCCATCTACTGGTTCACTTCTTAAATACCAATAATATCCAGGGCTGGCTAGGCTGAAGCCAGGAGCCCGGGACTCAGTCTGAGTCTCCCACATTTGTGGCAGAGACTTGAGTACTTGAAGCATCACCTAATGGCTCCCAGGATGTGCATTAGCAGAACGACAGAATTAGATGCAGGGCCAGGACCCAAATCCAGGCACTCTGACACAGGCATGGAATACAAGCATACTCAAGCAGTGATTTAACTGCTTTGCCAAATGTCCATCCCCAAATTGGATATTTTAAGTGACAAAAACAACATTAATGGATTAATATAACATGGACACATTCACTTTACATGCTCCAAAGGGACTTACAAAATTAACAATGATCGTAGGGGCCAGTGCTGTGGTGTAGTAGGCTAGACCTCCACCTGTGGTGCCAGCATCCCATTTGGGTATTGGTTTGAGTCCCAGCTGCTCCACTTCTGATCCAGTTCCCTGATAATTAAGCAATTGAAGATGGTCCAAGTGCTTGGGCCCCTGCACCCATATGGAAGACCCAGAAGAAGCTCCTGGCTCCTGGCTCCTGGTTTTGGATTGGCCCAGCTCTGGACATTGCAGCCATTTGGAGAGTGAAACAGCAGGTGGAAGACCTTTCTATCTCTCCCTCTGTCTGTCTGTAACTATACCTCTCATGTAAATAAATAAATCTTTAAAAAAATAATGAACATAACTCTGCAAAAGACTATTGCCTTTCACCAAGAAACAAACCCTAGACTGAGTTTTGCTCTTTTTATGAACTATAAAATGACGGTGGCAAGGATGGGGGCAGGGTTCAAAACGCCTTATAGAAAAGTGACAGTTGGGTTTCCAGCCTCCTAGTGAAGCAATATGTAGTTCATTTTCTATCCTCCTTGTTGGAGAAGCAGGCAATTTTTTTTTTCCTGGAGAAAATAACCCTTCCCTGTGTTCTTTACTTCATTCCTTTGGAAATTTGGTTACTTCTTGAGTTATTTGTGTGAATTCCCCCTGAGAATGCATAACTTAGCACACATTGTACAAGATATTATAATTTAAAATATCCAGCTATTGAGAGAATCCAGAAACCTCCTGTGTTAAAGAAGAGTGTTATTCGTATGGAAGTTCTCATTCATTTAGATAAACTGGAAATAGGCAACAATAGAAATGCAGAAGTGGTAATCATAAAAATAACTACCTTTTCTAAGAAAGATAAAATAGACATGTTTCTATGTAATTTTTCTGTACTTAGGTCTTTATTCAGCAAATATTTATTTACCATATATTATTTACTGGACTCAATCATACATTCTTAAGATTCAAAGTAAAATAAACCTGAGCCACTGATCCAAAAGAGTATATATCATAAAGGGAACAGATATATATTGGTGGGCACATTGAAGTGTGACAACTATCATGTAAGAAGAGCATGCAGGATTCTCTGAGAGCTCAGAGCAATGCCTGTGACACTTAATCTGGACTTAAGGAAGACTTTTTTCACTTAACTGGGTTCAGGTTAGTTTTTAACAGAGGTTAAAAGATGTAAAAGGTGGCCTGCACTGCGGTGTAGTAGGTTAAGCCTCCGCCAGTGGTGCTGATAACCCAATATGGGTGCTGGTTTGAGTCCTAACTATCCCTCTTCCAATCTAACTCCCTGCTTATGCCTGGAAAAGGAGTGGAAGGTTGCCTAAGTGCTTGGACCTCTGTACTCACGTGGGAGACCTGGAGGAAGCTCTTGGCTTCTGGCTTTGGATTAGCCCAGCGGTGGCTGCAACCGTTTGGGATTGAACCATCCGATGGAAGACCTCTCTCTCTGTCTCTCCCTCTGTCTGTAACTCTGCCTCTCAAATAAACAAATCTTTAAACAAAAGATGTAAAATATGGGTGTGAGGGGGCATATTTCAGGCAGAAGAATTTCATGCATGGTAACAGAAATAAAACATGAGAAGGAATTGAGAGCAGTTGGCAAGTTTCAGAGCTTGAAGTGACTTTTGTAAGATTCTCCCCCAAAGGAATTCCTAAAGATTTTTAAAAAAACTTTATTTGAGGGACAGACATATAGAGCTCCAATCTGCAGGTTCACTACCTAAATGGCAAAAATTGTCAGACCTGGGCTGGGCCAGGAGACAGGCACTCAATCCAGATCTCCCACATGGTACCCAACTACTTGAGCCGGTATCTGCTGTCTCGTTTGGTCCAGATGAGTAGGAAACTGGAATACTGGGAGACAGAGCCAAGAGTTAAACCCAGGAATGCAAATATAGGATGCGGGCATCTTAGTCCTTGTCCTAACCATTAGACCAAATATTCACCTCTGTAAAAGGTTTAATAGGAATGGTATGGTCATATTTGCAGCAATGTGGAGGCTGGAAAGTTTTGTTTTGTTATGTAATGTTTTTTAAGATATATTTATTTATTTAAAAGGCAGAGTTACAAAGAGGCAGAGGCAGAGAGAGAGAGAGAGAGAGAAAGAGAGAGAGAGGTCTTCCATTCTCTGGTTCACTCCCAAGATGGCCGCAACAGTCAGAGCTGCGCTGATCCGAAGCCAGGAGCCAAGAGCCAGGAGCCTCCTCTGGGCCTCCCACTTGGCTGAAGAGGCCCAAGCATTTGGGCCATCCTCCACAGCTCTCCCAGGCCATAGCAGAGAGCTGGATCAGAAGTAGAGCAGCTGGGACTTCAGCCAGTGCCCATATGGGATGATGGTACTGCAGGCCGCAGTTTTACCCACTAAGCCATGGTGCCAGCCCCGTGCTGGGAAGTTTTTATATCTGTTTGGCAGGAATGAGGATAAGGTTACAGCAAGGCAATAAAGGATGCTCTTTCTTCCTTCATATGAAAAATTAAATGAGGTGCTGCTGTTGTGGCCCAGTGAACTAAGCTGCTGCCTGCGATGCCAGCATCCCATATCAGAGAGCTGTTCACATCCCCACCGTTCTGCTTCTGATTCAACTTCCTGCTAATGTGCCTGAGAGAACAACAGAGGATGGCACAAGTACTTGGTCCCCTGCCAACCACGTGGGAGATCCAGGCTCCTGGCTTTGGGCTGGATCAACACTAGCCTTTCCAGTCATTTTGTGAGTGAATCAGCAGATGAAAGACCCTCTCTCTTCCTCCCTACCACTTTGACTTTCAAATTAATTAATTTTTTAAAGGAAAAGATAAATTACAAGAGTCAGAAGTAAAAGAATGACAAAGGAAATATAGAAGACAGACATGATAAAAGATTTGAGAGCTGTTTAGTGAACAGGTCTTGATGACCCATTGCATAGAGTAATACAGGGGACAGTGATGTTAAGGAAACAAAAAACTGTCTTAGCTGACTATGAGGAGGCAGCATCACCTTAAAAGCTGAAACATGGAAGGGCTACATTTTTTCTTTATTTTATTTGTTTAACCATATTGTTTGAACATGAGACACAAAACTAAATGTCTGATAGGCCACCAAAGATAGAGGTCTGGATTGTGTGAGAGAGAGTCGTGTTATCCATTAGAAAATGTGGGAGACCCGGAGGAAGCTCCTGGCTCCTGGCTTCGGATCGGTGCAGCTCTGGCCATGCAGCCATCTGAGGAGTGAACCAATGGAGAGAAGACCTTTCTCTCTGTCTCTCTCACTGTCTGTAACTCTGCTTCCCAAATAAATAAATAAATATTAAAAAAAAAAAGAAAGAAAAGTTGAATAAAGAATGAGATCTTTCAAAGGAGCTATGGATTCAAAAGAGCAGAGGACTGAGGACAAGGGAAGCTGAAGAATATATAAAAAAGCTAGAAAAAATAAAGAGAATGATGGCACAAAAAACTAAAGGTGGAAATATAACAAGGTTTTAAGAGAAACTGAGTGGCTTAAAGTTTTAACTGGTAAATTCTCTGTATGTTGACAGAACTGTCATACTAAGGTCACAACAGTCATTTTAACCTAAGGGAGTGAGAGTAGAATAAGTTTCAGATATTAATTAGGAGTATGTGTAGTCTACTTAGTCTTTTCAATCTTTAGAAATGGGATCCAGAAGAAAGGATTAGGTATTATGCCAAAAGTGTTTAAACACACACACACACACACACACAGTATTTTCAAAGTTTACCTATTCCATGAACTTTTTGAAGACCCATCACATGAATAGATTTCAAAATATTTTTCACCAAAATAAACTTTGCTTAAAATTAATTTTCTGGGGCTGGCACTGTGGTGCAATGAGTTAATGCCTGGCTTGAAGCTCCGGCAACCCATATGGGCGCCAGTTCAAGACCTGGCTGCTCCACTTCTGATCCAGCTCTCTGCTGTGGCCTGGGAAAGCAGTAGAAGATGGGTTAGGTCCTTGGGCCCCTGCGTCTGTGTGGGAGACCCGAAAGAAGCTCCTGGCTCCTGGCTTCGGATCGGCAGAGCTCTGGCCATTGCGGCCAATTGGGGGAGTGAACCATGGGATGGAGGACCTCTCTCTCTCTCTCTGTGTACCTCTGACTTTCAAATAAATAAATAAATCTTTAAAAAATTAATTTTCCATGAACTTTTAAAGTACCTTCACATACACACACACACACACACACACACTTATCCAGACTTTCAACATAGAAGCTATGAAGTAGCAATTCTATTGAAACACAAGGCTAAAGAACATTTCTTGAACTTGTATTTCCATAGGCACATGATTTTTAATTGGAGATTGTATTTTATTAGAGTGACTGTGAGTAGGTCTAGCTAATAGAGATTTATTCTAGTTCTACTTAAGGACATTTCAATAAAATAATTTTCTTTATTCTGCTCGATCTTCATACCATGATATTGCTGATGATTCTGAAGGTATTTCAAAGTTGATGGTACTGGAATACTTTTTGTGAAAATTTCAATGTCTAAGTGAAACAAGAGGATCCTTAGAAATAGAAAAGCCCTTCTCTTTATCTTTAAAAAGTTGTATAAATCTGCAAATAACCACTCAAAGGACGTTTTCTCGAACATTATACTTTTAAGGGTAAAGATAAGTAAAATCACTTCATCCAAGTGTAAATGACTGGATAACAAACTTTTCATTATAAAACTTGCTTGAGTTCTTTGTTTAGTGCACTAACACTTAAACAGGTATAGCGATTACCATCAAAACTGACAACAGTGGAATATTTCTCCATGTAATACCAAGCCAATACTGAAGAAAATTCCTGTCATATTTCCTAGATTATTAACCTTTACAGAAAGATATATTTTATTCATAAAGGAAAGAGTTCCTCATTTTAATGTGAAATTAAGTTTGAAATACTAATCAAAGAATTGAAATTGTCATATTAGAGCTAGTTCATTTTATCATTTCTACATTTGCCTTAAGGTTACATATTTCAAAAATAATTGAGGAAATATTTTAATCTCTTGCCTTGATTGTATAATAATGACATGTTGTAGTATCAATAAAGGTGAATGAATGAATTAAAGTATGTACTATTTTCTTTAAAATATGCAACAGAATCCTAGTGCCCTTAAGACTCCTCAGTAATCATAATCTATAGCTGAATTACTTCATCCAAGTTTCCTACTCTGTCTCTGTGGTGTTAAACAAAATTTTTTACCTAAAGTAATCACAAATGCCTTTACCCATTCAATTCTCTTCTACTTTAGAACATTCTCCATATAACTGCAGGCTTAAGCTGACTTTCTTCCCAAAATGTGTCTCCCATAAGTTATTCCATAATTTATCTTCCCCTACAAATATCTTTCTCAAATTTATCAAGATAGGCTCAAGTACTTCTTAGATAAAGCTGTCTTAGAGCTAAACTCTATGGACTCTCTCAGCACATGTATTCATCCTGCCTAAAATAACATATCAAAAGCTAAAGAACATATCAAATTTTATTTTGAAAGATAGTCCTTTATCCATTCATATTTACTATGGTTAAATGTGTAAATTTGAAGTAAGATATCCAGAGGAAAAAATTTAGCTTTTCCAGTAACTATTCCTGAGCATGTTATCTCATTCTTTTAAGCTTAATTTTTGTATCTATATTACATGAATAACAATAATATTTATTGTTGATCTAAGTACTTGGGCATTGGAATGATGGAAAATGGGTTAACTATTCTGTCTCAGTGGTCTTAATTTTTTGCTACTTTTGTGCCTCTGTAGGAGATGTGCAATGAATGGTATAGAATGAAATAAGCATGAGGTTTGCAATCAAAGAGACCTGCTCTAGTATCCTGGCTCATACCTTGTTAGCTTCATGACTTTGAATATGTGTATTATCCACTGAAAGACTCACAGTGATGATTTAATGACATGAACTATATATAGTAGCTTATATAAAACTAGTACTTATCAAATATCTGTTGAATAAACATACAAACAATATACATTTGTATATGAATATTGTAGTGCTGGTTTTAAAAGTTTCAAAAGAAATTTAATTAAATCATTCAGCAAAGTTTTTTTAATAACATATATACAGTATACTGGGCTAGGCACTAGGACGAATATCAAATATAGCTGGAAAGGACCATCATTCATCCATGTGGTGTATAATATAACACTGTAAGCCATTACATTGTTTAATAATTCTCTGGAAACAGTAGCAGATGTCTCTGTTCAGGCCTACACTATAATGCAAACATATCTGGGTATGCTAGGGAAAGTGATGGAGCAGACCTTCCTAAAATCGATTTCTATAACTCCTTTTATTTCATTCTATAATCCTGTCAATACACCTGAGGCAGTGATGTGTGTAGCCATAGGAGCAACGAAATCTAGGGTAAGATGCTAGAGAAGGCATACATGGTCAGCTATGTGAATATATGTGGGGTGAACTCTGAAGTGATCCCAAGGGAACAGCAGCTTTGAAAGTAAGTAGTATGGCTGGAAAGTATTCATGGTTGCAAAGTGAGAACCACAGAATAGTCACCAGACAAAGCTTTTCAGTGTCAGCAAGGGAGTGGCAAATCTGAATCCCAGAAGAAATGACCATTGAAGCAAACTCAATCATATGATCCAGAAATTTTTCACCCATATCAGTGTCAAACCTTCACTTAGAACTTACATATTAGTAATGCATCGTAACACTAAAAATAGTTAATTTTAAAGTTTTCCAGGTCAAATATACATTTCTATAATCAAATTTTCAATCCTTACTGACTTCTTATATAGAGATCTTTAAGTTAATTTTACAATGTAGGTAAAATATGCATTATGATAAAATAAGCAGTAAATGCATTAATAAAATATTTCTACGTTTTCAGATATATGCTATTTCTATTTCATTTCCAAAACCATATAGTGATAAAATGATCCATTAAATAAAAGGAAAAGAAGCACTTTTGATTATACAAAGTGCTTTTTAAAAATATAGTATAAAAGTTAATGGTCAATAAATTTTTTTTTAGTTCATAAAATGTGCTTATTTAACTCACTCTGGAATCTCTGATAATTAAAAAAAGTGCAAATCTAATTCAAATACAAAGCTACATCTCTCTCCAGAAACCCTGAGTGAAATGAAAAATGCATCTTAAGTGGAAGTCAGACCTAAGTTTTATTTTAAAAATATAGTTGTAGTTGGCGGAGCCAAGATGGCGGAATAGTGAGGGCGCGCACCGATAGTCCGGGAAAATTTAGTTTAATAAAAGGGGAGTTACGGTAGCCTCAGAAAAAAGAACCAGGGAAATATTGCAGAGGAAACTCTTCTGGATCCAGTGGCCGTGAATCGGAGGACCTACTGGGAGAACAAGGTCGCCCACCGCGCGGAAGCCAAGCCGCGGGACTGAGCCGCGGGACCGAGCCGCGGAAGCCGAGCCGCGGGACCGAGCTGCGCAAGCTGCAGGCTCTGTGCGCCAGTGCTCGAAGGGGAGTGCGTGCCACACAGACAACAGCGGGGAGACTTGGGACGTCCAGGGCTCCAAGTCCACACATCGGCGCTGGAAGGGGAGCGGACCTGCGTGGAGAGCGTGGGAGCCCACAGTTCGGGACACCAGCAGCAGACTCAACACACCAGCGCTGGAACGCGAGGTGAGCCGAACTTCAATAGCCCGAGACACCGGCAGGCAAGGGGAAAGAGGAGACTAGAGGGAACAACCCCCAGGGGGGGGAACTTCACCAGGCTACCTGGAAGAGAGAGAGAGGAAAAAAAAAAGGTGACTGGTACGGACACGGGTTTCTCTCTCTCCGCTCACCTCTCAAGGGCGAGCAAGACAAAGAGCAGGCGCCATCTTGGACATACGTCATAAGCAGAGCGACCTCAGGTCTGCACCGGCCCTGAGCCTAGCAGAAAAACCTGACTCTGGGTGGGGCGAATTAACAGGAGATTAGGACCTAGTAAATTTGTGGTGCTACTGAACTGAGACTGTGAAAAAAGAGACGGTGGGGGAGAGAACTCACGGAATTCACGTGAGCACTCTCCAGAGACGCTACAATTCCGTAACTTTGGCAACCCAGTGGGAGACTGAAGGAGAATTTGAGCCCACTCTGAGGGCCGAACAGATTCCCTGTGTGGTCCTTGGGAAAGAGCTTCCGATCTCTGGCTCCTGCGGGTATATCATTTGCCTGCTAACTACCTCCAACTTCGTTCAGCTGTGCAGAATAACTTCCCTTTTGAATAAAAAAAAAAAAAAAGAGAGAGAGAGAGAGAGAGGTTTACCACGCCTAACCTGGGAGTGTCACCTTTGGCACACCAAACAGAGCTCTCAGGCCACACCCATCTCAAGCCCTAAGGCTCCATCAAAAACAGATAGTCCACTTAAGCTAGAGTCATAGTATAACAAGAAAAAGCACCACAGTGAAGAAACCAAATATCTCCAATATGCCAAATAACAAACGCAAAAACCAAGGTAATAAAAACAAGGAAGTCACCATGAAGCCCTCAAATGAAAAAGACACCCCAATACAAGATTATGAGGATGATGACATAGAAGAAATGCAAGAAGCAGATCTCAAAAAATTGATAAGAACATTAAGAAGTTCTCAAAAACAAATTCTTGAACTACAGAAATCCTTAATGGACAAGATAGAAAATCTCTCTCGTGAAAATGAAATATTAAGGAGGAATCAAAATGAAACGAAACAACTAGTACAACAGGAAACTGGGATAGTGACTGAAGTGAAGAATTCAATAGATCAAATGAAAAACACAATAGAGAGCCTTACAAACAGAATGGGTGAAGCAGAAGAGAGAATATCGGACTTAGAAGACAGAGAACAGGAAAGGATACAGTCAGACCAAAGAAAAGAAGAGGAAATTAGAAATCTAAAACATATTGTCGGGAATCTTCAGGATACTATTAAAAAACCCAACATTCGGGTTCTAGGAGTTCCTGAAGACATGGAGAGGGAGAAAGGATTAGAAGGCCTTTTTAGTGAGATATTAGCAGAAAATTTCCCAGGTTTGGAGAAGGACAGAGAAATCCTAGTACAGGAAGCTCACAGAACCCCTAATAAACACAACCAAAAGAGATCCTCACCACGACACGTTGTAATTAAACTCTCCACAGTGAAACATAAAGAAAAGATCCTAAAATGTGCAAGAGAGAAACGTCAGATTACTCTCAGAGGATCTCCAATCAGACTCACAGCTGACTTCTCATCAGAAACTCTACAAGCTAGGAGGGAATGGCGAGATATAGCCCAGGTACTAAGAGAGAACAACTGCCAGCCCAGAATATTATATCCTGCAAAGCTATCATTTGTGAATAAAGGTGAAATAAAGACTTTTCATAGCAAACAGAAATTGAAAGAATTTGTTGCCACTCGCCCAGCCCTGCAAAAGATGCTTAAAGATGTGTTACACACAGAAACAAAGAAACACGGTCATCAATATGAAAGAAGGTAAAGGAAGGAAACCAAGGAAGGAAAGCTCACAGCAAAAGATCACAGGGAATTCAAAGCATATATTAGAACTTATCTTTGGCAAATGGAAGGGCAAAGTTACCACTGAACATTGAATGTGAATGGCCTGAACTGTCTAGTTAAAAGACAACGATTGGCTGATTGGGTTAAGGAACAAAACCCATCTATTTGCTGCTTACAAGAAACACATATTTCCAACAAAGATCCATACAGACTGAAAGTGAAAGGCTGGAAAAAGATATACCATGCCAACAGAAATGAAAAAAGAGCGGGCGTAGCCATCTTAATATCAGACACCATAAACTTTACCACAAAAACCATTAAGAGAGACAAAGAGGGACACTACATAATGATTAAGGGATCAATTCAACAGGAAGATATAACAATTATCAATGTATATGCACCTAACTACAGGGCACCAGTTTATCTAAAAGATTTGTTAACGGACTTAAAGGGAGACTTAGACCCCAATACAATAGTACTGGGGGACTTCAATACTCCACTCTCAGAAATAGACAGATCAATAGGACAGAAGATCAACAAGGATACAGTAGATTTAAATGACACTATAGCCCAAATGGATCTAACAGATATATACAGAACTTTCAATCCTACAGCTAAAGACTTTACATTCTTCTCAGCAGTACATGGAACCTTCTCTAGGATTGACCACATACTAGGCCATAAAGCAAGTCTCAGCAAATTCAAAAGAATTAGAATCATACCATGCAGCTTCTCAGACCATAAAGGAATGAAGTTGGAAATTAGCAACTCAGGAATCCCTAGAGCATACGCAAACACATGGAGATTGAACAACATGCTCCTGAATGAACAATGGGTCATAGAAGAAATCAAAAGAGAAATCAAAAACTTTCTGGAAGTAAATGAGGATAACAGCACAACATACAAAAACTTATGGGATACAGCAAAAGCAGGGTTAAGAGGGAAGTTTATATCAATAGGTGCCTACATCAAGAAATTGGAAAGGCACCAAATAGATGAGCTTTCAAATCACCTCAAGGATCTAGAAAACCTACAGCAAACCAGACCCAAATCTAGTAGAAGAGAAATAATTAAAATCAGAGAAGAAATCAACAGGATTGAATCAAGAAAAACATTACAAAAAATCAGCCAAACGAGGAGCTGGTTTGTTGAAAAAATAAACAAAATTGACACCCCATTGGCCCAACTAACTAAAAAAGGAAGAGAAAAGACCCAAATCAATAAAATCAGAGATGAAAAAGGAAACGTAACAGCAGACACCACAGAAATAAAAAGAATCATCAGAAATTACTACAAGGACTTGTATGCCAGCAAACAGGGAAATCTATCAGAAATGGATACATTCCTGGACACATACAACATAACTAAATTGAACCAGGAAGACATCGAAAACCTAATTAGACCCATAACTGAGACAGAAATTGAAACAGTAATAAAGGCCCTCCCAACAAAGAAAAGCCCTGGACCAGATGGATTCACTGCTGACTTCTACCAGACATTTAAAGAAGAACTAACTCCAATTCTTCTCAAACTATTCAGAACAATCAAAGAAGAGGGAATCCTTCCAAATTCTTTCTATGAAGCCAGCATCACCTTAATTCCTAAGCCGGAAAAAGATGCAGCACTGAAAGAGAATTACAGACCAATATCCCTGATGAACATAGATGCAAAAATCCTCAATAAAATTCTCGCCAATAGAATGCAACAACACATCAGAAAGATCATCCACCCAGACCAAGTGGGATTTATCCCTGGTATGCAGGGATGGTTTAATGTGCGCAAGACAATCAATGTGATACACCACATTAACAGACTGCAGAAGAAAAACCATATGATTGTCTCAATAGATGCCGAGAAAGCATTTGATAAAATACAACACCCATTCATGATGAAAACTCTAAGCAAACTGGGTTTGGAAGGACCATTCCTCAATACAATCAAAGCAATCTATGAAAAACCAACAACCAACATCCTATTGAATGGAGAAAAGTTGGAAGCATTTCCACTGAGATCTGGTACCAGACAGGGATGCCCACTCTCACCACTGCTATTCAATATAGTTCTGGAGGTTCTAGCCAGAGCTATTAGGCAAGAAAAAGAAATTAAAGGGATACAAATTGGGAAGGAAGAACTCAAACTATCCCTCTTTGCAGATGATATGATTCTTTATTTAGGGGACCCAAAGAACTCTACTAAGAGACGATTGGAACTCATAGAAGAGTTTGGCAAAGTAGCAGGGTATAAAATCAATGCACAAAAATCAACAGCCTTTATATACACAGACAATGCCATGGCTGAGGAAGAACTTCTAAGATCAATCCCATTCACAATAGCTACAAAAACAATCAAATACCTTGGAATAAACTTAACCAAGGACGTTAAAGATCTCTACGATGAAAATTACAAAACCTTAAAGAAAGAAATAGAAGAGGATACCAAGAAATGGAAAAATCTTCCACGCTCATGGATTGGAAGAATCAATATCATCAAAATGTCCATTCTCCCAAAAGCAATTTATAAATTCAATGCAATACCAATCAAGATACCGAAGACCTTCTCAGATCTGGAAAAATTGGTGCTGAAATTTATATGGAGGCACAAGAGACCTCGAATAGCTAAAGCAATCTTGTACAACAAAAACAAAGCCGGAGGCATCACAATACCAGATTTCAGGACATACTACTGTGCAGTTGTAATCAAAACAGCATGGTACTGGTACAGAAACAGATGGATAGACCAATGGAACAGAATTGAAACACCAGAAATCAACCCAAACATCTACAGCCAACTTATATTTGATTAAGGATCTAAAACTAATTCCTGGAGCAAGGACAGTCTATTCAATAAATAGTGCTGGGAAAATTGGATTTCCACGTGCAGAAGCATGAAGCAAGACCCCTGCCTTACACCTTACACAAAAATCCACTCAACATGGATTAAAGACCTAAATCTACGACCTGACACCATCAAGTTACTAGAGAACATTGGAGAAACCCTTCAAGATATTGGCACAGGCAAAGAGTTTCTGGAAAAGACCCGGGAGGCACAGGCAGTCAAAGCCAAAATCAACTATTGGGATTGCATCAAATTGAGAAGTTTCTGTACTGCAAAAGAAACAGTCAGGAAAGTAAAGAGGCAACCGACAGAATGGGAAACAATATTTGCAAACTATGCAACAGATAAAGGGTTAATAACCAGAATCTACAAAGAGATCAAGAAACTCCACAAAAACAAAACCAACAACCCACTTAAGAGATGGGCCAAGGACCTCAATAGACATTTTTCAAAAGAGGAAATCCAAATGGCCAACAGGCACATGAAAAAATGTTCAAGGTCATTAGTAATCAGGGAAATGCAAATCAAAAGCACAATGAGGTTTCACCTCACCCCGGTTAGAATGGCTCACATGCAGAAATCTACCAACAACAGATGCTGGCGAGGATGTGGGGAAAAAGGGACACTAACCCACTGTTGGTGGGAATACAAACTGGTCAAGCCACTAGGGAAGTCAGTCTGGAGATCCCTCAGAAACCTGAAGATAACCCTACCGTTCGACCCAGCCATCCCACTCCTTGGAATTTACCCAAAGGAATTTAAATTGGCAAACAAAAAAGCGGTCTGCACCCTAATGTTTATTGCAGCTCAATTCACAATAGCTAAGACCTGGAACCAACCTAAATGCCCATCAATGGAAGACTGGATAAAGAAATTATGGGATATGTACTCTTTAGAATACTATACCGCAGTAAGAAACAACGAAATCCAGTCATTTGCAACAAAATGGAGGAATCTGGAACACATCATGCTGAGTGAAATAAGCCAGACCCAAAGGGACAAATATCGTATGTTCTCCCTGATCGGTGACAACTGACTGAACACCAAAAAGGAAACCTGTTGAAGTAAAATGGGCACTATGGGAAACGGTGACTTGATCAGCATAGCCCTGACTATTAATGAACAACTTAATACATTATCCCTCTTAGTAGTTTTTTTGTCTGTTCTACTTAATATGACTGGTTTAATTCTGTGATTAATACACAGTTATTCTTAAGTGTTAAAAATTAACTGAAATGTGATCCCTGTTAAACATAAGAGTGGGAATAAGAGAGGGAAGAGATGTATAATTTGGGACATGCTCATGCTGACTTGCACCAAATGGTAGAGTTAAAAACATAACAGGGGATTCCAATTCAATCCCATCAGGGTGGCATGTACCAATGCCATCTCACTATTCCAAGTGATCAATTTCAGTTCACAATTGATCATAATGAAAGGACTAAGAGTCAAAGGGAGCACATAAACAAGTCTAGTACCTGCTAACACTAACCGATGGAGTAAATAAAGGGGAGAGTGATCCAACATGGGAAGTGAGATACTCAGCAGACTCATAGAATGGCGGATTTCCTAAATAGCACTCTGGCCTCAGAATCAGCCCTAAAGGCATTCGGATCTGGCTGAACAGCCCATGAGAGTATTTCAGGCATGGAAAGCCAAGACACTCTGGCAAAAGATCTCTGCGAGTGAGATCCCAGTGGAAAGAACAGGTCTTCAAAGAAGGAGGTACCTTTCTCTGAAGGGAGGAGAGAACCTCCACTTTGACTATGACCTTGTCTAAACAAGATAAGAGTCGGAAAACTCAGAGGGCTTCCATAGCCTTGGAAACTCATGACTGGAGCATAGGGAGACTACTGATGCCATATACAGGAGTGTCAATTGGTAAAATCAACAACAGGAGTCACTGTGCACTTACTCCTCATGTAGGATCTCTGTCCTTAATGTGCTGTGTATTGAGATTTAATGCTATAACGAGTACTCAAACAATATATTTCACTTTGTGTTTCTATGGGGGTGTAAACTGTTGAAATCTTTACTTAATGTATACTAAACTGATCCTCGGAAAAAAAAAAAAAAGAAATTATCAACTCCCAACTTGACTCTCACTGGGATTAAACATGACAATAGGTCTGATCTGATTTCATCATCATTTAAAAAAAATCATCTATTATTTTTCACTTTATGTTTCTGTGTGGGAGCAAACTGTTGAAATCCTTACTTAATGTATACTAAGCTGATCTTCTGTATATTAAGATAATCGAAAATGAATCTTGATGTGAAAGGGGAGAGGGAGTGGGAAAGGGGAGGGTAGTGGGTGGGAGGGACGGTATGTGGGGGAAGCCATTGTAATCCATAAATCGTACTTTGGAAATTTATATTCATTAAATAAAAGTTAAAAAAAAGAAAAAAAATATAGTTGTAGTACAACTATATTAAAGTATAATGATAGAGAAGAAGTAATTGAAAAAAATTAAAATATCATAATGTCATTTTTAAAACCAGATAAAATGATTGTTAACATGCCTATGAAGTATTTGAACAAAAATACATGGAAATCTCTTGCTACTTGATATTAAAATTCCAATCACAAATGTCTCTGTATTCCAAGCTGAGTAATTATATTTGGTCCATAACATAGGCATTTGACAATTTTATGCTTCTTGGTATGTCTCAGATTTATAATTTCACCTAGGAATACATTTGAAAAAAAATTGAAGCCAAAATAGTGAAATCAGGAAAAGAGAAGAAAAAAAGTAACAAAATAAAATTTATACAAGGCTGGGACATCTGAGAGAGACAGAAAGAGAGAGAAAGAGAGAGACAGAGAGAAATACAGAGAGAAATTTCATTACATAAATGCACAAGCTTTAAGCTTGAATGATCTTAGATTCTGTAAGGAAAATCTGCACGTACTCAAAAAATTATCTAGTATGTTTTTCAGACTCAGTGACTGGTATGCATTATATAATGCTCAGACACAGAGAAAAGAGGAAGAGAAAAATTTGCTGCAATGAAAAGTAATGGAAAGGCCTGTGGACAGTAGGCAACTTCTCTTTTTATAAAGTTCTCCAGTCTAATTTTATGGAAGAAAAAAATATTGGTTTCGGTTATCCTGGGATCTCTTTGGCTCTACAAGGTTGTTATTGGCTATTGGGCATGAAGTTCAATAAATCAAACAGTTCCCTAATCTAGAATGGGGGGCTTGGGGGAATATGGTGAACAAGTAGAGGCTGAATTGTCTTTAGTCACTCAATAAATTTTGTTATGTTAGCTGTTTTAATGTATAGAGCAGAAAAACAAATAATTGAATTGCAGGCTGAAATTAAGTAACATGATTCAGGAAAATCAACCTCTAAAAATATATCAAAGAAACTGAAGAAGTGATCTGTGAGCCTCAGCCTTGGTCATATAATGAATTAAGAAAAAGTGGCCAACAATTTCTAGTTTGTATGAATTGTTATTGCTGTTACACCTTGTTCTGCTGGAGAAACCAACCTTGTAATCCTAGCAGCACTGGGTTAGGTTGTAGGCAGGAGCACAAACTGGAAATCACAATTTGAAAGCTGTATGCAGGGTTTCTAACTAACAAATTTTGCAGGATAGAGATGCTCTGTGTAGAGTGACAACCCATTGACAACCTCTTTGGGAATGTTCAGACAGCAAGGACAAGGCAGATCATTAAGCCTTGTAGAATAACTAGAATGAGAGAACATTGTAATTTGTGATGAGACTCCTCTTTTCCCTTATTCCTGTGATTTTTTTTCAGTAAGCTTCCATTGTGGAAGGTGATACATAGAACTCTAGAAAAAAAGTCTCTGATTTCTTAGAGACAAGCACAGTAATATAAGGATCCATACTCAGAAACTGTTGCAATATAAAAGGCCATTGCGGCCGGTGCCGTGGCTCACTAGGATAATCCTCTGCTTGCAGCGCTGGTACTCCTGGTTCTAGTCCCAGTTGGAGCGCCGGATTCTGTCCTGGTTGCCCCTCTTCCAGGCCAGTTCCCTGCTGTGGCCCTGGAAGGCAGTGGAGGATGGCCCAAGTCCTTGGGCTCTGCACCCGCATGGGAGACCAGGAGGAGGCGCCTGGCTCCTGACTTTGGATTGGCACAGCGCGCCAGCAGTACTGGCCATTTGCGGGGTGAACCAACAGAAAGGAAGACCTTTCTCTCTGTCTCTCTCTCTCACTGTCTAACTCTGCCTGTCAAAAAAAAAATATATATATATATATAAAAGGCCATTGCAAAATCAGAAAAATAAAGAATATGCTTTAATAACAATGTAATTTAGCTTTGAAGAGAAGTTTACATTTTACAGAACACTGCATACAAATGTTATCACATTTGTTCTTGAAAGTTGTCCCCCAGAAGAAATAACATATTTAATAAATACATAAAGAAATTTAATCCCAAAGAAATTGAGAGTTATTTCTATTTCATTAAAAAGTGGTGGCAGAGTTAGGACTAGTGCAGATGTTCTGAATCCAATTCCAATTTTGTATGTGTGTGTACCCATGGCCATATTACACACTTTGCTTTAAAATGAGTCTTATCATGTGATATCATTCAATTGAATGTCTACTTATCAAAAGTTATGGACCACAACAACGGACATTATCATGTAACTGACAGGAGTTAGAAGCCCCGGGAAAGTCATTTATAGTATAGATTTTCCCTCCTAATTTTTAAATCACATCTGTAAGTCTATTAGGGAAGACTGAAATTCCACTGGACTTGCAAAAGTTCAAATTTTGAAAACTGGACTGTATTGGTATGCAAAGTGATCAGTAGCAAAGAGAAATGCTTGATGCAATCAGACTATGTCTATGGATGTGTGATTTTCATCCCTTAAAATAAGAATGAAGATAAGAATAATAGCAGTGAGTGACGCTAAAGGAATACTTATTGTGTCAGGTATTCTCTTAAGTGCTTTATGCATACTAACTTTGAAACCTCACAATAACCTTATAAAGATTAATCAATTATTATTCCCTTTTGCAGCTAATAAAACTGAGGCACACGAAGTAAAATACCTTGTTAAATATTGCATGGAAAATCAGAGACAGAGCTGGGTTTTGATCCCACACAGGCCTGCTATAGAATACATGTGTCTAAAGAAGGAACTATACTGCCCTTTCAAAAATAAGATTACATAACAGTTATGCACTAGAATCATTGAGAATCATTTCTGGATTCATTGCTGCTCAGTTGTGTTATCCTGACCAAGATGTTTACCATCTTTCTGCCATGGTATATTCAGCTGTCAAATAGAGATGCCCATAAACAATTTTCCTGGTAACATTACAAGTTCCAAGTGAGATGATATATATTTTTCTTGCATATTAGTTAATGACTAAATGATAATTGTAGGAGAAAAGCAGTTATTATAACTTTAAAAATAATCTACTCCAACTCCTCAATTTAAAAAATTGAGGAACCTAAATCCCAAGAATTTTAAATGACTTGGTTTGAATCATTCCATTTGTGTTAGAACCAAGAGTAGAATTTGAATTGAATTGAAAAATGATTCCTAACACAACTACAACAAACAAATGTAAGGTATCATTCATTTGATATTGGAGGGTCACTACCTTAATACAATCTACAGACTAACGAGATGTACAATGGTATAAATGAAGACTGAATACAGTGATGATCCAGCCTTATGCAAAATGACAGTTGAATTCTCCCTACACTCAACATATGATGGAAATACATTCAGGTTTTTTTTTTTTAATCTGAATAATAGATGTTATTTGAAAATGAGAGCCTTGATCATATATTTAATCTTTTTCAAGCTGACTCAGCTCTGAAGTAATGGCAACAGAAAGTCTGAAGTTACAGCCTGGAAAGAATAGAATCACAATTTAGCAGTCTGGGATACCACTGCTATTTTGATGGGGTTTTCCACAATACTTGAGACTCATTATAGCATAAAATATTGGCAAATGGAGAAAATCTAGACAAAAGAGAGGAGATTCTTGGGATTTTCCTTGGGCAAATATAAAAGTAGTTAAACTCTTAATGGTGAACAGAAAGCAGCTGCTTCCTATATTTTTCAGATTCACCATCAATACACTGAGCTGAATAAAAGAGACAGTTAACGAGGCATGCCAAAAAGACAAAGACCAGTGAAAGAGAGGCAAATAACCTGTTACTACAGATAAAAACTACAATCAATAAGGTGCTATTTTCTGCCTCTACGTTTCTTTTCTCTCACCTGTGATTTGCTATTCTTTTCTTTATTCACTTAAACTCAACACCAAACCTTTCTGAATATAGTATAGCATAAATTTAAAATAAGAAAACAAAACACATTTAATAAAAAGAACACCATATTAAAATGCATTGCTGTATGTGTTGCTGTTTCTTAGGCTTACTTTAACTCATAAAAGTCTTTTAGCAAACAAACATCTGTAACATTTTTACTATTACAATTACATATGCAGATACATACACATAAGTGTTTAGCTTAATGAATTTTTACAAAATAAACATCTCTGTAAAAGCACCAACATCATAGAAAAAGGTATAACCGGAACCCCGAGAGGCTTTCCTGTGCTGCCTTCCATTCTATGCCCCAACTTTGCTACCAGCTCTTCTGATTTGTATCACACAAGTCAGTCTCTTTTTTGTATATTACACAGACGGAATCACACCCTATGTATTATTCTGTGGCTTCTTTTGTTCAGATATATGTTT
This sequence comes from Oryctolagus cuniculus, assembly GCF_964237555.1. Classification (NCBI taxonomy): domain Eukaryota; kingdom Metazoa; phylum Chordata; class Mammalia; order Lagomorpha; family Leporidae; genus Oryctolagus; species Oryctolagus cuniculus. The sequence goes on from NC_091433.1 coordinate 168,126,462, forward strand.
ATATGATTGTACATAAATTATTCATTAATTCCTTTGGAGTGATGATCATCTGCTTGTTTTTAACAGGTTTATTTGTCTAATAACAGCACTCACATGGCATGCTGGCATCACATGTGGCATCTTAGCCACAGCACCACAATGCTGGCATCTATGATTTTCTTATCATGTGATATCTTTGATTTTAATATAAAAGTGACACTGGCTGCAAAAAACAACCTGGGAAGTGCATCCCTCCATACATACTTTGGAAGAGTTTTTGAAGAACCATTAATGAGAATTAGTTGAGAATCATTACTATTTTAAGAAATATAATTTTGGGAATGTTATTTACAGTTTATTCTCTTAATAGATTAAAATACAAACTTTTATTAAATCTTGAATTTCTCTTTGATTTTCTGCACCAGTTTAGAAAGTAGTTTTCTAGATTATAGCTGGGATAACTTTTTGTTTTCAAGTGTGATTTCTTGGTGCCTAGAAGTAGAATGTTCAAGCATGTTGGAAACAATTCACTCAGCACTGATAGGAACTGAAGATAATAACTAGGTATGGGGGCCAGCACTGTGAGATAGCAGCTAAAGCTGCTGCCTATAGTGCTGGCATCCCATTTGAGTCCTGGCTGCTACACTTCCCATCCACCTCCCAGCTAAGGCACCTGGGAAAGCAGAGGAAGACAGCCCAAGGACTTGGGCCCCTGCACTTACGTATGAGACCAGAAGAAGCTCCTAGCTTCTGGTTTCAGGTTGGCTCAGCTCTGGCCATTGAGGCCACTTGGAGAGTAAACCAGCAGATGGAAGATTCTCATTCATTCTCTCTCTCTCCCTCTCTGCCTCTCTGTAACTCTGCCTTTCAAATAACTAAAAAAAAAAAAATTTAAAAAATAAGTAAGTATGAGTTCTGTAGTTAAAGCTTGATAGATCTATGGTTGTTAATTTCAGTGTGTATTCTTTTCTTTAAGGATATAACCTAAAGTTATAAGAATGTGTCAGAAGTACTTCAGAAAAAGGTAAGTAGAACATACCAGTAGAATAAGTTCAGTTTATTGTTTATTAATGCAATTGCAAAGGCACACCATAGGGTGTTTTTGGAGGAACCTGTTATACACAACTTAGTACAAGCTTTGGACTTTGCTTACATAATTTAGGGGGCAGATTCAGGCAAGTATTGTATGCTATAAGGAACTTCAGATAATTCTAGAATTGAGTAATAAATCTCATCCAGAAGGAGAGAAGACTTAGCAAGGCTAGAAGTATAATTGACTAAGACAGAATACCCATATTTGCTGGGACAGGGGGATGTCTGATATTTTAGCATTTGCACAGTGAAGTTTTGCACTTGATTTGCCAGCATCAGAAATTGATTTGTTTTTGCTTTTGCTTTTGCCTCACTTTATCATGGCCACAGAGTGACATTGTCTGAAACTAGGATTCTGTGAAACTGGTTTTGCCCAATAGGAGAACAGCGTGACCTAGCTCTAGGTGTCAGCACTGCTCCCCAAAACACCATTGTTAGCAATAAGGGTCAAGCATTCATGGATTTTTAGGGACTGATTTTCTCTTCATATGGATAAACTATGTAATAAAATTTGTCATAAAATCTATGGCTAGAGGATAATTAAAATCGAATCAAAACACTACAGTGATTTCAGTGATTTAAGTAAATTTTCAATGTTATATTTTGTGCAGTAAAAGGAAGCAATTCTCCTTTGCAACTATTTTTTACTTGCTACTGTCCCAAATAAAAGATATTTAAAGTTCTGCATAATCTAACAAAAGAGGCTGGGGGAAAACATAAGATTGTGACTAGATCACATGTTTGAGCAAACAATCCAATCCAAAAGGTGATCTAGTAATTATAATCTCACATGAAAAAAATTTGACATTGAAAAAGCATTAGCTTTCTAAGAATGTTACAAATATTATTTCCAAGTCTCCAAATCAACAGTAAAGTTTGAGTTCCTCTATTTATTTTTAAATCTTGCTAAATTCTACACTATCAATTTACCAAGTTTCACCTTAACCTCAAAGTTTTTAAGGGCATTCTTCAAAATAAATCAACTGTTTGTCCTTTAGAACAGTGAATTTATTTATTTATTTATTTATTTTGACAGGCAGAGTGGACAGTGAGAGAGAGAGACAGAGAGAAAGGTCTTCCTTTTGCAGTTGGTTCACCCCCCCCCCCCAATGGCCGCTGCGGCCAGCGCAGTGCGCTGATCCAAAGCCAGGAGCCAGGTGCTTCTCCTGGTCTCCCATGGGGTGCAGGGCCCAAGGACTTGGGCCATCCTCCACTGCCTTCCCAGGCCACAGCAGAGAGCTGAACTGAAAGAGGAGCAACCAGACAGAATCCGGTGCTCCGACTGGGACTAGAACCCGGTGTGCTGGCACCACAGGCAGAGGATTAGCCTATTGAGCCACTGGGTCATCCTAGATCAGTGAATTTAAATTTGAATGCAGAATCATGGGAAGATCTGCTTTTAAAACAGAGTGACTGTTTTTTAATTTGTGTAATCTTTTACTCACAAAGGATTAGCTTTTCTTAATAGAAAACTTTTATTTAATAAATATAAATTTCGAAACTACAACTTTTGGATTATAGCGGTTCTTCCCCCCATAACCACCCTCCCACACACAAACCATCCCATCTCCTTCTTCATCTCCAATCCCATTCTTCATTAAGATTCATTTTTAATTATCTTTATATACAGAAGATCAACTGTATACTAAGTAAAGATTTCAACAGTTTCCCCATATACAGACACACAACGTATAAAGTACTGTTTGAAGACAAGTTTTACCATTAATTCTCATAGTACAACACATTAAGGACAGAGGTCCTACATGGAGAATAAGTGCACAGTGACTCTGCTGTTGATTTAACAATTGACACTCTTATTGATGACGTCAGTAATCAATCAAGGCTCTTGTCATGAGCTGCCAAGGCTAGGGAAGCCTGTTAAGTTCACAAACTCCAATCTTATTTAGATAAGGCCATAATCAAAGTGGAAATTCTCTCCTCTCCATACCGCACTTCATGAGCCAGAGCTCTTTCAGTCACTGCCATCCTCAGTGTCTCCTGCATGGTCATCATTATTCTCAGAAACTGCTGGGTTCTGCTGGGTTATTTTAGATATAAACGAAGGTCCATTGTCACTCTGAAGGGACCGTGGGAGTCCAAAGCGTGGCACGATGTCTTTCAACAAGGCTTTAAGCACCTCATGTGCTTTCTCCATTCAGGTCGGAAAGGCTTCTATCCATCCTGTAAAAGTATCAATAAAAACTAGAAGGTACCTATAATTGCTTGTTGGGAGCATATTGGTAAAATCAACCTGCCAGTGTACACCTGTTTATGTTCCCCTCCTCTGCACTGGAGTCAACAGGGGAGGTGGCCTTATGTGGTGAGGGTTATTCTGTAAACATAGTGGCCAAGAGCGAGTCATTTCCTTTATGACCATATTTAGCCCCTTTCCTCCAATAGCTTGGGAGACCAGTTGTGTCAAGGCATCTCTTCCCAAGTGGGTAGACTTGTGTATCTCCTTTATAATTTTCCATTGAGTGGCCATTGGTAGCATAATTCTATGATTTAGCATCCACCATCTATTTGTGTTTTTAGTATAGCCTCGCTGTTGGGCCCATTCATTCTCAGGTTCCGTATAATGAGGTTCCTTAACCACTTCCACAGATTGAGGTATAAGGGCCATTTCCAAACTTTCCTGTGTAGCTGCTCTATCTGCTAGTGCATTTATCTGGTTAACATAATTATCTCTCTTCTGATATCCCTTGTAGTGGATGACGGCCACTTCTAAAGGCTCCAGTACTGCCTGAAGTAGAGTCAGTATCTCTTTTCCATATTTAACAGGGGAACTCTTTGCAGTCAGTAAGCCCCTCTCTTTCCAGATTGCTGTGTGTGCATGTAACACAAGGAAAGCATATCTGTAATCTGTATATATATTAACTCGCTAACCTTTTCCCAATTGTAAAGCCCTAATCAATTCAATAAACTCTGCCTTTTCGGCTACAGTATTGTGTGGTAGTGCTTGGGCTTCTATTATCTGAGTAAGATCCACTACAGCATAGCCTGCCTTTCTAACTCCTTCCTTCATATAGCTGCTGCCATCAGTAAACCATTCAGCATCTGGATTTTCCAGGGGCTCATCTCGTAGGTCTGGCCTACTAGAGTACACCTGCCTAACTCATTCCCCCTTCAGAGACTCCATCCCCTTAATCCTAAGGGGAGTTGATGGCCATCAAATCATCTCTTCTGTAACTGCTTCCTGCTCATGAGGGGTGTAGTGCAGACCCTGCCTATCCAGTGTCTGTAAGTCTCTGTCTATCCTGTCTAACAAATTTGCTTTGTGGGTTGGAGCATTCTCGGTCATTGCCAAGGTCAGTGTCCCTGTGTACTCAGTTACTCCCAGAATCCAACTACTTGAGCAACTACCTGTTGCTTCCCAGGGTGTGTATTAGCAGGAGTTGAATTTGGAGCTGAAGTGGTGCCAGGACTTGAACTCAGGGACTCAAATATGGAATGCTGTCTTTCCAAGTGACAACTTCACTGTTGTGCCAAAGGCTCACCCCAAATGGCAGGATTGAAGCTAGTTGTGCTTGTGCATGACTTGAAGTCCTTCAATTTTGTGCAATACTATATTACCCACCTCCTACCTTCTCCTCCATGAAAACAAATGAATAAATACATAAATAAATAATAAAACACAAAGTGTTACATGGAACAATTGAAGTAAGACCTAACAGTAAAGAGAATTTCCTACTTTGCTACATTAATACATAGGACCCTGGATTTAGGAGAATTTAAGAGATTTAAGAGAATCAAAGTTCAGCAGTAATACTAATATTTTGAAAAGCATTTTTCTGATTTGAAAGGCAGTGTTAAATAGGACCTCTGAGAGCAAAGAAACAAATAGAAGGCATTTGATCATTTGCTTTTTAAGTACACTTTCCAAAACAAACATCTTTCTCATAAGTTCTTAAATGGATGTTTGCAATTCAAAATATATAATGATCTTGCAGATCTTTTCCAATTATGCATTTCATTTTATATTCCTGAATCATAAAAGCCCCCCTCTTCATTTCCCTGTCGATTCGATTCTCTTCTGTCTCCAAACTCCCTCTACCGTTCTGTTATTTAAGTCTATATTCTTTCTGAAGCGAATTTTCTTTTGTTTTTGTTAGGTAGCAAGATAGACATTAACTATGTGTGTGAGAAGGACCAAAGAATGAAAATGAGATTTTTTTAAAAAAAGATTTATTTATTTATCTGAAAGTCAGAGTTACAGAGAAAGAAAGGCAGAGAGAAAGAAAGGGAGGGAGTCAGGGAGGGAGGGAGAGAGAGAGAGAGAGAGAGAGAGAGAATCTTCCATCTGCTGATTCAATCCTCAAACAAATACAATGGCCAGGGCTGCACCAGATCGAAACTGGGAGCCAGGAGCTTCATCTGGGTCTCCCATGTGGGTGCAAGTGCCCAAGAACTTGGGCCATCTTCCACTGCTTTCCCAAGAGCATTACCAGGGAGTTGGAGTGGAAGTGGAGCAGCCAGGACTTGAACCAGTGTCCATACAGGACACCAGCACTGCAGGCAGCAGCTTTAACCATTATGCCATGGGTCCAGCCTTGAAAATGAGAATTTTTGTGTGGTTAAATGAGGGAAGAAATACAGAAGCAAACCTTGGAAGCAGACCAGCATTTACACACCAAAAGTCTTGTCCTTGTGTTCAACAACCTTATCAGGTTGCAGGGGCAGCTTAGAGGAATCTTCCCTGCTCCATGCCAAGAGGGTTATTAGGTCCAAGAACACTGCATTGATGAGGTTGAGGGAGGAATTTCAGGAATTCCATACCCAGGAAGCCCTCTACTCAGCAATAACCTAGAAGTGTGTGTGGTGGGGAAAGGAGGAGGAGAAACAGAGGGACAGTGCTCTTCTGAATACAGACTGGGTTCTTGGTTCTTTTCTGAGATGCCCAGCTAGCTGGTCTGCCAGGTATATTTTCAATCAACTTGGCTAGCATGTTTCCTGCTACTGTCTCATCTGAATTTTTTCCTGTGCAAAGAACTTCTGATCAGCCGCCTCCAGTAACACTTCGAGGCCTGTTGCTAATTTTCTTTCCTAATCTCAAATTCTATTTATTAAAAGTGATCCCATATGGGTGCCGGGTTCTAGTCCCAGCTGCTCCTCTTCCAGTCCAGCTCTCTACTGTGGCCCAGGTAGGCAGTGGAGGATGGCCCAGGTGCTTGGGCTTCTGCAGCCACATGGGAGACCAGAAAGAAGCACCTGGCTCCTGGCTTCAGATTGGCGCAGCGCTGGCAGTGGCGGCCATTTGGGGAGTGAACCAACAGAAGGAAGACCTTTCTCTCTCTCTCTCTCACTGTCTATAATTCTACTTGTCAAAAAAAAAAAAAGTGACCCCAAAGTGGAAAAGCTCTTCTGAAAGACCTTGAAGAGGGTAGTTTTCATTTACCTAAAATGACTAACTAAAAGAAAAAAAAAAAAACAGAAGTCTGGTTCAGTTGCCTGTCATAGTCTACTTATTTGTAATCTATTTAACTTCTAGAAATGCTTTTATAAGCCCAAACATCATAAAATTAAATTAACATATACACAGTAGTATGATCTCAGTTTGGCACTTCATCTAAAACTGTCTTCAAAGTAGGCCATACTATGGGTGTCAATGCCAAGGTAATATTTTAAAATGCATTCATTGGGAGCCAGTGTTGTGGTGTAGTGGGTAAAGCCCCTGCCTGTGATACAAGCATCCCATAGGGGTGCTTGTTTGTGTCCTGGCTGCTCCACTTCCAATCCAGCTCCCTGCTAATTGCCTGGAAAAAGCAGCAAAATATGACCTAAATGTTTGGGTTCCTGCCACCCATGTGGGAGACCCAGACGAAGTTTCAACCTGGCCCATTTGTGAGAGTGAACCAATGGATGGAAGACTCTCTCTCTCTCTTTCTGTCTCTCTCTCTCTTACTCTTTCAAATAAAATAAATAAATCTTACAAAAAATGAAATGTGTTCATTGGCTTGCATTTACCAAAATCTTAGTTAAATGGCAAACAGTATTATACTCTATATTTTGTGGAACTAAATGATTGAAAAAATCCTAGGAGATGTATACTATAATTAACTCTATTTCATGCATGAGGAACATGGGATGAAAGAGATAGATAACTTGTTAGATTCTCAAATTAATATGTAGTCTACACTAATATCCCTCATTTGACAATAATGTTTCAAAATGAAATCATATGGTGGTAAGTTCTATGACTCAAAATAAAACCACAGAAATAAAACCTGTTGGGGTCAGGTCTCAACGCCCATCTGCTTTGACTATTTTGGCTGAAATAATTGCCAATCTCTGATCTCTTAGCCCACTATGGTTTACCAGTTCAAAAAATGCACTAATTTTAAACCACTTTTCAGCCATTTATTTCTTAATTTATTCAGATTATAAACATGATTTATTCTACAAATTTGGTATTTAGAAAACTTTACCTTGTATTACTGAATTTAATTTCATATTAATCAGTCTCTTTCATATTATGACTTTTAATTGACTGCACATTTTTTAAAAGCATATTTCCTCAAAAATATAATCATCATTTTTGAACAAATATAATTAGTTCACTACTTGTTATCACTGCCTGCGAGTGCTTTTGATTTATGACATTAATTACTTAAATGGATCTGGATCATTTGATAAATTCTATTTTAAAATTTAATCATGCTTTTAGACAATATTCTGAGATACAGAAATTTCTATGAATATTATTCTTAAGATTTAGAAAATGCTGTGACAGCTCTCTTTAAATGTTACCCTTATAAAGAGAGATAAGATTCTTATCCCTGGCCTTCTCTTCTGACAGTAACTTTTAAAATAATATGAAAGTTTACATTGGTGATTGCCGTACTCAAAGGGTACATTGTTCACCTGACATATTTTTCAGGGGAGCCATTCAATTATTTCTGGTTTAAAAATATTAAGGAAAACAATAAGTGACCACATCAATCCCTTCTATTTTCAAATAGCTGTACTGTGATTTTGGATGGTGCTATATGCTGATAGCAAAAAGTTCCCATTCCTTTCTTTCTAGCTATACCCATTTAGTACATACAAACAAATGCATACATACACAAACACAGAAAAATACAACTACATATATTCAGAGGTTGCCCTTTTCTGTTTCACAATCTATGTATACATGGGTATATATAGGCCTATATGAGTATACATAAGAATTACAGACTAAAGTTAACAGAAGCATAACTATAAAATCATTACACTGTTTTCAATATGTTAAAAATCATATACTTTAAATACTATAAACCATGTTGAATCATATATTTGGTTAGGTAGGTAATGTTCTATGACTTCGTCATTTCCCTTTCCCCGCTCCACTGAGCCTTTGGTGATAATACTACATTCACACTTCCTCTGAAGACATTGGTTGTAACGCTACATCTCAACTCTGCAGACACATGGAATGACAGAAGTAGAGTCTGAACAAATGCAAGGATTGTAATTTTATAATTTTGGCTGCCCCGAGCCTGTCTCTGGGAGCGATAATTAATGCAATACATTCATTAGCTTCTCTCAAGGGTAAAAAGAAAGATCTAATTGAAACCTTGTAAAGCAGTTTCACAAGTGAAATGGAAAGGATATTGGCTTTTATCTCCCAGACCCACCTTTACATAGTCACAGATTATTAATGTTTCATAAAAATGTTGTAAACTTTTATGTTAACATCCCTAGAACTGGTGAATTTAGGTCAACAATGACTATTACATCTTTAATTAGTAATGTTCAACAGAATTTATTTTCCAGAATCAGAAGCAATGAGTTCCAAAATGATTCTACAATGAATAATAGCCTTAAGAAAGGAATCTGGAACACATCATGCTGAGTGAAATAAGCCAGTCCCAAAGGGACAAATACCATATGTTCTCCCTGATCGGTGACAACTGACTGAACACCAAGAGGGAAATCTGTAGGAGTGAGGTGGACACTATGGGAAACGGTGGCTTGATCAGCATAGCCCTGACTGTTAATGAACAACTTAATACATTATCCCTCTTAGTAGTTTTTTTATCTGTTCTACTTAATATGACTGGTTTAGATCTGTAATTGATGCACAGTTATTCTTAAGTGTTGAAAATTAACTGAAATGTGAGCCCTGTTGAACATGGTGGTGGGAATGGGAGAGGGAAGAGATGTATAATTTGGGACATGCTCAGGCTGACTTGCCCCAAGTGGTGGAGTTGGAAGCATACCAGGGGATTCCAATTCAATCCCATCGAAGTGGCATGTACCAATGCCATCTCACTGTTCCAGGTGATCAATTTCAGTTCACAGTTGGTCATGGTGGAGGGACTGGGAGTCAAAGGGAGCACATAGACAAGTCTAGTACCTGCTAACGCTAACCGATGGAGTAAATAAAGGGGAGAGTGATCCAACATGGGAAGTGAGATACTCAGCAGACTCATAGAATGGCAGATGTCCTAAATAGCACTCTGGCCTCAGAATCAGCCCTAAGGGCATTCGGAGCTGGCTGAAAAGCTCATGAGAGTACTTCAGGCATGGAAAGCCAAGACACTCTGGCAAAAGATCTCTGCGAGTGAGATCCCAGTGGAAAGAACAGGTCATCAAAGAAGGAGGTACCTTTCTCTGAAGGGAGGAGAGAACCTCCACTTTGACTATGACCTTGTCTAAACAAGATAAGAGTCGGAGAACTCAGAGGGCTTCCATAGCCTTGGAAACTCATGACTGGAGCATAGGGAGATTACTGATGCCATAGACAGGAGTGTCAATTGGTAAAGCCAACAACAGGAGTCACTGTGCACTTACTCCTCATGTAGGATCTCTATCCTTAATGTGCTGTACATTGAGATTTAATGCTATAACGAGTACTCAAACAATATATTTCACTTTGTGTTTCTATGGGGGTGCAAACTGTTGAAATCCTTACTTAATGCATACTAAACTGATCCTCTGTAAAAAAAAAAAAAAAAAAAAAAAAAAAAAGAAATTATCAATTCCCAACTTGACTCTCACTGGGATTAAACATGACAATAGGTCTGCTCTGATTTCATCATCATTTAAAAAAAATCATCTATTATTTTTCACTTTATGTTTCTGTGTGGGTGCAAACTGTTGAAATCCATACTTGATGTATACTAAGCTGATCTTCTGTATATTAAGATAATCGAAAATGAATCTTGATGTGAATGGAAGGGGAGAGGGAGTGGGAAAGGGGAGGGTTGTGGGTGGGAGGGACGGTATGGGGGGGAAGCCATTGTAATCCATAAGTCGTACTTTGGAAATTTATATGCATTAAATAAAAGTTTAAAAAAAAAAAAAAAAGAAAGTTTGCAACAATATATAAAAATTTAAAACAAAAATATTCCATATTCTAACAAGATAAAAAGATGATTCATTAAAAGACTGAAATGACATCCTAAATAGGACAATAAGGCTACCAAGTCTTCTACGTTTAATGCATTTGATATCATTATTTGAACAAAGTGAACAATCCAGACGAGTCTCAATTTTAGTTAAGATAGTATTTTTTCCTCTGCTTCCTCTTCCTTTTCCACTTGCTCTTCCTCTTCAACAATGCCCTTACTTCTGCTGCCATTGTACAACTTGAACTCTGAACTCTGTTTATATTGTCAAATTGAAGAATCATACTTATTATAAACTGACTTGTGACAGTGATTTAAATCTCTCATACCCAGTGGATCTCTCATCAAAGGAATTTATGTAGTTATTCTAAAATTCATTTACTTTTCTTATATTTATTGAACATGCTAGTATATGTGCCAAACTCTAATATGCTCAGTGATCAGGTTTCAGTGTATGAAATAGATTTAGCCTTTTGCTCAATGGGGCTTATCTTCATACAACAGGTTATTTTTTAAGTTGACTGGTAGAATTCAGTTATTAACCCATTACTTCCCACTAACTCCCATAAGTATCACTGCATACTCTGGTGTGGAGTAGAGTATCTTTCTTTATTTTCCCCAAATGTCATAATATATTTGATTCCTAGGTGAATGAAAATATGATTTAGTATATGACTAGCCTATATCTTCCATATCTCATCATTTTGGTGAATTTTTATGGAAAGTTTTTATTTAATAAATATAAATTTCATAGGTACAACTTTTGGATTATATTAGTTCTTCCTCCCATACCCACCCTCCCACTCCCAAACCGTCCCGCCTCCTAGTCCCTCTCCCATCCCATTCTTCATTAAGCTTCATTTTTAATTATCTTTATAAACAGAAGATCAACTCTATACTAAGTAAAGATTTCAACAGTTTGCACCTACACAGACACACTTTGCAAACCTCTAATAGCTGGTTTTTAATCTCTTTGCTTGATAGTAGGTCACTGACTATTCAAACTCAAATTGCCTTTGTTTACAGAAGACTGGATGTGACAAAGAATTAGCTGTTCACCAAAACAATCCTCAACCAATGGTTTTGAATTGGTGTATAAATATCTTATATTCCTCACTTCTCAGGGGCATTATCTTGAAATCTCTCCATGTAGTTTACACTCCATTTGCTGACAAAGATAACTTGCTTAACAATGCACCATTTGCTGACTCTTTCCTCTCTTCCTCTCAACATCTTACTCCACTACTGATATTTCCTGAAATATCTCACAAATAAGCTATTGACATTTGAATCATTTTCTCAATGTTAGCTACTGGGTGAGCCCAAATTAAGACAGTTGGTGTGAAAATTGGTATAAAAAGCAGATCTTTAGGATTCTGAAACAGAATCACAGGTCAGATTATTATAGGACCCCATTGTTGGTAGTAAGTGGCATAGTAATAACCACTAAAATTCTGTAGCATAAGAAAAATAACACCATTACCTCTGAAGAATTAGAATACAAATACGATAGAATTACTGGTTTATCAATATTTTTAAAATTATGGGGTTAATAATTACTATAGGATCTTTGAAATTCTTTGGTCATTAAATATTAAGGAAAAAACTAAAGATTGTGTTGAGAATCTCAAGTCTGGCTCTGACTATGCAAGCTATAAGTCTCTATGCTAGCCTTAAGAATGTCCACTATCCTAAAATCAGAGAGCACAGCATGTTAAAAATCCAACCTAGATTGGAGTATGAGAATAATTAAATTAAAAGAAGGCTAAATTCACATTCTGACAACACTTCTATACTTAAGTCAGAGTCTGGAATGGAAAAAGTGGAACTTCATAAGATATGTTGGTAGAGTATTTGATAAACTTGAATACTCAGATTTCCCAGAATCCTCTGGGTTAGCGAAGTGGCCCATTCCTCCTTCCAGACAATAAAGGAATCTCTTTTTTTCCAGATATTGTACAAAGACCTCACAAGGGGCAGATATCTTGTATGTTATGTTTTTTCTCCTTCAGAACTGGTCCCAGTTTTCCTCATTGCTTCTGTACCAGTAACAACAGCTAACAACTAAACTTAGCACGGTCCAGAGGGGGAAGTACTATCCCTGTCTTGTTAGTTATATATGGCTACGCAACAAACTACTACAAACTTAGAACAGTGCCCATATATCACAGTTTCTGTGGGTCAGTCTGGATATGACCTAGCTGGACTTTCTGTTTCAGGGTCTCCCAAAACTACTACCAAAATGTCAGCTGATCTTCAGTTTTATTTGAGGCTTACTAGGGAAGAAACTCTTTCCAAACTCATATATGCTGGGGTAGTATTCAATTTTTGTGGAGTGCAAGAGTAGATACATATAATAATAATAATAACTCTAAAGCAGGTTAGTAGATGGCTAATGTCAACTGCTACAATGATATGTGATAACCATCTACTAATTTTTAAGGAGTCTCTGGCAGAACAGACAACCTCCTCTTGAGGTATACCTTGCAAAACACAGCATGTATATAGAATAGCAACTCATAAAATGTTTCCTCAACAGATCTAGAAAAATCTACCAGAATCTATTCCTAATCCTTTGAAAGATGTTGGGTACAGGGACTCAGCTGACACTGTGCTAAGGAACCCAAAATGCCATTGTGAACCTCACTTTGAGTACAGGCACAGACAGAACAGATGATATTTGCTATACTGACTTTTAGTCATCTCATTGCAATGATTCTAGCCCTTATCCTCAAGTCAGCATAATTTCACAATCCCTGAATGAAATAAACAGGACATATTCAATTAAGTGCTCTCATACTTTTTTTTGTTTTCTTTTTTAAAAGATTTATTTATTTATTTGAAAAGCAGAATTATTGAGAGAGGGAGACACAGAGAAATCAACATCTACTGATTTATTACCCAAATGACACAACAGCTGTGGCTGGGCCAGGCCAAAACCTGGAGCCTGGAAAGCCATCCGAGTTTCTCATGTGGGTGGCAGGGGCACATGCACTTGGGCCATCATCTGATGCTCTTCCAGAGACATTAGTAGGGAGCTGGATTAAAGTTTGGAGCATTTGAGACTCAAATTGGCACCCATATGGGATGCTGTTATCTTAGGAGGTGATTTAAATGGCTGTGCCAAAACGCCACTCCAGTGCTCTCATCCTTGTAAACTGACCCGTTGAGAGTGCAGTAAGATAGAAAACTTCAAGCAAAAACATGTAACTGTCCCTCTAACAGTAAATTAGTGGGTGTTTGTCCCAATGGTTAAGATAAGATGACATCTGGGTTGCCAGCATCCCATATCAGAACTCCTCCTTAGAGGTTACTTTCAGTCTAGCTTCCTGTTAAATGCCCACCCTTAGAAGCAGCAGATAATGACTCAGGTACTTGGGACCCTGCCACCATGTGGGAGTCCCAGATTGAGTTCCTGGCTCCTGGTTTTAGTGTGACACAGCCTCGGTTATTGTGGTTACTGTGGCGCGAAACAGTAAATGGCAGAACCCTCTGTCTTTTCTGTCTCCCTTTCTGCCCCTGCCTCTCTGCCTTTCAAGTAAATGAAAAGAAGTAATTAAAATTTAAATAAAGAAGTAAAAGCAATACTGTGTCCTAAATAGTTGAGAGTAGCAAAGACCTAAAGGATGCACAAGTGGCAGTTTTTATTTTAACCCTGTTCAACTGAACAGTTTGCATGCCTTTTCAAAAAAAGAAAAGTAAAGAAACCAGAAGTGGGACATGGCAAATGAAAGCAAACAATATATAAAATACACCAAGTATTATTTGCAACTGCAACTGTTGTGCCAATGTGTAATTTTACTAGAATAGATCAGTACAGCTTTGGGCATTGGTACAGAGTTATGGATCTTGAAAATGTTTCCCCCCCACCATGATAAATAGGAAAAATGATTAGAAGAATTTACACCCACCTACTCAGCTTGAATATATAGTATCATACACTCAGAGCCTTCCCCCAAAACAATCCCATTACTATTGGCTTAGCCAAAGATAGTCAGAGGAAACTTCGGTCATTTGAACATTGTACAGAATATACAACTGAGTGACTGTATCAACTGCCATTATTTTAGCTGGATGTCATATACTCCATAAAGTGGAAGAAAAATCTTTATTCTAAAACACATATATGTGTGCATGTGTACAAATGAGGGAACCTTTTAGATATGCAGTACATTGAAGCATATCAGGACATTTTCTCTGAAGCACCGATTAGTGTATCTTGAACTTTTTGTGATTAACAGAGTCACTTTACTTGGTGGGTTCATCTGGATTTTAGTGTATGTGCTGCCAAACAAGCACAGACTCTTTTGGATTTTAAAGACTATCTGGACATCTGATAAGATTGCTCTCACCCATTGTTTTGTGAGTCAGAAATGTGTTAGCTTAGAATGGGCACCAAGAAGAATAGAATTCTGCTGCAGGATCAGGCTGCCAGACGAGCGGACCTGCAACTTTGTCTATAGAGAAAGGCAGATTTCATGGGGTTGAAGGTATCTGTTCCAGAAAAGATGTCATATGGGGTCTCTATCCTTGAGAAGGATTTGCAACATAGAATTATTAACATTAGAATAGCATCTACTGGCATTTATTGAGCCCTGATAATGACTGAGAGCCTAATAGTTTCATGATACCAAGAGACTACACTAGTGCAACTAATCATAGGCCAGAAATTATCAACATATCAAGTAATGAAATTGCCTCAAAATAAGAGAAACCCATCACATGGGGAAAATTAGACATTCAAGATTAAGCCTCAGGCAATTCAAAAGCTGCAAAAAAATGGCCCAGACTCCACGTTACTCAATTTTGTTTTTCTAACATTTCTCCCTCAGCTCACAGCCATGACTTATTATGAAATTCCTTGTCAAGCTTATAAATTTTAAACCTGGCCCAGAGTCATGGAGTGATTAGTTACTATAAGACCATATATTGATGTTAGCCAAAAATAGGAGTGATCTCAAAAGATCTTAATGGAAAGAGCTTTGAACAATGTTCCAGGTCATCAATTTAATGTAGAAAAAGATGCCTGAACTAAGGAGATTAACAAATTCTTGTACGAGGGCAGTTGTTTTGGTGCAATGGGTTAAGCCACTGCTGGATCACCCATATAGGGTGCTTGGGATCAAGTCCTACCTCTGCTACTGATCCAACTTCCTATTATTACCTGCAAGGCAGCAGGTATTGACTCAGGTGGCTGGGTCCCTGTCACCTACGTGGGACATCTAAATTTTCTCAACTCTTGGCTTTGGCCTGGCCCAGCACAAAACTGTTGTGGGCATTTAGGGAGTGAACTAGTGAAGCCTATCTCACTGCCTTTCAGATAAAATTAATTAATTAAAAATATTTTTACCATTTGGTAGTGGTATATTTTTATAACTTATTGACTATAGAATTTTAAATGTGAGTTAACCTAATTTCCTCATCTATAGAATAGAGATATAAATTTTGGATATAAATACACATTTTATAGACTCTTTATCAGTAATACATAAGTAAATGTCTTCAAACACCTAGTTCTAAATCTGGCATATAATGGACTCTCTCTTTAAATAGTTTGAATTTTTTAGCTTATCATCTTGTTTTAATGAATAGTAGTCTAAAGAAAAAAATTTTTATACTTATAACTGAATAAAAAAGTTATCATTAACTATGTAATAGCAAAAAGTTGTTGGTATAAGAATATGTTCACTAAAATATATATGTATATATTTTAATGGAACAGTGTTATTTACAATAGCATCCAAATTAAAATTGCTCAAATGATCATTAAGAATAGTGAGTAAACTGTAAAATTGTTATCCAATCAAATGTGCCCTCTCCAAAGTTAGCAATATATGACTATTCACAACAATATGGATAAGTTCACAAACATAAACTTGAGCTGAAAAAAATTACAAACCATACTAGCTTTATTTCTTAGCATAAAATGAAAAAGCAGGCAAAACAATCAATGCCATTAGCAGTCAGGATAGTCATTCTTCTGGGTAGCAGGCAGAGATAAGAGAGAGTTTAGTTGTATCAATAATGTTCTCTTTTCTGATATAGATAATTGGTTACACAGGAGCTTTCTGTTATTGAAAATAAAATGAACAGAACACTTTACACATTTGTGTATTTGTGTATGTTTGGTAAATAAAAGGATAAGAATAAATGGTGTTAAAATTATGAGTATTTTTATAGAAGTTATCTGGCATTGCCAGGTTTTATAAATAACTGATTCCATTATTTAAATATACCAAAATAGGTCCTTTTACTTTCATAACACTTTTAACTGCAATTCTTTATTACTGCCAGCTAAGTGATTCCTATTGTATCACCATTTGAGTATCTCTGTGGTATTTAAAACTCCAAGATTCATACAATGTGTATCAGAATGGTTTTTTAACTGGGTTAAAATTCATGACAGGCTTGACAGTTTCTGATTCAATGTATTAAATGCATCCTTCAAATGAAGTTTCATGATACTGCTTTGAAATGCTTTAAATTATCTTTCAATTTTTTAATTTCATTATATAAATCATAAAGACAATGTTTCCTGGATGCTTACATTCTTACATTCCATCTCTTTCTCCTTTTGACTTTTTTCTTGTAATTCAAGAAAAATTTTCAGGTCTTTATGCTTTAACCTCAGAAGATAAACCATTTCATTTTATTTTTTTACATGTTCATTTTCATAGATTTGAAAGGGCAACAAAGAGAGAGGGAGAGAGAGAGAGAGAGAGAGAGATCTTCCTTTCTCTGGCTCACATCCCCAAATTTTCACAAAAGCCAGGGCTAAACCAGGCCAAAGTCAGGAGCTCAGGACTCAATCTGGGCTTCCCAGTAGGTAGCAGGGACTCAAGTATTTCAACCATTATTTGCTGCTTCCCAGGATATATTGTAGGCAGACGGATTGGAAAAGGAGCTACCAGAACTTGAGTTGGCAGTGTGATATGGGATACGGGCACTCCAAGAGGCAGCTTAACCTGCTAAGCCACAACACACACCTCCAAACTATTCTATTTAATATCCTACCTTGTTAGAATTCTAAGTCAGATATAGTAGTGCAAAAGAGGTGATAATAGTAGAGAGTGAAACATGACATTTTCTACATTAAATATCAGATCATGTTTGTATTATCAAGATTCCTTGCATAAAGCAAATATTTTATGTTTATTAAATTGTTTCTGATAAATAAATCCAGTCATTCAACATTTTGGAGAAGCTACTTTATTACAATCAAATAATTGGACCCTGCTCTCAAAGAGCTTGTCTCAGTCTATTTTGTTGTCCAAATAACCAGATTTGGGTATTGAAATGGGAAAGAGTTTTATTTATTTCATGGTATTAGAGACTGAAATTTCTTTTTATTATTTTTTAAAATAAGTTTATTAACAATAATTGCACATAGTTGTGAACTACAATGTGATATTTTAATGCATGTACACAATGTGTACTGATCAAATTAGAGTTATCAACATTTCCCCTTCTTTGACATTACTTTATGATTGGAACTTTGGAGCCCTTTTCTTAATTGGTTATAAAAAGTATAATAGGTTATTGTGAACTATATAGTCATCCCACCATTAGGAACATAGTTCTTTGACCCAACTCTGATTTGGTACCCACTCTTGATTCGTTTTGAGTTGGGTTTTGAACAGAATGTAAGAACTTCTGCAAGTGGAAATCCATTTTCCCCAGCACCATTTATTGAAGACAGCGTTCTTTAGGGAATGATATTAGCATATTTGTCAAAGATAAGTTGGTTGTAGAAGCAGATTGGTGTTTCGGTTGCATTAAGTCACTATGTTATGGGGTAATTTTTAAAATCTTGTCATCATAACTGGAATAACTGTGTGGGGCAAAGTATCTCCAAAGTGAAACTCTGGGATGTCTCTTGGAAGAGTTTAAAGGTTTGTAAAACAGGTAATAGAAGTACATGATTAGGTACACTATAAGGAAGGAAACTTTAAGTTTTTAAAGATTTATTAATTAATTAAGAGGCAAACTGACTGAGGGAGAGGGAGAGACAGGGACAGAGATCTTGACTTGCTGGTTCACACCTCCTCCCCCCAACAAAAACCCACAACAACTGGGTCAGGGCCAGACCAAAGCCAAAGCCAGAAACTCCATTTGAATCTCATGTAGATGGCAGAGACCCAAGCATTTGAACCATCACCTATTGTCTTCCAGGGTTTGTATTCTGAGGAAGCTAGATTGGAAGCAATTAGCCAGGACTTGCATCAGTATGCCCATATGGTATGCGAGCACCTCAATTTAGGTTTAACCCACTGTACCATAATATCTGTGTCCAGGATAGTTTATTTTAAAATGACGGATTATTAGGCAGATATTTGGCCTATTCAGAATGTGAGTTGAAACACCTACATTCTACGTCTGAGTGCCTGGGTTTGAGTGCCAGCTCTCCTCCCAGTTACAGCTTCTTGCTAATGTGCACAAAGGGAGACGGCATGACTGGGCAGGTGGTCAGTTCTCTGCCACCACCTGACTTCTGATTTTAACCCTCAGCCAGCACTAGCTATGGTGAGCGCTTGAGGAATAAATCAGCTGATGAAGTTCTCTGTTATTCCCTCTCCGTGTCTCTCTGACTCTCAAATAAATACAAATTAATTAAAATTTAAAATAATTATAAAGTGATAATTGTCATGAAAGAATCTAGGTTGAGAGAGGAAAGATCATTTTGGCAGTCTGGAACTATTTCATGAAGAAGATGGCTTTGCATCACTTATTTCAGGAAAATTATGTGTTTCTGTTCTGATATTTTTTGCACTTGATAATAATTTAATTTATTTAGGATTTGTAGAGGAGAAAACATCTTTTTCTTTTACTCTTCATCATTCTCCTCTAGAGTCTTTATTTTAAAAGAGATCCACAACAAAAAGCTTATAATTTGAGGCTTCATAAGGAAGTGAGGACTTAAAGAAGCAGTAAATTGTGAATGTTTTTGTGCTAGGCGTGGTGAAAGACAGAGAGTAGTGGAAAAGCATGATCAGTCAAAGACTGTGAACTACATTGTAAAGCTAGATGGCTTGTTCATTCATGTTTCTCTCAATGCCCTTAGTCTTCAGACACAGCAATGATCCTTTCCTCTGGGAGTAGAAAGGTAGCCGTACATGAAATTCTTATGATCTACCTCAGGGAAGGTCAGAGAGTTCTTCCCACACCAGTTATGTCTCAAATTTCTTCAGCTTAAATTATGCAATGTGACATATCTTGGAGTGGTATGTCCTCAAGCCCATTACATTGTTACATAGTCTGACAAATACAGTCTAACACACATTTTATTATTTTATTCATGGTCAATATTCTGTCCATATTTATAGAAAAACAGATAAGTGTAGAAAGAGAATCTCTAGATTTGGGTTCTTTGATAGAATCTGTAGAGTTACCTGAAGAGATAAATGGTATATACTTGTGTCACTTCATGCACCAGAGTTTAGAAGACCACTGGGCAGGGGCTGGTGCTTTGGCCCAGTGGGTTAAGTTGCCGCCTTCTGTGCCAGTATCCCATAAGGGTGCTGGTTCAAATCCTGCCTTCTCTAGCTTCTGATTCAGGTCTCTGTTAATGTGCCTCGGATAGCAGTGGAAGATGGCCCAAGTCCTCAGGTCCCTGCCACCCATCTGGGAGACCCAGAGACCCGAAATAAGTTCCTGGCTCCTGGCTTTGTCCTGTCCCAGCCATTGAGACCATTTGGGGAGTGAACCAGTGGATGGAAGACCTCTTTCTCTCGTGCAATTGAATAGGAATCAGGCTAGAACAACTGACTGCCCAATAGTGTACTAACTACAAGACATTACATATTTATTTAACAAGACCATTTAAACAGCATTGCAGATATGACTTGACAATTTAACCTGCACATATGAAATGTTCCCTATCAGAACAATTTGTGAGCTGACTAGTTAAGGAAGGCTAGAAGTCAAAGCTGTTGAGAATTAGAAACATTAATTTTATTTTTCTCTTTGCAATCTTCCAAGTAAGTGCTTCTAAACTGTTGGAGAAGCTCCCTTTGTGAATACCTCAAGGAGGACTACCTCTGACTGACCAAACTGAGTCATTATTTCATTGCTAAAGTGCTTTAACTCACATTTAGAATTTCCCAGGTAGTGAAATGGCCCCAAGACTAGTCAAAAAACAGACTATAAGAATAAAAGAATTTAAGTATTTCTCAGAAAGTCACAATCCAAACCTGAGATATATAGAGAATGTATAATGTGTTTTATGCAAAATTTATTACAAGGGGTCTTTGCAGGATTGAACATTATCAGATAATTATTCATTTTCCAACAATGAAAAAAAAATTGAAATGCTAAATAGCCTTAAATACTATACAATTCAAGTTTAAGTCATAGGACTCTGGCTTCATATCGCATGTGTCTGTTTTACCAATCTTCTAATATCTGAACACTAGGAAATCTATCATAGAATTCTTGATCTAATTTGTTCTATTGTGATAATTTGTTGGCACTTTAGCAACTGAATTGGTTCAGCCACACTAAAACATATCAGTTTCTACATTATTATGAAGTTAAAAGCAATAAATTAACCCACAGGGTCTTATTCAGTATAGATTCGCCTGAAGTCCCATATTGATTAACATCTATATAACATGGAAGCAATTTTGCCTCAGAATGGTGAATTATTGCAAAGAGGACTGTGGTATTTTATCAAAAGTTAAGAGCATACAGGTGAATATGACTTGTGACTAAAATAATAACAACTACATGTACAGTATTTCTCAACTACAGTGAGTTTATTCCCTCTCAGAGAACATTCAGCAATACCTGGAGACATCTAACATTGTTACAACTGCGAAGGAATATTAACACATATCATACAAGCACAGCCTGCCTCAATAAAGGATTTTCTAGTCTGAAATGCCAATAGTGCCAATATTAAAAAACCCTACTCTATACCTCTTCTAAAATATATTTTGTCTGTATTGTAAACATACAAATATAAACTCATATATTTGTTCCTTGTGCTTTCAATTTTTAGATGACATATTTTATTTAAAAATTCAGAATATTAACAAGTTGGAATAAAGTTGTATCTTACAGAATATTTATTGTACTAGTGATGTTCAAAAAGGCAATTTAAAAAAGCAATAGTTTAGGCAAATGAAGATAAATGATATTTATGTCTGAATTTCCTAGATGAATGTTTAGGCATAAACCTAACTGCAGAGGGGCCAGCTCTGAGGTGCAGTGGGTTAAAGCCCTGGCCTGCAGTGCCAGCATCCCATATGGGTGCTGGTTCAAGTCCTGGCTGCTCTACTTCTGATCCAGCTCCCTGCTATTGCCTAGGAAAGCAGTAGAAGATAGCCCAAGTACTTGTTCCCCTGCACTCACATGGAAGACCCGGAAGAAGCTCCTGGCTCCTGGCTTCCATTCAGCTCAGCTCTGGCTGTTGCCATTTGGGAAGTAAACCAGCAGATGGAAGACCTTTCTCTCTCTCTCTCTCTACCTCTCTGTGAACTCTGTCTTTAAAATAAATAAAATTAAATTTAAAAAAATCTAACTGCAGGGATATTGGAAAGAATAATTTGAACTGGTTAAGTTTTTAACCCCTTTTGAATATAGAAGAGAAGCTTCCCCTGACATGGAAGAATGGATGTAGTAGTCTTAGCACCACTAACAAGGTATCACTATTCCCTAGAAGCAAGTTCTTGCTTAGATCAAAGCAAGTCCTTGGCTTGTATTCTCATCATTTCAGGGAGTAAATGAAGAATTCACTAGAGAAGCAATCAAAATACTTGCTAGAATTGAAAAGAAAGAAAGAAAGAAAGAAAGAAAGAAAGAAAGAAAGAAAGAAAGAAAGAAAGAAAGAAAGAGATAAAATGAATCAAAAGAGAGAAAAGGAAAAAGGAAGGAAGGAAAGAGGGTAAGGAGGAAAAGAAGGAAACAAAAGAGGAAGAAAGAATGAAGAAAGAAAGAAAAGAGAGATAAGAGCCTACAATTGTTAATGTTGAAGAAATCCACATTATGGCTGTCATTTTTTATTTATTTATTTATTTATTTATTTTTGACAGGCAGAGTGGACAGTGAGAGAGAGAGACAGAGAGAAAGGTCTTCCTTTTTGCCGTTGGTTCACCCTCCAATGGCTGCCGTGGCCGGCATACCGCGCTGATCAGAAGGCAGGAGCCAGGTACTTCTCCTGGTCTCCCATGGGGTGCAGGGCCCAAGCACTTGGGCCGTCCTCCACTGCATTCCTTGGCCACAGCAGATAGCTGGCCTGGAAGAGGGGCAACCAGGACAGAATCCGGCGCCCCGACCAGGACTAGAACCTGGTGTGCCGGCGCCACAAGGCGGAGGATTAGCCTAGTGAGCCGCAGCGCCGGCCATCATTTTGTTTTATATTCTGCACTTGCTTCTCTGTACTCTCTGACTTGAATGAAATAACATTGAAGACAGATGAGTCTTCTGTATAAAAGACTAGAAAAATGGATTAGAAAAGAAAGTTGTAAGTGAATTCCTAATTGCAAAATGGCAGTTAGTTACCTTTTCACAATAATGCAAAAGTCGATCTTTTTGAATTCTAAACATTTTGGATTCTGAGAAAACTCATTTTATAATTTAAGATACACAATATAGCTCTACATTTTAAATGTAATTTTTATAGCATTGATAAATCCCATATAATTATTCAATTAACCTCTGTAAACATTTTCACTTTGCCCTGAAACTCCATAGCTGAATGAAAACAGACCCCTAGGACCTCATTTACTTGCAGTACTTGTTTCATTTATAAGGCAATTAATTTACATTTCAGCATTTCCATTACACAGCTCCATTAACGCCCCCAAATAATCTGTGGAGAAAAGCTTTCTCAATTCAAACTATTCTGAAACTTTAAATTCTGAATTTTCTGTTATTTGGTATAAACCAGAAAGTACACCTTAATAAGACATATGACACAGCCAAAATAAGTTCTTTTATATTTCTTATAATCCAAATAAAACAGTTTGCTATTATTAAAAGTCATACAATAGTCTGTATTTGGATCCTTAAAGTACCCAATACTCAAATGCGTATGCTCCACTACTGAATCACTGCTTTGTACAAAGTGTTAGTAAAATGGTGCCATCTTCCTAAGCCCAGCCTGGCTTACTACAAATCAGGTGACCAAATAGCCCAATCACAAGTTGTCAGGTCCACCCCCACCCTAAGGGGATTTGCCACTCCCCCTTCCTTACCTCTGCAAAGCTATATAAGACCTGTTCTCCCAGGACAGGCTGCTGTCCTCTCTGCAGGGGGAAGCAGCCTGTCGGGTTTCCCAGATTCGACAACAAACCTTTTCCCTTACTCCCGTGTTTGGTGTGTTTTGTGGTGGCCTTTCTTTTCACAAAGTAAATGTCAACATACTCGCTCCATCTTGTTGGAGGAAACTGCTAGGGAAATCATGCTTGTCTTCTCCATGGACATGTAGCTAGACAGGTAAGTGTGGGCATCTCATGGAGGCCAGAGTGGAATGTGAGCAAAAGGGAAATGTGTGCTCCAGGCCTGACCTGGGGAACCTCCCTAGGCAAATCCTGCCTGATTGCTTCCCTTTCTGTTTCTTATAATGGCATGACCTGAGCTCTTTCATCTAAACCCGAGGGGCTTCTGGCTGGCTGACAGCACCTACCTTGGCATATTACATGAGTGGGAACTGAACGCACAGAGTGCAGTTAGGAAGTGTGAGGCTAGTCTGCTTTATCTACACATGTTGGAATAATACGCAGCCATCCTCCTCCTCCTCCTCCTCCTCCTCCTCCTCCTCCTCCTCCTCCTCCTCCTCATATCAAGAATGAAATCCTGTCCTTTGCAACAAAATGGATGCAACTGGAGAAATATTAGCGAAATAAGCCAGTCCTAAACATGCAAATATCCTGTGTTTCTCTGATAATGGTAGTTAATACAGAATACAAAAAAATTTAAGAATGAAATTGACATCTCATGATTTGATTATGGTTTATAGCCTTTGTCTATATTCATGTGGAAGAGTGATCTTTCTGCTTTTTACTTGTTGAACATTATGGTTAGTAGTGCATTAAGCCTGTGATTACAAAGTAATTGAAAGTATCCTATTGAAAAAATTAAAGGAAACCAAAAACAAGAGAAAGGTAGGAGGTGTGACTGAGAGAAGGAAGGAGGTAAGGCAGTATGATCATCTTCTTGGAATTGTATCTATGAAATACATCAAATCTGTTCTCTATATATTAACACATTTTTTTAAAAGAAAAAAACAAAGAAGCCAGTGTTACCCTGCCATATTTAGATGTGAAAATCTCAAGTAACTTTTCTCAGACAACCAAAAAAATAATGTTAAGCCGTTGGGAAGTGTGCGTGTGTGTGTGTGTGTGTGTATGTGTGTTTACATATACAAAGATGCACATATATATCAAAACACACGATAAGTTCTGATAAATTTCCTGACATCGCATGATACATACATGAAGCAAAATATCGCAAGGAGCACCAAAAATATGTGCAATTTTCATGTGCCTGCTATTTTTTTTAATTAAAAAAGGAAAGAAAAAAAATCAAGGCATACAGAAAAATATAACAAAATTATTTTAGGGCAATTATTATTGCTAATTGTGAAAATTTAGTAAATCTAAAACCAAATCTAAACTCAATGAGCTAAGGATTGCAAACTTCTTTCCCTTAAATTCTTCATGAGTTCTCAAATGCTCTCATTCAAATAAGTCTTGGACAGACATAGGAAGCACAAATTTCTGTTTAACCATCACAATCATTTTGTTCTCTCTGCTCTGATTTCCCTTCATTACTAATGATTCAACTTCTATCAATTTCACTTTTTATCCTAACTTTATCTTTGCTGCCCTTGACTTTTCTGCTATCAAAATTCAGGAATCATAAAACGTTTACCACTAAAGTCCTAAGCATTCAACTTATTCTAAATATTACATAAGCCAGGACCATATTAATTTTGTGTGATCTCTTTTGATTGATCAATAGGCAATATTTCAGAGACCACTAACCTGAAATTCACAT
The DNA here is from genome assembly GCF_964237555.1 of Oryctolagus cuniculus. Lineage (NCBI taxonomy): Eukaryota > Metazoa > Chordata > Mammalia > Lagomorpha > Leporidae > Oryctolagus > Oryctolagus cuniculus. Next base: position 168,151,865 of record NC_091433.1, read on the forward strand.
TTATAGAGGGCATTTTTTTTTTCATTTCAGTAGAAGAACTGAATAACATCATTTTATGTTCCTATTATTTTCTCCAAACTGTTAACTCAAATAGCATATATCAAAATATAGGCAAGAATTTCAAAATTATATGCATCTGGTTACATCTTTCCTTGTGATGTGAACATTGCCATGTGCTGTTTTCCTCTATGATAGCTTTTACAATGTACACCATGTCATTGGCCTTTTATTTCACTGAAAGGCTGGCCTTGTTCACAAAAGGCTGACAGCTCTCCTCCAACTAGTGAGATTTTACAATAGATGAAGAGAGTGTGGCTAAGCCAGGCCTTACAATGAGTCTTTGCTCTATTAACAAAAAAAGTCAGAGAATGAAAGGAAGACTGGACAGAGTTCCAGATAAAAGGGAAATAAAGACCTATGTGCCTGTCACACAACAATTATTTTTCTGTGTAAAACTAACAGATATAATAAAGACTAATGTCTTTGATTCAGAAAGGTCTATATTCACGTACTTCTCTCAGTTTCAGAGTCTATACCTTAAAATTAGGACAAAATATCTGCATAACAGTCATTAAAAAGATAAGTAGAAAATAGGTGTAAATAGTCCAAATCTATACCTGTTACAGTAGGAACTAATATTTATTGAACCACTCTATGTGTTAAGAACTGCTTCAGGCAAACAGACAAAAATCCTTGCCCCAGAAAGTATATTTTCCAGTGGGAGAAATTGAAAATAAATACAGAAGACAAACAGGTTAAATGTACAATATGCATTACTTCAAAATCTGTGGATGTTCACATCCCAGACTGGAGTGTGTATGGGTTTAAGTCCTGGCTCCTTCAAATTCCAGTGTTCTGCTATTGCCCACTCTGGGAGCAGCAGGTAGCATGTCAAGTTGGGTCCCTGCCACCCAGATTCCTGGCTTCAGCCTGACGTACTCTGCTGGTGGGGACATTTGGGGAATGAACCAGCAAATGGAAGATCTTCTGTTAAATTTCTTTGGTTCATATTGTGTTCAAGTCCTCCATTTCCTTATTGCTCTTTTAATTGTACATACTCGAGAAAGCACAGTATTGAAGATTTAATTATGATTTCTGCATTGTCCACTCTTCTTTCTGATTCTGTTGCTTTCTACTCTAGATATTTTAGAACAGTTTTGTTATATATTTATGTTTATAATTACTATGTATTTTAGATAGAATCACACTTTTATCCTTATAAAATGTCCTATTAATAATTTTTGGCTTAAATTTTATTTTGTATGTTAGTATAACCATTCCACTTGTTTCTTGGATCTTTTATGAATAGTATTAGGTTCTTTTTATACTTTTACTTTGAATCTATTTGCCTTTGAAAGCAGTTTTTTCTTATGTATAGAGTATATAGATGTATTATCTATTTTTATCTCATCTTTCAATCTTTGTCTTTGATTGGAATGTACAGTTCATTTACTTTGTCATTACTGATAAGGTAGGATTTATGTATGCAAAGTTGTTATCTTTTTTTTTTTTTAGTATTTGTTTTCTTTTCCCATTATTACTTCCTTCCTTTGTTGTAAATAGACATTTTCAAGCATACCACTTTAATTCCTCTTGTTTTCTTCCCCTTTTTGGATTATTTACTAGTGATTACCTAAAGCATTACATTTTACAACTTAATTTAAAAGTTTATTTCATGTTGGTACAAGCTTAATTTCAATATCACACAACTTTGTTTCTCTTAGCTCTCTAACTTTCTCCCTTCCATGAATATTGCAACACAAAATATGTTCTTAAACATTAGAAACTGATTCCTAAATAGAGATTAAAAACATAGTTATTTATAATAAAATGGCTTTCAGGTATTATTTTGACCTCAAATGCCATGAAGAATGTGTTAAACTCTCAAAAATTAATTTGGTTGTATTCTAATATGTCCCAAGGAAGACAGCAGATTTTAGTCTGATTTAATGTACATTAGGATTCACTATTCAACTCAGAAGTAGAATTCAGTGTCAAGCCCACTTAAGTTACTGTCAAAGATCCAGAAAATTTCACAGAAAGTTATGGGAAAGAAATGTTAAATTGAAACCACAGAATATACTTTGCAAAATGTGACCTCTTTATACAGAAGTAATAAATACTCTGATGTAAGACAGATGATCTGAAGATTAACTCCAGGATTCTTTTAATCATCAGGTTCTGTATTTGAGTGTCTATAATAACTTTTTCTCGTTCAATTATTTTTTTAGAGTGATGTACAGACCTCAGCCACACTATTGTACTCAGAGTAACAGGTTATTACAAAGAAATGACAAAAGGTGCATAGGATGAAGTCCAAGAGATACTAGGTACAAGCCTCCTATTTTCCTCTCTCAGTGAACTCATGTATGCAGCCTTTATTTTTGCCTCCAGCAACGTGTGACAGTGCATGCAGAGCATTGTCAACTAGGAAAGTTTACCTGAGCCTTGATGTCCTGAGTTTATATTGTGGTTAGTGTGCCTGCATGGCTCTTCACCTATGCAGCTAATCTCCATCTCCAACCACTCCAGAGATTGGGCTGGATTTGTATGACACAAGGCTCCCACCCAAAATTATACTCTTTGGATAGACTGTCTTGTGTAACGCAAGGTCCCCAGGAAAACACAGACATTCTTACCAGAAAGAACATTTCCAAGGCTTAGAGGTTACCTTTCAGGAGCAGGGCAAGGGTCAAACCTTTCTTTGACATATGTGAAGTGTACAGAACCCAAGCTTGCTCAGTTAATGCTTTATGGTACAGGATCTCAACATGGGAAGCTATGGGATAGATATAAAGCTCATGCAAATGATCTACACTTCTGGCACAGCCTAGAGTCTCATATACAAGCCAGCACAAATACTCAGCATTGCTATAGGAGAAAAATATCCCACTGGGTTTCATGGAAAAGGATTGCTTTTCCCTGAGCAATTCTTTCCCAGAAACTAAACAGCCTATAGTAAATTCCATAAACCATCCACACAATACACATTTATTATGTGTCTATTTTCTGTGTCTATAAAGAAGAACAGACTTTCTCCCCTCAAAGATATAATAGTCAAGTATGGAGGAAGCCAAGAAAAATAAAGTGCTCACATATGATAGAGTAGAAACTGTGAAAGGGTAGTATAGGACATAATGGGTACAAAAAATGGCCTCTTAACTTGGTGAGAGCAGCCAGAGATGGCTGAGAATAAAAATCACAGAGAATTTGAGTTTTATAGGGCAAGAAAAGGAAAGGCAAAAATGTAGAAAAGTGCATTCCTGTCATAAAGCAACCATCTACATCCAGGATGCTATTAAGTAAAATGGAGTGTTCAGGGGAAACTTCAAGAAGTTTAGTTTGGAGAGAGAGAGGGAGAGATTGTCTTCCATCTGCTGGTTCACTTCTCAAATGGCCACAATGGCTGAGGTGGCGCCAGGCCAAAGCTAAGAGCCAGGAGCTTCTTCCAAGTTTCCCACGTGGGTGCAGGGGCCCAAGCACTTGGGCCATCTTCGGCTGCTTTCCCAGGTGCATCAGCAGGGAGTTGGATCTGAAGCAGGATAGCCAAGTAGCAGAATGCCACCCATATGGGATGTTGGTGTGATAGGTGGCAGCTTTAGTCACTATGCCACATTGCTGGCCTACTAGGTGAGTCTTAGGGGCAGTTTGTTGCTCCTGGTTCTAACAGGTGAATGGTAATGCATAAATACTTGAACCCCACTTGGACCTTACATTTATAAATGGACAAAAATGCCTTCTGTGCATCTTTGCAGGTGCGTTTTACTTGTGGCTTCTACTTCACAGACATCACAAGAGCAAAGCCAATTTTGAAATTACCCCTGAAGCATCAGCTCTTACGTGGCTTTCACAATAGTGTATGAGGAAGATTAGTACTAATGGAAGATGCTAAACTGGACAGGAGTAAATCAGATACCACAGCCTTGAAGCTGTGATTCTTTTTGTGAGCCAACAGTAGAAAGGTTAGAAAGCATCCTCCAACAAAAATTGATGGAATAGCTACAACAGTTTTGTAGATATTCAGTAGTTACTTGCAAAATTCTGGATTGGGTGCCTTTGGTTTAATATCCTTATTTCTTTCAACTGACTCAGAATTGCACCTTAAAATTAGACACTTCCAAATCTGCACAATAAATTGAGGGATATGGAGAATACTGGTATGATTAAAAAGAGACAGAACAAAGGAAGTAGTCTCCATTGGTGGTGAAACTGGAAAGCAGAGAACAAGTCCCTAGAATTAGTGCTCTGTCATACATTCTCAAGTGATGTTTTTGAAGCCTGCTTCCTATTTCCTCTTTCTGTGTTTTTTGTATTGATCTTGCTACATTCAACATTGTCATACAGTCACAAAATGAGGAAAGGGACATCTTACACAAAAGACTGAAGAGTCAAATGATTTCTTTAGCAAAAAGTTTATATTTATTGATAATTTATGTTTTTTTTTCTGAAATGAAACTTAAAATACTTGATAGAATATATTTTCGAAATGTTTCAATGTCTTAACTTTAGGTAACAATTACAACAAGTTCATTGCTTCTATATACTGCAACCAAACTCTAGCTATAACTCTAGGAAGATTTAAACATGATGACAAATGCAGTTTAACTAACACAGAAAATTCTCCTTATTAGTCTTTAAATGAATATATGCCATCAGCTGGATTCAGTGGCTGTTTGCTGTTTGTGAAAGCCAGAGATTAATAATAGCCTGCTTGAAAGAATAGATTGATTCTCTGGCCTCACTAGCCGAATAAAAATGTTAAAGGCCGAATGTTGAATTTATTGCTAACAATTAATTTCCTTGGATAATGTATGCGTTGTGGACATGTTGTGAGTGAAAATGGTCAGCTTCATATTAGTCTGAAATATCAGCTGTGTAAGTGATGTCTAAGCTTGGCTCAAAACATTCTCAATGTATACTATTGATATAGTAGGAGACAGAGGTGGATAATAGAGATAGGAGCAAGCTTTTAATAGTAACTATGCCAGCTCTAATTTATAGGAAAAATAAATGGTTTTCCATTTTCTTTATTTTATCCACTACCTGCCAATTTTTTCCTATCAGTTTGATACATTCTTTCTGACACTGGGAATAAGCAATGTCCTGATCTTTATAGGCAAGCCATAAATAGCATAGAATTTAATATAAAAAATAGCATGACAAAAACCAAGATTTAATGAAAATTTATCAAGACTCTTTGCAGCAACATATGCTAGGTAATTCTGATGATGTATGACTGTGACACACATACTTAAGTTATTGTAAACTAAGTGGGTAGAAAGATCATCACTATTGTTCTTTTACACAAACATGTCTATATCCTTGGTTGGCAATACAGTTGTGAGGATGCTGCCGGCCTAGAGAACAGGAGAAGGCCAGAACAGGTGAAGCTAGCTAGCTATTGTTTTGTTTGATTTTAACATCTTTATTGAAGAAATTCAGTCTAGAATATGATTTGGGAAGTTATGCCTCCCACTGCACATATTTATAAATAGCTTCATTGGAACACAGCTAGACTTGTTCATTTTATATCTTATCTAAGGGCCGCTTCCACACTACAAAGGCAAAGTTAGGTGCTTGCAATAGAGACGGAATGGTTTGCAAAGTTTAATGTATCTACTTTCTGGCTCTTTTCAGAAAAAGTTTGTTGGACTTTTTCCAGAACTTGTAATTAACATTTCATGCACCCACCTACCATCGCTATACCCACAGACAATAACTAAGGCTCAAGGAAGATGAGGCCATAAACGACAGTGAAGCATCTCTAAACTGTGGATCTTCATGGGAGTCCCTATCAAATGAGACCATTCCATTGGAAGACTGAGAGGGATTTCCCTATCCTTCTGAAGGTTTGAGTCTGCCTAATAAACTAATAATAGATAGAATTAATGGGAAACAAGTCATACAAACTTATCAATGTACATGAGTAGGCAGAAATCATAAGAGAATGATTACTAGAAAGCAAAAGAGTTTTGGAGACTAGAAGTCCCAAATCAAGATATCAGCATTATCATTGCCTTCTTTGAAAGTGATAGGGAATGTTTCTTCCTTGTTTTTTCCTAGATTCTCACACTTCCAGCAATGGTTGGCATTCCTCAGATCATAGATGTATCCTGCTAATCTCTGCAAATGTCCTTCTCCATGTATGTCTTCACATCATTTTCCCTCAGTGCATGTCTGTATCTTCACGTAGCATTCCTTTTTTTTTAATCACAGTTTTGGAGAATATTTTTTCCCAAAGAAACCTTTTATTTAATGATTACAAATTTCATAAGTACAACTTTAGGAGTATAGTGATTCTTCCCACCATACCTGCCCTCCCACCTGCACTCCTATCATACCTCCTCCTTCTCCCGTTCCCAGTCCCAATCTCCATAAAGATTTATTTTCAATTAACTTTATACACAGAAGAACAACTCTACTAAGTAAAGATTTCAACAATTTGCACACATACACACACACCCAGAAAGAGAGAGAGGGAAAAAAAAAAAAACAAGAACAAGTTTTACAGTTAATTCTCACAAAATAAGTCATTGAGGACCAAAGTCCTGCACGGGAAGGAAGTGCACAGTGACTCCTATTGTTAATTTAACAATTAACACTCTTATGTATGACGTCAGTGATCACCTGAGTCTCTTGACATGAGCTGCCAAGGCTATGGAAGCCTTTTGAATCCACAATCTCTGTCAGTATTTAGACAAGGCCATAGACAAAGTGGAAGTTCTCTCCTCCCTTCAGAGAAAAGCACATTCTTCATTAATGGCCGCTTCTTTCCACTAGGGTCTCTCTCACAGAGATCCTTTATGTAGGACATTTTTTTGCTGTAGTGTCTTGGCTTTCCATGCCTGAAATGCTCTCTTGGACTTTTCAGCCAGGCCAGAATGCTTTAAGGGCTGATTTTGAAGTTAGAGTGCTATTTAAAGTGACTGCCATTCCATGAGTCTGCTGTGTGGACTGCTTCTCATGATGGAAAATTCTCTCCTTTTTAACTCTAATATTATTAACTGACATTTGATCTTATTTATATGATCCCTTTAACACTTAGTCCTATCTATATGACCACTTTAACACTTAATATGGTCACTTTAACACTTTTTAAAATTAATTAATTTGTTTTTTTAAGGAATACAATTTCACATGTACAACTTTGGAAATATAGTTATCCTTCCCATCATACCTGACCTCCAACCTGCACACCCCTCCCTCTCTCCTCCCTAGTACCATTCTACATTAAGATTTATTTTCAATTAACTTTCTACACAGAAGACCAACTCTATACTAAGTAAAGATTTTAACAATTTGCACACACATGCATACACACAAAACTGAGAATAAGTATCACAATTAACTCTCATATTACAACTCATTGAGGACAGAGGTCCTGCATGGGGAGTTAGTGTTCAGTGACTCTTGTTGTTAATTTAACAATTAACATTGTTATGTATGATGCCAGTGACCACCTGAGTCTCTTAATATGCGCTGCCTAGGCTATAGAAGCCTTTTGAATCAACAAACTCATCAGTATTTAGACAAGGCCATAAGCAAAGTCTAGCTTCTCTCCTCCCTTTAGAGAAAAGTACATCCTTCTTTGATGGCCAGTTCTTTCTGTTGGGATCTTACTCACAGAGCTCCTTCACGTAGAATATTTTTTGCCACAGTGTCTTGGGTTTCCATTTCTGAAATGTTCTCATGGGCATTTCAGCCAGACCAGGAAGTCTTAAGGACTGATTCTGAGGTCAGAGTGTTACTTAAAGTGGTTGTCATTCTATGAGTCTGCTGTGTGGACTGATTTTCATGTTGGAACATTCTCTCCTTTTTAATTCTATCTACTATAATTACCTGACACTTGATTCTATTTATATGGTCACTTTAACACTTAATCCTATCTATATGTTCACTTTAACACTTAATATGATGACTTTAACACTGAAGATGACATTTTAGTCACATAGCTTAATGGAATTTGGAGTCCAATAACAAGTTTTTAAACTGTACCCTTAGATGTTATTCCCTAGGAATGTATGCAGAACTATACAGCTTTACAGTTATAAGCTTCCTCCTCCCTGTCTTATTCCCACTCTTATTTCATCCTCTTATTTCCATCCTCAATTAACTTTATACAGATATGATTGACTTTATGTTAAGTAATGAGTTCAACAAACAGTATCAAGAGAATAAAATGAAAAATAAAAATAAAAAAACTGTTTCTCGACCATCAACACAAGGGCAGCTCAGGTCATCCCTTCTCAAAGTGTCAATTTCACTTCTGCAGATTTCATTTTAAGTGCTCTATTAGTTATCACAGATCAGGGCAAACACGTGGTATTTTTCCCTTTGGGACTGGCTTATTTTGCTAAGTATGATGTTTTCCAGATTCATCTATTTTGTTGCAAATGACCGGATTTCATTTTTTTTTTTTACTGCTGTGTAGTATTCCATAGAATACATATCCCATAGTTTCTTTATCCAGTCAGTCACTTTAACACTTAAGATAGCATTTTTGCTACCCAGTTTTATGGGATTTGGGGTCCCATGGCAACTTTTTAAATTGTATCCTTAGAAGTAAGTCCATAGGAATACTTGCAGAACTATAAAGCTTTGCAGTTAACAAACTACCTCCTCTTTCTCTTATTCTTGCTCTTATTTTTTACTGAGATCTATTTTCAATTGACTTCATACACATATGATTAACTCTACATTAAGAGTTCAACAAATAGTATGAAAAGGAGAAAAAAAGTTTCTTGACAGTCAATACAAGGGCTGTTCAAGTTATTGCTTCTCAAAGTATCAATTTCACTTCTACAGATTTCCTTTGAGGTGCTCTATTAGTTATCACAGATCAGGGAGAACATATGGTATTTGTCCCTTTGGGACTAGCTTATTTCACTCAGCATGATGTTTTCCAGATTCCTCCATTTTGTTGCAAATGACCAAATTTCATTTTTTTCACTGTGTAGTATTCCATAGAGTACATAATTTCTTTATCCAGTCTTCAGTTGGGCATTTAGGTTATTCCATGTCTTAGCTATTGTGAATTCAGCTGCAATTAACATGGAGGTGCAGATAGCTCTTTTATTTGCCAATTTAATTCCCTTGGGTAAATTTCCAGGAATGGGATGGCGGGTCATATGGTAGATATATATTCAGATTTCTGAGGTATCTCCAAATTGTCTTCCATACTAGTTTTACCAGTTTACATTTCTACCAATAGTGGATTAAGGTACATTTTCCCCCACATCCTCACCAGCATTTGTACACATAGCATTCTTATGTGTGTGTGTGTGTGTGTGTGTGTGTGTGAAATTTCTTCTTATTAGAAGACCAGTCATTGTTTAGAGCCCACACTAATCATGTAATGATCTCATTTTTCGCTCTTTTACATCTGATGAGGCCCATTTTCCAAATAGGATCCCCTCATTGGTGGCAAGGTTGAAGATTTCAACATATCTTTTTTGGAGGACACACTTCAAAACATAAAATTATAGATTTTTGTTTTTTTCAAATAGTTCCAATGCCTATCTTGATTTGTTTTAGTTTTTAACAAAATTAAATTGTATTTCTAAATAACAGTTGATCAGTTTTGAACATTTTGTGACCTTCCTTAAGTATAGTTCTAAGAAATTTCAGGCCTTATTCCAAAATTCTGATATCTTGCTATATAAAACACAACAAATAAAAATGGGAATTTATAATCAAGAGCAAAAAGTGGGGGAATGAGAGTTAAGGAGTAAATATCAAATAAAGTAAGGGGGAATTTTTTCTTGACTTACTCAATGGGAATCTTGCTGAAGGAGAGTCAGGGTGATAAGATATTGCAAGTGGGACATAAGGAATTTGAATAGATATTTAGAGTGGAGGATTTTCAATAATCTGATTCAGCAAAATTCTTACTAAAATTTGTCTAAATGAGCCAAGGAGAGTGCTTCCAGGTAGGGTCAGATTCAAAAGGGAGTTCAAACAAGTTTGACTCAAGTTTGTCAATGGAGAGAATCTTTGACAATACTTTATACGGAATGTTCTTCAGAGAGAGTCTAAGAATTGTGGATACAGAGGGACCTGAAGGACATGTCTTATGTTCGCCTTCCTATCTAAAGTAGTAAATGTAAACAGGTTATGAAACTGATTCTCCTGTATAAATGGAAGGGGAAGATTAAACAGCCATCAGCAAGGTCTATGCAGATTTTAAGCACATACAACTGCATGCATGCTCTACATGTAGACCCACACAGAAAACACACATACACTGTTTAACACGTACTATTCTGAATGTATATGGCATCATATGAAAAGAGACTCAACTCTGGGGCTGGCATTGTGGTATAGCAGGTAAAGCCACCACCTGCAATGCCAGCATCCCATATGGGCACTGGTTCATGTCCTGGCTGCTCTACCTCAAATATTGCTCCCTGCTAATGGACAGAGAAAAGCAGCAGAACGTGGTAGCCACCTACATGTGACACCTGGAAGAAGCTCCTGTCTCTCGCCTACCCCAACACTGGCCATTGTGGCCATCTGGGGAGTGAATCAATGGAGGGAAGATTCTTTTCTCTGTCTCTGTCTCTTCCTCTCTCTTTGTAATTCTGACTTCCAAATAAATAAATAAATCTTTTTAAAAAATGACTAGGCCAGCGCCACAGCTCACTAGGCTAATCATCTGCCTATGGTGCCGGCACCCCGGGTTCTAGTCCTTGTCGGGGTGCTGGTTTCTGTACTGGTTGCTCCTCTTCCAGTCCAGCTCTCTGATGTGGCCAGGGAGAGGAGTGAAGGATGGCCCAAGTGCTTGGACCCTGCACCTGCATGGGAGACCAGGAGGAAGCACCTGGCTCCTGGCTTCGGATCAGGCAGCGCACTGGCCATAGTGGCCATTTGAGGGGTGAACCAACAGAAGGAAGACCTTTCTCTCTGTCTCGCTCTCTCACTGTCTAACTCTGCCTGTCTGCTGTAAAAAAAAGACTCAACTCTTTTTATAGTCTAAATATAAACTGATGAGATAACAGCATACATCTGTAAAAGAAATTATGTATTTATTAATATTATTATTGCTGTTATTCTTAATGCTCTGTTCTGTAAGCTCATTTGTGAAGGCAATCAATTTTGTAAACTGAAACCACAAATCTCATGTCTACTTTTTAAAAAAATTTAGGCAACTGCCTTCTTATTCTGCTTTATTAATTGCTAGAACCTGGAGGGCTAATTATATCACTTGCTTGAATAAATCAATGAGTAATTGACCTTGAAAAATACTTAGATATTAGCCTCCAAAATCTCTACAACTTCTCCAGACCAAGTCTATGTGATTCAGGGGTCTGATGCTGCATGATTCTGCATCACAGAACACCAATATCTGCTGTAGATTCCTTGGGCTTGCTCTGGAGATCAGTCAGCCTACAAATTCTGCAGTAAAAGGAAGAGGAATGGAAATCTGGTCAGGCTATCACATAATGTGACCAGTATTTTTCTTCTTTCAGAATTATATAAAAAGTTCTTGAAATAAGTGGTTTTAATCAAGCTTTTAAAATATTCTCTTTTGAAAAGATGGAAGTTGGCTCTGTTACTTTACTTTCTGACAAGCCTGTAGGGGTCAATGCCAATTCCTATGGTTTGAAGCAAATTCCTAAAAGACAAGATTGTCCAACTGCAGATTTTTGGTTAGCTAAAGCAAAACTTACCATGGGGAAAATGTGCTATTATGGTTAAAATCCATCAAAGTCACAGAATTATACAAGAAAGGTAATATGACTTACTCGGAGACAATGAATGAGCATTTGATTTTATGGATTTTCAGAGACATGGGCCTCTTAGAGAGGTTAAGTCTAAACAATGAACAGTGATGCCCTATTTCATGCTTCAGAGGATAAAGTATGATCTCTGTTTTTACAAGTAAAGGTGGGCACACCATACATCCTAGCAGGAAACTTACAGTGTTTGAGGAATCTCTTCTAAAGACTGTGAACGTAGCAAGATATAGTTGTGAGATAATGCTAGAATTCTTTCTAGAACAAGATAAATTATAAATCAATAAGTAGGCTGGACAGACAAAATAGATAAGTGTGTTATCTTCTTAGAAGAATGAATTGACATCTTCTAATCTGTCAAAATATACTCTAATCACTAATGTTTCTTGTGCTTCTTGTGAATAAAAGGAACAGAAATCATGTTACAAATTCAAACTAATTTATTGAGTGCCCCATATTATATTTAGATGTATTTCAGGGATTTAAGAGACACAAACAAAAATCACTACACTTGCCTTTAAGGAACTTACAACATAGCAAAGAGATATACGTCACTTGTTGTAACAGAGTTAAGGACTGGAAGGAATGAGGGTGGGAAGGAATGAGAACATAGTGAATGGAGCCCCCAGATCCAGCTGAGGGAGAGTCAAGGAGGGCTTCACAGAGGAATAAGCACAAGCACTGCTATGACTTGAACATGATTTGGCTACCCAACTCACATCGACGTTAACACACCAAAGTCTTTCGTTCATGCTGCTTACATGGTAGAAACTTAGTCCAAATACGTTGTCCTTAGGTAGGGCCTTTGGGAAGTGATAAGGTTGGACTAGGTTGCTAGAATGGAGCTCTTGTGGCTGAATCATGATGGCTTTATGGGGAGAGACCAAAAACAAGCATGCATATCTTGTTTCTCTGCTCTTGGATCATCACGTGATCCTTTCTGTACACATGTTCTACCATAAGCCACCCTCATGAGACACCAGACCAAAAGGGCTGCTTGATGTTGTTCTGTGAGCCTCCAAAATCATGAGCCAAAATAAACCTTCTTTCATAAACAGTTATTCTCATATACTTTAGTTATAGTGACAAAAATTAAATAATAGCAGCATGGGAAGACTTTTAAGAAGAAAGAAATAGGAGTATACAATTGGTATTATTTTGCAAGTGAACTTAAAACTACATTATGTACACAAAGGACATGGATAATGATTTCCTAGAACAAGTAGAAAAGTTGATTTTGAGGTAAGTGTGGTTTCCTTCCACCAGCCTGAAATTAAATTTAGTTAAAAATAAAATAATTTCGATATTCAGAAATGAGCAGTCTACTAATTCCCTAGCAAATAAAAAGCAAAATGAACTACAAAAACAGGAGTGATTATTTTGAAATAATAAGAAAATGCAGTAAATTATTTAATTCCAAGAAATTATACAATGTAAATGTGATAGCAATTTTCTAAAAACAAATTAACACATGACCAAATTATTTGAAGACAAAATGCACATTCTGAATGGATCAAAAGGCATTAAAAATGTTAAATTGGTCATCAAAGTATCTTTTAATTATCAATTAATTAAGAATGTAAACAATGCCTATAAGGAGTAGATGTTTAGCCTAATGATTAAGACACTTGCATCTTCTATCTGAGTACCTGGGTTCAATGATTGGATCTAGCCTCTGAATCCTGCTTCTTCCTAATGCAGACCCAAGGGAGAGAGCAGGGACAGTTTAAGTAATTCGTTTCCTTCCACCTACATGAGAGACTTGGATTGAGCTCCTGACTCCTGGAAATGGGCTCTAGCCTACCCACAGTCATTGCAGACATTTGGAAAGTAAGCCAGCAAATGAGAATTTTCTCCTTTTTTTTTTTTTTTTTACAGATTTATTTTATTTATTTGAAAGATAGTGTTATAGAGAAGTAGAGAAAGAGGTCTTCCATCCGTTGGTTCACTCCCCAGTTGGCTGCAACAGCTGAACTGTGCTGATCAGAAGCAAGGAGCCAGGAGCTTCTTTCAGGTCTCCCACGTGGGTTCAGGGCCCCAAGGACTTGGGCCATCTTCTACTGCTATCCCAGGCCATAGCAGAAAGCTGGATTAGAAGAGGAGCAGCTGGGACTAGAATTGGCTGGAGCCCATATGGGATGCCAACGCTTCTGGCCAGGGCTTTAACCTGCTGCACCAATTCTCTCTCTCTCTCTCTCTCTCTCTCTTTTTTTTTTTTTTTTTTTTTTTTGCAGGCAGAGTGGATAGTGAGAGAGAGAGAGACAAAGAGAAAGGTCTTCCTTTTGCCGTTGGTTCACCCTCCAATGGCCGCCACGGCTGGCGCGCTGCGGCCGGCGCACCACGCTGATCCGAAGGCAGGATCCAGGTGCTTCTCCTGGTCTCCCATGGGGTGCAGGGCCCAAGCACTTGGGCCATCCTCCATTGCCTTCCTGGGCCACAGCAGAGAGCTGGCCTGGAAGAGGGGCAACCGGGAAAGAATCTGGCGCCCCGACCGGGACTAGAACCCGGTGTGCTGGAGCTGCTAGGTGGAGGATTAGTCTAGTGAGCCGCGGCGCCGGCCAGTTCTCTCATTCTTAACCTGTCTTTATCTGTCTCTTTGCCTCTCAAATAAATAAAAATTTCAAAGAATTCATATAATCATTAAACATATGCTTATAATCTTTAAATAAATGATATTTTCTATTAATAATAACAATAAATAAAATTTTGAAAATTAGCTAAAGGAAGGAAACTTCCAATTCCTCCAACAGACAGCATACTTAATGGTGAATATTGACAAGCTTTTCATCAACAACAGGTGTAAGGGAAATATGTCTGCTCTTATGGCTGTCATTCTACCTATACATTTTGCTTCTCTGCTGTTTTTTTCTTCTCTCCTGAAATTCCTAATAAATTTAGGCTGAAAATATTTTATATACCCAATTTTTAAATCCTCCTTTTCCATGATTTTATTCTTTTTATTTATTTGTCCCACAGAAGCACTCAGATCTATCTTCACACAATTGCTTCTTACGGTTTTTAAGTTTCTTGGTCAACTCCCCCACTGAGGTTTTCTCCTAATAGATTATTATTGCAGAATAACTGAAAATGCAGAGAAAAAAGGATGAGAAAATCTATTGACCAATAAATTTAGTTCTTTCACTACATAAAACTCAAAGTTATTGTTTTTAGGAAAAAATAAACAAATTCAATTGACAGAAATGCAGAAAGATTACACCACAGATTAGTTTCCTCTTAGTTCATCATCTGTTTCTAGTTGTCTTGGTGGGGTAGATCCATTTACAGAACTGGCTACACTTGTGGCTTCTTTCTGAGCAGCTTTAGGTGTGTAACACACTTGGCAACTGTCTCCTTTGACTGCTGTGCAGAGATACTCTATGCCACATATTTCTCTCACGTTATATGCTCTTGATCCTTTCAAGACATTATATTCCAACAGAGATATGATAGTTCTGATGACTCTTGACATCCTCGTATATTCTACAAAGCCACTGATGTTATGTACGTAACCTTCGAGGCCACAACAATGTTATTCCTCTGGACATCAAAAGAGTAATGTCATGTTGAACCAGTAGCTGCTGTGACTTCTCCAGTTCAATCATATCCTGGATTTGTTTGATGGAATCCTGTTCCACCAGTTCTAGTTGAGCAATTTGCTGCTCAATGAGTTTATCAGCATTTATCCAATAGTTTTCTTTATCAAATCATTTTCTTTCCTTTTTTTTCAAATTTTATTTAATACATATAAATTTCCAAAGTACAACTTTTGGATTATAGCGGCTTTCTCCCCCATAACCTCCCTCCCACCCACAACCATCCCATCTCCCACTCCCTCTCCCATCACATTCTTCATCAAGATTCATTCAATTATCTTTCTATACAGAAGATCAACTTAGTATAGACTAAGTAAAGATTTCAACAGACTGCACCCACACAGACACACAAAGTATAGAGTACCGTTTGAGTAGTAGTTTTACCGTTAATTCGCAAAGTACAACACATTAAGGACAGAGATCCTATATGGGGAGTAAGTGCACAGTGACTTCCGTTGTTGATTTAACAATTGACACTCTTATTGATGATGCCAGTAATCAATTGAGGCTCTTGTCAGGAGCTGCCAAGGCTATGGAAGCCTCTTGAGTTCACAAACTCCGATCTTATTTAGATAAGGTCATAGTCAAAGTGGATGTTCTCTCAACCCTTCAGAGAAAGGCACTTCCTTCTTTGATGGCCTGTTCTTTCTGCTGGGATCTCACTCACAGAGTACTTTCATTTAGGTATTTTTTTTGTCTCAGTGTCTTGGCTTTCCATGCCAGAGAAACTCTCAGGGGCTTTTTAGCCAGATCTGAATGCCTTAAGGGCTGATTCTGAGGCCAGAGTGCTGTTTAGGGCATTTGCCATTTATGAGTCTGCTGTGTATCCCACTTCACATGTTGGATCATTCTCTCCTTTTTAATTCTATCAATTGTTATTGGCAGACATCAGCCTTGTTTATGGGATCCTTTTGACACTTAATCCTATCATTATGGTCAATTGTGAACTGAAACTGATCACTTTGATTAGTGAGATGGCATTGGTAAATGTCACCTTGATGGGATTGAATTGGAATCCCCTGGCACGTTTCTAGCTCCACCATTAGAGATAAGTCCGAGTGAGCATGTGCCGAACTGTACATCTCCTCCCTCTCTTATTCCCACTCCTATATTTAACAGGGATCACTTTTTAGTTAAATGTAAACACCTAAGAATAATTGTGTGTTAATTAAAGAGTTCAACCAATGGTATTAAGTAAAACAAAAAATACTAAAAAAAATAAAATAGTAAGTTTTTCCTCGATAGTCAGGACAAGGTCTGATCAAGTCATTGTTTCTCATGGTTTCCATTTCACTTCTACAGGTTTCCTTTTAGGTGCTCAGTTAGTTGTTACAGATCAGGGAGAACATATGATATTTGTCCTTTTGGAACTGGCTTAATTCACTCAGCATGAGGTTTTCCCGATTCCTCCATTTTGTTGCAAATGACCGGATTTCATCGTTTTTACTGCTGTATAGTATTCTATAGAGTACATATCCCATAATTTCTTTATCCAGTCTTCTCTTGATGGGCATTTAGGTTGATTCCAGGTCTTAGCTATTGTGAATTCAGCTGCAATAAACATTGAGGTGCAGATGGCTTTTTTGTTTGCCAATTTAATTTCCTTTGGGTAAATTCCAAGGAGTTGGATGGCTGGGTATGTGGTAGGGCTATATTCATGTTTCTGAGGACTCTCCAAACTGTCTTCCATAGTGGCTTTACCGGTTTGCATTCCCACCAACAGTGGATTAGTGAGCCTTTTTCCCCCCACATCCTTGCCAGCATCTGTTGTTCGTTGATTTCTGTTTATAAGCCATTCTAACTGGGGTGAGGTGGAACCTCATTGTGGTTTTGATTTGCATTTCCCTGATGGCTAGTGATCCTGAACATTTTTTCATGTGTCTGTTGGCCATTTGGATTTCCTCTTTTGAAAAATGTCTATTGAGGTCCTTGGCCCATCTCTTAAGTGGGTTGTTTGTTTTGTTGTTGTGGAGTTTCTTGATCTCTTTGTAGATTCTGGTTATTAATCCTTTATCAGTTGCATAGTTTGCAAATATTTTTTCCCATTCTGTCGGTTGCCTCTTTACTTTCCTGACTGTTTCTTTTGCAGTACAGAAACGTCTCAATTTAATGTAATTTGATGTAATTGCCATTGTTAATTTTGGCTTGGACTGCCTGTGCCTCTGGAGTGTTTTCCAAGATGTCTTTGCCTGTGCCTACATCTTGCAGGGTTTCTCCAATGTTCTCTAATAATTTGATGGTATCAGGTCATAGATTTAGATTGTTCTTGTTCCAGGATTTGGTTTTAGATCCTTGATCAAATATAAGTTGGCTGTAGATGTTTGGATTGATTTCTGATGTTTCTATTATGTTCCATTGGTCTATCCATCTGTTTCTGTACCTGTACCATGCTGTTTTGATTATAACTGCCCTTTAGTATGTCCTGAAATCTGGTATTGTGATGGCTCCGGCTTTATTTGGTCGTACAAGATTGCTTTTTCTATTCGAGGTTTCCTGTGCCTCCATATGCATTTCAGCATCATTTTTTCAAGATCTGAGAAGAATGTCTTTGGAATTTTGATTTATCCAATAGAGTTTTAACTACATATCCAAATAACACTACTGCTGCTATCGTAGATAAGGTCCCTCGTTAATGACATAGGTTTCTTTGGATATCAAACACAAGATAAGCCTAGTTCTCTTTTTTTAAGATTTTATTTATTTATTTGAGAGGTAGAGTTACAGGCAGTGAGAGAGAGACAGAGAGAAAGTCCTTCCGCTGGTTCACCCCCCAAATGGCCACAACGGCCGGAGCTATGCCTATCCAAAGCCAGGAGCCAAGTGCTTCCTCCTGGTCTCCCATGTGGGTGCAGGGGTCCAAGCACTTGGGCCAGCCTCTGCTGCTTTTCCAGGCCACAGCAGAGAGCTGGACTGGAAGAGGTGCAACTGGGACTAGAACCCGTTACCCATATGGGATGCCGGCGCCGCAAGCGGAGGATTAACCTAGCGCGCCATGGCGCTGGCCCCAAGATAAACCTAGTTCTAAACTCACAAGGTCTTGTATTATCAGTTTTAGAATAAAAGAACCAAACAAATTCTTCAAGGTCAGTCCAAGAGAAACTTCGCCTCCATATTTCGGGAGAGATGTTAGAGGGGCAAGACTTGCTAACCTGTGTGAGAGATCCTTGTTTTCTGCATTGCCCCTACACTCTCACAGGGATGCTATGATGGCAGCACAAATACCTGCTGGGATAATATGGTCAGCAAAGGCCAACGCAACAGTTTTAGCATTGCTGTAATCCCAACCCGAATAGTAGCGGCTTTTGAATTAGCGAAGGCTGCCATATATAACAGGTAATATATGCTTCAGAATGGTCATTGTCATGGATTGCGTAGGATTGGTCTCCAAATTCAGGCAGATCTTTAAGTGCAAAGTCTTATGTTATCAGTTAATGGACCAATGCTAAAAATAATGCATTAAGGTGGAGAACTGAAAAATTATGGCAATTGGGAGGCGGGATCAGTAGGAAGTCTTTAGGTCATTAGGAGCTTGCCCCTGGAAGGTGGTTTTTCAGAGAGGGCTGGCTATTAAAGCTGAGTTTGGCCTCATTTGTCTCTCTGTTTCATAGCTTACCATGCAATGGTTCCTCTGCAACTGCTCCAGTACTGCCAACCTCCACCAGACATCAGACTAATAGGGCCACCTGATCCTGAACTGGGAACAACCAAAATGTAAGCCAAAATAAACCTTTGCCTTCCCAAGAAGCTCCTCTCAGGTTATTAATTTTGGTTAAAGTAATAAAAATTTGACTAAATTCAGTCACCCAAAACTCATGTATAGATCTTGATTTAGAAATTCTGAAGGGGAATAGCTAGAAGTGTATGATCCCTGACCCATTAACTGTAAGATTCAGGGGACCCTCTTTTGCTGGAGATGCTTTCACAGTACTGTAGAATTCAAGAAAGTAAGATAGTTTATGTTATTTTTCTTTACTTAAATTTTCTCTTTTACTTATTTTATTTATTTTAAAGGCAAAGTTACAGATAGAGAAAGATTTCATCCACTAGTTCACTCCCCAAATTGCCACAATGACTTTGTTAGGCCAAGCTGAAGCCAAGAGCTTCTTTGGTATCTCCCATGTGAGTACAGGGGCTCAAGGACATGGGCCATTCTTCAGCGCTTTCCCAGGTGCAGAAGCTAGGAGCTGGGTATGAAGTGGAACAGCTGAACATGAATCAGCACCCATATGTGATGTCTGGCATTGCAGGTTGTGGCTTAACCCACTCTGCCACACAAGGCCAGCCCCTGCTATCTATCTTTCTTTCTTTCTTCTTCTTCTTCTTCTTTTTTTTTTTTTTTTTGACAGGCAGAGTGGACAGTGAGAGAGAGAGACAGAGAGAAAGGTCTTCCTTTGGGGTTGGTTCACCCTCCAAAGGCCGCCGAGGCTGAAGCGCTGCGGCCGGTGCACCACGCTGATCCAAAGGCAGGAGCCAGGTGCTTCTCCTGGTCTTCCATGGAGTGCAGGGCCCAAGCACTTGGGCCATCCTCCACTGCACTCCCGGGCCATAGCAGAGAGCTGGCCTGGAAGGGGGGCAACCGGGACAGAATCCGGCGCCCCGACCGGGACTAGAACCAGTGTGCCGGCGCCGCTAGATGGAGGATTAACCTAGTGAGCCACGGCGCCGGCCCCCTGCTATTTTTCTTAAAGAAAGAATCCTTCCACCTTCCTCCCGAATTGTACAAACTTCAGATCTTATAAACTTTGGAACTTCCCCTGGGCATGACTTTTGAGAGATTAGAGAGTCAACAAAGTAAATTCTCTCTCTCTCTCTCTCTCTCCCCCCCTCCCTCCCTCCCCTCCCTCCCTTCCTTATTTTTTTAAGACTTATCTATTTATTTGAGAGGTAGAGTTACAGACAGAGAGAGGAGAGACAGCTAGAAAGGGCTTCCATTCTCTGATTCATTCCCAAGTGGATGTGACGGCCAGAGCTGAGCCGTTCTGAAACCAGGAGCAAGAAGCTTCTTCTGGTTTCCACACAGGTGCAGGGACCCAAGCACTTGGGCCATCTTCCACTGGTTTCCTAGGCCTCAGTAGAGAGCAGCCAGGACACAAACTGGT
The DNA here is from genome assembly GCF_964237555.1 of Oryctolagus cuniculus. Taxonomy (NCBI): domain Eukaryota; kingdom Metazoa; phylum Chordata; class Mammalia; order Lagomorpha; family Leporidae; genus Oryctolagus; species Oryctolagus cuniculus. Next base: position 168,172,292 of record NC_091433.1, read on the forward strand.
GTACTTAAGGTATGTTGACACTGCATGCAGAGGCTTAGCCTACTATGGTATAGTGCCAGTCTCTCTTTTACTTTGTAAAGATTTGATTGCTTATTTATTTACATATTCATTAACTTATTTATTCATTTGAAATGCAAAATGACAAAATGAGAGGGAGAGATAGAGCAAGAGAGAGATTTTCTATCTGCTGTTAATTCTCCCAGGTAGCTACAACAACCACAGTTGAGCCGGGCTGAAGCCAGGAGTCACGCCCTCCATCCTGTTTTCCCACATGGGTGGGACTTGTGCCATCATCTTCTGTCTTTCAAGCACATTAGTGGAGCAGCTAGGACTTGAAATGGAACATTGATACATGATGCCAGTGTTTGAAGTTGTGGTTTAATCCAGTATACCAAAAAATATGCCCCTCACAAAAGTAAATTTTAAATACATAATCAATGCTTAGCAGTTATGAAACTACCAAAAGTATCATTACACTGGGGTGGATTTCAGATTTTCAAGATCATTGTCAAGACAGAAAGAAATACACACAACTACAAATGCAAAGTAAAAGGTGGCATGATTCAGAAGCAATTTGTTTAAGAAGAGTATTCCAGAATGAGCTGAAGTCTCAAAGTGTCAACAAAAAGAATGCTAATGTTCCTGGGAAAGTTGTGGAAGATGGTCCAAGTACTTGGGCCTCTAATACCCACATGGGAAACCCAGATGGAGTTCCAGGCTCCTGGCTTTGGCCTAGCCCAGCCCTGGTTGCTGAGTTCACTTAGGGAGTGAACCAGCAGATGAAAGATCTTTTTTCTTTCTCTGTCTCTCTCTCTCCTTCTCCGTCTCTCTCTCCTTCTCTCTTCCTCTTGCTTTCTATAACTCTGCCTTTTTGATAAATAAATCTTTCTTAAAAAAAATACATACGTAGGAAGAATCCTCAAAAATTTCATGTAAAACATGTACCACGAGAAAACTTTTCCTGTATTTAAATTTCCTTGCACCAAAATAAACTTATCTTTTAATTCTAATTTTCCCATAAACACACACATATTATTGTGTTCATACTACAAAAAAAGAAATAGAAAGTCAACAGCACTCTTGCTAAAATCCCATTTTAGTTCAGTCTTCTAGAGGCTGGAAAATAATCTTTATTATAGAAATGTACTTGAGGCCCCAAATAAGTTGTAAAATGCTCTGAGATCTCTAGTGAGGAAGTCAGGGAGAAGCACATATGAGATACTAAAGAGACCACAAATGCAATGTCACTGTCTCAATGGTTATGAAAATGGGAGAGAAAAAGTGTTCAGAAAATGGAAGATTAAACAAATGTTCTGATTTTTTGAGATGAGAAGAGAAAAGATATTATTTCGAGAAAATTACAACCTGGGGATGAGAAACTATTCCTGTAAAATGCTAAATAATCAAAGAATCTGAATGGAATCTCTAAAGTGTGTGATAATCCCTATGATCTGGCTGAACTCAACTGCAGTACATAATGATAAGCTTGCCTCATTCACATTTTAGATGAAATTGCTAGGAGGCTTTCAGGTAGTAATAGATTCACTGTATTAATGTGACACCAGGATATCATTGGAACTTCTATATAGGGGAAAAAAATATAAAAATGGGGTGATTTGAAGAAGCCCATTTACTGATGATTAAGTTTTGTTCACATCTAGAGGAGCTGCTGGTAGAATTCCAATATGGCTCTATTTTCAGTTATATAATAGTATTTTGGGTATTTAGTTTTGCTTATTCTCTGTTTCCCCCCACTTCTTTAAAAACATTGAAACAAGTGAATGTTTAGTCCAGTGATTAAGATCAGAGTGCCTGGGTTTGATGCCTGCCTCTAGCTCCTGACTCCAGCTTCCACTAACACACAGCCTAGGACTCATATGTGGTAGCTCCAGCAGGTGGATTCCTGCCAGTCTCGTAGAAGATCTAGGACTGTGTTCCAGGCTTTTGGCTAGGACCCCCACCCAGTCCCAGCCATGTGGGCATCTTTGGAACAAACCAGCAGATGGGAGTTCTCTGTTGGTCTGTGTCTTACTCTCTGTCACTCATCTAAATATTTTTTAATTGAAAGTAGAATTATCAAATTTATAAGTGAGAGAAGCTGGGAGAAAAAGGCTAATATAGTGAGCAACAAGATCAATATTCATTTGTTTAGGACCAAACTAAAGAGATAAATTTAGAAAAGTCATGCAATCTTCCCTACGGTGCTGCAGAATATGTGAGTGTGAGACACTTGGCATCTGTCAAAGCACCAGTTCAGCATAAGCAAACAAAATAATGATGCCATTGGAACAAACTCCAATAGGTGAGGAAATGCTTTTATCATAGGGAATGAATTCTCTTTGTTGTTGCTATCCGCAGACCACATCTGTAAAGTGAGTGGTGGTCCACATCAAAGGCGACACTGAGGAACCAGAGCTAAGTTGTAGACAGGATAAGAGACTGGATATTCTTTTTCGTTTTTCCTCAGAGGTGGATGCCACAGATAACATTCAAAGAATTATCTGAGTTTGCCATTTATTAAGAGACATAGTAGAATTTTAAAATGTGTTTAAAAAGTCAGGTGGAGTAGGAAGAAGACAATTCTGCTTCATTACCTTTCTCTGAGTATCTTGTGATTCTTGGCCAAGAACAAGCACATTGTGAATCTGTGAATGGATTCATGGGCCAACAGTTGTTTTCCAAACAGCTACCTCATCTACCATTTTCATTACCTGTGTATTGGCATTATGTATGTGTTCTTGACTGTATTCCTCTGCAGAGCTTTGAGCAGAGACTGCATTTTATTAATATTTATAGGGAATCAAACTTTGGTTCAATGTTAGCCAGAACTTTCAAGTAATTATAGATATTCAGCAATGGAATGAAATATAGTGCTTTCACAGAAAGAATTTAGTTGTAAATGCTTTTATGGTAAAAAAAAATTCATTCCAACAGTTGTTGAGAGAATTTATGACCAGATTGGATTATGAGGGAGGAGGATATTGTTGAATGACAGCAAGGGTTTCTTTTAACTCTGAAAGTCATGGGTGTTTTCTCCCTTCTCCCTTTCTCTTCCCTTCCCTTCTCCCCGTCGCTTGTCCTTTTTTCCTTATAGCATTTTCCTTTTCCTTTCTCACCACCTACACAATTGTCTTAATCCATTTGGTCTGTGTAACAAAAAAACCCTCACAAAAGGAATGTATATCTTCCAATTCTGGAGGTGTAGAAGTCCAAGATCAAGGTGCCAGCAGATACTGTGTCAGAGGGGACCTCACTTTCTAAATTATAGACATAGTGTTTTCTGCACTTGGTGTAAGGAATGAGAAGTCTCAGTTCTCTTTCACAAGACCACTAATTCCATTCATAAGGATTCATCCCCAGTTCCTATTCAACTCCCCAAAGATCTACCACTACTTGCGGGGTTGGGGAGGTTGGGGAGGTCACAAATGTTCAGACCATACCAATGATTGTCTGGACATGAGGTCCTTTATAGATGAGATACTCGTTGAATAAAAATATTGCTTCACCTACTTCAGTACAACCACATCATGTGAATAGACTTTCTACTTAGAGGCTCAATGATTTATAGTAAGTGGAGCAGAAAGGTAAGAAGGGCACTGGATACAGATTTGAAAGACTCCTGTTTGAAGTTTACCCTAATTTACTCATTGTATGATCTTTGGTAACTTATTCATCTTCTCTGAATCTAATAGTTATAAGTCACAAGTAGGATCATAATTGTTATAAGATTGTTATAAGATCTGTGAGGGATTTATAAATATTAAACAGTACTATTCATTTTATTTCTATGCCTTCAATGTACTTGAGTGGAACTCTTTCTTTGTGAGCAGAAGTGTATTTAAGGCACACTGGTTGTACATCTAACACCAATTTCTTTCCTTTCATCTGCCTGGATCATTGCCCTCTCTTGGTAGAATATAAGACAGAAGTTTAGTGTCATTTAGTGCACAGACTGTAAAGGTCCTTAACTTTTTGTACCACAGAAAATTGCACGTGTTCTTTCAGATCATTCTATTTTGCAGTTAGAGAGAATTGCTGCAAACCACTTTAAGGAAGTCTGGTTCTGTTTATCCCATTTTTTTGCCCCATCAAGATGGCACATTCTCAAGTGCTAGAAACTGTGCCTATGTCTTTGGGCATCTTCCATACGCTTGAAGTCTCACTGTGCTTATTAAAATACCTGCACTGGCCACATAATCTGTGGGATCAAGTGCTAAATGAAAACATGGGGACTCTTTGCTCAAAAATTACAGAAATTTAAATGGGTTGACATGAAAGAATTAAACCAAACACTGGATCTTTCTGAACCATGTTACACAGGGTCCACACACCCATGTGGAACAGACCATACACCCATGAAGCTACCCTGCTAAGTGTCAATGCAATAATGAAAGTAAAATAGTGGTTAAGCCACTAGAAAAAGTGAGTATTACTACTAATTAAATAAACATTTGAATCAATGCAAATGTAAATTTCTGAATAGACACAGCCTTTAAAGAGCTCAGACACAGGGGTAGGCATTGTGACTATAGGGTTAGGTGGCTATTTCAGGATGCCTATATAGCATATCAGAGTGCTGTTTCGAGTTCTGGCTACTCTGCTTCTGATCCAGCCTCATGCTAATACATTCTGGGAGGTAGCAGATGATGATTCCAGTGTTTGGACCCCTGCTCATGTGGGAGACCCAGAGAGAACTCCAGTCTCCTGACTTCATCCTGACACAGCCCTCAAATTTGAGCTGCAAAAATTTGATGAGTGAACCAGGGAGTAGATTTCTCTCTCCTTCCCCCTGCCCCATTTCATTCTACTTTTCAAGTATTTGAAAATAAACTTTATTTTAAAAAAGAACTGATACAAAATCAAAAGTCAGTTAAAGCTAAGAGAAATTCTACTTAACTCTCTTTCCAGGCAAAATTGAATTGTGATTTTCCCTTTTAGTAATAGACCTAAATACCAGCATTAGTTCCTGCGCTTCATCAGAGGTGGTTTCAGCTCAGTGGACAGGATGATCTTCCAGTAGAGGAGTATGTGACTATATAATTGCATGCGAGTTGAGGTTAAAAAAAATCTCTCTCTTCCTATACAAGTAATTATATAATGGACTTTGCTAGAAACTGTCAATCATTTCTCATTTTCATGGCACTAAAGTAGAGAAAAAGGAGGAAGAGGATAAAGAAAGGAGAGGAGGAAGAAGTAACAGAGGGGGAGTAGGAAGAGGATGAGGGGGTAAAGACGGTAGAAGAGGGAGAGATAGCTACCTTGTGAGAGAAACTTCAGTCCTTGGGCTACATTATTTATATTTTATCACCAATGCTCAATGTTAGAATGTGTGAAATAAAATTTGACAGGGTCATGACTGACTCCATCTCCACTACAAGTTGGGGATTCTCACAGAAAGTCTTACATCACAGTCATTACATTTTCATGAGCAGGACTGAATTTTCTGTTATACAAACTTCTCAAGAGACAGCAATCCTCCAAGAAGGCTGTGATTTTCTCGAATTTTATAAAAACTATCCATTAACCCAATAATTCTACTATTTCCTTCTTCAACTATAATAAAGATCCAAGGCTTAATTCAAATGCAAAATTAAGGAAGACAGGAAAATGTCTGCTCCTAGTAAAGTGCGGGCTTTTAAGCCATCTTCAAAATTCAGATTTTAATTTAATGGTGATAGAAATTGTTTAAATTCATTTTTCTCAATTGCTTTCTCTATTGTGGTTATTATTCCATATTATTTGTTAGAAATTATAAACTCTATCATATATATTATACATTGTTCACTGGCAATACTGAGTTTAGCCACATGTCATTCTTATTTAATTGACATTACAGTGTACACACATACACACACATCCCACTTTAAAATTAAATTCTTTGAATACACTCTGAAGTGTTGTAATATTACTATTTTATGAAAAGGGTACATTGCTGTAGCATTGCCTCTGTCATTGTCTTATGTGGAAAACTATTGTAAAAATCTTCCATGTTATAAATTTCAAAATGATACAATTTTTAGTTGTTAAAACAGATGTCTATAGAGGATACACATCTTATTTAAAAGCCACAAAAATGCCTTTTTTAATGCATATATTCATTAGTTGGATTTATCCATTCCTTAGTGTATACGCACTTCATAATATCATGTAGTAAATGATAAATACAATTTTTAAAATATTTTATTTATTTATTTAAGAGGGAAGAGTTACAGACAGTGAGAGGAAGAGACAGAGAGAAAAGATTTCCTTCCGTTGGTTCACTCCCCATATGGCCATAATGGCCACAGCTGCGCTTATCTGAAGCCAGGAGCCAGGAGCCAGGAGCCAGGAGCCAGGAGCTTCTTCCTGGTCTCTCATCCAGGCACAGGGGCTCAAGCACTTGGATCATCTTCTACTGCTTTCCCAGGCCATAATAAAGAGGTTGGATCAGAAGAGGAGCAGCTAGGACTAGAACCAGAGCCCATATGGGATGCCGGTGCTGTAGGCAGAGGACTAACCTACTGCGTCACGGCTGTGGCCCCGATAAATACAATTTTATCCATATTAAAAGAAAAAGTAAAAAAAACTGCAAAAGTATTCTCTTGATTCATTTTGCTGCTAGTCTCTGAAAATGTTGTTTTGCTCTGCATACAATCTAAGCGCTTGCATTCAACAAACATTCACTGAGAATACGTCATAAGCTGAGTGCTGCGCTATGTTTGCAAATGAACATTAAATAGGAACTTTTAAGTAAATACAGAATAAGCCCTCTTCCTTCTTGCCCTTTACGGCAAAAAAAGGTTTGTGGCATCTTCATATAATTTTATACATTGAAATAAACTGAAGGTCTAAAAGAAGTATCACCAAACATGTCAAAATTAATTGGCACCTGTCAAAATATTAACATGCAAGAGAAATATATTAGTTGAATTTTAACAAAATAAATATTATTATAAATAAATATAATTATTTATATTTTAAGCAATGTGATTCTTCTCTCCTAGCTGCAGTGTAGACTTATGTACATGTTTGTTTTTTTACAGAAAGACCCTAAAATTCAATCAAATCATGGATGAGTAGCATCTCTTCAAACACAAGGAAAAAAAATAGTGACATCTGAAACCAAGGCCCTGTACAGTGCTTTGAATGCAGATACTAGATACCACCAGGCTCCAGTCTCCTAACCTGCCTCCCTTGGTTTGCTGTGGTGCAGTTGGTTAAGTTGCCATCTTCAATGCTGGCCTCCTATATGAGCACCAATTCCAGTCCATCTTCAATCCAGTTCCCTGCTAATGCACCTTGGAAAGCAGTGGAATATGGCACAATTATTGGACCCCTGACACCCATGTAGGAGAGCCAGATGGTGTTCCATGCTCTTGGCTTTGGCTTGGTCAAACCATGATTATTGCAGTCATATGGGGAATTTCTCTCTTTCTCTCTCTCTTTTTCTCTGTAATTGCCTTTAAAACAAATCTTAAATAAATTGTCTTTGTCCTGCTCTCTTAATACAAAATCAGCCACCTAACTCACTGAATTGAGGAAGTGGTACACACAACCCTTGAAGGTTCTAATTGCTGGATTCATGAAGTCATTTTTTTTTTCTCTAATAAATAACATTTCCATGTTTGGTACTGTCATGACAGGTTTGTTTTTGGGGAACTCTAGGACTGGGGCAGAAAGTAACTAGCACTTGTATGTAGCCCCCAGACTAACTGAAGCCCACCTGGCCATCATTAAAAATTCCTCCAAGAATATGATACCTCTGACCAATCAAAGGAAGGCTAGAGAGTGCCAACCAAATAGAGACCTGGACACACTCTGAACAAGCTCTCTCATCTCAGCTTCAACCCATAAAAAACATTCACTCTAAAACCCTCAGAAGCCCAGGTTTTAGGCTGTCTGGCTCCTTGCTCTATATAATGTAATAAACTTTTCCTTTCTTTCACCACCCCAATGTTCATGATTGGTTTACTGTACCTTGGGTGAATGGACTTGGTTTGAGGGTTCTATAGCAACTCCTCCAACCAGTTTTGAGAGTTGTTAGCTATCACATCTACTGTAGATAGCTATGGAAACTTGTGAACTTAGACAATTCTCTACTTCCTTTCTAACATGTTAGGTTCAAAAGTGACAGCTCTTTTCTCTGAGCCAATTCTCACTTTCATTTCTCAGTAAAACATTAGATTTTTGAAAATAAAATAACTTCTGCTAGCCAATTCCAAATTCTTTGAAAATATTTTGAAACTGCATTTATCATTTGCCTGTTTAAAATTAATCAGTGTATGTAGGCACTTGTAGATTTCATCCTGGGTTTTGTTGCTACACCCATTTTATAGACAATTGAAAATTCAAGATGCAAGTTCAGAGGAGAGGCTTGGCTTCATTGTTTACAGCCAAAACACATAGTTTTTGTACATTCATGTGACTAGTACAACATCAAGGTTTTAAACAATGCCTCAGGCAGCCCAGCTCCAGAGAGAGAAATTGCTTCTGAAAAATTTTACACCTGTCTTGTGATGGGATTTTTCCCTAAGCACAGTGATAAGCAAAGAAAAGTTTCATTACCAATGACACCCTCCCCATTTATAGTCCATGTTTTCTTTCACTTGGCTCCCAGGTTCTGGAATTCTTAGTGCCTCCCTAGTCACCATGTGGTTCCTTTAACATTTCTGCCTTTCTTCTCTCTGCCTCTGGACACTCAACTGTGCTGTGTAATGCCCCTTTGCCATAAAGTCCAGTAATTACATTAAAAACAGATGGATTGGCCGGCGCCGCAGCTCACTTGGCTAATCCTCTGCCTTGCTGCGCCAGCACACCGTGTTCTAGTACCGGTCAGGGTGCCGGATTCTGTCCCGGTTGCCCCTCTTCCAGTCCAGCTCTCTGCTGTGGCCCGGGAGTGCAGCGGAGGATGGCCCAAGTGCTTGGGCCCTGCACCCCATGGGAGACCAGGAGAAGCACCTGGCTCCTGGCTTTGGATCAGCATGGTGCGCCGGCCGTGGCAGCCATTGGAGGGTGAACCAATGGCAAAGGAAGACCTTTCTCTCTGTCTCTCTCTCTCTCACTGTCCACTCTGCCTGTCAAAAAAAAAAAAAAAAAAAAAAAAGATGGATTATCTTAAGCTTGGATAATAACTCTTCATATGACATTTAAATTATAGTTGGGGCTCCTAAAAAGTGGGTACCAACATTGGATCAATGGATGCTTCTGGAAGAGAGAAGCTTTGAAAATTATCTTAGTTGGGCCTGGTAGTGTGGCATGGTGGGCTAGGCTTCCACCTGAAGCACCAGAATCCCATATGGGCGCTGGTTCTAGTTCCGGCCGCTCCTTTTCTGATCCAACTCTCTGCTATGGCCTGGGAAAGCAGTGGAAGATGGCCCAAGTGCCTGGGCCCCTGAACCCACATTGGGGACCTGGAAGAAGCTTTTGGCTCCTGACTTCGGATTGGCTCAGCTCCGGCCACTGAGGCCATTTGGGGAGTGAACCAACAGTTGGAGGACTCTATCTCTGCCTCTGCCTCTCTCTGTAACTCTGCCTCTCAAGTGAACAAATAAAATCTTTAAAAAAAAAAAGAAACAGAAGAAAATTATCTTAGTTAAGGACTGAGAACAGGAAGTGACTATCTTCTTGTTACGCATGTTCATTTCTTTCTAAGAGTAAAAAGTAGTGAAATAAATAAAGAAAAAATAAAGGGTTTCCTCAAATACACACATACACATATATATTTTATATGTACTTTATTTATTCATGGTAAATATTTCAACTTCCTTGTGCCATCTCACCATTAAAAAATATTTGAGAGAGAGAAAGAGAAAGACAGAACTCCATCCACTGGTTGACTCCCCAAATACCTACAAATATAAGACTGGCCTGGTCTGGGGGCCAGGAGCTAGGAACTCAATCCAGATCTCTGACATGGGTGGCAGGAACCCAGTTATTTGAGCCAACACAATGACCTTCAAAGATCTACATTGGTAGGAAACTGGAATCATGAATCAGAGCTGGAAATTGTACTCAGGCACACTAATATGAAATGCAGTTGTCTTAACTACTAGGCTAAATGCTTGCTCTCTTACCGATATTTTTTTACTAAATATTTATTTCCACATAAAATAGATTTTTCTAGGAATAAATTTTCTTTTTCCCTTTTTTTGGAATTTTCCCTTTCCCAGGAGACAATTTTTATGATGCTTTTTATTTTCTTTTTGTATTTTTCCTATATTTCTCTCATATTCTCCAAAGTGCACATGAGCTGTGGCTTCCACAGCAGGTTGTGTTTCAGCCAGGAGGAGAAGGTACTGGTGGCCACAGTGTCCCTTGGCAGAGGAATCTAAAGTGAGTGTTTGATGTGGCTGGCCTGTGATTATCAGCCAACTTTTTTTTTTGACAGGCAGAGTGGACAGTGAGAGAGACAGAGAGAAAGGTCTTCCTTCCGTTGGTTCACCCCCCCCAATGGCCCCCACTGCGGCCGGCGCACCACGCTGATCCGAAGCCAGGAGCCAGGTGCTTCTCCTGGTCTCCCATGTGGGTGCAGGGCCCAAGCACTTGGGCCATCCTCCACTGCACTCCCGGGCCATGGCAGAGAGCTGGATTGGAAGAGGAGCAACCAGGACAGAATCTGGCGCTCCGACCGGAACTGGAAGCCAGTGTGCCGGTGCCGCAGGCGGAGGATTGGACTATTGAGCCGTGGCATCAGCCTATCAGCCAACTTAAGGAAATGCTGAAGCATTATTTTTTCTCCATGTAATGTCTAATTTTGCTATTGGCAGTTTCTTATCCATAGTGAATCTTACTGCAGTAAAACTAGAGTCACACTGTGCTCAGGCTACTGTTGCTGGATTTCCCTCTATCCTCACACAGTGGGTGGAAAATCTCCATGCAAGGGAATGAGCATTGGACGCAACTGCCCCTTGTGATGTCTGCATCTCACCCCACATCAGCGTGCCTGGGATCAAATTCAGACTCTGCTCCTCATTCCAATTTCCTGCTAATGTGAATCCTGGAAGGCAGTAAGTGATGGCTCATTTACTTGCATCCCTCCCACCCATAAAGAAGACCTGGATTGATTTGCTAGTCCTGCTCCAGCCTTGCTCAGCCTTGGTGTTGTGGGCATTTGTGAAGCAAGCCAGCAGGTGGGAGAAATCTCTCCTGGCCATGTCCCTTTCTCTCTCATTCTCTCTCTCTCTGTCTCTGCCTTTCCAATAAGATAAAAATAAATTTAACTCTTTTTGAAATCTTCACATAGGGGTGAGAGTTGCTGCTGCTAGCCCAGAGCCACCAGAGCCAAAGTGGGGCTGCCCTGCCCGTTATCCAATAGAGAAGAGCTCATTATCTCAACAGGGACAATTCCTTCTCATGCCATATTGTATTCTTTTGTTTTAGTGCAAATATTCAACACGCAGCTTCTACGTGTAAATCATGAATACAGGGATTCACATGAAATACTGTCACTGCTTCAGAAAGCTCAGTATCTCTTTTCTTTTGTACAGGTCTCTTTGTCCCCTTGGTTATGAAGATGAAGGATTTATTACTTTGTTTGCATCACTTGTCTTGTTTATCAGTTCCATAGCACAGTGCAGTAATAACCCCTGTGTACTAACATCTTCCCAAACATCATCTGTGTGTACTTCTACTAAATCTACCAGAAAGAAATCAACTTTCAAGGTGACTAACTTAGGTTTTCTTAATCAATCTTCATATGTTGACTTTTTAAAGAAGGTATAACTAATTGTTTTGAGAAGAACATAATGGGGAGAAAGCTCCTGAATGACTGAGAAATGAATGTGGGCCATTTAAATATGTTTATATTGGCTGATTAGCAAAAATGTCCCAGTAAAACACAAACCTGAAAGATTACCTAACAATTAGATGAAGAATAAAAATAACATAACCACTTTCTTTAACTCTATAGTCACTAGATATTAATCAAAGCTAACCTACACCTAGTTGTTGAAGCACTGAAGAGGGCAGAAACAAAAGTAAGTCAGATTCTCTTCTTATTTCTTCTTGAGTATTGTTGGTGGGCAAAAATGAGGGCAAACAAATTCTTTAGTTAAGCGCTGTCATTGGTTATATATCTAATGGTAGAATTCACAGGTGCAAAAATTTAAATACATTGCAATAAGTTTACCAAGGATGTGAAAGATTTCTACTATGAAAATTTTAAGACATTAAATTTTCATTTTTTCAGGAATGAAAAAGAATTCATTTTGTTTTATAATCAGTATTGCATCTAAGTAATGTTCAATTTATTACATACTCTCACAACAAATTTGGCTTAGTACAAAAAATTGAGTGGTATGATTTATAAGGGGCCAAGAAAACTTTAGTCTTAATACCTTGAGGCAGGTATTTGGCTTAGTGTTGGGGACATCTACACCTCATGCCTCCCGGTTTCAGTTTCTTGATATTGCAGACTTTGGGAGGCAACAGTAATAGTTCAAGTGACTGGTGGATCCCTGCCACCCAGGTGATAAACCTAGATTATGTGCCCAGCTCTTAACTTCAGCCACAGCTACAGCCTGGATTTTGTGATTATCTGACGAGTAAGCCTACAATGCCAACTGTAAAAGTGCTCCCTCTCGCTCTCTCTCTCTCTTTCTCTCTGTGTGTGTATCTGTCTTTCTATGTCTCTCAAATGAAAATAAAGAAATAAAAATTAAAATGCTGATTTTTTGATGCCTAAAGTTGCTCAATTAGTAATTGCTTTACCTTGCTTTATTGCCTTTTCTCAGTTCAATTTTATTGAAAAATCAAAGGCTATTTTCAAATATGTTCCAATCAAATGGCAGGCCAAATTATTCCACACAGCCTACATAGTAAATTCCTTCCATTCTTTGACCTCAAAGCAGCAGATCTGTGGGTTCAAGAGTCCATGAGCTGCATCTAACTTTCCCATGATCTTGCACATTGAGTCTTCTGGGAAAAGGTTCTTGTATAGCTTTAAGGCAAGTTTCTTGAGACGTGACACAATGCTAATATTCTATGAAAGTCTTCATCTGTTTGCTTTGTGTTTATTTACCTCTGTGTGCCTCACTGATACTACTCTTGAAGCAAATGAATCATACTCAGTTTTTAAAATTTCTTTAACCATATCTCTATTTTTGGCTTCCTTGAGTACTATGTCTTTGCTTATGTATTTCAAAATAATGTAAATTAGAAGTATATTTTATTTATTAAATTATTTAATTAATAAATAATTTAAATTTAATAAAATTAAATTTTATCTTCCTTATCTTTATTATAAATATCATATTGTAGATCATTTTTATGTATTTTAAAAATCAATTACTTTTAGGCCATGTGACCCTTGTTTGCATTGTTATGCTATTGCTGGTGAATATAGGGCCTCCATCTGACTTTATATCTTATTACATACATGTGTCCAGATGCCATTGCTATGGTTTGAACAAGATATGGCTTCTCAATTCATGCACATATTTAAACTCCAAAATCTTATGTTAATTGTTAGTGGATTCATGTTAACAGTTAATAGATTGAGGGTAGAGATTTGATCACATTATGGTGTGTGAAGATAGAGGCTTTGAGAAGTTTTTAAATGGGATTCGTTTGCTAATGTGGAATCCCATAGTCAAACCATGGTGACCTTTTAAGTAGTGAACACACTCTCCTGTCGCTCTGCTTCCTGGTTCACCATGTGATCTGCCCTCCATATGCATCTGCCACCCATTGCCCTCATCAGATGCCAGACTAAAGGCACTGCCTGGTCTTGTACCATGAACTCCAAAATCCTGAGCCCAGATAAAACTACTTCCTTCATAAATAGCTTTCCTAAGTTATTTTAGTAAGGAAAACCTGACATCGATCCACAGAATTCTTCTTAATTTCTATATGCCAAAATTTCAAAAATTATATAGCTTCCAGAAAGACTCTACCTCACCTGCTTTATTTAATTGATAAGATTTTTGAGGGTATTTCAGATCTACATTTTTACATATTTAAGGATGATTAACATGCAGTGACATAGCATATATGTAAATGTAAAGTAAGAAGGCTTTGGCCTATGTATACATCAATGAGCCCATAATGTCACAGTAATAACCATATCCATTATTCCCATAAGTTTTCTATGCCCCCTTTTTTTAACTTTTATTTAATGAATATAGATTTCCAAAGTACAGCTTATGGATTACATTGCCCCCCCCAATGACTTCCCTCACACCCGAAACCCTCCCCTTTCCCGCTCTCTCTCCCCTTCCATTCACATCAAGATTCATTTTCAATTTTCTATATATACAGAAGATCAGTTTAGTATACATTAAGTAAAGATTTCAACAGTTTGCACCCCCATAGAAACACAAAGTGAAAAATACTGTTTGAGTACTCATTATAGCATTAAATCTCAATGTACAGCACATTAAGGACAGAGATCCTACATGAGGAGTAAGTGCACAGTGACTCCTGTTGTTGACTTAACAAATTGACACTCTTGTTTATGGCATCAGTAATCTCCCTATGCTCCAGTCATGAGTTTCCAAGGCTATGGAAGCCTTTTGAGTTCACCGACTCTGATCATATTTAGACAAGGTCGTAGTCAAAGTGGAGGTTCTTTCCTCCCTTCAGAGAAAGGTACCTCCTTCTTTGAAGACCTGTTCTTTCCACTGGGATCTCACTCACAGAGATCTTTCATTTAGGTCCTTTTTTTTTTTTTTCCAGAGTGTCTTGGCTTTCCATGCCTGAAATACTCTCATCTCATGCCCCTTTTTAATCCTTCCTGCCTATCCATCTGCTTCTTACCCTGAGTCACCGACTGATTTTCTTTCTGACCTATAGAATTCTTTTTTCCTAGAATGTTAGGAAATTCTAAAGTATATACTCTTATTGATGGGAGTTGGGGAACTGGCTTCTTTTTCTCAGTGTAATAAATTTGAAATCCATCCACATTAATCACATATCAATACTTCATACTTTTTTAATGTTGAGTAATATTCCATGATGATAGAATAACAAAGCTTATACATTCATTCATCTGTCAAAGTAAGTTTCCACTTTATTATTTAAAATTTTGAAAAAGATTTTATTTCATATGTGTAACCTGCACCAAAATGTCTCAGTAGTGTAAAAATTTCCTTTGTCAGATTGTTAAAACATAATCTTTCCAAAAATATTGTAGAGAAATAACTGTCAAAATGTCAATCTTCAAAATATGAATACTGCCATCCACATAAATAATTTATTTGAAATATTAGTGAAGGGAGCTGGTGAGCCAGGTGATATTCTGGGCAAAAAATAAATGTATAATGTTGCAAAAATTGATTTATCACAATAGCTGGAACAGGAAGAGTGTTTGTTCTCCTCTTTTAAGTCCTGTCAGATATTGTTACTCTAAGGACAATCACTATAGAAAACCAAACTTTATTGCAGTAACCTGAAAATTTGATCCTCTTAGGAAAATAGATTTTCCTAATCTTTTTTCCTAAGAGGATCAGCAACACAGACAGTGGCCAGTCAGGGTCTAAAGGACTCCCATCCCGACCATAATCCAAGACTGATTCTGCCTCCCCCTAACTCTCTCCTAACTTAATACGCCAGGTCATGCAATACAAAGGTCCATGGAAAGACCCAATAAGAAACTGGCAGATCTTCTCATGTTGACCCTTGAAGAGAAATTACAGCAGATGAGCCTATTTATCAGAAATGTAACTTGTCACCTCTACCTCCCATGTAATCAATGTTCTCTAAAGCAGCTAGTATGTGTGTGTGTTTGTGTGTGTGTGTATAAAACATATATGCATATGCTTTGTGTTCTTCACAAGAATGGCATAGCAGAAATCAACAAATGTGTGTTTTGATAGCTGTAGGTCGGGTAACATGGTAAATGCACTCCAGTTGGACGTATTCTGTAAAATCTACCTTAGGAGTATAAAAGAGCTGTTTATTCTAATGCTGGAGGGTCCTCTGAAACATCCCACCAGCATCTTTCCCTTAGGTAGTCCTAGAAATGATGCTTTGCATAAACAGATTACTTTTACTTATGTTAATGACATATTATTTGTGCCTCACACTCCAGCATATCCACAAGTATATAAGCTCACTTTTTAATCCAATATACTTCCAACATTTTTTCTGATCATGCATATTTATTTGAACCTTCGTAGTCTGTGGTTTACATAGCGTAAGTACCTGCCTACAACCCATGGAAAAAGGAAGTGAATATTGGCAGTCAGACATGAAATATCACACCAATAAAATGTTCCCCAAGAGATTAACAGTTCAAATGCTAGTTTCTGAGAAGTTTTCCTCTTGAAAATAAAGACACTCCTTCCATTTCACTAAGGAAATGCCTATTGCCTTCCCTGAAATCTCTCAGTGAGATGGAACCACACACTTGGGTAATTAGCTATTAATCTCAGTGATGGAACAGCCCTGCCTACCCTTGACTTCATCAGCACACACCAGGAAGACTTTGTTACTTTCTAGTGAGACGTATTCCTTGTTTCTTTCCTTGCTCTGCATCTTGTCAAATTGAAGAAACACAATGTTCCTTGATTGGATCTGTGCTGTGGGGACGCTCTGATCTGCAGTCATGGGAACAGTTGAAGATACAAAGAAATCCAGACACAAAATACTGCTACTTTCACAGAAAATATCCTGTGCAGAAATGGCATTGATTATTCCTAGGGACATTTTAAGAAGGCTTAATTATGGCTCCTGGAATACCTTTCCTTTTCATTTTGTGTCATATATGAATAGAAGTGAAAGATGCTTTCACACAGCAAACACTATGTCAGCAAAAGAAAGGTCTGAATTAAATAAAAGTGGAGCAATAAAGATTATTGACTACATTGCTATAGAGCAAAAATTCCTTGATTTGCACCTACTAAGTGCAAAATGCATAATAAAATAGAATCAATATATGATTCTCGATAGCCTGAAATTCAAGTAGAAAATCAAGCATGCACTTATATATCTAATAAGGGAGAATTATGAAAGACATTGCAATAAAATCAAAATGGTACTGTTCATTGTTGGATGCTGAATCCCCAAATACTGCCAAAACAACTTTCCCCAAAACAACCTACTGAGAAAACAAAGCCAAGTCTACCACAAGTGACAGTAAACAGTATATCCACAGAACTTTGGTGGTGTCTCAAAGCAGAGAAGGCAATATCAGAATTTACTAAGGATTGAAAATATGAATTAAAGGGGATACTTTCAATAGGAATGGAAGAGGGGGAAAAGGGATAGAAATTTGATTATGATTGAGTGAGGATCATAAAAATAGTGATTTCTGTTTGGTGGAGAAAGCAGAGAAAGAACTTTTAAAAATTTTTATTATTGTTTAATGTTTTTATTTTAATTAGATTTTAACAGATTCAATATAGTTTGTAGAAACATTGAGGTAAAGGATTCATAGAAATATAGGGGGGAAACTATCTGTCGATGCCTTTTGCTGAACAATTTAAGGCTCTGGTAAATTTTCTATAATGACCAATTAAGCTACTTTCCTGGATATGTGTATTCTGGAACAGTACAATAATGTGAATAAAGATAATTTAAGATAAAAGCCATGTGAATATAGGCCTGGAAGGCGCAAACTTTACTTGTAGGCTGAATCCAGCCCAATGGGCAAAGATCTGATTATATAATTTTTGCTCAAGGGTTGTCCAAAAAATGTATGCAAAGATTTTATGTTCCTTACAAAGCCCATGATATTTACTATCTGATCCTTTATAGAAAAACCTTTGCCAAATTCTGATGTGGACAGTAAACTATGTGAACAAATTCAGTGTTCAGCCTGCAAACATTGTGTCAATGTAATTGGTTTTCATTCTCAACACTCAAGAAAAAGAGAAGGGAGAAAGTCAATCCCATAGATAATGAGTGGTGAGAAATTTGGATGTTACCCAGGAATTTTGAAAGGGACATTGGAGATTCATATTAAATACAAAAAGGAGCGATTTGTGGGCAAACATGGGAGAATAAGCAGTTTTCTCTTTTTCATAACCACTACCATAAGAAGCATTTATTCTGATCCAGATTTTCAGCAAATGGTGTAATAAGCCAATCAGCTACATCTCTTCTCTTTGTGAATCAATTTTTCTCAGGCAACAGAGAGGAATTGAGTACCCAAAGATGTGACTCCCCACCAAAAACCACATTTAGATATGACAGGTTACCAATGAATATCAGTGTTTTTTATTTTTCTTATTTAAGCTCTGAATTCCAAATAAGCTTTTTCCTTTAGAAAATCTTTCTATGGCATTTTGTTCTCATGAATAAGTATAAAGCTAACTATAATTGAATAGTTAATTGAGTCATTTGGAATTTAAGGAGTTAGATCCACTTGATCCAATGCAAATTGCTAATTAATAAAGTGATACAAGTAAATTTAAAAACATAAGTGAAATTATTTGGGGTTGAGTAATAGGTAATACATGAATTTTCCATATGTTCTAGGAAGATACACACAGTTCCACAATCTCTTTGTCCTTTGACACTATCTCAGATGAGCACAGCTGAATATCACTATATCACGATGCATCATATTGAATGTAATCCTGTGTACCTGGATCCAGGTAAAGTGTATATTATCATTCTTATCCACAGTTCACTTTCAGGCCATATCAAACTCACATTAATACAGGGCCTTTGAATTAACCTGCCTTAATATCCAAATAACAATGCATGACTATTAACAACAGATAAAGCTGGAAATCAATTTTTAAGATCAGATTTTAAGATCTGTGATGGTTCATTGCTTGTGTCAAATTGATTTGACTAAGGGATGACCAAATACCTGCTAAAGTATTATTTCTGGGTGTGACCAGAATGGTGTTTCCAGAAAAGATTAACAGTCAAATCAATTGAGTGAGCAAGATTGTTCTGCAATAGGGACTAGCACCATGCCATGCAATCAGGGCCCAAATAGGAAAAAAAAAAAAAAAAAAAAAAAAGGAAGAAGAATGGCAAATTATGTCTTTGTTCCTGAACCGGGACATTCATTTCCCTCTGCCTCTAAACATTGGGCTCATGTTTCTCAGATGGAAGCTCTCTCATCTTCTCCCACGAAACCAGGCCTTTGGACTCAGACAGAATTACCCCCACATGCTTCCCTGGGTCTCCAACTTGCAAATACAGATCATGGGACTTTTCAACTTCCAAAATCACGTGAGACAATTTCCATAATAAATCACTTCTTGTGTATCTATGTATACACTCTTCGTTCTGTTTTGCAGGAAGAATCCTGACTACCAGTGGTAAAGGTAACTTTTCTGGATCATCGAGGTAAAACTAAACAGAAGAAAGGTGACCTTTTCCCATTAAGATGGAAACAAAGAGTGGGAGGTGAGAAAGAGGTAGGAGAGGGAACCCATATCATACAGACTAGAAAAATTCACCATTACCAAAGTGAGAATCTAAAGCTCAAACTTCTCATTTGAATAATTCTCCGGAATATTTATTTAGAAGGATAGAAAACACACAAAGCTTATCATTCAATTTTCATAAATGATATGAGTATATTTTCAGGAAAATTTTAGAGAAGAAACAGACATTCACAGATTGACAAAATCCATCTAAGTGTTTGATGTGTTTTGTGTTATTTAAAATGTAGCCACCTAACGAAAATTTTATCCTAAGGATCAAATAGAATAAAAGTAACAAAATACATATGTTTATAGGATTAAAACTAGGGATTATAGACATTCAGTGAACTTGATCATTCATCATTTCCTTTGATTAACTTAGGAAATTATGCCTTTGCTGGCATTAACTCTTTTTCTATGACAATTACAACAATGAGGAAAGATAAGGGTAGTGAAATAACCCTAATAAAAATGAATAGTGTTTTATATTGATATATGGATGATCTATTAAGAGCTCATTTTATAGTATCCTAAATTTTGATATACGATCTTTATACAATTAATTATTCAAGGACTAGGTAATGACACAGATTAATTTAGGTAATATAGAGAGACAAAAGTTAGTTTCAGAAAGGTCAGATTTCTGCATTAGGCTACCTGGGCCTCCATTTTCATCCTTTCCACCAATCCTAACTATAGTAAATACCATCCCTATTGTATCACTTAAGTAATTTGTCAACAATTTTTTTTTTTTTTTTTGACAGGCAGAGTGGACAGTGAGAGAGAGACAGAGAGACAGAGAGAAAGGTCTTCCTTTGCCGTTGGTTCACCCTCCAATGGCTGCCGCAGCTGGCGTGCTGCAGCCAGCGCACCACGCTGATCCGATGGCAGGAGCCAGGTGCTTCTCCTGGTCTCCCATGGGGTGCAGGGCCCAAGCACTTGGACCATCCTCCACTGCACTCCTGGGCCACAACAGAGAGCTGGCCTAGAAGAGGGGCAACCGGGACAGAATCCAGCACCCCGACCGGGACTAGAACCCCTTGTGCCGGCGCCGCAAGGCAGAGGATTAGCCTATTGAGCAGTGGCGCCGACTGTCAAACAATTTTAATAAGGACCTTGGAATATCAGAGTATTGACTTAAGGATGTGTGAAAGATACATTATCCATTATAAGAAAGGATGTGGTTGTTATTGTAATGATCCTTCCCACTTTTTGTACTCTGTCTTATCTCATGTATTGAGTCTATTGATCTTATCAGGAAATATACAAGACTTCAGTCCCTCCAATTTTCTTAGTTTATGTATGGTATTTCTCCATAGTCATTTACATTTATATGTAAAGCCATGTTAATCACCTGATTTGGGAGTAGGAGAGACAGTGGTTAGTTAAATAACAGATACCAAAAACAGATAGAAGGAATTAGTTCTAGCATTCCATAACACAGTAGGGTGACTAGAGTTTATAAGAATTTTTATATATTTTACAATGAACTAGAAGAGGAGTTTGAAGGCTCCAATATCTTAAGAAATGATCAGGTAATGGACATGTTAATTATGCTGATTTGATAACTACAAGCTGTCAATGTATACTCAAATATGACACTATACCTAATCAATATGTAGAACTACTGCATGCTAACCATGATTTTTTTTTTAAAAAATGCACCTAATTTACTTTTTCATCAGCTTCTGCAATACAAAGTAAACTTCTGTATTTCAGCCACATCTATTGGATCTACCAGAGGCATTTAGCACACTCTGACACAGCCAAAAAGGCTTTTCCCTTCAAAATGAATGTTAAATGCCTTTGGAGAAAATAGTACTGTCTTGTGAGTGGATGACAATTCAGTGCCAGAAAAGACTTCAAGATTCTGAGCAATTATTTAATGTGGCTTTAGTGACTTCTGTCTTGTGCCCCTAAGTGACTCTCCATGCTTTCACAGAGTCTACCTGCTGCTCTCAACATCTTCAATAGATTTCACCAACCAAAACACCAAAGAGGACACTTGTAGCACTGTATTACAACTCTAATTTGCTTACCTATCCTCAACATTAAATTGTAAGTCACTTAAAATGTGACATTTCTTATTTAACTTTGTATCTCCAATGACTACGATGCAGAATGATCTAACATAAGTAAATATCTGGCTATTGCATTTCTCTATTTATTAATCCTCATTTTTTAAAGGTAGAGAGACAAAAGGACAGAGAAATTTCAGCCACTGGTTCACTACTCAAATACCCACAACAGCCCCAAACACAATGTAGGTCTCCTACATGGGTGTCAGAGTCCCGAGTACTTGATCCAACATCTGCTGCTTCCTAGGATATGCATCATCAGGATTACTCCTTCTCCAGGAGCAGAAGCACAGGAACTCAGCTCAAACCAGGCACTCCAACATGGGGTTCTGGAAGGCTCAGGAATTGACTTTACTGTCTACCAAACACCTGCCCCTGATCACCCTCTCCTTGCTAGATTTTCTTCTATTTATTCTCCCGATCTCTCTGCTATCCTTCCAATTTATTGCTGAATTGCATCAGAAAACATGTTATTAATTATCAGTCATGTATCTTCTTTTGGAAGAATCATTCGAATATTTCCATTCTGGATTACCTGTCCTGACCCTATGCTCACAAAACGTCTACGAATAACTGACAGTTATTATGTTTCCTCTATTAATTAAATTATAGGCATGATAAAAAATCAAATAGCACATGAATATAGGAAAAATAAAATATCTTCCATAACTCTTTGAAAGGCAATGTCAGAATAAAATCATTTGTATTTTCTCAAACTACACCAATTAGTCATGAATCAGTTACATTTGCTTTGAATTTGACTATGACTTTAAGAACTTCTTTGTCTTCTTGGAAATTAAGTTGTCCAATAGATAGATAAAAGTTAAATATATATATATATATATATATATATATATAAGGGTTTAACAATTAAGTTGTCCATTGATGAAAATTACATTTCAGAGAAAGTGTATTGTCACCAGAATGTTCAAGCAAGAACCAGATGACCACATACATGTGAAGGAATTGAGTTGGAACGAAGTTTGTTTAGCTCTGTTTTAACTCTTAGATTTTAATATCATACTCAAGACTATTGCATGTAAAAGTGGAAAAAAACCTTACCATAAAATGAAAGCAAAATATGTGAATCAAGTAACTAGCTCCAATGCACACTTCTCAGGATGAATGGTGATCAAAACGTTTGTTCTCTGGTGTCTCACAAGAGCTTCGGTTCCTCCATAATGAGCATACTTTATAATGAGTACAATAGTATTGGTCCACTAAAGTTATTTGATGTTTTAAATGTGGTTTCTTGCAATATTTTCCTAATTTATTCAACACTGGTACTAATTTGCCAAGTCAGAAAGAACACATTTTAAGTATGACAATTCTTAATAAAGTGATATTAATTATAAGCAAAAAATTATAATTTCTACTCTCATTAAAAAGTTCAAAGCAGTTTTGAATCACTATAAACTCATGTCTCATAGACTGCTTCATTCATTTATTTTTAAAAGTGTCTTGTATAATTATGAGGCAACTTTCTGAACCTGAGATGCAGGGAACCATCTTGTGTTTATTATAATAATAAAAAGTATATGCACAATGTCTCCTCTGTGGCAGTGTTGATTAGTGTTTATAAATTGAAATAATTTATAGGTACTAACAGGTAAATTAAATGAATATTTTAGACTGCTATTAAATATATGCTAAATCTTTCAAAGTGAAAATATTTTATTTCCTCCTTAGTACTACTTATAGGAAAAAACAATAGTCCAATCTTTCTCATACAAACTCCATGTCAGAGTGGGGAGTAGTGAGTCAGTAATGAATTACAGAGTAGGAGCCTCGGGAATGTGTGACCATTTAGAAATTCATTATGACATATTGCAGATAGTCAAGAAGGTGTAAACAATGCTAAAGGAAATACCTATGTGCTCATCATTCAGTTTTAGACGTGAAACATTACAAATGTTGGAGGCTCCAAAGTGTACATCCTTCCTTTCTTATCCATTTTACTCATTCACTCTTAATCCTAATTCATTCTATTGATTGGTTCATCATAGTCCATGCCTTATGAATCTATAAAGTAAATAAAATTATTTTCACATTTTAAAACTTATGTACATGGTGTATATACATATATTGTTTTGCTGTTTTCTACTAGAAAATGTATCTATAGGATTCTTCATCCTTATATGTGCAACTCTGCTCCATTTTTATACATTATTTTTAACATTCCATTGTGCAAACATATAAACACTTAGTCACCAATCTATCACCTTTATATCTTATTCTTTGTGTGTTTTGATGAAGATAGACCATATTACCCTGCATTCATACAGAACTATTCAGCTAATATTTAATCCACCAAAATTTATTTTTATATATAGTTTAAAACCATAATCCAACTTCATTTTTTCCATAGAGACAGCTAATTAACTCAGTGCTATTTATCAGAGTCAATATTTTTCTTATTGATCTGGGATGCCAACACATTATATATCAGATTTCCATTGGTATGCTTGATGTTGCCTGCAGCAAAGTAGTAGTAGGTCTTGATAGCTACCCAGCTCATCAAAAATATCTTGACTCTGGAGTGAGCATTAAGGTGCAGAGTGTTAATCCACCACTTGAGATGCCCACATTCCATATCAGAGTGCCTTGGTTCAGTGATGCCTCTGCTTCCTATTCAGCTTCCTGCTAATGTGTACCCTCTGAGGTTGCAGAGGATGGCTCCAGTGCCTGGGTCCCTGTCACCCATATGTGAGACCCAGATGCAGTTCCAGGCTCCTGGACGAAAACACTCTTTCTCTCTCTTTCTCCCTCTCTCTCTGTCACTCTGCTTTTCAAGTAAGCATACATACATACATACATACATACATATTTTAAAATGTTTTGATTCCTCTTGGCTCCCTTCTCTTCATAAATATTAGAAAAAATACAATATTTTCTGTAAAACATTACTATCTGCTAATGGTACATAAAAATTAGAATTATTTATGAATAAATTTGAAAAGAGATAGCATCTGTATAATTTTGTTCATTTCCAAACTATGAATATAGCAATTTTATGTTTTATGACATTTTAAAAATAATTTAAAGACTGTTAGTATTATATTTGTTTTTGTGACTCTTGGAATGATTATATTACTGTGGTTGATCATTCATTTCATCTAAACAGCTACACTTACTGGAATACAATATCACATTTAGTTTTCCTTGTAAATGTTTTATCAATAATTTTCTTATTTTATTTTTAAATTTTAACTGACATATAAATTATATATATATGTGGTATTTGTGATGTTTCAATTCATATATGCATTGTGTAATATCCAAATCAGGACAAACATAACTATTTCCTCCAACATTCATCATTTCCTTATGGTGAAAATACTCAAAATCCTGTCATTTAGATATTATTTTCAAAAAATACATAATACATTATCATTTTCTAAATAGTTACCCTACTGTGTAATAGAACCCCAGAACTTCTTACTCTTATCTAACTACCTGCTTAAACCTTCCTCCATTCCTTCCATTCTATGTACATTACCCAGGTCCTAGAATCACATTTTTAGATTCCATGTATGAATGAGATTGGGAATTACTTGATTTCCTGTGCTTGGGCTATTTCACTTAATAAAATGACCAGAGGTTCCATCTATGTTGCTGCAAATGATAAAATCTCATCTTTTTAATGACTTGATAGTATTCCATTATGTTATTACTACATTTTAAAATTTGTACAATTGTTTGTGACTTTCTCCTTTGTTTTTTTAACAGATCTCTTTATCCAGATGAATGATAATTTCTTCTCTTCAGAGAAATTATGGTCACCTTTTTACTTTTTCTACTGTAACTTTTTATTCTATTTAATAATTTTCTTTTTCATTCTAGCTAGCTTCTTTGAATTAACTACATGCATAATTTTCTCCATATTTTCTGGCATAGATATTTTATATTTCCTTGAAAACATTGTTTTGAGATAGAACATTTTATTATTCTTTAGTTCTACAAATGTTACAATTTACATGATGACTTTTTCTTTGTTCTGAGGTTTTTGAATGTATTTTGAAATAATTTTTTTAAAGATTTATTTTATTTATTTAAAAGACAGAGCTACAGAGAGAGGTAGAGACAAAGAGAGATCTTCCATCTGTAGGTTCACTCCCCAGATGGCTGGGTCATATGGCAGATCTATTTTCATGTTTTTGAGGAATCTCCACTCTGTCTTCCATAAGGTTGTACTATTTTCCCACCAACAGAGGATTTGGGTGCCTTTTTCTCCACATTCTCTCCAGCATTTGTTGTTTGTTGATTTCTGTATGACATCCATTCTAACTGGGGTGAGGTGAACCTCACCGTGGTTTTAATTCGCATTTCTGAAAATTTTTAAGCTACTATCCCATCCAATACTATGTAGGCATAGGAAAACATGTCTATTGCCTGAAATCAGCCCAGAGCTTCCTGCTTGCCATTTGGTGTATATTACTACTCATCTAAGTAAAACTTCATATGTGAATATCTATTTTATGTTTTCCTAGCATTTATTTACTGAGATATGTATTCATCTGCATTCTATACTCATTCCTTACTATTTAGATAATTTTTTTAAAAAGCTGAGATTGTACCTAAGACTGTGAATCACTTACTATGTGGAACATCTAGAGTTGAAAACAATAAGGTAAGGGTCATTCTTTATCTTCTAGCAATAATCATGTGCCATTTTAAAATCTCTTTTCTCAGGCTCCTAACTCTTGCCCATGTGTCAATGTACATGAATTTTAACTGTGATTACCAGGCTAAAGAGATCTATTATTTATTATTCCCATATCTCGCACCCATGTGGCAAGTGCAAAAGCCTAGGTGTGTTTATTAGCTTATTATTATGTTAAATGTGTTTCCTAGGGAAGTGACAGTGTGTTGCACTTTATGGCTCTAAATTTCTTAAGAGTCATGTAAATCCTTTGTGGAAAAAAACTCCTTTCACCTTTCTAAGGTAATAATAACTGGGCTCTCACTCTTTTTATGGAACTCTGCTGTGCATTTAACAAGTTGTTCCATTTCATTCTCAGAGCAAGCCTGTGGGGTACTGAGATTATTATCCCTGTTCTGCTGAGAAAAATGAGGCTTTCGGAGGTTAGTATGTCTGGTAAAGGTCATGCAGGAGAAAAGCAAACTCTTAAGTCAGATGTGAATGCAAATAGACTCACCCATTGTTATACTCTGGAGAACTGGTTTTTAGACCTGGAAAAGCGAGGGATTATATGATATAGTAGCCAGATTGGAGCCGCCTAAGTCTAGGAGATGGATAACACAGATTTTCTTTTTGTGATCCTGTTCATACAGCTATTTTTCAATTAAAAAGATAACAAAACTTTGAGGCGGTCATTGTGGCATAATGCGTTAAGTTGCCACTTGGGACACCAACCTCATGCATGGAAACACTTCCTTTGAGTCCTACTTTTTTGTTAGTGTGCACCAGGGAAGACCACAGATGATAGCTCAAGTGTTTCGGTCCCTGCCACCCACGAGGAAGACCCAAATGGAGTTTCAGGATCCTGGCTTTGGGCTGGTTCAGTCATGGCTGTTGTAGACATTTGGGAAATGAACCAGCAGATAGAAGATCTCTCTGACTTTCCCTTTCTCTGTCACTTTGCCTTTCAAATAAACAAAGATAGATCTAAAAAAAACCTTAAAGAAATATTGAAAACCTATAGGCCAAATGATCTTTGAAGTGTGAACATTTGGGACAAAATGGGCTAAGTGTAAATTTTGCTTTTTTTCATTTAAATAGACATGTGGACTAGTCAAAGTGGCTCTTTAGTTATGAAGACCAGAGTCATTAAAACAATAAATCAGGGTATGTGATTGCTTTACTTGTAACAGTGAATTAAAGAAAGCCAATTTCATATTATACATATTGAGGATGTGAAAAAAGAGCAGTGAGTGAACAGCCTGGTGGTTGGTTAATAGATTCATGAGATCAGGGCTGAGAGGTCAGGCTCATTACATGGTGCCTGCTTACAGCCCATTTTTAGAGGTGCAGGGTTTGGCAGGCAGTTTCCTTGCTAGAAACTCTCATTGTTATTCCTGGTCGCGTAGGCAGAATGGAGTGTCTGACAATGATGGACAGTGCAGCAGCAGCCTTGCCACATGGAAATTAATTTGAAGTCCTCTTCTAGAGAAATGCTATCTCCTGTTTCCACACAGAAACTTGCTTGTGCTAATAATGTGTGTCCAACTCCATGAGACACACTGCAGGGCAGCAGCCAGGAATTTCGAGAATGAAACAAAAGTGTTGCAGGAAAATAAATTTTTTTGCTTTTGTCTTTTTGGTAAATGTCTATCTTAGTTAGTCCTGGCTGCTATAACAAATTACCATCGATTGGGGGATTGATTAGAGCAGAGAGAGGGGGAGAAACTATGGTCTCTTTTCAGAGAGAACTAATCCCAATCAGAGGGTCCCACCCTCCAGAGGTTTCACCTCCTAATACCATCACTTTTGGTATTAGGGCTTCAATAGATGAATTTGGGAAAGACACAAGCATTCAGTTCATGACAATGCCTAAAGTCTCCTTATCAGGTTACTAATGAACATTCTGTGGTTGTCAGCTTCAAACTATAAACAGTATGCAATAGAGAGATATGTATTCTATACTAGGAAAAGTTCCTTGTGTGCTTACTACTTGTCGCTCCCCCATTCGCGGAGGAAGGACACTAGACCCTGTGCTGTTCTTTTGTCTGCTCGGCCCTTTTCGGGTTTGCTGCTCGTCCTTCCCAGGTTGGCTGCCGACCCCTCCACCTCCGTGGAGGGGCGGCACCCCCCGCCGCTTTCCCCGCTTCCACGGGGGAGCAGCACACCGCCGGCCGGCCGGCTCTCTTGGGGGCTGCTCAGGTGTTCCTTCAGATGTTCCCGGTGCATGTTGTCTCTCTCCTCCTTTATAGTCCTCTTCCACCAATCCCAACTCTGCCACCCACACGCTGAGTACGCTGCTCTCCTCCAATCAGGAGCAGGATCAGCTCCTGCAGCTTGTCAAACTGATGAGGCAGCTGCGTAGAAGTTTACTCCTCCCCAGCGCCATATTGTGGGAGAGCAGATGCATAGAATAAGTCTTAATTCCAGTAACTTAGTCTAGTCTCCGTTGCTCCCCACACTACTAAAATGAAAAGCATTGCTTTTAATAAAGTGGCAAATATTTCTTAAATTTTTTCTAATAAAAATTAATAATGATAATAAAAGAGGCTTGTAGTTATTGAGCTGTTAGTATATTTCAGTACTATGATGGATAATATAGTTAGATTATTTAATCCTCATGATATCTCTACTAATTTTAGTATTAATAGTTATTAAAAGTTAGAAGTTATAATCTCAATGTTACAAATGAAGTAACAAAGTCTTATAAAAGATGGAATAAATTACCCAACGCAATCTAATCTCAAAGTTTATAAATTTAATCTCTATACCATATGCTCACTATCTCTCCCTATCTGCATCATAAGGTCATTGTCAGCCAAAAATAGTGAATAAATATTAGTAGTAGTCACTCAGTACTTACAGTGTATGTGAAAGGCATATGTTAATTGCCAAGTATTTGTGAATACTTAGGTTATCTGTATAATTATAAACAGCATGTATATTTTACTATAATGAGTATATATAATGAATATGTGTCATATAATATGATTTAATAAATTATCATATAGTCATTTGATACAACATCCCTATGACGGAGGGATTTGTTATTTTTATTAATCATTATTATGAGCTGCACTCATCACTCTTCCCATTTGGCCCCAGGACTTCCTCCAGGCCCAGAGCTGGCTGGGTCTAGGTTAGCACTCTTATTCACAATGAATTACCACTAACTAAAGGAAAAAGGATGCAAAATCAGAAAGAGAAAGATGTCATATTAGCAATGTTTTATGAGAAATTTTTAAATCAAGACAATTTTCTGCCTGAGATTTGACACCCCTCTCAGTTTTTCTCCATATTTTTCATGAAAAAAAATCAACGATCAGTTTAAAAAGAGCTTATGCTATTGACATGTAATCGAGGCACAAGAAGGAGAAGCAAACTGTGGTGTACACTGGGTTAACAGGACCGTCATCACAAACGTACATCGCTGACTCATGCTTTTTAGGGACTCATGCTTTTCGAAGGTATACAAGTATACAAGTGTGTATAGGATGCATATATGCATACATATTCTTAGGGAGTCTGTGTGTGTGTGTACAATGTACATGTAGATTCATTCCTGTCATATACACCTTTGGTTTTTAGGGAAGAAATACCCCAGCTCTTCAAGATAAATAAAAGATCTGAGATTCTTTCTAAAATGAAGTCAGACACCAGGAGTTTTTGGTAATAATATCCCCCTGCTCACATTTCACTTGTAGAGAAACTATGATCGATAACAAGTTTGGGGATATATGCCATTGTTGGAGATAACTGAAAATCTATGCACTTTTTTTTAAAAATAAAGATCTATTTTTATTTATTTTAAAGGCAGAGTCACAGACAGAGTTAAATACACACATACACAAACACAAACATATATCTTTCATCCACTGGTTCACCCTCCAAATGGCTATAATGGCCAGGGCTGTACCAAGCTGAAGCCAGGAGTCAAGAGCTTGATCCAGGTCTATCCACATGGATGTCAGGAGCCATCATCTGCTGCTTTTCCAGGCTCCTTAGCAGAGGGCTGGATGGGAAGTGGTGCTGCCAGGACTCAAACTAATGATCAGAAGGGATGCCAGAGTTGCAGGAGGCAGCCTAACCCATTGCATCACAACACTAACTTCTGGAAGTTTTCCATTTCAAAAGAATGTCAATGATCATTAAGTAAACTTAAAGTAGATCTTTGTAAAAATTAAGACTGGGAATGGGAGAGGAAGGAGGAAGAAGGATTGAAGTGTAGGCAGGTGGGAGGGTAGGGTGAGAAGTATCACTATGTTCCTAAATCTATATAAATGAAATACATGAAACTTACATAACATAAATACAATTTAAAAATAAAGAATCTCAGCTTCTATTTAAGTGGATGAGCATCACTTCTATTTAAGCAAATGTAATCAAAGTAGTGTGCAGGACCAAAATAAAATAGGGCATGTAATGTACTGCATTTTACTAACATATGACGATAAGCTCTGTCATTGGGACCAACTAGATAATAAAGGGGAGAGCAATGCATAAAGAAATTTAAGTATTGTACTGTTGTGTCTGGTGGTAGTTGCTGGTAGAAGTTTAATGATTAAGGTTAAGAAAGCTCTCTTTGCTCACTCACTTTGTGAACTTGCATGGACTTATTTTATCTGGGTCTCAGCTTTTTTATCTGAGATGGAAATTATAGTGTCCACTCACGGAGTTGCTGCCAAGACGAAATCAGTTCATACCTGTAAAGCTCTCAAAACATTTTTATTGGGGCCAGTGCTGTGGCTTAGTGAGTAATGCCGCTGCCTACAGTGCCGGCATCCCATATGGGTGCCGGTTTGGGTCCCGGCTGCTCCACTTCTGATCCAGCTCTCTGCTATGGCTTGGGAAAGCAGTAGAAGATGGCCCAAGTCATTGGGCCCCTGTACCTGTGTGGGAGACCCAGAAGAAGGTCACAGCTCCTGGCTTTGGATTGGCACAGCTCCAGCAGTTGTGGACACCTGGGGAGTGCACCAGCAGATGGAAGACCCCTCTCTCTCTTTCTCACTCTCTCTCTCTGCCTCTGCCTATCTTTAATGCTGCCTTTCAAATAAATAAATAAATCTTTAAAAAAATTACTATCACAAAGGAGCAGATATATACATACTTATATATTCAAAAACATTTATTGTAAACTCCTGCCCTTCCTTGCTACTTAAAATCAAAAAAGTATAGAACAATAGCCACATTGCTCAGGAAATCAAGAATCATAATAATTTCCCCTTGTAGAACTACTTAGGGAGAAATATGTGTGTCCCCAGGATTCCTTATGTGAAACTGTAGGGAGGCCTGGCTTGTTTTTCCCAAGGAATGCTGAGAATTTGGCGAGCTGTGCTATACCATACCACAAACTCTGTCATTATGAACATATATCTAATACATTTCTGAGGCAATCCTTTCAAGAAAGGTGACAAAATAGGCAAATTTTGTTTTCAGAATACACAGATTACTGCAGTTTGTACACTTTCACTCTTTCTGGACAACGCCCATCTTTCTAAGGCCATGAAGCTGACTTGCCTATGCAGAGCTGCCTAGCACTATGCTCCAAATCCCTACACCTCCCTCTGCTCTCCTAGGCACCTGACAGATACGCCCCTTCATCCTCATCCCATCAAAGCATATTTTTTCTTAGAGTCCTGTCTTAGCTATCTGAAGAAAAACATAATTTGTGTATAAGGTGAAGACTATCATAACTTAGTAAAAATACTTTGATTTCCCAAAAATACTTTTAAAGCCTTCACTGTTTTAGCCCAGAGAATACATGCCTAATGATCATCCTATGAACAAAAAAACAACTTTGATGGTAGGTCGGGTAGAAGTGGATGACGATCAAGCTGTTTTCATCAAATCACCACTCTCTCTGAACTGATGGCTTCTGTAAGTGGGGCAACGTATTCCCTGATAAGCAATAGAACATAATAATTAAAAGAGAGTTAATATTTATTGTTTCAGGCACTGTACTAACTGCTTATAAAATCCCTTTATTGCATTCTCACAACTGTACCTTGGGAAATAGGAAGTAGGAGTTGCTATTATGAATACAGATGGAAAAACTGAAGTGTACAGCAATTAAAGATTTTGTCAACAGCAAATAGCCAATAAATTAAGGAGCCGGGAATCTAATTCAGCCTGTTTGATTTAAAAGCTCTCACATATAAGAATAACATTGATTCTGTTATTTCTTTGGGAGAAAAAGTATTTTCAAAAGACGTTTAATTCTATTGTTCAAAACATGTCTTTTACACGTGGAATACTAACACAAGATTAAATGGATTATATTGCTATAGAACACTATTGCTCCAGACCTTTCTGGGGAAACAGGCAATTTTCTATCATTATGATTATTTTAATGCCAAAAAGTCATGTCTACACATAATCACATTTACTTTTTACACGCTTGACTTCTCAAAGTGAAGCAATCGGCTATGCCTGAGAGGCCACTGCTGCTATCTGCTCCAAGCCTGGGCTTTCATTTCTCCAGCTGTGTTCAGAGCTGTCCCCATTTCTCTGTGTTCGACACCCATCTTTTATCCAAGCTTCGCTTCTACACAGGCTTCTCTGATTCCTTCATCAAGAGAGAGGGAGCAAAACCTTTCTCTTTTCAAAGTCTGAATGACCCAAGCCATCTAACGGTTTTCTGATATTAGGCCTAATTAATCTGCTAGAGCTGTGCTAACAAAGTACTACAGACTGCGGGACTGAAACAACACAAATCTTTTTTCTCACATTGCTGAAGGCCACAAGTTCTAGGTGCTAGCAGGGTTGGTTTCTCCTGAGACCTCTCTCCATGGCTTGCAGCTGACTGCCCTCTCAGTAGGCCCTTTCATGGTCTTTGTGAGTACTCACTCCTGGTGTCTCTTCCTCCTGCTACAAGGACACCAGTCTGACTAGATTAGGGCCTCACTCTTATGACCTCATTTATCCTTTTTACACCCTGAGAGGCATGCAATTGCAGGTTAGGGCTTTAACATGTGAATACTTGATATTCAGAATCATAATTGTTTTTATATCTTTTAACTCACCGCTAGCCTCTTGAGTAGCTTGCAGAAAGTGCCCAATTTATCTCTCTAATTCTCAAACATTGAGTACAGTGCTTTGCAAATATGAACAACTATCATTCACTTAACATAGCGTATTTCACCATTAATAATTTCCTATCTTTTAACCCAATCCTGGCAATAATATTGCAGGGTAAAATATTACCACTACATTAAAGATGATACAACTGAAGCTTAGATAGGTTAGGCAACTTGGTAAAGTTCCTTAGATTGGTAAAGAGAACTAAAATAAATCTAAGTTTCCTTTAAAGCAAAACTCTGGGTAATTTTCTTGGAATATGCCTCTCATGACTGGCTGAAACAAATAAATGTGATGATAGGTTATCAGTGCTGCCATTTTGGTATTCACTTTTTTCTGTGAGCACAAGAATTGAGGGGATTTTCTTTGATAACTTCTGTTTGCAAGAATAGAAGAGAAAGAATAGACATTTGAGTACAGCAGGAACCACAGAAATTTCTTTCTTGCCAGAATTTTACAGAAAGCAATATGGGTGTGATTGATAAAGGTGAGAGAGGAGAAGAATATATAAAGCAGGTGCCTGACATAACAATGACAGTATATTTCAGCCTCAACATAAAATAGTAAAACATAAAGCAGTGCCTGTATTTAACAGGTATCCAGCTTTATTTACCAAAGCACAGGGGATGCATTTTATAGGCAGTAAGGGACTCATCTTCTTCAGGATCTTCTCTCATTAACCACCTGCAATAACTGAAATTCCCACAGTATTGTGACTACAAGAGTTTAAGATTTTAAGAGATACCAATCCCAGTTGCAATCTAATCCCCATGACTGAAAAAATGGAACTTGTCAGATAATGAGTTAACTCTTATGTACTAACATATGAGCCCATGTATAGCACAATTCATAGAACGAGATGGCCAGGCAAAAACATGAAGCTTAAATGGATTATTGGGAAGCCACAAAAGCACAAATACTTTGAGTAGGAAACAGGAGAAAAGGAAGCCTTGAGGAATAAACAAAAGGCAAGGCAATTAAGATGAGAGTGGATGTTACTGCAAACCTCTTGTCAATCATTCTCTGGGTTACCCCAAGAACTTTGTGTATCTAGACTTTCTTAGTAAAGATGAAACTGAGAGTGGGCCAAAATATTTGAGGCTGGTAAGTCTGAATGAAACAGGATAAATGAGTGGCATTTAGTTACTTCCTCTCTTTGCCATTTACACTGAAGGACAGTGTAAATGTACAGCATTCTGCAGAGCAAGGACTACACTGTGATGTGAATTGATGCTTTAAAATTTAATGCATTAATTTTCTATTTGGCTGATGTGTCCAGAAACCCTTACCTGTCTTTCCTAAACTCTCTGGATAATTGCTTCAATTTTCTGCATTGCCTTGGCTGTGGAAATCTAGCACATTTAAGGCATTTTCCACTTCCAACTCACACACTCTTGGCAAAGGTGCAACTACTGAAAAATGAGGTTAAGATGGGTAGTTAGATCTGACAATTCACATCGCACAAGTTCCTGACTCAGTTACTTGAGGTTTGAAAGGAAAGAAAAAGTAGCAAGACTTTACTCTTCCTAGCTACTTTAAAGCATAAATAATTACCCACAGGTCAATTTGCTAAAATTGTTCCCTCTTTCTACCATACCATCCTTTCCAATGAATTTCTTCATTTGCAGCTGAATATGATAAAGGGACGATGCTATATAAATCATGTATTTTCTAATCTTCTCATGGCTATTCCTTTCCACTGCTATGGAATGTCTTAGTGTCAATGTCCTATTTTCAGTTCAATTTCAGGACAATTATTTTAGAGACTGAATTAATAGTATGCAGTCAGATTAGAGGACTAGGATGGAGGCTTAAAGCAAAGTCTGAAATGCCATCTTGGCTTCAGACTTCTCTGGAATTTATACTTCTTATTCCTAAGGAAGTCATGTCAGGTAAAGAAAATTTGAGCTGCCTGAGACAAAAGAGGAAGTGATTAAAGCTTTGCTTTAATTGCTTTCTAAATAGTTGAAAAGGGATTCCACTTGTGAATGTGAAAACATGGTGAACAGACTTCAACTTCCTTGTGTATAGATTGGAATTGTGGGGTGGAAAGTCTCTCACACTACTAATGTTCAAAAAATTAAAACCATCAGAAAATATTGTAAGCATTTATTATTGAGCAAAGCTCTACACTCAGAACTTTGAATTAAAGTATTGCAAGTATTCCATGTAAAAATCTATTATAAAGTTAGAAGCCTATTTACTAATATGTTCATTGTGTAGAACTCCCCAAAAGTTCTACATTAAGTTAAAAATGTAAAAATTACATCAAAGTTTCAAAGAAAACACCAATATTAATTCAGAGTTCACATTTTTCTTCCTTATATCCCAAACAGAACATGTTTATGTTTGTGCTTGCAATCTAAAAGGCAAACTGCACACAGGTAATACAGCATGCAAAGTGATGTATGAATAGATCAAAGAGAAAGTGCTACCAAAGTTTAAAGGCAGACAATATCACTTCCAGTTGCAGTAGTTGGGGAATATGGGAGACTAATTTCTTTTGTTGTTGTTGTTAAGATATGGACCTTGAAACAAAGGAAATATTTTAGTTTTGAAGATACTGAATAGAACCTTCAGGATTGAAAAATTGCATTTTTATGTGAAGATGTAGAAAACAGTACAGTTGAATCTTCCATTTTTGTTGTAGTAGAGAGCATCTTCTTGTATGAATAGATAAACATAGTAAAGTGGATAGCAGCTCAATATTGATCAGCATAGAATGGAGAACTATTTAGAAGTTAGATTTCTTCATTTCTGTTGAATATTCATCGACCTAGCACAGTCACTGATACTCGTAATAGTTTATTGTTATTTTTCTCTGAACTTAGAAGATTTTTTTAATGCATGGTATCCAAAAGTACTCGCTCTGTAATTCATAAAAAGCTTCAGATTAAAATCTATCTAGAGAAACTTCAACTATAAATCCAATAAAAATTGGTATTCTAAACTTAGGAAGATGATCCATTGTATTTTAAATGACTGAAAGCATGAACATAAACATAAAATTTAAGATAAAATTGTAGAAACATTTTTACATTAATTCAAAACTTCTCATATATTTTGGCAGGTAAAAGGCATATTACAAGGCAAGATACACTGTATCACTTTAATTAAAAGTATATCTACACACCTATCTCACAGAAACACACACAACAAAAAACTAAAAGAATATATATTATGTAAGCCAAAATATGATCAGTGATTTTCTCCAGATACTAAGGTTCCAGGATTTATTTATTTGAAACATATATATGTTATAAACATATTTTACAGCCAACATTATGTGCTATAATATGAACTTATTTTTTTAAGACTTATTTATTTTGAAAGAGCCATAAAGAGAGAGAGAGAGAGAGAGAGAGAGGAGAGACAGAGATGAAGATAGATAATAGAGATCTTTCATCTTTTGGTTCACTACCCAGATTCTTTGTGTCTCTCCATGTAATTAGCAGGAGCCCAAACACTTGGGCCATCATCCAGTACTTTTCCCAGGCCATTAGCAGGGAGCTGGGTTGGAAGTGGAGCAGCTGAGACACAAAACCAGTGTTCATATGGTATGCTAGCATCACAGGTGGCAGCTTTACCACTATGCCAAAAACACTAGCCTCTTGAACTTATTTTTAATAAAATAATTAATAGTTAAAACCATTTAAGAGTTTACAATGCCGTGTAGCTAAGTTTGTGGACACAGGTCAGTCATCCCTTCAAGACAACATCAACCAACAAACAAAAAATAGGGACCTTTTTTCACTGCTAGTATTGAATTAGAAACTTTTGGATATTCGAAACTGAAATTCAGTTTCTTCTTCGTTTGTAAAAAGCAAGGCTAATTCTTAACTTTCCATGTTGACCTGAAGTTTAAAGATATTTTATCTATATGTTACATTATTTAATTAAATTATATCAAAATATATTGTTCATTCAAAACATGCACTGTGCATCTTCTATGCAGTAGACATTTTAGGTGATTAGTTCATAGCTAAGTCCCCAAATTAAAATTAGAAAAAAAAATGAAGTGCATCAAAACTGACCTAAAAAGTGCCAAATTAGGCTATTCAGTGTATTTGGGGAGGGGAGGATAATTCCCACAGCTTCCAAAATTTGAAAGTGAAACACATTATTTATATAGTATTATTTATATAGTTTGCCTATAAACTATGCTTGCATAAGATGGAAAATGACCAATTTGTGCCATAAATATAATAAAGAATAATTGAATTTTATTTACATATTTTTAAAATTTAGAATTTAAAAATTCTTTAATTTAAAATTTCTGCTTTCAAATTTTTAAACGGGATTTATTTATACATTAGATTTTCAGGATCACAGCACATGCATGATAATTACTGCAAAATAATTCTCATGTTAATGTGATATTAACACAAAGAGAACAGATTCAACGTAGTTCATAGGTACAAGTCTAAGAGTATAATGATGCTTCCCTCCCTCCATCCCTTTCCTTCCTTCCTTTGTTTTTTCTTTCTTCTTTTTAAGTTTTGAGATAACTTTTTTTAGGATTTTATTTATTTATTTAAGAGATAGAGTTACAGGCACACACAGAGAGAGACAGAGAGAGGGGTATTCCATCTGCTGGCTCACTTCCCAGATGGCCTCAACGGCCTGAGCTGCGCGGATCCGATCCGAAGCCAGGTGCCAGGAGCTTCTTCCGGGTCTCCCACGCAGGTGCAGAGGCCCAAGGACTTGGGCCATCTTCCACTGCTTTCCCAGACCCTAGCAGAGAGCTGGATCAGAAGAAGAGCAGCCGGGACTAGAACCAGCGCCCATAGGGATTCTGGAGCCGCAGGAGGAAGCTTAGCCTACTACACCACAGCAACATATTTAATTTACATTATAATACAAATATTAATGATGCATTAAATAAAGAGCTTAACAAGTGAAAAGATCATAGTTCAGTGGGAATGAAGGTAAGGACAATAAATAATAATCAAGGGCTAGCACTATGGCACAGCAGGTTAAGCTGTCACCTGCAGTGCCAGTATCTCATGAAAACAAGTTTGAGTCCCAGCTGCTCTACCTCCCATTCAGCTCCTTGCAAGTGAGCCTGAGAAAGCAGTAGAAGATGGCCCAAATGCTTGGGTTCCTGTCACCCTCATGGGAGACCCAGATGGAGTTTCAGGAAACTGGATTTGGCCTGACCCAGCCCTGGCCATTGTGGTAATTTGGGAGTTAACCAGCAGGTAAAGGATCTCTGTGCAAGGTGTCCGGCGCATAACAAATCTTCCCAGGCAGACGAATCAATTAATTCACAGGCTTTTATTGGGGTTCTGCTCCCAGGCGAGGTTCCCCGGTCCCAACAGAGCAACAGAGCGGAGCCCAGGGAAGTTGCGTGTCAGAGATTGGGAGGGCTCCTTTTATAGATTCAGGGCATGGGGGTTAAAGGTTGAGGCAGGTCTGATCCTCATTGGTTGACCTTTAGTCACCCGTGGGGACCTTGACAAGGACTTTTCTTCCCCTCAAATACAGGTAGGGACTTCTCCATTCCTGGAAGTATAGGCCTTCCTCCTTGCGGATCCTAAAGCTACCACTCTGTCTCTCCCTCTCTCTGGAACTCTGCCTTTAAATACATAGATAAATCTTTTAAAAATCAAATTAAAAGATGTCTATTGTACTCATACACAGTACATTTTAAAATAATCACAGATTATTGAAAATATAATAGCACATTATTAGCCATTTGTTTGACAAATATATTAAGCAAAGATTGAAAAAACTATATTTGCATCAATACTGATATACACAGGCATTCCTTTCTTTTGTTTTCTTGATTTTTTTATTCGTTTTTAATTTTAGCTTTCACACGTAAGGGAGAATTTACAATATTTGTTCTTCTGTGTCTGGCTTACTTCATGCAACATGGTGTATTCTAGTTGCATCCCTTCAATTATATATATATCGATTTCAATTTAATATATATATTATATCACATTTTTCTTTATCCATTCATCTCATAATGGATACTTTGTTGATTCCATATTTTGACTATTGTTTGCAGTACTGCTAAAAATATTATGGTATATCCATACAATGTGTTTTTATCTTAAGTGTAGATACCCTGCAATCGGATTGCTGAAGCATAATGGAATTCTATTTCTAACTTTTAAAGAAATCTCTACTGTTTTCCACAATGGCTACACTAATTTACATTCCCACCACCAGTGCATGAGCTCACCTTCACTTTCTGTCTTGCTTAATAGCCATTCTGACAGGGGTGAGGTGCTATCTCACTGTGGTTTGATTTGCATTTTCCTGAGTGCTGGTGATACTGAGTATTGTTTCATATATTTGTTTGTCATTTGCATCTCTTCTTTTGAGAACTGTCTATTGAGGTCTTTTGCCCACTTCTTTCCTGGGTTGGTTTGTTTTTTACTTACTTATTTTTTTAATTGCTGACATATTCTTGATATTAATCCTTTGTCAGATAGATAGCTTACAAATATTTTTCCTGTTGTATCAGCCATCTCTTCACTCTCATTTTTTCCCTTTGCTGCACAGAAGCTTCTGAGTTTCATATGATCCCACTGGTCTTGTTTTGCTTTTGTTTCCATTTCTTTGGGGATCTTATCAAAGAAGTCATTACCTATACCAATGTTTTGAAGTATTTGCCCTATATTTTTGAGATCAGATGAGATCAGATGTGTTGTATGTCATGAGTTGATTTTTGTATATGGTGAGAGATTGGTATCTAATTCTATTTTTCTACACGTATACATTCAGTTTTGCCAGCACTATTTATTGAAGAGATTATCCTTTCTGCAGTCGGTGGTCTGATCACTTTTCTCAAAAACCTTTGGCAGTAAGTACACATATTTCTGGACTCTCTGTTCTGTTCGATTAATATATCTGTTGGTTTTTATGCTGGTACCGTACTGTTTTAATTCCTATAGCTTTGTAGTATATTTGAAGTCATGTATTATGATGTGTCAAGCTTGATTCTTTTTTCTTTTTTTGCTCAGGATTGTCTTGGTTATTCTGGGTCTTTTGTGGCTCTGTGTGAATTTTAGGATTGGTTTTTCTAATTCTGTAGAGAATGTCATTGGTATTTTGATAAAGATCATTGAATCTGTAGATTGCTTTAGGTAGAATAGATGTTTAAATATTAATTGTCCCAGTCCTTGAGCAAAGAATATCTTTCCATTTTCACTGTAGAGATCTCGTCTTAGAAAGAGCAAAGCAGAAATCAAATTGGACTTTAACTTAAAATCCTTACATATTTTTCAGCACCAATCTGGCTTTATTATTTTCATGAAAGTAAAGTTTTCTGCATTATAATAAACTAAAACAATACTCAATAATAAAAAAGTCATAATGTTTTAGTAGATAATTATGGAATATCTTTTCTAATATTTATATATGCATATGTAGTTATTTGTAGTATATTTGAGTATATAAGAGACATTACTAAATTTTTGTACCTACTTTTTATGTCAATACATAATAAATATTATCACATAGAAAATAAAAATGTATACCATAGTTTTAATGATTACAGTGTCCAAATACATGACTATGAAAGAACATAAGGTGACAGGAAACTGAGACACATATTCAGAGATGCAAATTATACTCCCAATTTGGGGTGCTTCTGTGTATCACTATATGAAGTTGGAGATTAGACATCTTGCTTAGTAGTTTGGACTAAAATACAAAGAAAATATATTTTTGTGTTTGTCATGTGTCTGAAGATAATTTAAATGTACAGTACAGATTTTTCTTACATATAGAAATCATGATAATATTTAAAATTTGAGCAGTTTGATAAATCAAGTTAAGCTGCTACTTGGGACACCTGTATCCCATATTGGAGCACTGATTCAACTCCCGCTATTCTGCTTCTGATCCAGCTTCCTGCTGATGCTCTTGGGAAGGCAGGAGATAATGGCCCAAACAGGTGGGTCCTAACACCCATTATAGAAAAGCTGGATAGAATTTCACGATTCAGCCTGGCCCTGTTCTGGTTGTTAAAAGGCATCTGGGAAGTGAACCAGTAGATAGAAGATCTCTTTCCATCTCTCTGTCTGTCTCTCTGTCTCTCTGTCACTCTGTCTCTCTGTCTCTCTCTCCCCACTCCCCCATGCCTTTGAAACAAATACTTTTTTGTTTATAAAAGTGAGCATTTGTGTATTACTCTGCTAAACTGTGGAAGAGTTGGAGTGTTTTTAGATAGTGAAGTACAAAGTAAATAGTTTTTTGGGAAGAAAATAAAAAGCTCTGTAAATCAGGTGCTGTCTCATTTTGAGAACCTAAATCATGGACTCCTAGATCACAAAACTTCTTAGAAGAGTATATATTCAACCTAATGTTATAGATAAGGAAATGATTGACTTAACAAGTTAAACTGCTTGTTTAAGGTCAGACAATTAGAGGTACATAGAAGGTCACATTCAGGATATTCTGACTTGAAGTATTGGCATATTTTCAATATACCACACTACAAATCTTCTTTAACCTTCATTTTGCCATGCATTCTATTTTATGTTGTCCTTGGTTCTTCTAGTATAAATGCAAAATAAGATTATTAAAAGATGATAACTATTTGCCCTTGATCTGAGAATGTATATTTGGACGAGGTTATTTGGAAGAATTAATGCACTGATATTTGTGCATGGCATTTATGGATATTGCCAGCATCTCTCTCCCTCTCTCTCTTTCTCTCTGTTTATAATGCTACACCAACATTCCTAGCTCATCAGATTGAAAGCTTTCTCCCTTTTAGAAGTCAGTGAATGCTGCCACCTGAATCTGTCTGCTTTGATTGAAGAGGTGATTTGTGTAACTATGGAGTGAGATACCATGGTTTTCTGCAGCCAGAAATAAGCCTCATTGGAAAGAAAAATTGTCTGAGAGACCAGGATAGATCTGGAGAGAGGCAGGTTTGGGTCTGTGGTACTTGGTGACAAACTGTGCTGGCACCAATAATACAAAATGTCACTTATGGTAATCAAAACCTTTAGCAACATGGTTAAAATGATTGCCACATCTTATAACAAGCATGCCAAGTTACAAGGAAGTTTTTTTTTTTATGTTATTGTTCTTGTCATAAGGGAAATGAATCCATAGCTCATTGCTGCCTCCCACAAAGCTGGCTGCTGCAATTCTAAGAAGCGAGAAAAGTGCTTAGTAGCAGAGCACATGGTCTTGCTTTTAGAGGAGACACTTAACAGCAGAGTGATGAGTTAGCACTGATCATCACATGTGCTTTCTCAGTGATGGTTAACACATTTATTGGAACTTCAAGATCATTTTGTTACATTTCTCAGGTCATCTACTTCCTGGATCTCAAAGAAAACTCTGTCAGAGAATTAAAGGTCTTAGAATCTTTTAAATCTAAAAACAAACAAACAAAAAACAAAACAAAACCCTAGATCTTCTAAATATCAAAATCAATGTTCTGTCTACCATACTATGATCCCAATTAATCTAAAACAAGAAATCCCATGGATATTATAATAAGAAGGATGGCTATCACCACTATATATACCTGGGAGATTATGAGGCTCATACATTGGAATTTGTTTACTCTGAGTCACTGGACCTATAATTTGGAGAAATGACTGCTAGGTTAATAGTGAAATCTAAGAAATATTTTTAATCCATACTGTTTATGCATCATTGGAAATGATCCTTCAAGCAGTGTACTCTTGGTATAATCTTTTTCATGTTAAATAAAATTTTAATTTAATAGCACTTAATGAAAATATAAAATTTGGTAATTATGGAACTTATTAAACTTAAAAAGTTCTATAAATAATCTAGAAAATTTAAATAAATTAGGGAAGTTAGAAAAATCTCATTTTTCTATATGATCTTGATTTTTCCCTATAGTCTTTGGATAGGAAACACTTACTTAGTCCTCCATGAGACTGTCTATGGTGCTGAATTTTTTCTACTGATGTAATGCAGCATCATGGCTGTGTTATAGTAGAATCCTCTTTAAGTAAGTTTAATGTTGCTCTAATAGTCTCTCAGGCAAGCAAGAAAGTTGCAAATATCTGAATGAGAAGTGCAGCTTAAAGTTGTCTTTGTATACTCTATTTGATCTTCAGTGCTTTTTCACTTAGAGTGCTTAAAAAAGGATAAATGTTCCAAAAGACAAAGATTTTCCTTAGATAATTTACAAAAATACATAATACATCATCAAAAATAAAATTATTGAGGATGGGTATTTGGTACACTGGTTAAGATACAACTTGGGAGATACAAGATACAACTTGCATCCAGTATAAGAGTGCCTAAGTCCCAATTCCTGCTCTGCTTCCAATACAGCTTACTGCGACTGTGCGCTCTGGGATGCAGCAGATGATGGTTCAAATATCTGAGTCCCCGCCGTTCATGCGGGAGACCTTCACTGAGTTCCAGACTCCTACCTTTCTCCTGGCCCAGGCCCAGCTCTTAAGGGAACCAATAGATGGAATATTTTTCTGTTTATCTATGTCTTTCTTTTAGTTTAAATTTCAAATGAATCAAATTTTAAAAGTATATGCTATAAAATAAAATTAATCAGGAAAATAATGTAATTAAGCAGAAAGATAAAATTTACAACTATTGATTTAGTCCATCTGAGATTGGGAAATTTATAGAGAATAGAATTTAGCCCTCCTCTATACTCCTTTTACTTATTGGATATTATGGTTAGTGGTACCCTAACCCTATTATTATAAAGTAAATTGAAATTATGTTTTTCCAAAAATTAAAGGAAATAAAAGGAAGGAAGGAGGGAGGTTAAGGGAGGAAGAAAGAAAATGGGAAATATAGTAATCTTCTTAGAATTGTATCTATGAAATCTGGTCTTTTTTTTATTAACAAAACAATTTTAAGAAAAATAATAGAGATTATTTCTCACAGTTCTAGAGGATGAGAAGTTCAAGATCGATATGACAGCAGATTCAGTGCCCTGGTGAAGGCTGCTCTCTGCTTTTTGTT
Organism: Oryctolagus cuniculus; assembly: GCF_964237555.1. Taxonomy (NCBI): domain Eukaryota; kingdom Metazoa; phylum Chordata; class Mammalia; order Lagomorpha; family Leporidae; genus Oryctolagus; species Oryctolagus cuniculus. The sequence goes on from NC_091433.1 coordinate 168,216,337, forward strand.
GTTGTTGTTGTTCTGCACTAGAGAAGGGTCTAGACAGGCAACAGGCTTTCATTCTCTTCCTGCAGTAGCAGTTAATTCCGTCTTGCACTGAATAAAGAGCTCTCTTTAGCTCCCTGCCCTTCCTCTATGCGTGCCCTGCAGCATATGCTGTAGGACAATGGGAAGGTGCAAGGGACTGGAAATACTTCCTATGTCTAATCCCTAACTATTACAGTCGGACTTACCAGCTCACATTGGATTTATAAAATTTACTAAAATTTTGCTCCTTTATTCTTATTTACTTGAAGGGTGTTCATTTCCTCTTCCTTTGCTCAACACAGGTGAGTCAATTCATCCAGCCTTCTTGAAGGTGCCCGTCTCACTGAGATTCAGGGTTCTTAGGTGTCCCATGATTACAGCTACTTATTGGTCTAAAGTGTCTTGTTTTAGAGTTCATATGGCTCTTCTTCACAATCACTTTCTGCCAAGTAAGTAGAACAATTAATCTTGCCTAGCTACCACTTCACGTCCTTTACTCCATTTATAGCAGTTTCCTTGAAGTTCTATCAAGAGTTCATGTTTCCATTTCAGAAAATTTACACTGAATTTTCTCTTTGCCACGAACACTCTCCATTGTGTTATGCCATTATTTGATTTTCTAGTCCTATCCCCTCCTCCTTTTATCTAATTTAATGTCTACTCATTCTGAAATTTCAGCTCATATATTTTCTTTCTCACCTACCATTTTGTCACTGCTCGATGCCTCTACTCCATGCCATCACAGTACTGGTGTATGTTTCCTTTATAGCATTTATAACAAATTATAGTAATAACTTACTTTTACATTCAACTTTTCATGTTGTCTCATATTTTTGTTAGAGGTTTTAAAGGCTGAAAATAATGGGTTTCAAATGTTCATACAATCCAAATGAAAATGGCAGAAATTTATATATTAAATGACTATTATTTATCATTGGATTGGCATAACTTGTGAATAAAATGGAGTGCTATAAAAAATTAAGCTTTGACCATGGATTTAATATGGGACTATAAGGAATATTTTTTTTTGACAGGCAGAGTGGACAGTGAGAGAGACAGAGAAAAAGGTCTTCCTTTTGCTGTTGGTTCACCCTCCAATGGCCGCTGCTGCCAGCGCACCGCGCTGATCCGATGGCAGGAGCCAGGTACTTCTCCTGGTCTCCCATGGGGTGCAGGGCCCAAGCTCTTGGGCCAGCCTCCACTGCACTCCCTGGCCACAGAAGAGAGCTGGCCTGGAAGAGGGACAACCGGGACAGAATCCGGCACCCCAACCGGGACTAGAACCCGGTGTGCCGGCGCCGCAAGGTGGAAGATTATTAGCCTAGTGAGCCGCGGTGCCGGCCCTATAAGGAATATTTTTATAAACTGCTTTTGACTGAATATTTGTGCCCTACCTCGTGAATTATGAGAAACCTATATCCCTAATATTATTGCATTTGGTGATATTGCTTATTAGGCAGTGATAAATTTTAAACATAGTCAGAGAATGGGCCTTAATCTGAGAGGACTACTATCCTTGTAAGATGAGGAACAGAGAGCTTGCTTTTCCTCTGTCTTCCCTCCCCGCACCCCATCCTGCCATAAAAAAGCATAACACAAAGGCAGCATCTCTAAGCAAGGTTAAGAAGCCTTACCTGGAAAAAAAAAATATCCATGGCTTTGATTTTGTATTTCTCAACCTCCATAAATGTGAACAATAAATGTACATTATTTATACCAGCTCATCTGTGGTATTTTGTTAAATAACCTGAGCAGATTAACACACATACCTATATAGACTTCTCATGATGGTATTACAAAACTACCTTGACCAGCATTAAACAATCATCCACCTGTAGGATACAACAGAAAAAAAATAATTTGGAGGTTATCATAAGTTAGTTTGATTATTTGTAGAATTTTGTCCTTATGCTGTGTTTTCCAGCATCATAGTGGATTTGTAGGGCTGGTGCTGTGGTGCAGTAGGTTAAAGCCCTGGAATGCAGTTCTGGCATCCCATATGGGTACTGGTTCGAGTCCTAGCTCCTCCACTTCTGATCCAGCTCCCTGCTATGGCCTGGAAAAGCAGTAGAAGATGGCTCAAGTTCTCGGGCCTTTGCACGCACATGGGAGACCTGGGAGAAGCTCCTGGCTCCTGGCTTTGGATCAGCTCAGCTCTGGCCATTGCAGTAATTTGGGGAGTGAACCAGTGGAGGGAAGAACTCTCTCTCTTTCTCTCTCTCTCTCTCTCTCTCTCTCTCTCTCTGGTTCTACCTTTCTCTGTAACTCTGTCTTCAAATAAATAAATATTAAAAAAAAAATAAGTGGATTAGTGCCTTATAAAAGGGCTGGAGGGAACCAATTTGGGTCTTTTTGCCCTTCTATCTTTGGCCACGTAAGAACTCAGCTTTCACTCCTGCTACCTGAGGATGCAGGAACAAGGTGCTATTGATGCATGACAAAGCCATCAGCACGTAAAGAACCTGCCAACACCTTGATCTGGGACTTCCCAGCCTCCTGACCTGTGATAAACAAATTCTTTTAAATATAAATTACTTAATCTCAGTATATTTTCACATAAGCATATATGGAATGAGACGGAATGTACATCCATTAAAGAAGCAAAACAATTATCAACATTAAGGTGTTTATTTAACTTTTTCCTGGAACAAAAAGAACAAAGAGAGCTCTCTACTGAATCTGATGCATAAAGAATGAGGGGAAAAAAACATTGGAAAAAAAGGTGAAAGCTCAGAAAGGAGAGATCCACCTGATATGGGCAGGCAAGACCCTGCATTCTTACATTACTCCTACTTCGAATTCTCCCTCTCCTTTCCATTCTATATTTTAGGTAGAGAACAGAGACAGCTCCAGGCTGAATGGCAATGTGGATCTGTTCAGCGTTTCAGCTCTCTTGCTTCTCATTTTACATGCATACTCTCCTTCATCCCAAACCCATGAATATGCCTGCTCACGGGGGTAAACAGAAGAACAAAGAAGGAGGTATCCATTCTTTGAAGGTAAAGTGAAAGTCTGAAAGATGACATACAAAAATTTGAAAGTCATCCAGGGATATATGTGTATAGTTTTACATAAATGTAGATTGTTATGAAATCTGTAGTTGTGTGGGAAGCTGCTTCCTCCTCAGTTTGCTTGAGCCAGTCAGGATGTCACTTATGTCCTTGACTGAAGCAATGAGACGTGGTAGAAAATGAGAACAGGAAAGTGGTTGGCAGCTGAGGTCCCTTAGGTTGTAGCTGTGCCCCAAAGGATGACAATGATAGGGTTCTAGCTGTCCACAGGGCTTCAACATCCCCAGCAGGGGTGCATATGGAGGCATCAACAGCAAAAAAATGGGGAGCAGCAAGAAGACATGTAAGAAAGATGAATAGATAAGTTCAAAACACACAGCCTGAATAATTTGTAAGAATCCTTTATACTAACTAACATTACATTTTTTTCTTTAGCCATGTGAGTGGTCATTAAAATATGTATGGCTTGGGTCAATTTTGAGGCATTTGAGATAACTAGTTTTGAAATAAAAGCAGTCTAAGTGAATCTTGATTAAAATATGCAAGGATATAATTGAGCAAAATAGCTGTCTCTTGCTAATGAGTAACAATTAGAGCTCAAATGGTTGAAACTTGGAGAGATTTTTATTTAAATGCACAAATAAATCTCAACTCTTATGATCTTTCTTTCCAGTAAGCAGACAAATTTGACTTAAGAGACAGTATAGTGACAACTCTGAACAGTTTTAAGATAGATTTTTTTAAGGCAATGGGCTATATACATGCATTTATCTCCCCTCTACACAGTATCATTACAATGATGTGAAAAGAGTGTCAACATTATAAATATTTATTAAAAAGAATAAGACATGATATTAATTTCTTCATGCTGCGAGCAAGTTGAACATGGAGAGAAGGAGACTTCCTGCTGCCTACAACATGCAGAAGGCCAGCAGATATGGTTGCACAACATAGCTCTGGAAAGCTGCAGCCCCAGGAGGGCAAAGAGGACAGAAGCAGCAAGAGGCTGTCAAACGGACCCAAGAGCAAGTGCTTCACTGAGGCTCACATTATTTTATTTTTATTTTTTTCCCTCACTACAAGAAAGGAAGGAATGGAATCAGTAAACCAGGGCAAACAAAGTCTGTTAAAGAAATTATGGTCAAAATAAGGGGCATACTAAATAAGAAATGACTTTTAAAAATCGGGGCTGAGAAAGATTGAGAACAGAACTCCTACATTATTATTAATGTAGGCAACCGAAAATAGAATTCCAGGATTTGGAAATATTAAAGGAAATAAGACCATGAAGATGATAGAAAATAATACAGGAGAATATCTTTAAGAATGTGAGGTTAAGAAAAGGAATCTTTTAAAAAATATGAAGCAAACCTCAAAAATTGATAAATTAAACCAGGGTAGAATAGAGACAAAAATGTGAAATGCAAAAGAACATAGAGAAATTAGACTGTAAGTGATAGCTTAGCTGAAAATACCTGTTGCATAAATGAAGCAAAATATTAATATCCGAATTTGACTCACAACATCTAAAATTAATTAAAGAGGGTAAATAACAAAATAAAATAAGAGCCAAGAACATTAACAACTTATGGAAGATGAGTATTGGAGATTTTTCCAATTTTCTCTAGTACAAATACTACTGCAGTAAACACTCTCATAAGAGTACACATGGGCAAGTGCTTCTGCTGTGCTGGGGAACACTGGATACAAGGGTGTGCAAACATTTTACTTTTGGTCTCGTAGTAGATACTCCTATATTGCCCTCTAATGTGTCTGTGTGTGCAAAGTTACACTCCTCAAAACATTGCATGTGAATGTCCATGTCCCTGCATCCTAACATTATAATGGGTTTTATATTTTTTCTAGTCTTTTGGTTGAAAATGAGATTTCACTAGTGGATTTTCAAATTTTCCTGATGAATAGTTAGGATACTTTCTTATATTGTAGACAAGTATATTTCCTCTTCTTAGTTTTTTTTTTTTTTTTCCTGTTGGGTTATGTGATACATAGATTTAGCTTGTTCTTATTTTACAGCATTCTATAATTTATTCCTAGCTTTTAAAAATTCTTTGTTAGAAGTGACTACTTGAGGCTTATTAGAAGAATAGCTATCTATTGCTTATAACCCATCAACACAGAGTAGCATATACTTATTATCTAGGAAGCTGGAGCTAACCACCAGCACACAATTACAAAGAGAAATGATCAAAATGGTTGGTTCAGCTAAAGCAAAGGCTAGGGCAGAGGACGGCTCATTTTTATTATGAAACCCAATGGACTATTGGATTTTCTCAAAATCATATGTATACATTACTTTGGAGATATCAACTTGTCAATTAGTAGAAAGATCAGACTGTAATATCTGACAAATCCTGAATCTAAATTTTACTGGCTGTGAGAAATTAATGCAATAGAAACACCAATTTCCTCATATGCAAAATGACAAAAATAATGCCAAACTTAAAGCTACATCCTGAGCATTAACTTTTAAAAAGTATCTGTTGGGACTGGCACTGTGGCATAGTGTGTAAAGCTGCCGCCTGCAGTGCCAGTATTCCATATGGCCTCCGGGTTGAGTTGAGTCCCAGCTGCTCCACTTCTGATCCAGCTCTCTGCTATGTCCTGGGAAAGCAACGAAAGATGACCCAAGCCCTTGGGCCTCTGCACCCACATGGAAGACTTGGTTCCTGGCTTCGGATCTGCACAGCTCTGGCCATTGTGGCCATCTGAGGAGTGAACCAGCAGATTGAAGACCTCTCTCTCTCTCGCTCTCTCCCTCTCTGTCTCTACCTCTCTGTAACTCTGCCTTTCAAATAAATAAATCTTTTTTTTTTTTTTAAGTATCTGGCCATTGTTACTCCAGCTCTCTCTCTTTTCCTTTTGGAAACTTTATCCCTCTCTTTCAAATAAACTGTCAAATTGCGACTAAAATTCATTAAATTATGTTTGAAACAACACATTTATTCATTACTTACTATGTATAAGCTAATGATGATAAATTCTATGTATAATTTCTCATCAAGGGCATTACAGTGGGGTTGGAAATAAATCACACAGTTGCATTAGAGATTAAATTCAGTACTTTGCACCAACAGTAAGAAAATGCCATATGAAAAATTGTTATGCCTATATTTATTAATCACTGCAATTTACAGGAACTTGTTACAGATTAGAGGAGATGTGGAGTCATGGAACATTCCATTAAAGTACTCACATTTCTGTCAAAAATATACAATACAGTCTTTTCAAGGAAATAAATGTTAAAGTAAAGGAAATAAGGGAAAAATTACTTGTCTTCAGAGATACTGAAACGGGCAGCACCTGCAAATATAGGAAGGCTTTTGTTAAATAGACATGAGAGAGTGCAGTACTTGCATTAGTTGCCTGTCTTTTATGCCTACAAGTACCTCTTCATTCTATGTTTAAAAATAAAGTGATTCTCTTTAGGGGTTCAGAATTGTCAGTGACATTGTTCTTATCCCTCTTATCCCCCAACCCCTCCTAAGAGGTGAACATGTACTCTAAACTAGACCAATCACTCTGTGATCAGAGAATTTTAGTCTTGATTAAAGAGGGGCCCATGGACCAAATGGCTGTTGGATTTGGGCCCGTAAATTACAGCACTTTAAGCATGGCCCATTTTCTGGTTCTACCCAAGGGCCTGCTTCTCCTTTACTTTAATAAGGTCCTCAGCATCCTGCAACTTATTTCTCTCTGTGTGTATATGTACCTCTCTCTCTCTCTCTCTGTGTGTGTGTGTGTGTTTATGTAGCTTTGCTTTAGCTCTCTTTTTCTAAAAAATGCGTTAGAATCCATTTCTATTGACTATAGTGAAGAGCTCTAACATTTGAACTTGTCTGACATGTTTCTATAATTCTAAAACATTAATAAATAAATTTATCAAAAATTCATATAATTAAGATGTGATTTAGGAAAAGTTGGAACAAGAGGAAATATATTATTATGTGCAATTAAGAGGATTCAAAAGGAGTAGAAGGTTATGAGGCATGGTAGTAAAAATGGTATGTTCCAGTGGAATGAGCATAAGACTTTGTAGTTTAACAAAATGGGTTGTAATCTTAGCTTCTGCCCTGCCCAGGTTGGCATTTGCCTAATCAAGTTACTCTCACATACTGAACCATGTCTCCCCAAATTTTTATAATGTGGGAAATAACAATCCACTGTCATGTTTTGAATTTGTAAATAATTTGTAAATTATAATCCATAAAGCAGTGTCTTTTCAGAAGTAAGTGCTGAATTAATACTCTATTAGTTCATACATTTAGTAGTTCATACATTCATAAGTGATGGGATTCTACAAGTCAGCTAAAAAGCAAAATAGACACTGACTTCTAGCTTTTGAATCTGCACAATATGTGATGGTAATAACATTTGGACAGGGAAGAGTAGTTGGTTTGGAAGTGGATGGGTACTATGGTTTGAATGTTCATGTTCCTCCAAAATCCACATATTGCTATCTAATATTCTACGTATTAAAAAGTTGAGCCTTTGGGATGTGACACTGTCATGATGGTTCCACCTTTGTAACTGGGATTAATGACCTTGTTAAGGAGGCCTGGGAGTATATTTTTGTCCCTTCTGCCATTTGAGAACACATAGAAGACACAATTTACAAAGACCAGGCCCCCTCTAGATGCCAAATCTATTGGTGTTTTGATATCAGACTTTTCAGCCTATGAGCAATAAATATCTTTTGCTTATTAATGACCCAGATTAAGGGATTTTGTTAGATTAGTCCAAACAGACAATGGAGAAGAAACTGGACTGGTTCAAATACAAAACTGAATTTTTGGCATGTAGATTTTGAAATGATTTTCTCAACCTTTAAGAGCATGCTGAGGTTTAAAAGAAAAAAAACTGAGTCACTGTCATATTGTAGAAAGTTGAAAGATATGGTAACCAAGTTAGTGACTGCAAAAAAGCATATGGATGGTGAACTCTGATATTTGTTTAGTTTATCTAAAGGTTGGGTAAAGAGGAAGAACCCATATAGGAGACAGGGAAGATGCAGTTGGTAGTGGGAAGAGGGCAACAGGACATCAAGGAAACCAGAGAAGAGACTTCCAGCGGGAGGTTTTCACTCTGCGGCCTCACATGCTCATAGGCTGCAGTTAGGAGAAGAAATGTGAGCATTAAAATGAATCCATTAAGTTGTCTCATTAATGAGGCTTCTCAGATTTGTTTCAGCAAAATCATGAAAGTAGAAATAGATGCAAAGAACTGTGAGAGAAACTCCTCATTTGTGCTTCCGACAGCTCTTAGTTATGCTTCAGAAGTCATTTGGAGAGTGGCATAGGATACACGCACACAGAGGAAAGTAAATAAAATGATCAGTGCTTGAATAATTAGAACTATTTGACAGTATAACAGAAATTGTACAGTTTATGTAGTTCATGCAAATTAATGTGTGAGCATATCCTACAAAAAGGAAAGAGCTTTAGAAGCCTCATAGTCCAAAGCCCACCCAGTGATTTCATTATCTCTCTTCAATATCAAGACAAGGTTCGCAATATTTTTTTACAATAAAAATATTTCCACTTAATAATTTATTCAAAATAAAAAACAAATATATCCTTTAATGTTATTTTTTTCTGTTCTTGACAAACAGCAGAATTTCAGGACATATTTTGACAGACTGTCCAAGACAGTTAATTTCTTTTTTGTGTTACTTTTCTCTAGTAATAGACTCCTTTGCCCTTCCTAAAGACTCATTCTCCTAGTCTTTTCATCATGAGAGCCTTTTATTTTTCATTTAGCTCTCTGCAGGCAATCATGATATATTTAATGATGAATATCATTTCCTGAAACTCATTAAATAATGCACTTTATATTTGCTCATTATAAACTTTAAACTGAAGTGCAAGAAGGGACATATTAGCAATCATTATTTTTTCTGAACCTGGAGAAACATTTTTCTGACCATCAACTCTTCTTTGCAGCCTTGCTGGGACAGGGTGAGTTCAGACCAGGAACTGGGGATATGTTCTCAGATTGGCTTTAGTGTCCATTCATCGATGACCATGACTCAGCTTACAATTTGTGTTACATTACCCACATGCATCCATTATTTTTCCTAGCAAATGTTCAAAAGAGAAAAGACAGCTAGAGAAAAGCTAGGAAATTATTTCAACACACTGAAAACTCTCAGTGCCAACTTAACATCCCAGTCATATCCAGCTATTTGCATGAGCAGTTATTAATTTTTTCCTCAGAGAAAAATGAGTGCTGGATCCTTAGATATGTGGCAGTGAGAACTGTGAAATTTTCTAGACAAAATGATTAATTGTTTAAAGTGAAACTTCAAGTTAAATGTTATCTGCTTCTTTGTGTTTTTTTTTTCCTTTCCTTTTTTTAATGGCTACATCTAAATACTTTGCTGAAATCTAAGTTAGTTACAAATATTTTGGATGTTATGACTTAGCAGTATTGTCAAGTTTATGCTAACAAAATAAAAGACATGATTATTTATTAAAATAGTTAAAATTTTGACTTTATCTTTGTGTTTTTCTGGCCAAAAATGCTTGTATTAGTGATGTTCAACATAATCAAATTACAAGAAATAACTAATCTGATACTTGTTATTTTCTTGGGAACTTCTTCAATTCATTCACTTATTTATTCAGCTACCATTTTTAAAAAAGATTTATTTTATTTATTTGAAATGCAGAGTTACAGAGAGAGGTAGAGCCAGAGAGAGAGAGAGAGAGAGAGAGAGAGAGAGGTGTTCCATCTGATGGTTCACTCCCCAAATTACTGCAACAGCCAGAGCTGAGCTGATCCAAAGCCAGGAGCCAGGAGTGTCTTCCAGGTCTCCAAGCGGGTGCAGGGACCCAAGGACTTGGGCCATCTTCTATTGTTTCCCTGGGCCATAGCAGATAGCTGGATGAGAAGTGGAGCAGCCGGGACTCAAACCGGTGCCCACATGGGATGCCGGTGCTGCAAGTGGGGCTTTAACCCACTGTGTCACAGCACCAGCCCCACCATTTGTTTGGTATGAAAGATATTCTAAATATCTGGGGAATATAGAGAGCATGAATATATACCATATATACCTGCCTGAAGAAGCACATTCTAGGAAAATCTCACAAAGAGGAGCCATGTGAAACAAGACTTTGAGAAGAAAAAAAACTGCCTGACTTTCCACAAAGTCAATAATAGTTTCCTTCTTTGTCATTGCCTGCATCTCTGACAAAAATTATAATGTGATAATTAAAATGAATAATAGCAGCTAATCCTTCCCAATTGTTTGTGTGCCAGTGTATGATTTGGGCACTTTAGTCACCACAAAGTTTTGTGGTGAGCACCTGACACAGGGTTGAAGATACCCCTTGGGATGCCCGCATCCCATATCATACAGCATGGCTCTGCTTTGAGTCTGCTTTATTGCTAATACACACCCTGGGTGGCTCAAGTTCCTGAATTGCTGCCACCCACATGTCAGGCCCAGATCGTGTTCCAGGCTCCTAGCTCTGGCCTAGCCCAGGTCCAGACATTGTTGGCATTTGGGAAGTAGATAAGTGAATGGAAGAGCTCTGTCACTGTCTCTCTGCCTTTCAATAAAATGAAAATGCATAAAGTTAACCCAAAAAGTAATGAACATAAATTCCACCAGCTCGTGGTCTTATCACACATTCTGATTCTTCAGATATTGTGATTCCATAAGTAATATGTAGATATATGTGTGTTTAACCTGAGGCCTAGACAATTATCATTTAACACTAAAAGCTTTTCAAATTTGAAAATGCGAAATTATCAGAACTGACATTCTCTATGCACTCCCTAATGCCTGCTTACCTAAGTTCTACTTTCTATTTGTTTTGTTTCTAGGATGATGAAAACTAAGCAACATTCACTGGGTATAAAACTAAGAGAGAGTATAAAATGAGAGGAAGGGGCATGAGTATGCTCAGCCAGATGTTGGAACTGGCAGCCTAGGACATTATTTTAAGGGAGGAACATCTTTCACAAGTCTGTCGGTTTCCTTCCCCTTGCATCACTGGCAATATTATTTTTTTACTAATGTCTATTTTCAATTAACTTTATATAATATGATTAACTATATGTTATTTAAAGAGTTCAACAAATAGTATGAAAAAAATATGTTCCTCAATAGTGAAGACAAGGGCTGTTCAAAGTTATTGCTTCTCAACATGTCAATGCCACTTACACAGATAACCTTCAGGTGCTCTATTATTTATCACAGGTCAGGGAAAATATATGGTATTTGTCCCTTTGGGATTGGCGTATTTCATTAAGTATTTTGTGTATTAGATTCATCCATTTTTTGGCAAATGGCTGGACTTCATTTTTTTAACTGTTGTGTAGTAGTCCAGCACGCACATTTTCCATAATTTCCTTATCCAGTCTTCAGTTGATGGGGATTTAGGTTGACTCCATGTCTTAGTTACTGTAACTTGAGCTGCAATAAACATGGGGGTGCAGATAACTCTTTTATTTGCTGATTTCATTTCTTTTGGGTAAATTCCCAGGAGTGGGATGGCTGAGTCATATGGAAGGTCTATATTCATATTTCTGAGGTATCTTCATACCAAATTCCTCAGGGATTGTACCAGTTCACATTCCCACCAACAGTGGACCAGGGTACTTTTCTCACATATCCTCACCAGCATTTGCTGTTTGTTCATTTCTGTAATGGGTGTGAGGTGATAATTCAATGTGGTTTTGATTTGCATTTCCCCTGAACATTTTGTTCATGTGTCTGTTGGCCATTTGGATTTCCTCTTTTGAAAAATGCCTATAAAAGTCCTTTGCCCATTTCTTAACTGAGTTATTTATTTTGTTGTTGTTGAGTTTCTTGATCTCTTTATATATTCTGGTTGTTAATCCTTTATCAGTTTTATAGTGTGCAAATAATTTCTCCAGTTCTGTCAGTGGCCTCTTCAATTTTCTGAGTGTTTCTTTGGCAGCAAAGAAACTTCTCAACTTGATGTAATCCATTTTGCCTGTGCCTCTTGTGGTCTTTTCTAAGAACTCTTTGCCTGTGCCAATGTTTTGCAGGGTTTCCACAATGTTCTCTGATAATTTGATGATATCAGGTCACAGATTTAAGTCTATATTTAATTTTGAGTGGATGTTTATGCAAGGTGTGAGGTATACATCTTGCTTCATAGTTCTGCATGTGGAAATCCAGTTTTCCCAGCACCATTTGTTGAAGACTGTCATTGCTCCAGGGATTGGATTTTAGCTCCTTTGTCAAAGAGAAGTAGGTTATAAAGGCTGTATTGATTTCTGGTGTTTCTATTCTGTTCCATTGGTCTATCCATCTGTTTTGTATCAGTACCAGGCTTTGATAACTGCCCTGTAGTATATCTTGAAATGTGGTACTGTGATGCCTCCTGCTTTGTTTCTGTTGTATAAGATTGCCTAAGATATTTGGGATATTCTTTGTCTCCATATGAATTTCAGCACCATTTTTTTCTATATCTGAGAAGACAATCCTAAGGATTTTGATTGGTATTGCATTTAATGTGAAAATTGTTTTCAATGGTATAGACACTTTGATGATATTGATTCTTCCAATCCGTGAACATGGGAGATTTTCCATTTTTTGTATCTTTTTACAAATTTATTTTGTATCTTTTTGTATCTTTTTACAAATTTATTTATTTATTTGAAAATCAGAGTTACACAGAGAGAGAAGGAGAGGCAGAGAGAGAGAGAGGTCTTCCATCTGCTGCTTCACTCCTCAATTGGCTGCAACGTCCGAAGCTGCACCAATCTGAAGCCAGGGGCCAAGAGCCTCCTCCGGGTCTCCCATGTGAGTACAGGGACCCAAGAACTTGGGCCATCTTCTATTCCTTTCCCAGGCCAAAGCAGAGAGCTGGATTGGAAGTGGAGTAGCTGGGACTCAAATCGGCATCCATATGGGACGCCAGTACTGCAGGCAGCAGCCCCACCAGCTACGCCACAGCGTCGGCTCCAGTTTATTTCTTTCTTTAATGTTTTGTAATCCTCATCATAGAGATCTTTGGCATCCTTAGTTAAATTTATTCCAAGATATTTGATTTTTTTTTGTAGCTATTGTTAATGGGATTGATCTTAGAAGTTCTTTCTCAGCTGTGGCATTGCCTGTATATACAAAGGCTGTTGATTTTTGTGTACTGATTTTATATCCTACTACTTTACCAAACCCTTATGTAAGTTCCAACAGTCTCTCAGTGGAGTCTTTTGGATCCCCTAAATACAGAATCATGTCATTTGCAAATAGGGATAGTTTGACTTCCTCCTTTCCAATTTATATCCCCTTGATTTCTTTTTCTTGCTCAGGCTAAAACTTCCAGGACTATATTGAATGGCAATGGTCAGAGTGGGCATTCTTGCCTGGGTCTGGATCTCAGTGAGAATGCTTCCACCTTTTCCCCGTTCAATTAGGATGTTGGCTATGAGTTTGTCATAAATTGCCTTGATTGTGTTGAGAAATGTTCCTTCTATATCCAATTTGCTTAGAGTTTTCATCATGAAAGGGTGTTATATTTTTCAAATGCTTTCTCCTAATCTATTGAAATAATTATATGGTTTTTGTTGTTCAATCTGTTAATGTGACATATCACACTGATTGATTTGTGAATGTTGAACCATCCCTGCATAACAGGGATAAGTCCCACTTGGTCTGATTACAATGTGCCATGATGAAGATCTTTTCTGGTCATGTCTATTAGGTGTTGTATGTGCTTCCTGTACTTGGATGTCCCTTTCTTTCTCCAAATTAGGGAAGTTTTCTGTTATTATTTCACTAAAAAGGCTTCTAATCCTTTCTCTCTTTCCACACCTTCAATAACTCCTAGGATACATATGTTGGTCATTTGACAGTATACTGTAGATTCCCAACAGTGTTTTTAGTTTTCTAATTACTTCTTGTTATTTTTGGTCTGACTGTAAAATTTCCTGTGATTTTTCATGTTAAAGCTTTCCACTACTTTTTTTATTTGTTCCATTGAATTCTTCAGTTCCAAGATTTCATTTTGATTTCAAGATCTCAATTTTGCTGGAGAAATTTTCTTTCATGTCATGTATTGATTTCATTAGTTTGTGTATTTGCTTCTGATTACTTCTAAGTAATACTATGATCAATTTTTTGAATTCCATTTCTGGCATTTCTTCAATCTCCTTATTTCACTATCTAGTATTGAAGTGTTGTGTTCTTTTGGGTGCATCATATTGTTTTCCTTATTCTTGTTTTTTGAATTGTACATTTATTATTTAGCATTATTGCATATACTCATTGGTTTTTTGTTTATTTTTTCCCTGTGGTGGCTTTTATATTTGGACTATGCCTCTGTGGATTAGTGGAGTGTCTATTTTTTCAGTGAATACCTACAGCCCTGTGGCAGGTGTGGCCAGGGAGCTCTGTTCAGTGCTCCAGTGTGGAGAGAGTGTTCACACTGACACCCATGTTGGGCATGGTAAATCTCTTTTTTTTTTTTTTTTATTAGAGGAGAGGTTTGTTCTGCTCTGTTGGAGTAGTATCAGCTCAACTCCTTTCTTTAAAAGAAACCAGTGTCTCAGTGCTAGCCCTGTGGGTATAATATTCCTCTGCACTGCCACAAGAACCACACAAAGGATCTGTGCAGTCCTTGGTGTAAGCTCTGATTCTGTAGCAGTGACCCTCACCAGGGAATCAGGGAGCCCTGAGTGCATGGAGCTTCCCACAGTGACTGCCTAAAGTCCCAGCCACACCCTGAGTCCTCCCACATAGCCCCAGTGAACAGACCCTTGTCTGTTCTCCCTGCTAGACTCAGGCATCTCTGCTTGGCTGGTTGCTAGATGTGCAGAAACGAGCTGGCGCAGCTGTTATGTATGTCCCAAATGGTGCCCATCCTCTCTCGGCTTGTTACAGGATGCCATTGTGGGGTCACTGGGGAGAAGCATGCCCCTTTTTTTTTCCCCTTCTTTAGGTTGGCAGGTATACTCTCTCCTACAGGGCTCCCAGCCGGATTCCCTACAGGCTCTTCCTGCAGCTTCCTGCAGTGGCTTGGGCTCCTGCAGTCTGGTCTCACTTCACTGTGGAGCTAATGCTGAGGTTCTTGGCTGCTGGGGTCCTGAGTTGTGTATCTCCACAACCACCACATAGGTCCACAGTATCCCTCTAATTTGTGTGGAGTTTCCTCTGCTGTTCCCCCACCTCTTCCCTGAGACTGCACTCTCTCCACATTTTTTAAAACTATCTTCTCCTAGACTAGACCAGTAAGCTCCCTCCCTACTCCACCATACTGATCCAAACCCTGCATTCCACTGGAACATTTAATAGTGAGATACAACTACAGACAATTTTCCTGGCCAGCTCCTGCCATGTGTGAGTGTGCCGTACTCACCAGTCTCCATTAAGCAATATGATGATAGCAGCCCTCTGAGATTTATATTATCAGTTGATGATGACAGGGTATAGATTTTCAAACTCTGAGCTCTGAACTCACCTAGGCTTATTAGTGAACCCTTTGTTTCAACTTAGAAACATCATTGTATTCCGTTCTCATCTGGGGAAAGTAAATGCCATCCTGCTGTGTAGGCACAGTGAAGACAATACAGGTCAACCTTCGTCTACCATCCTTTGGAGACACAGGTAGGAATGTAGACACGGATTTCTAATGTGATCTTTTGTTCTACACAAAGTTTATATATAGTGCTTTCCTTTGATATGTTTATGTTATTTCAATGGTATATGGATCTTGATTTGTTTCCTTAACTAAAAACACACACCTGCATGCATATGAACACACAAACACACACGGTCTCAAAAAATTGATTATGTAATTTTGGAAAAATAAGTTCTTCTGATTTAAATGCTTTAAACGTAGCAGGTTCCAGTTCAGAAACACTTTCCTAGCATGAAGTCTAGAGAGCCTAGGTTCAGATGTAGCTGGAGTACAGGAGTTTGGAGTCTATCTGAAACTCTCCTGTTTTTTTTTTTTTTCCTACAGTGTGTTTCAGATTTCTTTCCTGACATAGAAGTAAATCCGAAAGTAGAAAAGGAATTAAAAATATATAACTCCATGAAATGGAATTACTTATTTCAAGCACATGAACTACTTTCTGAAAGTAAACCTTATTTCATCTTCAGATGCATGGGATGGACAGGAAAAAGATTTATTTTATTTTCTAAAGGGTATCAGAAAAAGGGAGGAAATAAAATAAACTGTAATATCACAGAAAAATGTACTATGTGTTTATGTGGCTAGCCAATATGGCCCAAAAGTCATAATTACTAAAGGATAGAGTAATGCTTATAACAGTTATGATAAAAAAAAAAAACTCTAATCTGATTATTTCCTGAAAATCAAGAAAGAGTGGCATGATACCATGTAGTCATCAGTTACAATTAAGAGCAAAGCAATAAGTTGGTGATTGTTATTTTTTCTTTTCTATTTTTTGAAGATGTATTCATTTATTTGAAAGTCAGGGTTACACAGAGAGATAAGGAGAGGCAGAGAGAGAGAGAGAGAGAGAGAGAGAGAGCCTCTATCCCCTGGCTCACTCCCCAACTGGCTGCGATCTGATCTACACTGGGTCTCCCACAGGGGCATAGGGGCCCAAGGACTAGGGCCATCCTCCACTGCTTTCACAGGTCATAGCAGAGAGCTGGACCATAAATAGAGCAGCTGGGACTCAAACCGGTGCCCATATGGGATGCTGGCACTGCAGGTTTTGCCACAGCGTGGGCCCATTCTTTTCTATTCTATATAATGTAGCAAGTTCTTTCATTGATTGAACATTATCTATGGAACTGTGGGACAACTTCCTATGATACCAGTGCAAGATGAAGAGATGCTTTTGTATCCTATGCACAAATATCTCAAATCACATCCTCCACTGCACTCCCTGGCAACAGCAGAGAGCTGGCCTGGAAGAGGGGCAACTTGGACAGAATCCGGCGCCCCGACCGGGACTAGAACCCGGTGTGCCAGCGCCGCAAGGTGGAGAATTAGCCTAGTGAGCCGCGGCACCGGCCCCTGATACATATAAATTATAAATATTGATGGGATACCATGTGATGTTTTAATGCTTTTATACATTGTATAGTGTTCAAATCAGGGTAAAAATATCTATCTCCTCAAATGCTGATCATTTGTTTCTGGTGAAAACATTCAAAATCCTTCCTTCTGGCTTAAAAAAAATGCAGTACATTATTACCTATAACACCCTACTATATAATAGAACACCAGAATTTCATTCTTAATAATCAACCTTTCCCACTTTCCTCCAAACATCCTAGTCTTAGCATCTGATAACCACCATTCTATTATCAACATTTACTTAAATAAATCTATTGAAGAGATACCTATATTCTATTTGTTGCATCATTATTCACAATAGTAAAGAAATGCAAGAAATGGAAGCTACCTATATATGCCTATCAACCAGTTAAGGGAGAAAGAAAACGTGGCACATATACATAGTAGACTACTACTCATCTATAGAAAAGAATGAAATCTTGCTGTTGCAACAACCTGGGTGGAGCTAGAGATCATTGTATTAAGTGAAATAAATGAAACACAGAAACATAAGGACCATGTGGTCTTACTCACATGTGGAATCTAAAAAATTGATCTCATAGATGTTGAGAATCATTCCTATATAATCAATGCTGCTTAGAAAGTCCTTCTTTATTTGTTGTTTAGCGTCCTCAACTGTTTTTGTATTTTTGCTTACCTGTTCTTAATGCTTTCTCCATTGCAGCCTTTCGTTCATATAGTGCCCAGAAACTTTTATTAAGTATTACTTCCTGAAAAGAATTGAGGGAATTAAGATATCTTTTGTCCAACTGACAAGAAAATTGAGCTTTTGACAATAAAAAGCAAGAATATTCAAAAGAACATTTCTTTAACAATTCTTATTTTCCATTTCAGAATTCTAAGATAACCAGTTTGTGGCCTTCAACATTCGTTTCTTTTTTAATTTTAATATTTAGAAAATTTCAACAAGGTAGTCTAACTGAAATAATTGAAAAGTATTTAATTCTTATTAAGACTCTACCAAGCAAAATGCAAATTATTTTGCAAGAGGAAAGTAAAACAATAAAAGACACAGATAGAACACATTCAAGAACACCTTACTCAGAACTACTTAGACTATTATTTATTTATCTAAAATGCAAAAAGACAGACAGAGATGTCCTATCCCCTGGTTCACTTTCCAAATGTCTGCAGTAGCTGGGCCATGCCAAGCTGATGCCAGGCTTGAGAAACTTGATCTGGCTCTTCCACATGGGTAGGAGGGCTGCAGTCACTTGAATCATCACCTCTTGACTCCAAAAGTGTGCATTAGCAGGAAGCTTGGACAAGGGAAGGGACTGGATTCAAACCCAAGTACTGTAACATGGGATGCTGTGTTCCAAGAAGCATCTTAACTGCTATGCAAGTGCCAACTCCTAGCTCATCATTTATAGTCAAAATATGTCTCTATGGCAGAACTACTGTGAAAAGGGAGTTCAAATATCTGTGCAATTATATTTGTTGATGTCATTTGGTTTATTTAAGTTCATACCATGGCTTTATCATGTATATTCAAGATGTACATTTAAGATCATGCCATAACCTTCTACATATGTGGCCTTCTAAACCCAAGAAAGATTGGAGGTAGTTGCTAAGCAACAACTATGGTATTAGCAGTAGATATAGAGAAGCATTTCTTGCTTAATTAATAGATTTTAAAATAAAAGAAGTATAGTAGGTAGAGAACCCATTAAGTCACATGTTTCAGTGAAATGGTAGAAAACCAAATTTTAGCTTAAGTGTCAGATTGTTTTGCTACACAGGGGTTTGTTTTCTTTAAAATATTAGTATATTTTTTCAAAAGAAGCAACAGAATGAAGCCTTTTCTTTAAAAATATAATGTTTTATAACCTATTTGAGTAGTAAACAAAAAGTAGATTCTGATGTGGGTTTTCATGTAGTCCAACAAAGGTAAGTAGAACAGAGAGGGAAAAAATCCAATGAAGAATGTAGTTTAGAAAATTGTGTTTAAAGATGTGATGTATAACACCAATATCAGAATCATTGAGGGTGCATATTCTTAGATTTTCAAGATTTAAAAAAAAGACCTATAAAGGAAAATGTTGAAGTTCATATCTGAATATACTTAAGCTTACTTGTCAGGCAGATATTTAGATTTTTGAGAAAATTGCATATGCCTTTCTATATATTAATATAGAATCATATATGTTAACACTAAGAATTGTATGCCTAGATTTCATTTTTTGCAGCCAAATAGACTTGTCTTTAAATAAATTTAAACAAAATTTTTGAAGCACCTTCTTATATTGCGCTGTCTTATCTATTATATTAAGTCTGGAGCCTCATCCTTTCTAGGTATCTACGACCTTATTTAAATGATCCAAAACTTGGATGTGTTACCATCTGCTTGATCCCTTGCAACAAAATAATAGGGATAATAGAGAGAGGCTTGTTCACACCTTGAATCCAGGATACCTAGGGTCAACTTCAAAGATGAGAAATGCTACAGCGATAGAACAAGTGGAGACCAGGAATAGTTAAGTGTGGAGGAATAGCTAAGATGTTTTCATGTAGAGCTACAAGTTACCTCATATGAGATAGCATATGAGTTAAAGTAGATCATTGTAAAAATCAAGAGAGGGAACAGGAGAGGAAGGAGGAGGAAGGGTGGGAGTGGAGGTGAGGGCGAGGGTATTGTGGGAAATATCACTATGTTGCTAAATCTGTATACATGAAATAGATGAAATTTGTATACCTTAACTAACATTTTTAAAATTTTTTTAAAAAGAATCAGCTTGCTAAATTCTCATTAAAAAATAATAAAGGAGTCATTGGATTTGAGGACCAGAAGAACGTGGTTTATATCTTAGCTATTTCTCCTCTAGTTTTGTGTACTGGAGCAAATTACTTAAACATTAATTACTTAGATTTTAGCTATCTTTAACACAGTTATTTTATTACTACGTTTCTGCTGATGTTATATTTTAGATTAGCAAATAATGAAAAAGAAATGAATGCTTAGGATTAGTGCTGATGAAGAGAATTAATATTTCTATTCATAAACAGACAGTTTCAGGCTCCAAGTAAGTATTTCCCAGGACTTAGGTGAACAGAAATATGTGGGTGTGTGTTTGAAGACATGAAAAGGCAAAGGAACTGCAGAGATGAGCAGAGGTAATTACATGAAGCATGCTCGAGAAATAAGCAAGTTCTGACAATTGGGATAGAGTGTGCATCAGCAAACAGGTTTCCATTTATTTTACCTGTGAAGTGAACTAAAGGTCTCATCATAGATTGCTTTAAGATTAACAAACACATTATTCTAAAAAGCAGCAACAAAAATAGCTCCAGAGGAACTGCAAACATATTTTTTTATCCATACCACAAGTACACTCAGACAGGATGTACCACTTGACTTCTGGGATTTTAAAAAATTGCGATCTGATTACTTTTAATTATAAAAATTATACATCAATTCATTTTCATTGTCAAATTTTAATAGAATCAGATAAAGAAAATGTCTTCTGTAATCTATTTTTACTGCCAACAACCGTGTGCTCTATCCCTATAAATTCATTTAGAAATTGTTTCTTGCTTGTTTGTTTCCAGGTGTGCATGAATGCTATATTGAAAGTGTTACTATGTGACTTTTTTGAAATCACTTAACAATATGTCCTGGAAATTTGTCCATGTCTACAAACACCACACATAGCACATACATAATTGTCCATACATATATGTACACAACACATAAAGAATAAATGATTTGTTAAGGCTACATAACATTATATACCATAGAGTAATCAATTTCCATTTAATGACACTGTAGGTTATAGTCTTGCTAGTTAATTTTATCAAAGCCCTGAAACTAAGTGGCTTATCACAATCATTTCACTTGCTTACAAATATGGAATTTGTATTGGTCATAGAGGGCAGAGTTGTCTATGCATTACCAGCTGGAAACTCAGTCCTTCTACCTGTATGTCTCTCCAAGTGGTCTGGGATTCCACAGGCAAATGTACTAAATCATGGTGGCTTGATACTATGGGCAAATGTACCAAGAAGGACTGTGAGTCAAAATCATCTTACCTTTTGTTACCCAACCTGGGCAAACAATCTCCTGTCTCAGCCAATGTTGATCACTATCTAGCTGTGTAGAGTCACCTTTGAAGTAGATTAAGTAGCCAGTATTCAAGCCACCCCATCTGATGTCTACATAGTCCATAGAACTCTGACAGTAAAGCCACAAATCCAACGCAGATTTAAGGAGAGGGGACACAGATTCTTTCTCGTAAGGAGGGAATGTTGAATTTCTGGAAAATCATATGGAAAGAGAAATGTTCTTATAGTTATTTTGTAAGAATAAAATATCAGGTGGGTACCTATTTCCTAGTGGTTAAGTTGCCACTTTAGACATCAGCATTTCATATAAGAGTGCCTAGGTTCAAGCCCTGACTCTGCTCCTAATATCAGCTTCCTGCTAATGTGATTGGGAAGGCAGAAGAATACAGTCCAAGTACTTGGATCCTATTACCGAGGTAGGAGACCTATATGGAGTTCGTGACTCCTGGCTTTGGCCTGGCCCAGCCTTGGCTGTTGAAGCCATTTGGAGAGTGATCCAGCAGATAAAAGATGTATCTCTCTCTCTCTCTATTTCTCTGAATTTTAAATAAATATTTTTTTTAAAAAAAGCACAATGTACCACAACTTTTCCCAATCATGCAGTATTAGCAATGATATCATAATACAAAAAAATTGCATAACTCTTGGGGCAAGTATGGAAGTATTTTTAATGAATTACATCAATCACACCTCACCTCTCAGCATTTATACAAATACATTTATATCCTATCTAGCTATCTAGCTACATAGTCATTATAATATTCTAACACAGTCGGTTACAATACATCAAAGCTTCAGTATCTAACACAACCCCTCATACTGGATAATTTCATTTTTTTTCAATATTATGGGAGTAATATTCATTGGCTTATTTTAAATTTCTTTAAAATAATTTCTTTAAAAATAGTAATTTAAATTTAAAATTTTCATAGTTATTACTAATTTTCATTTTCCTTTCTGTAAATTTTCATATTTTTCACATTTCTCTCCAGTATTTTTAAATTTATAAGATATTTTGTGAAGGTCTTATTATCTTTGCTACTGTGTAATTTAATTTATAGACTGCAAAAAATTCTCTAGTGTTTTCTCTGTATTTTAATTTTCTAGTTTTTTTACACAGGTTAAATGTTTAGGTTATCAGCTTCTTATTTTCTGTTATGCGTTTGATATTTTGGGACTTGCATATGAAAGTCTTTCATAACCCTACTATATAAGCTTATTTAACTTTACTTTATTCTAAGGCATTAAAGGCTATTTTAGAATATTTATCTTTTGGTCTGGTAGCAGTTTTTTTTAACTTTTATTTAATGAATATAAATTTCCCAAGTACAGCTTATGGATTACAATGGCTTCCCCCAATAACGTCCCTCCCACCCGCAACCCACCCCTTTCCCATTCCCTCTCCCCTTCCATTCACATCAAGATTCATTTTTGTTTCTCTTTATATACAGAAGATCAGTTTAGCATACATTAAGTAAAGATTTCAACAGTTTGCTCCCACACAGAAACATAAAGTGAAAAATACTGTTTGAGTACTAGTTATAGCATTAAATCTCAATGTACAGCACACTAAGGACAGAGATCCCACATGAGGACTCCTGTTGCTGACTTAACAAATTGACACTCTTGTTTATGGCCTCAGTAATCACCCTAGGCTCTTGTCATGAGCTGCCAAGGCTATGGAAACCCCCTGAGTTCACCAACTCTGATCATATTTAGACAAGGCCATGGTCAAAGTGGAAGTTCTCTCCTCCCTTCAGAGAAAGGTACCTCCTTCTTTTTTTTTTAACTTTTATTTAATGAATATAAATTTCCAAAGTACGATTTATGGATTACAATGGCTTCCCCCACATACCGTCCCTCCCACCCACTACCCTCCCCTTTCCCACTCCCTCTCCCCTTCCATTCACATCGATTCATTTTCGATTCTCTTAATATACAGAAGATCAATTTAGCATACATTAAGTAAAGATTTCAACAGTTTGCTCCCACACAGAAACATAAAGTGAAAAATAATAGATGATTTTTTTAAATGATGATGAAATCAGATCAGACCTATTGTCATGTTTACTCCCAGTGAGAGTCAAGTTGGGAATGGATAATTTCTTTTTTTTTTTTTTTTTTTTTTTACAGAAGATCAGTTTAGTATACATTAAGTAAAGATTTCAACAGTTTGCACCCCCATAGAAACACAAAGTGAAATATATTGTTTGAGTACTAGTTATAGCATTAAATCT